>NC_083683.1:36577500-37202500 GCF_033118175.1 Dama dama | reverse complement strand
ATAATTTACTTTATGCAACCTCATTTTAATGTTTAAAAACTCTATGTAAAAACTCTGGTTCATTTCCAAGTTTTATTTAAGAATTTTGTTCATAATTCTATTTGCCTCTACTCTAGTAGTCCAAAGTTTCTCTAAATTAACTTTTAAAAATTATCAGAGAATTACAAAGTCAAGGAAGATTAATTTGACATTATTATCAATAGAACATAGATTATGTGAAAATCTTGATAATAAGCATATGATTGATTTTGTTATAATGGAGCAAGAACATTAACATCATAGAATAAATGTGTAATAATATGAATTATATATTCATCAATCAGACATTTCTAGCTCAACCATGCAATGCTAAGATAGATATATATATATGTTAGGTAGTTAGAATAGGAAGCAGGAGTCCAAAATGGCAGTGGCTAAAAGACAAGGAAGGGAAAAGCCTGTGAAAATAGAACAAAAGTCAAAGGAAAGTCCAAGGACTGGAGTGAGGACCTCAGGTAGAACAAACAGCACTCTTGGCTAGCTCAACTTACATAGGGCTGGCCCAGGGGTAGGAAAAATCATATAAAAAGAGGAGTCAAAGGGCTGCGGATTTCTCTCTCTCTCCCTCTCTTTTCTTCACGTCTTTGGGTCAGCATGCCCTCACACCTCGAGGATGTATTTTCCTGCTATTTCAAAATAAAACTGAGCTGTAACACAGAGCTGTAACACTGATCTGTCTAAGAGCTGTGACACGCCAAAGGCTTTAAATAATATATTTTATTATATATATAATAAAATTATTGTATATAATATATATTAAAATTATACATATGAATTTAGTATGTATTCATTAAATTTCTATTGAACGAGCAAATGGATTTTCACCTTTGAGTTTATTAATATCGGCAGTTTCTTATATGTAGTACATGTTTTTGGTGTATTATCTTTTCATGTCTAATACATATCTACATTTACTACCAATCCTTTTCTTCTAGTACTTGCCTAATTAAAACTTTTAATTTTTCAGAAAAGGTGACTTTATAGCTAGATAATTATTGGGTTAAAATATTTTCCCCCTTAAAGCTCTATAGACATTACTTCTTTGTCTTATGAAATTTATTGTTTTACTGAAGTCTCTTACTAACCTAGTTCTTTGTGGGTAATTCATTTTTCTTGCTTAGATGCGTTCAGAGTTCTTTCCTTACTTTTGACACCTAAAACTTTCAGATGTGTTTCAAGATAGATAACTCCTTTTATTCATTTGTCCTAGAGACAAGTTAAGGCTTTTACTTTCTAGACCCAGAATCTTTTCCTTTTCATTCTGCCCCTCCCTCCTGCCCCCCACCCTAATGTTCTGGTACAGCTTTCTTTTGAAAAAAAAAAAAGAGTTTGCTTATTGTCTATATTTGTTTTGCTCTGTTTTCTTTTAAAAGTGAAAGTGTTAGTCATTGTGTCCATTTAACTCTTCGCAATCCCATGGACTGTAGACCACCAGGCTCTTCTGTCCATGGAATTTTCTAGGCAAGAATACTGAAATGGGTTGTCATTCCCTTCTCCAGAGGATCTTCCCAACCCTGGGATCAAACTTGTGTCTCCCACATTGGAGGCAGATTCTTGACCATCTGAGCCACCAGTGAAGTATTATTCATGCTCAATAATTTACTATGGTGAAAGATGCAATGTAAATCATTTGAGGAGAGAAATAATCATTTTATATCTTCCCTGGATTCCACACCCAAGACATATTCTAGTAGTATTATACATACAAGTTAAAAATAATATTATGGTGATAGTCAAAAGAAAAAGTAAAATGTATACTAGGAAGCTCAAGGAAGGATGTATGTACCTGTTCAGACTTACATTTACAATCAGCCTTGATGATTAAATTGTTCTATTCTCTAGTCTGGTTTACCAAACTGAGCCTCATGTGATTCTTTCCTGTCCATCATCACACACCTTTCTGTCTTTATTTGCCATGTATCCTCAATAGACCTTCCACCCTAACTGGAATAGAAAGTCTATGGTCCTACAGCCTGACATACTCTTTTCTATATTTTAAATGTCCTTTCCCTTAGATCATGTGATGTGATAAATTTTACCTTAAGTACCTCCTGCTGTTTGAAAACTTCTCATTACTGAAGCTACAAAGATCATTCCATCTTTAGCATTCTATACAACAGATTGTTTCATTATCAGGCTCTGATAAGCATGGATGGCCATAAAAGTAATGATTGTGTGGATACATATCAGTGGATTTCCTATATCCACAGTAGAGATGAACAAACAGGTAAAAGTAATGACTTTGCCAAGGCAACACCATCACAGCAAGCCCTTATCAGCATACTAGGTTCACTCCTGGCTTGGTTCTCACATTTTCCAGTCTCATCTCTTTAACTGACTGTATCGTCAACCATGCAAACACTTCTTCGGTGTGTGGGATGCTCCTCGCTATGCTTTTACTTCTCTTATATTCAACTTTGGTTTGTTCCCCACTTACTAGCTGCTCCTCTCAGTTTCCTGTCACATCCCATAGCACTCCTGAACAGAAGTCGTGTGCTTTGTTCAGCAATTTTTGTTCACTTACTATTCAGCTCACTGCAGTCTTTCCACAGCCTTGCAGTCTTTGCATCATCATAGACCCCGATCATGGCTGTGTTTGGGGGCTGCTTGTCCTCAATTCTCTCTACAGTCCTAGGAGATCATATGTCTCATTTCTCCAAAAGAAAGGAATTTGCTCTCCTGTGGACAACCCCGGTCCGATTTCCATCTTCACTTCTCTTCTCCTTATTTCCTCCTTTATCTTCAAGTTTACATTCTCACTTTTGTTTATTTTATCTACTGACCTCTTCCAACATATGCTTTCCCTTCCCATCTGCTCCTCAAGTTAAGGAAGATCTACAAATTCTATTGTAAGTCTGTGGTGTTAGGTTCACTTTGAAAGCATTTTATCACAAATGGTTTAAAAGCTTGTTCTGAAATTTTCCTCAGTCTGGGTAAAAGGAAAATGTACTCCACAGTGGTTTAGGGAGTTTGTATTAAAAGAGCATACTGCAAGACCTCAATTTTATTGTCTTCTCTTCTAGTTTTAAAGGACATTTAAGTCTGAATTTAATTTTATAATACAATCTGGTTTTCTCCCTGAAATTTAGTATCAGTATTTAAAACTATGATGGACAGAAACAAAGTAAATAGTAAAAAGCACGCTAGCTTGTATTAAAAGTGTTGGTACCAAAAAAGTTAAGAGATATGAATTCAACTCTGGAGACAGCTGTTCTCCTGTGTTGTTAAAATCATCTTAATGTAGCTTTTAGCTATAAAGCTGCAAACATTCTTTTGAAATGGCAGTGTTTGTGAAATTGTGGCACCAAGGAGCTAATCCATTCTTGGCAACATAAAAGAAGAAACAATTCTCTTTGTAGTCAGTTATGTCTCTGAAGATTATGTTCCTCTTGTTGTTGTTTTTTTTTATGTGCCTTTTAAAATTTATATATTTAGATTTTACTTTGCTTGAAAACTATGCTTTTATATGTATAGGACTGTGTATGTGTTCTTGCTAAAGTGATTGCTTAGATTGTGAGGTGGGACATGAAGACTATGACAATAGATGCTCACCTCACCTTGGCAGGATAGTAAACAAGACTAGAATTCTGGACCTGGCAGACTCTAACTCGTCATGGACTGGGCTACTGAAGTTCTATGCATGTTGTTTTCTTCTTATGCTATTGCGTTGCTCAACACTCATTCCCAGCAAACTTGCCTCTTGATTGTGACTTTCCATTTATCCAAATTAGGAGTGGCCACATAGTGCTGTTTAGGGCCATAGGACGTAAGTGAAAGTGGTGCAGAAAGATTCTTCAGGAGATGTGTTTGCTCTGCTAATAGAAGAAACAGAGGCTCCGTTCCCTGCAACTTCATGATTTCAACATAATTATATTTCTGTAACTGAGACAACTATTCAACCACCATGAGAAAGCATCTGAAAGAATGACAGAAATTCTGTACTTGACATCGTTGAGTCTTTGAAACATTAATAGCATCTTATCTCCTGACACTAAGAAATATAAAACTTCACTCCGATTCACGGACCATGAAACTTCCCTGCATGGTAATGAGTATAACTCTGTCAAATATTCTAAGACACTGTGTATCTTGAACAGAAGTTAAACCATGGATGTTGGACTTTAGACTGGAAAAAGAGACACACTTTCTGGGTCATGTCCCTTGAGTCTGAAGACAAAAGACCAAATAGATTTGGTATATCCTCAGTGGTAAAAGAGCTGGTCCCAAGTACACAGGGGCAGAGGAGAGAGTTAGCAGAGTGTTATTTTCTAGGTGACGCCGAGGATGAGCTGTAACTTTTGAGCAAACCCTCACAGAGCAATGGGGAACTTTCTCAAGTGCTCTCCTCTTCTTGCATCCATTATCACAGAAGCTCTAGTAAAATACTGTTGAATGTTGAGTCTGGAGTTAGTTAGACCATAAAAGAAAAAAAAAAAACTATTTCCATGCCTGATTTGCAATGATAAATTAGTCCATGGTGATCACAACAGGTAACAGTGGTGTTTACAGGATGGCATTCTCATCATCACTAGAGGCAATGACATGTCAGCTTAAACAAATGTTCAGGGAAGAATGATGTATGGGAAATGCTGCTGAACACAGTGACATAACACTCTGAAGAACCTCAGAAGCAACTGGAGACTCTGTGATGTGCTCAGACTGGGAAAGACCCTCTGTCATCAAACACTGGGCATTCATCAAAATTCAATTTAGGGCTACCCAGGTGGCTCAGTGGTAAAGAATTCACCTGTCAAAGCAGGAGGCATGGGTTTAGTCCCTGGTCCGGGAAGATCCCACGTGCAGCTAAGCCCATGGATCACAACTATTGAACCAACCTATGTTCTAGAGCTCGGGAACCTCAGGTACTGAGGCCTTGCGTTCAGCTACTGAAGCCTACACAACCTCAAGACCATAGTCCACAAACAAGGGAAACCATTGCGATGAGAAGTCCAAGCATCACAACTAGAGAAAAGCCCACGTAGCACTGAAGACCCAGCACAGCCAATACATAAAATTATTAAAAATTCCTTAAAAAAATTCAATTTAACCATGATGTCAAGAGCTAGTGAGTCCAGGAAACAATTCAATTAACAGTGCTTATATTAATTTAAATTTTTACTTACTTGCAAGAAGTAAACATATTCTACTTTTCTTCTTCAGCATTAGATGTGATGCTATAGCTTCCAGTGCATTCATTCTGGAGAAAGAAAAAGACTTAATTGAAGAGTGCTGACATGGCCTAACAAGTCCATTATCCAGGAATTTCTTATCTTTGTTTAATTTTACAATGTTTTGTGAAAAGAGACTCATTAACATTGGATTCAGTAAAACATTATAATTTTTGAAGTTCGTTGGCGTACCACCAAGGAGAGATGTCTAATGAAGTGATTTGACTTAATATTACTTGTGTAGCAAATAAACTAAAAATGTCTCTGATCCACAGATCAATTTGATTTCACCTCTTAGGGACATATTTAGTGATAAAGGTGAATTGGTGATTTTTACTCTATCATTACTGGTCCTTTAATTATCATCACACATAAAGAGTGTTAGGTAACTCATAGGCTTGAAGACAACAGTGGTGTATTCAACTATCCAGCTTTATTTCACTGTCGTAATTTTGTCAAGCACAAAAGAAATGCACCTCATGGCTTCTAGTTGTTGACAGAGAATGATCCAAAAATGCAAGGAAGAATTTACTAAACTAATTGCTTATGTCATCAAGATAAACAATGAGCTAATCAGTTCAGTTCAGTTGCTCAGTCGTGTCTGACTCTTTGCAACTCCACGGGCTGCAGCACGCCAGGCCTCCATGCTCATTACCAACTCCTGGAGTTTATTCAAACTCATGTCCATTGAGTCGGTGATGCCATCCAACCAGCTCATCCTCTGTCATCCCCTTCTCCTCCCACCTTCAATCTTTCTCAGCATCAGGGTCTTTTCAAATGAGTCACTTCTTTGTATCAGGTGGCCAAAATATTGGAGTTTCAGCTTCAGCATCAGTCCTTCTAATGAATTTTCAGGACTGATTTCCTTTAGGATGGACTGGTTGGATCTCCTTGCAGTCCAAGGGACTGTCAAGAGTCTTCTCCAACACCACAGTTCAAAAGCATCAATTTTTCAGCTCTCAGCTTTCTTTATAGTCCAACTCTCACATCCGTATGTGACTACTGGAAAAAATGTAGCTTTGACTAGATGGACCTTTGTTGGCAAAGTAAAGTCTCTGTTTTTTAATATGCTGTCTAGGTTGGTCATAGCTTTTCTTCCAAGGAGCAAATGTCTTTTAATTTCATGGCTGCAGTCACCATCAGCAGTGATTTTGGAGTCCCCCACAAAATAAAGCTCTGTCACTATTTCCATTGCTTCCCCATCTATTTGCCATGAAGTGATGGGACCAGATACCATGATCATAGTTTTCTGAATGTTGAGCTTTAAGCCAACTTTTTCACTCTCCTCTTTCACTTTCATCAAGAGGCTCTTTAGTTCTTCTTCGCTTTCTGCCATAAGGGTGGTGTCATCTGCATAGCTGAGGTTATTGATATTTCTCGGGGCAATCTGAGTTAATTAATATTAGTGAGTTAATTAATATTAATGAGTTACTATCTAGCTGTAAATATGTGACTAATGTGAATTATATGAATATGTGAATATTCACATATTCCAGTTGTCTATCATTTGCTTTGGACAAAGTTTTTCTTTATTAAAGAAGTTTGACAATGTAACACTGAATTTGAAACTATGACCAGGATCCTTTCCGACAAAGCAAGCTTATATTTGTGTATCATGAAGTAAGTCATTTTAAAGTTCCCACTTCATTTTCTTACCAACTTGTTTAGAAAAAGCATATATTCAAACAATTGTTTTTAGGAAACTTACTATTATTTTGTCACCTTGGGAAAATCAAGGGTCAGACCTTTGGAGAAGAGATATCCCTTCTCTTCTCCCATTCTCAGAAGAGAATGATGGAGTAACTTGCAGTGCCCCTAACACTGGCTCAGTGAAAGACTGCGCACACCAGAATTTCCTCAGTTGTGACTGTCATATATTTGGTTCCTTATGACCATTTGTCCAAAATTTTTTTCTAATTTATACCAGGCACATTTATGAATTCATAGGCTGTTGAAAATATTTTTCAATGGTAATAAGAGCTATAAGTTTAACACTTTTTATTTGCAAGGCATTGTACCTAACATTTCACCTGCTTTATTTCATTTACAGTCTCCCCTGACATACATAAAGACACACACAAAATATAATAATAATAAACAACACCTTAAATTCTAGCATGAGTATCAGAAAAGTTTCTATTTTTCACAAAGTGGTTAAGTAACATTCCCAACTCTTCTCTACTAATAAGTGGCATAGTTAGGATTTGAAGTCACAAATCTAACTGCAGAGATTCCTTCTGACATTGTACTCATCTGACCATCAAGAGATTGAATAATAGGTTTATCTTCATAGAAAATATCTTTAAAAATACTGCAATCAATGGTCAAGAATGCTGCAAAAGCCCTATTTTCTCCTTCTGTTACAAAGAAGCCATTCAAAACCTGGAGAGTTTCCCTGGTGAAATCTGAAACTGGCCCTTGTACACAGAGGGCAAGGAGAGATTGGGGAAAGAGGCAGACCACTTCAGACTGACAGGTGGCAGGTTTAATAAGCACGAGAATTTAAATACACAGTTTGTCTGGTGTGGCCACAAAACAAGCAGATCAACACCTGCCTGCCAGAATCCTAAAAAACTGTATGGAGGTCTTAATTGGGTTCAGTCATATAGACAGTCCAGATGTCTCAACACCACATTGCTCTTTCAAGGCTACTCCTACTGTGGGAACAATGGATAGAGCAGGGGAGGAAGGTGAGGAACCCCCTACTGCCTGGATCCAGCTCTCATGTCAACCACAGTTACTTCCTCTCAATGACCTTCTCCAATAAAAGGCAACAAATTGTAACTGTTAACATATTGTAAAATGTACTATTTATATCTTAAATAGAACCCATTATTTTTATATCAATTGATAGAAGAATATTTTACATTTGGCTTCATCTTTTTAAGCTTAAATTTAATTGATCATTTATCTCTATCTCTTTCTAACTGTATGCTTCACTTTCCAAAATAATTAATTCTTAAAGAGGATTTGGAGGATGCTTCTAGCAACATCTATTACTTGTTTACACACACATATATATATGTATTTTTTTATGTGTTCCTTGCCTAGAGTGTTTTGGAGTTTTAAGTTGCAAACACTCTGGTCGTTTTTCTTAAATATTTCCAAAATTGATTTTTGATCATATCATTCAATTATTTAAAAACCCCAAAAAAAACAATGTCACCTTTTTTCACCTACAATAATGCAAACTATATTTTAAGGAGTGATCTCAGAGCTACCTGTGCTTTCATAGATTGATGGCTGCAGCTTACTTCCGATTGGCCAGCTGTGGTGCTGGACAATGTCATACCTTTAAATAACAACCAATGATTTGGGGTTATTAGAAATATCCCTTATTAACCTGAGCATTTCCATCAGATTGTAGATAAACATTTCAAATTACTATCTTTTAATAATTAAGTCATCTTCTTAATTAAAAACAGTCTTTAAAAGCTAACTTGCTGTGCCTCTAACACTGGCTCAGTGAGAGACCGGGGAACACTAGAATTTCCTCCATTGTGATAGTCATGTATTTGGCTCCTTATGACTTGAAAGGTATATAGGCAGATTGCCATTTTAGTGGATGGTTGTTAATTATTAGCTGTCTGCCTTCAATTCCCCATTTCTCAGTGAAGCCTAATCTCCTTTGGGAAAAATTCATGCACCTTCCCTCACACTGGGAGGCCTGAGGATCATGATCACTGCCTCCTCTTTTCCTTTCCTCTCTGGCCTACAGAGCAAACCTGTGAGCTGAGCTTGTGATCGGGCCACAGAAAGACAAACACCTCAAGGATTTACACTGAAAGTCTTGGCCAGGTTCTGAGGATGTCTACAAACTGCCCTCATGGTTTCTCTATATTTCCAGTTAAACTTCCTACATAATCTTCCAGTCTAACAAGTTCAAAGTCCTTATTTTCTTTTGCAGATATTCATTTCTATTTCCATGTTTTGTCTGTACTCACTACTGCTGAATTTCTACTTAAAACATGTTTTTTCCCCCCTCCATCAATAAATATCCTTATACAATTTATACTCCTTTTATTTCCCTTTTAACTTTCAAAATTTCTCCCTGATTTCTCAACTCCATGAAAATATCTTGTGTCTTTGACCTTCTATAGAATTTATATTTGTAGCCTTGGGTACTAGATTACATTGATTAGTGCCTTTGGGCACTATATAACACATGGTTTTGTAACATATGAGTCCATGTTTCTCAGTGAATTTATAAACTCCATAAAGACAAAGGTCTCTTTCAGCAACCAAGATATTATGACATATAAAAAAATAACTGTTCAAATATTTTTATCAAATAGAATATTACCATATGTTTTTGGTCATTTCTGAAAATCTGAAGAGAGGTATTTTAATTCCTTAGTATTTATAGCTTAATGACTTTTGTACATTTAATGTGCCAAATATTTCTGGCCCAGAACAAAGACTAAGATGCCAAAAACTATCTGAACTTTGTATATAAATACATTTAAACCGAAGTCTATGTGTCATAATTTCTAAACTTGAAAAGGTACAAATATTTAACTCAACTCATGAACATAGTTCATCTTATGGGAAAGAAGGCAAGTCTTTGGATGTGTATATATACACATGCCATGACGGTTACAATTTAAGCAGTATAACAAATATTTCTTAAGCATTTGCACTGTGCAAGCCTCTATGAAAAGTGCCAGAATAAGATACAATTGCTACATGGAGAAGTTCACAGTATGTGAGAAAAATATCTCATAAAGATACAGTTAAACATAAGAAGTACAACAAGAGAGGTATGCATAGAGTGCTATGATTATATAGACCAGAGTATACTGTGTAGATGCTACGTTTAATTGAACCCACCTTTTAACATACACTTACAGCCATCCATTACTGTGTATTTTGACTATTATGCCCTGAACAGAAGATACTAATAGTGTTAGAAAGTCAGTAGTGTAGTAGCAAGTACACAAAATTGAGATTCATAACACCTGGATTTGAGTATCAACTTTACCATCTATTGTGTGACCTTGAAAAAGTTATAAAGTAATTTATGTCACTTGTTATATTATTTTTTTTAAAAGTAGCAATATTTACTCAAGTTATCATAATAAAATATTGGTTATAATTTTAAAATAATATTAACTGCAGTTTGTTTCTTGCTATTTAATTCTGGTTGGGATGAAGTAAAGGAAATATTGTGCTTGTTTACTGGGTTTTTTTCCTCTAAATAATCTTATTACATTCATTCCCCTCCCCAGCTACATACCCCATGCCTAACTTTTAAAAATGAGAGTCGTAGAAAAGGGAACCCTCTTGTACTGTTGGTGGGAATGCAAATTGATACAGCCGCTATAGAAGACAGTATGGAGATTCCTTTAAAAACTAGGAATAAAACCACCCTATGACCCAACAATCCCACTACTAGGCACATACCATGGGGAAACCAAAATTATAAAAAACACATGTACCCCATTGTTCATTGCAGCACTATTTACAATAGCTAGAACATGGAATCAACCTAGATGTACATTGACAGATGAATGGATAAAGAAATTGTGATACATATATATATATAATGGAATATTACTCAGCCATAAAAAGAAAATGCATTTCAGTCAGTTCTAATGAGGTGGAAGAACATAGAGTCTATTATAGAGAGTGAAGTATGTCAGGAAGAGAAAAACAAATATTGCATATATTGCATAATGCATACTTATGGATTCTAGATAGTACTGATGAAATTATTTGCAGGCCAGCAGTTTTAATAATGTCAAATCTAACATCCTGAAGTGAGACTACTAAGATAGATAGCTCCTACTTTTATTCCCCAAAGAGTAGCCTTACTCTGATGGAGATGGTGTAGAAGAAATGTGGCAGGAACAGCTTACGAGGGAGCTAATGTCCTTGACCATAAAGGGTGCTAAACTATCTCTAAGGAATTTAAATGATGTTATTAGAACTATTATGAGCAAGCAAGTGAAAATGGGTATCTGTATGCAGCAAAGGATAGGTTCCAAAGGATTATCAACATTGAATCCATTGTTAATCTTACTTATCCCAGATGGAAAGGCTCAGATAGAGAAATTCGTACATTTCAGAATAAAGGGTGGAAGATTATAAGTGGGAACATTGGAGAACTTGGCATCTTTTTTGTTTGTCTACTACTCTTTCCAGTGTGGGCCACTGGAGAAGGGAATGGCAAAACACTTCAGTATTCCTGCCTTGAGAACCCCAGGAACAGTATGAAAAGGCAAAAAGATAGGACATGGAAAGATGAATTCCCCAGGTCAGCAGGTGTCCAATATGCTGCTGGAGATCAGTGGAGAGACAACTCCAGAAAGAATGAAGAGATGGAGCCAAAGCAAAAACAACACCCAGTTGTGGATGTGACTGGTGATGGAAGTAAAGTCCGATGCTATAAAGAGCAATATTGCATAGGAACCTGGAATGTTAGGTCCATGAATGAGGGCAAATTGGAAGTGGTCAACAGGAGATGGCAAGAGTGAATGTCAACATTTTAGGAATCAGCGAACTAAAATGGACTAGAATGGGTGAATTTAACTCAGATGACCATTATATCTACTACTGTGGGCAAGAATACGTTAGAAGAAATGGAGTAGCCATCATAGTCAACAAAAGAGTCCGAAATGCAGTACTTGGATGCAATCTCAAAAATGACAGGATGATCTCTGTTTGTTTCCAAGGCAAACCATTCAATATCACTGTAATCCAAGTCTATGCTCTGACCAGTAATGCTGAAAAAGCTGAAGTAGAACAGTTCTATGAAGACCTACAAGACCTTCTAGAACTAACACCCAAAAAAGATGTCCTTTTCATTATAGGGATCTGAAATGCAAAAGTAGGAAGTCAAGAAACACCTGGAATAACAGGCAAATTTGGCATTGGAGTACAGAATGAAGCAGGGCAAAGGCTAATAGAGCTTTCCCAAGAGAACACACTGGTCATAGCAAACATCCTCTTCCAACAACACAAAAGAAGACTCTACACCTGGACTTCACCAGATGGTCAATACCGAAATCAGATTGATTATATTCTTTGCAGCCAAAGATGGAGAAGCTTTATACAGTCAGCAAAAACAAGACCGGGAGCTGATTGTGGCTCAGATCATGGACTCCTTCTTGCCAAATTCAGACTTAAACTGAAGATAGTAGGAAAAACCACTAGACCATTCAGATATGACCTCAATAAAATCCCTTACAATTATACAGTGGAAGTGAGAAATAGATTTAAGGGACTAGATCTGGTAGACAGAGTGCCTGATGAATTATGGACAGAGGTTTGTGACATTGTACAGGAGACAGGGAGCAAGACCATCCCCAAGAAACAGAAATTAAAAAAGCAAAATGGTTGTCTGAGGAGGCCTTACAAATAGCTGTGAAAAGAAGAGAAGCAAAAAGCAAAGGAGAAAAGGAAAATGGGTAAATCCCATTTGAATGCAGTGTTCAAAAGAATAGCAAGGACAGATAAGAAAGGCTTCCTCAGTGATCAATGCAAAGAAATAGAGGAAAACCATAGAATGGGGATGACTAGAGATCTCTTCAAGAAAATTACAGATACCATGGGAACATTTCATGCAAAGATGGGCTCAATAAAGGACAGATTGCATGGCCCTAGGGTATTAAGAAGAGGTGGCAAGAATACAAAGAAGAACTGTGCAAAAAAGATCTTCACGATCCAGATATTCACGATGGTGTGGTCACTCACCTAGAGCCAAACATCCTGGAATGGGAAGTCAAGTGGGCCTTAGGAAGCATCACTATGAACAAAGCTAGTGGAGGTGATGGAATTCCAGTTGAGCTATTTCAAGTCCTAAAAGATGATGCTGTGAAAGTGCTGCACTCAATATGCCAGCAAATTTGGAAAACTCAGCAGTGGCCACAGGACTGGAAAAGGTCAGTTTTCATTCTAATCCCTAAGAAAGGCAATGCCAAAGAATGCTCAAACTACCACACAATTGCACTCATCTCACATGCTAGTAAAGTAATGGTCAAAATTCTCCAAGCCAGGCTTCATCAATATGTGAACTGTGACCTCCCAGATGTTCAAGCTGGTTTTAGAAAAGGCAGAGGAATCAGAGATCAAATTGCCAATATCCGCTGGATCATCGAAAAAGCAAGAGAGTTCCAGAAAAACATCTATTTCCTCTTTATTGACTATGCCAAAGCTTTTGACTATGTGGATCACAACAAATGGTGAAAAATTCTGAAAGAGATGGGAATACCAGACCATCTGACCTGCCTCTTGAGAAATCTGTATGGAGGTCAGGAAGAAACAGTTAGAACTGGACATGGAACAACAGACTGGTTCCAAATAGGAAAAGGAGTACGTCAAAGCTGTATAATGTTACCCTGCTTATTTAACTTATATGCAGACTACATTATGAGAAATGCTTGGCTAGATGAAGCACAAGCTGGAATCAAGATTGTCGGGAGAAATCAATGACCTCAGATATGCAGATGACACCACCCTTATGGCAGAAAGTGAAGAACTAGAGCCTCTTGATGAAAGTGAAAGAGGAGAGTGAAAAAGTTGGCTTAAAGCTTGACATTCAGAAAACTAAGATCATGACATCTGGTCCCATCACTTCATGGCAAATAGATGGAGAAACAGTGCAAACAGTGGCAGACTTTACTTTTTTGGGCTCCAAAATCACTGCAGATGGTGACTGCAGCCATGAAATTAAAAGATGCTTACTCCTTGGAAGAATAGTTATGAACAACCTAGATAGCATATTAAAAAGCGGAGACATTACTTTGCCAACAAAGGTCCATCTAGTCAAGGCTATGGTTTTTCCAGTAGTCATGTATGGATGTGAGATTTGGACTATAAAGAAAGCTGAACACCCAAGAATTGATGCTTTTGAACTGTGGTGTTGGAGCAGACTCTTGAGAGTCCCTTGGACTGCAAGGAGATCCAACCAGTGCATCCTAAAGGAGATCAGTCCTGAGTGTTCATTGGAAGGACTGATGCTGAAGCTGAAACTCCACTGCTTTGGCCAGCTGATGTGAAGAACTGACTCATTT
The DNA here is from genome assembly GCF_033118175.1 of Dama dama. Lineage (NCBI taxonomy): Eukaryota > Metazoa > Chordata > Mammalia > Artiodactyla > Cervidae > Dama > Dama dama. The sequence goes on along the minus strand of NC_083683.1, from coordinate 37,188,279 downwards.
GAAAAGACCCTGATGCTGGGAAGGATTGAAGGTGGGAGGAAAAGGGGACAACAAAGGGTGAGATTGTTGGATGGCATCACCGGCTCAATGGACATGAGTTTGAATAAACTCCCAGAGTTGGTGATGCTGGGAGGTCTGCCGTGCTGCAGTCTATGGTGTTACAAAGAGTCAGACATGACTGAGTGATTGAACTGATACTGATAATACTTTTTCACTCCCTTGAGTTAAGTTTGCTAAGTGTACATTTCTCTGTTAAAAATTGTATATATGCAGGAAAACAATGAAATGTGAAAGACTGAAACTGGGTGACTCTAAATTCCTGAGGTTACTGAGGAAACTGTTCTTCATATAATTGTTAAAATTATCACTATTAATCATTCCAGTGGTAAAAATTATATATATTTTAAATTTATTTTTTAATTGAAGGATAATTATTTTACAGAATGTTGCTGTCAACCCTCAGCATGAATCAGCCATAGGTATCCATATATCCCCTCCATTTTTAACCTCCTCCCATCTCCCTCCCCATCCCACTCCTCTAGGCTGATACAGAGCCCCTGTTTGTTTCCTGAGATGTACAGCAAATTCCCATTGGCTATCTACTTTACCTATGGTAATGTATTTTTAAAGTACTGATTTGTTGAAAAATAGTAAATGCTGACTTCCCATTTCTGATCTGACATTTAAAGAGTTTACAAGTTGACACCATATTCTAACAATAAGTGAAATTCTGGGAAAAAAATGAAAAATGAAAAACACTTCTTAGATTTGTCAGAGAAGTGAAGCCACAAGTCAAATTACAACCCTCAAAACTGGAGAGATAATTAGGCAAACAAAGAGAACCACAACTTAACTGTAGCAGAAGCTCACAAGCAGAAACCTCCACAACAACCGGTTCCAGGACAGGAAAGTCTGAACTGTAGCTCGGGCTACAGTGACAAATTGCTCACTGAGGATAATTCTGAGAATTTAAAGCTCCAGGGAGATCCCAGTCACAGGAATGAGGAGTGACTTAGACTGCTGTAAGTTTTATCTCCAGGAACTCTACTTGTTCTCACAGTGAAGATAGAGGAAAGATCCCTTCATGTCTTCAGGAAGAGGGGAGGAAATGTTACCATTTTGAAATACACCAGAGCACTGTGTTTCTTTACAAGGTCTGCACTCAGGAGAAAAAAACCTGCTAGAGTTTAACGGAATTTAAGAGACCTGAGGGAAAGGAAACATCCAACTCTACGTTTCCACTTAGGAAAAGAGAAATACCCATTTCGAGCCACCTCTAGCCATCCTTTCCCACCTAAGGTGAGGAGAGATATACTGAGAAGCACTAGTGACATTCACAGAAAAAGGACATAGGCTCATCAAAAGACTACACACCTATCATAGATCACTCCCCTTCCCTACACCTTACCGCTTCACTTCAGGAGTGTTATTTACCACATTTTGTTTACACATACATCATGTCCATCTTTTAGTAAGAAATTACAAGGCATATTAAAATACAGAAAACACAGTTTGAAGAGACAGAGAAAGCATCAGAACCAGACCAGATAAAGCAGGGATGCTGGAATTATCAGACCATGAATTTCAAAAGAATTGTAATTAACATATTAAAGGTGCTAATGGAAAAAAGTAGACATCATGCAAGAACAGATGGTTAATGTAAGCAGAGATATGAAAATTCCAAGAAAGAACAAAAATGCTGTTAATTTAAAACATTGTAATAGAAATGAGAATGTCTTTGATGAGCTTATTAGTAGACTAGACATGACTGAAGAAAAACTCTCTGACTTTGAGAAAATGTTCACAGAAATTTGCAAAACTGAAAAGCAAAGAGAAAAAAAATATTTTTTTTAAAAGCAGAATATCAAGACTGTGGGCTTCCCTAGTGGCTCAGAAGTAAAGAAAACCAGGAGACATGGGTTTGATCCTGTTTCAGGAAGATCCCCTAGAGAAGGAAATGGCAACCCACTTCAGTGTTCCTGTGTGGGAAATCCCATGAACAAAGAAGCCTGACAATCTACAGTTCATGGGGTCGTAAGAGACTCAGACACAACTAAATGGGCTGTCTTGTGACAGCTCAACGAGCCTTGTGGCTCAGCTGGTAAAGAATCCACCTACAATGCGGGAGACCTGGGTTTGGTACCTGGGTTGGGAAGATCCCCTGGAGCAGGAAAAGGCTACCCACTCCAGTATTCTGGGCTGGAGAATTCTATGGACTGTATAGTCCATGAGGTCGCAAAGAGTGGGACATGACTAAACGACTTTCACTTTCACTAGCGACTAAACAAACAAAAATAAATCCCAGAATGCATGACAATTACAAAAGGTGAGCACACAGAATGAGAATATTCAGGGAAGAAAGAAAAGAACATAAGCAATATTTGAAGCAATAAAAACTAAGAATTCTTCTCAAATTAATGTCAGATACTAAACCACTGACCAAAGAAGCTCCAAGAATAACACGCAGGATAAAAAAAAAAAAAAAAAAAGAACACAAACTAATCTAGGCATATCATAGTCAAACTTCAGAAAATCAAAGATAAAGAAAAAACCTTGACAGAAATCAGAGGGGGGATGTTTATAGAGGAGTAAACATAAAAATTACATTTGATTTCTTCTTAGAAACCATAAAAGCAAGGAGAATAGCATGAAACATTTGAATTGTTGAAAAGAAAAAAAATTAATCTAGAATTTTTATTTTTATGAAATTATCTTTCAACAGTGAAAGAGAAATAAAGATGTTTTCAAACAAAGAAAAATTGAATAAATTTTTTGCCAGTAAAACTGCCTTGCAAACAAAATTTCAAGTTCTTCAGAGAGGAGAAAATTGATACAGGTCAGAAACTTGGATCTACATAAAGGAAGGAAAAGCATCAGTGAAGGAATAAGTGATGGCAAAATAAAAAAAATATATTTTCCTTATTCTTAATGAAACATAATAATTTTTCAAAATAATTACAGGGACAATGTCACTGTGTCATTTGAAGGTGGACTTAGATTAACTGTAAATATATATCATGAAACACACACAAATGTCATAGACAATATGAATGGGCCTATATCTACTAAACAATAATTAATAATCTTCCAAAACAGAAAGCACTGGGCCCAGATGTATTCACTGGTGAATTCTATCAAAAATTTAAGGAAGAAATTGTACCAATTCTCTAAAATCTCTTTCAGAATAAGCTACGGGTTCACTTGTTAGTTCATTCTATGAGGCCTATGCTATCTTAACACCAAAATCAGAAAAATATATTAGAAGAAAAGAAAACGATAGATATCTGTCATGACATAGATGTAGAAATCCTCAACAAAATCTTAGTAAACTGAATCCAACAATGTATAAAAAGAATTGCGCAAGATGATCAACTGAAATTTATCCCAGATAGAGAACTTGTATACTTTCCATTTTATTTTGCTTTGAACCTAAAACTACTCTCAAAAATAAAGTATATTAAAAAAATTAGTGAATTTCAAATTTCTCAATTGTATCTATCTATTTTCCCCAGGACTATAATTTTTAAAGTTTTTTTAAAAAATACATATACAATATAAAATTCTGTTGATGTATTGATAGCAAATAAATATTAGATGATTTCATGATTTGAATTAGTCTCTTCCATATATTTACTTTGTTTCTTAGTTAATAGAACCCAATTGGTTACACATATGGCTCCAAATAAATTTAATTTAGGTTTCAAACTTACCTGGGCAAGTTAATATTTTCTTAGGATATGTACTTAAAAAAAAAAAAAAAAAAGAATTGAATGTTGTTTGGAAATAGGTTGTTTCAGATGTATAGACTCAAAATATTGGGAGGCTAGTGAATTAGCTGTAATGAAAATGGAATGAAAAAGACTTATGGTTCATTTCTTGGTTGTAACTTTCACGATTCATGTCAACTTGGGAAGGTTCTTAATTTTCTTTTTCTGTTTTGTTTTGTTTTTTGCCCTTATTTTTTTTAGATTCAAATTCCTCATCTGCATAAGGTCCATCTGACATCCTTAATATGATAATTACAGTGATAATTAAAAGTGCATCTTTACTGAGAGAGAGCAAGAAAGGGTGAGGAAAAGGGGGGAGTCAAGCCCAGAAACTGATAAATAGAAGTATTCAGAAATGTTTATTCTCCATTGAGCTCAGTATGTATCAGGCACTGCTAAATATTTTGTAAATGTTAATTACAACACCAATATAATGAAGCCGTTTTTATCCCAATGGGATCTGGAAAATTTTTAAAATTTCTCCAAGGTCACATAGCTAGACATCAGCATAGTACTCAGAATCATGTCAGTCTGACTAATCAGCATATAGGCCTCCCCAGGGTTGATTGATAGATGAGAATTCATTGATATTGACAAGCAGAAAAATAGTATGATCTAGTTCTCTCCATTAGAGTCTAACTGACTTGGCAGAAACTGAGTGAAAATCAAAATGACATGGCCTATGGAATAGTCTGTGAATCTGAGGTGAATAACAAGAGAAATATCCAGAAATGAATTTATCTAGGCAAGAGGAAAGGAATATAAATAAGAAGCATGAGGTTCTGCCTATAGTTTCCTTAAAAAAAAAAATCTTTCTGGACTCTTTGGAGGGGGGCAATATGCATTAAATAATGAGAAAGAGCTAAAAAGCATTAAACATTTCTGAGCAGAAATTACTGAGGAAAGTGGTTGCCTAGCAGCAAAAATATACAGTTTTGACATTATAGTGAGGATTGATGAAACTTTAAAATAGTTCATTTTAAAAGCTTACAGTTGCTTTGGAAATGTAAGGCCATCTGATCTTTTTTAGAAGTCTTTCTTTTTTTTAAGAGGCTTTTGTATTACTTTTTTTATGCTATGTTAACAAATTACTAAAAACTTAGGAAATTAAACCAACACTCATTTTATTGCACAGTGTCTGTAGGTCAGAAGTATGTGCACAGCTTAATAGGGTCCTCTGCTCAGGGTCTCACAAAGTATTCATATAAACTGGAGTGTTCTTATTAGCAATCTGGACTAGGAACAGATCAGTTTCCAAGCTCTTTTAGTTTTGGCCAGAATTCATTTCCTTGTGACTGTAAAATTCCTGGCTGCTTACTTCTTGAAAACCATAAAAAGAGAAAGTATCTCCTATTTGGTATCTCTGCCTTCAGGAAAGCCTTGGTTCTCTTTTAAAGACTCACTTGGTTAGGTAAGCCCCACTTAGAATAATGTCTTCTTTGATTACCTCAAAGTCAACATTTATATCTAAAAAAATACCTTCACTTTTGCAATATAACTTGACATGATTATAGGAGTGATAGCCAGTGACCCTTGTCATATTCTATTGGTTAGAAGCAGATAACAGTTTCCACCAAAACTCAAGGGTGGATACTAGGTTTCAAAAATCATGGAGACTCCCTACAGGGTATGTCCACTGCAGGTATGAACTGACAGCTCCATTCTTATCTTCCTTACCACAACTGAGACAAAGAGCTAATTAAAATTATTTCACATGGTTAGCATTGTTTTACCAGACAAATTATCTTTACAGTACTTTTAAAAAATGATTATTTATGAGCTCCATAGAAATAATTTCTTAATTCTTAAAGTATATCTCTTAGTGTATTATCTCTTTAAATAGGAATTTTTTAAAAACAGATATAAAGAAGTGTTAAAAATTTAGCAGATAGAGTAAAACTTTTACTAAGTTTAATACAATTTACTTCTAATCAATGCATATTATTAGAAAAGTATTTATTTTATTAGATTTTCCATATCTTTTATGTGGTAGGATATGAATAGAATTAATGTATAAGAATAAACTAGGAAACATTATACCACAAAAAAACTATCAACTTTGATGATTATGTACATTATTGTTATTAAATGAAAGTATATTGATCTTACCAAAATTATTTTATATAAACACATCACAATAATATTTTTCAAATCTCATTAATTTTTGGACACAAACTATTCTAATAACCTGGACATTTTATATTTATTTCTTGAGCAGAATTAATTCATAATTATGTGTAGATTCTTTCCTATAGATGAATCTTAGATAGCTCGGTAAATTGTATTCACCTGAAATATCAGATACCAGTGCAAAAAATAATTCTCCCTTTAATTTTAAATGCAGTCAAAAACACTCAAGAAAAAAAAAATCTGGTTGAATCAGTCTAATTGCATTACTTTAATTTCTTTTTTATTCACCATGTAGCTTCTGCTTTTTACAAAGTTTCTGGTTTCCAGATATTTTGGCTTTAATTAAAAAAATGAATAATGTAACATATAATTAAACTTTGAATTGTTCATGAATCACTTGAATTGATTTGTTTAAATCACCTAACTTGGATGACATATTCCTTGAAATTCTGATATATGTTAATTATAGAAAAGTACTACTGTAAGTCCAAACTGAGTCCTATAGCTTTTCGATTACATTTCTTTGATAAGTAAAATGAGTTGATTTCTCATTCCATATTAGAAATCAATATCACTGTCATCATTTTGAGAATAGCAACGGATAGTTCTTACATTTTCTTAGTTTTTGCTTATCACCTGTTCTGATTTGCTGCTTCCCTCCTCAATTCTCATTTCACTGACTCTCCTTTAAAATTTTTATTTGCAATTTTAACAGTTATTTATGCATATAGTTTAATGAGACAAACAAGACACATACAAAAAACAGTAACCCCTGTAACTCAAACCCAATTCTAGCTCCCCTGTGACAATTCTTTCTAGAGTTCTAGCTTACACTTTTTATGTTTACCTATATATATCAATGTCAGACTTTATTTTTTTGGGCCCCAAAATCACTGCAGATGGTGACTGCAGCCATGAAATTAAAAGACGCTTACTCCTTGGAAGGAAAGTTATGACCAACCTAGATAGCATATTAAAAAGCAGAGACATTACTTTGCCAACAACTTTGCCAACAAAGGTCCGTCTGGTCAAGGCTATGGTTTTTCCAGTGGTCATGTATGGATGTGAGAGTTGGACTGTGAGGAAAGCTGAGCGCCAAAAAATTGATGCTTTTGAACTGTGTTGTTGGAGAAGACTCTTGAGAGGCCCTTGGACTGCAAGGAGATCCAACCAGTCCATCCTGAAGGAGATCAGTCCTGGGTGTTCATTGGAAGGACTGATGCTGAAGCTGAAACTCCAATACTTTGGCCACTTGATGCAAAGAGTTGACTCATTGGAAAAGACCCTGATGCTGGGAGGGATTGGAGGCAGAAGGAGAAGGGGACGACAGAGGATGAGATGGCTGGATGGCATCACCGACTTGATGGGCATGAGTTTGAGTAAACTCTGGGAGTTTGTGATGGACAGGGAGGCCCAGCATGCTGCGATTCATGGGGTCGCAAAGAGCTGGACACGACTGAGTGACTGAACTGACTGACTGACTGATCAGTTGAAGGCAACAGTTTTATGCAGGAAGCCATGTGTTCCCACTAACAGACATCCTATAGTGCAGACCATAAGCATAAAATTAAAGAGAAGTAGGTAAGGAAAGTAATGTTTAATTAAGTATTAAATTACTGTTGACTTCAAGAAATTGATTCTTTGGAATCTGTGTTTTCACTCCCTATTGACCAGAGCTCTAATATAGAATTGCATTGCATTCTAATCATTTTTATCAGCTGTCTTCTTATTTAGATCATTAAATCACTAAACACCCTTAATATTCATATTTAAAGCTACACAAGATATTTTCTAAGCAAATATCTGCCACATAGTAGGTTCCTAACAAATATTTAACTAAATCAAATTTTTAAAAGTTTAGATGTTATCTGTTTTATGTGTGTACTTACTTGCTATTTTACTGAATGTTTTGAGGATCTATAATTCTTTTAGGTTTCAGAGGCATGAAGCCCCATTCAGAGTCACCACAGTAGCCTTTACTGTCTTATTGCTAGAACCATGACCCAGTTTCCCCCTCCGTCATTCTCTCCCATCAGGAGCCTTCCATAAACCACTTACCCTTCTCCATCAGAGGGCAGACAGACTGAAAATCACAATCACAGAACACTAACCAATCTGATCACATGGACCACAGCCTTGCCTAACTCAATGAAACTATGAGCCACGCAATGTAGGCCATCCAAGAGAGACGGGTCACGGTGGAGAGTTCTGACAAAACGTGGTCCACTGGAGAAGGAAATGGCAAACCACTTCAGTATTCTCGCCTTGAGAACCTCATGAACAGTATGAAAAGGCAAAAAGATAGGATGCTGAAAGATGAACTCCCCAGGTCGGTAGGTGCCCAATATGCTACTGGAGATCAGTGGAGAAACAACTCCAGAAAGAAAAAAGAGACGGAGCCAAAGCAAAAACAACACCCAGTTGTGGGTGTGACTGGTGATGGAAGCAAGGTCCAATGCTGTAAAAACCAATACTGCATAGGAACCTGGAATGCTAGGTCAATGAATCAGGGCAAGTTGGAAGTGGTCAAACAGGAGATGGCAGACTGAACATTGACATTTTAGGAATCAGTGAACTGAAATGCAGTACTTGGATGCAATCTCAAAAATTATAGAATGATCTCTGTTCATTTCCAAGGCAAACCATTCAATATCACGATAATCCAAGTCTATGCTCTGACCAGTAATGCAGAAGAAGCTGAAGGTGAATGGTTCTATCAAGAACTAAAAGACCTTCTAGAACTAACACCTAAAAAAACGTCCTTTTCATTGTAGGGGTCTGAAATGCAAAAGTAGGAAGTCAAGAAACACCTGAAGTAACAGGCAAATTTGGCCTTGGAGTATACAGTGAAGCAGGGAAAACGCCATGAGGGTTTTGCCAAGAGAATGCACAGGTCATAGCAAACACCCTCTTCCAACAACACAGGAGAAGACTCTACACATGGACATCATGAGATGGTCAATACTGAAATCAGATTGATTATATTCTTTGCAGCCAAAGATGGAGAAGCTCTATGCAGTCAGCAAAAACAAGACCAGGAGCTGACTGTGGCTCAGATCATGAACTCCTTATTGCCAAATTCAGACTTAAATTGAAGAAAGTAGGGAAAACCACTAGACCATTCAGATACAACCTACATCAAATCCCTTGTGATTATACAGTGGGAGTGACAAATAGATTTAAGGGACTAGATCTGATAGACAGAGTACCTGAAGAACTATGGACAGAGGTTCGAGACATTATACAGGAGGCAGGGATCAAGACCACCTCCAAGAAAAAGAAATGTAAAAAAGGAAAATGGTTGTCTGAGGAGGCCTTACAAATACCCGTGAAAAAAAGAGAAGTAAAAAGCAAAGGAGAAAAGGAAAGATACACCCTTTTGAATGCAGAATTCCAAAAAAGAGCAAGGAGAGATAAGAAAGTCTTCCCCAGTGATCAATGCAAGGAAATAGAGGAAAACAACAGAATGGGAAAGACTAGAGATCTCTTCAAGAAAATTAAAGATAGCATGGGAAAATTTCATGCAAAGATGGGCATAATAAAGGAAAGAAATGTGTGGACCTAACAGACAGAAGATATTAAGAAGAGGTGGCAAGAATTCACAGAGTAACTTTACAAAAAAGATTTTCACGACTCAGGTAATCACGATGGCATGATCACCCATCTAAAGGCAGACATCCTGAAATGCAAAGTCAAGTGGGCCTTAGGAAGCACCACCATGAACAAAGCTAGTGGAGGTGATGGAATTCCAGTTGAGCTATTTTAAGTCCTAAAAGGTGATGCTGTGAAAGTGCTGCACTCAATATGCCAGCAAATTTGGAAAACTCAGCAGTGGCCACAGCACTGGAAAAGGTCAGTTTTCATTCCAATTCCAAAGAAAGGCAATGCCAAAAAATGTTCAAACAATCGCACAACTGCACTCATCTCACACGCTATCAAAGTAATGCTCAAAATTCTCCAAGCCAGGCTTTAACAGTATGTGAACCATGAACTCCCAGATGTTCAAGCTGGATTTAGAAAAGGCAGAGGAACCAGAGATCAAATTGCCAGTATCTGTTGGATCACTGAAAAAGCAAGCAAGTTTCAGAAAAAAACATCTACTTCTGCTTTATCGACTATGCCAAAGTCTTTGACTATGTGGATCACTACAAACTATGGAAAATTCTTAAAGAGATGGGCATACCAGACTACCTGATCTGCCTCCTGAGAAATCTGTATGCAGGTCAAGAAGCAAGTTAGAACTGGACATGGAACAACAGACTGGTTTCAAATCCGCAAAGAAGTAAACCAAGACTGTGTACTGCTTATTTAACTTATATGCAGAGTGCCTCATGAGAAACACTGGGCTGGATGAAGCACAAGCTGGAATCAAGATTGCCAGGAGTAATACTGATAACCTCAGATATGCAGACGACACCACCCTTATGGCAGAAATCGAAGAAGAACTAAAGAGCCTCTTGATGAAAGTGAAAGAGCAGAGTGAAAAAGTTGGCTTAAAGCTCAACATTCAGAAAACTAAGATCATGGCATCTGGTCCCATCACTTCATGGCAAATAGATGGTGAAGCAATGGAAACAGTGACAGACTTTATTTTTGCGGGGCTCCAAAATCACTGCAGATGGTGACTGCAGTCGTGAAATTAAAAGATGCTTGCTCCTTGGAAGAAAAGCTATGACCAACCCAGACAGCATATTAAAAAGCAGAGACATTAGTTTGTCAACAAAGGTCTGTCTAGTCAAAGCTATGTTTTTTCCAGTAGTCATGAATGGATGTGAGAGTTGGACTATAAAGAAAGCTGAGCGCTGAAGAATTGATGCTTTTGAACTGTGGTGTTGCAGAAGACTCTTGCCAGTCCCTTGGACTGAAAGGAGATCCAATCAATCCATCCTAAAGGAAATCAGTCCTGAAAATTCATTGGAAGAACTGATGCTGAAGCTGAAACTCCAATACTCTGTCCACCTGATGAGACGAAATGACTCATCTGAAAAGACCCTGATGCTGGGAAAGATTGAAGGCAGGAGGAGAAGGGGACAACAGAGAATGAGCTGGTTGGATGGTGTCACCGACTCAATGGACATGAGTTTGAGTAAACCCCGGGAGTTGGTGATAGACAGGGACGCCTGCCATACTGCAGTCCATGGAAGTGCAAAGAATTGGACATGACTGAGTGACTGAAGTGAACTGAACTGAAAGGTACATCAGGTTCATATACTGCAATGAAAATGCACAAAATAAAACCATTGTCTTCTTGTCTTGTAAAATCTCTTAGTGGCAGAATAAAATGGAGAGAAAGACAAGTCATCCTAGAGAGAAAGGGTTATTAAGGAAACCAAGGTAGAACTGTTGCCATTTGCTTCCCTACAAGTATTTTAATGCCAATTTTAATGGATCATGGAATTTAGCACCAACAATCTGTTTTACAGCTGGTAATTTTAGGATAGACATCCCACCCAGACACAGCTCTAGTCTAGCATTAATCTTTGTCATGAATAGACACCCTAAAATATGAATAATTACCATTGTAAGAAAGACTATTTACTATGTGGAAAACATTTTACATAGATTATCTCTAATCCTTTTGAAACCTGACAGGGAAGATATGTTAGTTGTGACTGGCTGCAAGTGACAGAAAGCAATTTGATCTAGGTTAAGCAACTCCTGCAGCTCAATTCCAGAAAAATAAATGACCCAATCAAAAAATGGGCCAAAGAACTAAACAGACATTTCTCCAAAGAAGACATACAGATGGCTAACAAACACATGAAAAGATGCTCAACATCACTCATTATTAGAGAAATGCAAATCAAAACCACAATGAGGTACCATTACACACCAGTCAGGATGGCTGCTCTCCAAAAGTCTACAAGCAATAAATGCTGGAGAGGGTGTGGAGAAAAGGGAACCCTCTTACACTGTTGGTGGGAATGCAAACTAGTACAGCCGCTATGGAAAACAGTGTGGAGATTTCTTAAAAAACTGGAAATAGAACTGCCATATGACCCAGCAATCCCACTTCTGGGCATACACACTGAGGAAACCAGATCTGAAAGAGACACGTGCACCCCAATGTTCATCGCAGCACTGTTTATAATAGCCAGGACATGGAAGCAACCTAGATGCCCATCAGCAGATGAATGGATAAGGAAGCTGTGGTACATATACACCATGGAATATTACTCAGCTGTTAAAAAGAATTCATTTGAAACAGTCCTAATGAGATGGATGAAACTGGAGCCCATTATACAGAGTGAAGTAAGCCAGAAAGATAAAGAACATTACAGCATACTAACACATATATATGGAATTTAGAAAGGTGATAACGATAACCCTATATGCAGAACAGAAAAAGAGACACAGAAATACAGAACAGACTTTTGAACTTTGTGGGAGAATGTGAGGGTGGGATATTTCAAAAGAACAGCATGTATACTATCTATGGTGAAACAGATCACCAGCCCAGGTGGGATGCACGAGACAAGTGCTCCAGCCTGGTGCACTGGGAAGACCCAGAGGAATCGGGTGGAGAGGGAGGTGGGAAGGGGATCGGGATTGGGAATACATGTAAATCCATGGCTGATTCATATCAATGTATGACAAAACCCACTGGAAAAAAAAAATAATAATAATAAAAAAATAAATAAATAAATAAATAAAAAGAAAACTAGGGGAATTCTTTTTTAATTAATTAATTAATTTATTTTACTTTACAACACTGTATTGGTTTTGCCATACATTGACTTGAATCCACCGTGGGTGTACATGTGTTCCCCATCCTGGACCCGCCTCACACCTCCCTCCCCATCCCATCCCTCTGGGTCATCCCAGTGCACCAGCCCCAAGCATTCTGTATCATGCATCGAACCTGGACGGGTGATTCATTTCACATATGATCATTTATATGTTTCAATGCCATTCTCCCATATCAACCCACCCTCGCCCTCTCCCACAGAGTCCAAAAGACTGTTCAGTACATCTGTGTCTCTCTTCCTGTCTCACATACAGGGTTATCATTACCATCTTTCTAAATTCCATATGTATGCATTAGTATACTGTATTGGTGTTTTTCTCTCTGGCTTACTTCACTCTGTATAGGCTCCAGTTTCATCCATCTCATTAGAACTGGTTCAAATGAATTCTTTTTAACGGCTGAGTAATATTCCATGGTGTATATGTACCATAGCTTCCTTATCCATTCGTCTGCTGATCTAGGTTGCTTCCATGTCCTGGCTATTATAAGCAGTGCTGCGATGAACATTGGGGTGCACGTGTCTCTTTCAGTTCTGGTTTCCTCGGTGTGTATGCCCAGAAGTGGGATTGCTGGGTCATATGGCAGTTCTATTTCCAGTTTTTTAAGGAATCTCCACACTGTTCTCCATAGTGGCTGTACTAGTTTGCATTCCCACCAACAGTGTAAGAGGGTTCCCTTTTCTCCACACCCTCTCCAGCATTTATTGCTTGTAGACTTTTGGATAGCAGCCATCCTGACTGGTGTGTAATGGTACCTCATTGTGGTTTTGATTTGCATTTCTCTGATAATGAGTGATGTTGAGCATCTTTTCATGTGTGTGTTAGCCATCTGTATGTCTTCTTTGGAGAGATGTCTGTTTAGATCTTTGGCCCATTTTTTGATTGGGTCTTTTATTTTTCTGGAATTGAGCTGCAGGAGTTGCTTGTATATTTTTGAGATTAATTCTTCGTCCATTGCTTCATTTGCTATTATTTTCTCCCATTCTGAAGGTTGTCTTTTCATCTTGCTTATAGTTTCCTTTGTTGTGCAGAAGCTTTTAATTTTAATTAGGTCCCATTTGTTTATTTTTGCTTTTATTTCCAATATTCTGGGAGGTGGGTCATAGAGGATCCTGCTGAAATTCTTATAAGGAGACAGGAGTGGCTAATGTAGGCTAAGAACAGCATATAACCAGAACTAAGAAAAACTGAAACCAGAGTCTGGTTGCCAGAAATTCTGCATTTTGTCTTTATTTTCCCTGTATGCCGCCTGGCTTCTGTTTGTAAGCCCAATCCACACTAAGGAATTTGGAATGTTGGTGTAGATCAGTTTAGGAATTCTCCAGTGTAAGTTGGCCTTGCATATATTAGGATAATATATGTTATAATTGATCATAATCATATTAGCCTTGACATCCAAACAAAAACCAGACAACTATGACTTAGGTTATACAAATATCAATACAGGGGATTATCAGTGTTGCAATTTACAGCATGTTCAATTATTAGCACAATTTCAGTTCAGAGAGAAACATTTCTTAATATTATACCCAATATGACTGTAGATATTCAGCCAAATTCAATCTTGGTTTTATTTTATTTTTTTCAGTAGCTAAAATAGTAGATTATAGCCATTGTAAAATTAGTCTAATTCTTGCATTTTGTTTGTCCCCTGAAGGCATAAATTTTTTTAAAAGGCTATTTTCAATGTCATTTCATGAGGTTTGTGATATTTTTTGTTCTTTCTAATTTGCAGAACAATCATAGTTATTGCTACTCTTATAATTTGACTCATGTTGGAACACAGAGAATCCTCTGGGTACTATTTTTTGTAATTTGAAAAGGATATTGCATTATGTTCAAGACTATTTTAAACTGTATTAATTATAAAGTCAAGCAATATACATTTAATGAAATAAAATCAACCTTTTATAGAATATAATTCTGGGACAATATGTTTTTCAGAATATATTAAACAGGTGAATTTAAGAATATATTTTTCAAAAGTTTTGGAAGATTTCAGAGTTGATATTAACAGAACAAATAAATGCAATGTTTAAGCTGTATTTAATGTTCTAAATCTTTGTAACTCATAAAGGTATTTGTCATTCATTAAAAAATACATGGTAGAGTGATTATAATATAAATGAATCTAGGATTTATCAACAAAATGATTGACTACATTCATCTTGGAATGTATCAATTTGTATTAATATTTTGATTGGACAAACTAACATTGTTCATTTAACTGAATAATAATTTATTAAAATCTGCTATGTGTCTAATATAATAACAAGTTAAACAAGTGTGAGATAAACAATGTATCTCATAAAGTCAAACAAATAAATAACTGGCTTTAAAACATAGATCTAACAAAAACTTTAGTAGAGATACTGAATAAAATACCTTAAAGACAGAAGGGAGTGATTCTTTCTCCTTGAAGCACATCAAAGAAGAAAAGTGAAATTACCATTTGTTTTGTATAACTGTTTTTGTTTTTCTGTGTCCATTTTACATGTGTGGAAACTGGGTTTCATATTTCACAAAAAAATCTTCTAAGATTCAATCACATAGATAGTGTGAAATGGTCATCTGATTTTGCTTCATTGTTCCTGTCATTTGCTGCTCTAAAGAACTCTTCAATGAGAAAATACATTAGACAGAGAAATGAGGAATAAGGAGTTTATATAAGGAACAAAGTTAAACGGAGAAAGAACAGTTACTGGAGAATGAAGAGTGACTGGGAGTAGACTAAAGGTTTGAGCCAAAACGTAGAATGCAACATTTGTAGAGAGTGAGGAGGGTGAACAGAGATTTAAATTGTAATTAGACTTTAAATCATTCCAATTATGATATCATGATGAATTTTGGGCAAGACAAGGGAAAATACTGAACAGATACATAAGTTAGTAAAATAATTTCAAGATCATTAAGGAGAAATAAGTGTATAAGATAGAAATGGGATGCAGAGATCAAGTGATCTGCTGTTGCTTTGAGTCCAGATTAGAAATGAAGCAAGTCAGAATAGAGAAGGCAGTGGATGGATGAATTAATGAAATAATAAAGATTAAGTCATCCCACTGGGTAAATACAGAGAGGAGATAAATAAAGGGTGAAGAGGAAGGGATGAAGTCAGTAACTAGTTCTTTTTATTTATAAAATATTAAATTGTTAAGATTTACTTTATACTAGCATTTATCTGTGTTTGCATTAAAGGTACTGGAACATTAAGATTTTAAATGTTAGAAAATTATCTATTATAGCATTATGGGGGTAGACAATGCATAAGATACTTCAGATTGCTTTTTTTTGACAGATGGCACAAAGACATTAATTTTAAAAGTGAAAATATCCTCTTTCATTCATTTGCTTCACCTTCCAAAATTGGTGAGGCATTTATTTCACATTAAGTTGTATGCTAGTCAATTTACATACAATAGCAAGCTCAGTAGATGCAGTGGTTGTCTTAGAGCTCAGTGGGTGGAACAGATTCCATGCAAACAATTGAAAAGCAAAGAAAAAATTGCTAGGAAAAAGTAAATGGTTCTGTAAGATATTTTGTTAGGGGCAGTTAAGCCCTCAAGCAAGCATCAACATTCAGAATTTGTGACGAGAATATGAAGATGGCATGGATTTATGTGAGTGAAGTAAGAAGGAAAGAGAACTCTAGGTGAAATATAATTCTTCTGTTACTTCTAATGATTGTATAATACCATTACAACAGTGAACTAGGAATTGTGCTAGTGACTAGCACCCTCTATCCTTAGATAATTTGGTGTGTGCTAAGTCACTTCAGTTTTGTCCAACTCTGCGACCCTCTGCTACTATAGCCCACCAGGCTCCTCTGTCCATAGGATTTCCCAGGACAAGAATACTGGAGAAATCCCAGGCAAGAATGCTGGGGTGGGTCGCTTTGCTCTCCTCCGGGGGATCTTCCCAACCCAGAGAACTTGTGTCTCTCATATCTCCTGCATTGGCAAGTAGTTTCTTTACCACTAGCACCACCTGGGAAGCCCAGATAATGTGGCATATCTTTGCAAATATCTTAGTCATTTTGACATGACTTTACCATTAATAAGTGAAGGATAAAAGGAAAAAAATAAATAAATGAAACTAAATAATTTATAGTTAATTTTTAAAGCCATGTTTAAGACACACACAAGTGCATGCACACACACACACACACACACACACACACACACACATACATACAAACCATCCCAGAACAATGAGGCTATGAATATGTATAGCAAATTTGACTTAAAGTACTTGTATTTTTTAAATTATAATAGATGTTAATCACGTGTTAAACATACATTTTCCTATATACACTTGTAATCATGATTAATCAGATATAACTCTTTATTAATTATACTCTTAATTTTTCTTAAACTGGGACAATATTATGAATTTGAAATTAGCAGGGTTTTTTTTTTTTTCCTATTTCTTAGGTAAAGTTTTAATTCACTGAAACTGAGCTAAAATCCATTTTTTTCTAATGTAAAGCAAGAGTCATCTAGTAAAGTAAATTTCAAAATGGACTTGAAAAACTTTCCTAGCTAGAATACAAGTGATAGAAGTGAAAACACATAATATTCCTTCTTTCTTTTAAAGAGATCTTCTCAGATGGAATCATCAAATTTTATACCTGAAAGAAGGCAGGGGTCACTAGATTAAATCTCCACATGTTACAGATGTGACCATTCTGTTTTTAAAATTCTGTTTTTTTCCCCTCATTCTTTCATGGACTTTAGTTTCTATCCATGGACTTGTGAATAGTGTCAAAGAAACTTATATTTACCTTCTATTTTAAAGAAAGAGGTTATTATTGCTATGACATTCAAAATATTTTTAAAAATCTAATAGTACAGGAAGAACATTCCAGTACACTTGCAAATCATTGTCTCATTTTATATTTTCAATTTTCCTTTTAGCCAAGTGAGTGGGAGAGAGGAAAGAGGAATCAGAAAGTCATCCAAAAGTTCTCACTTTTTTCTTGTAAGAAGATGAAAATCAACAGTTGAAGCCAAAAATTGATTCAGATGGGTGAAGTAGACAAGAATCTCTCTGTTGAGGAAGAGTAGCAAGAATTGTCTCAGTAACATGTTTAGTCCATAAAATTACCTATTTCATGAATCTACTCACTTTAAGTCAAGTTTTATAACTGTTCTGCAATAAAGGATGAACATTGAACCACTGGCTTTGCGTGCCTTCACCAATAGTTTTTTTCTCAACTTACCTAATTATTCTCCTTTCTCACTCATAACTGATGGCTCATAGTCCAGAAAAACCAGCTGGAAGGTGCAGGAAGAAACCCACATGGAGATAAGAACTTCCTTAGCTCAACTAAACTCACAGCATTTTACAGAAAACCAGTTTGCATGTAGTTAATATTACCTGAAGCTTTAATGACATTCATGCTTAGATATGTATACAAGGAACAAGGTTGCAGGCATCCTATTTGTGTGTGTATCTGTGTGTGCTTCTTTGGCCTATCCAGCATGTATTCCTTATATTCCTTCCCCCCAAACTCTAGCTTTATTCAGATATTTACTCTTTTTGAATTGGTCATCAACCTTGGAGAAGGATTACTTCATTCACAACCAAAGTATGTCTTATTAATCTAAAGTGATGGAGTCTTCCTTTTTCTGGGCATTATCATAGAAGGAACTGATGTCATCTTGCTACTAGCCTAAAGAAGGAAGGTATCAGATGTGAGAGAGGGAAGAAAAAGATTTTACATCATCATTGAATTTATTATTTAAACAACCTATACTTTAAATTATCTCTGAATTTCTGTTATGTGAGATAACACATTTCCCCGTTGTTTAAGCAAATTTCAGTGACGCTTTCATTTCCTGACGCAGATATTGTTCTAAGTGGGATGGGATAATTATTATTTAGCTGAAAGTTAAAGAACTTAACATAAATTTCTCCATAAGAACTGGCCTTAAGCAAATTATTTCTTGATATGAAGAAATACTTTTGCATTAATAGCATATATTTCTGTGAATGGCGATTTCAAGAAAAACATAGTGTAGGTCTGTATCCATTTCACTGTATTGATTCATCTGCCCATGTACCTGGCGTGTGGCAAAAAAATTTAAATAAAAAAAAAAAATAGGTTCTTCAAATCCTGACTGTATTATTTGGAGAAGAGACAGCTATTTGCAAAGTTCTTTAGGAACTATATTTGGTGACATATGAAGTAAAAACATGTGGATTAAATTTACCAAAGATTAGTTTTAGTTTTTAAACTAATGAAAATGATTAGAAAATATTGTTTTAATCAAAGAGATATCGCAAAAGTATCTCTGAAGATATCCCCAACTTTTTTCTAATCTCAGTCAATTCACTATTAAATTTTAGAAATTTTAGAAAGAGCTATAAATAGCTAAATTCAAGGTCACAAATGTGTATGAAAAATCTTGGCAAAGTCACACCAAAATATAGAGTGAGCCTTGGTAAAGAGCCATACTCCTCCTTATACTCAGAATTAAATGTAAGCAAATTTATCACCCTCCTCTGACTCATAAATTTGGAATGCAGCTCTTTTGAGATGTTTGTGCAAAAAGAAAGACTAATTGTTTTCACTTTTAAATGTTAAGTGACGTGCCTTATTTCCCTTGGGACACATTGCAGCAGAACAATAGGTAAAGATAATACATTGTTCTCAGGATATCCTCTCAGTGTAGGCTGGCATTTTGCAGCTCATAGCCCATACGCAACAGTACAAACAAGATGAAATATAGCCATCCTTAGAATTGCCAAAAAGATGTTTTGTATTTTCAAGACAATAATTATTAAATGTTTCATTAAAAATGTCTTGCATTTCTTTCCTTTTTTAAAGACATGTTTGAAATCACTCACTTTTAAGTTTCTCACTTAAAATTCACACAAAACTTTATTTATTGGTGTGATTACTTCAAATAGATCAGAATTTCCCCCATCAATTTATTGGACCATTCAAGGTGAATTTTGTAAGCATTTAACATGTGACAGGTACTTTAGTTATGCAGAATGCATGATGTGGCTCAATATGGACACTATGACTGCCCTCACTATACAGTTTGTCTTTGAGGAAGACAGAAAATTAAACAAGCTATCTCAAACTATGTCAAAGGCTATAATATGCAACGTAAAAGTTCCAGTGGAATCACAGAGCAAGAACATCAAGCTAGTGTAAGGGTCAAGGAAGACTCCTCAGAGGAAATGATGTTTAAACTGTGTTTTTCAGCTTAGAAGTTGTGAGATCAATTTAGTAAACCAATTAGAGTAGAAGTGAATTGCAATAAAATGCACTAATATTGTTTCAAGAAATATTTTCAACTGTGTTTGTGTCTATGTGAGACAGAGATCTAGGTTGGATGCAAAATGTATTTTTTAATAAGGGTGATGACCAAAAATGTGTTTGAAATCCACTAGCCCAAAGGATGAATGGAAATTAGGTAATCAAAAATGAGGATTAAGAATTTTACTGGCAGGATCAGGAGTTTTTCTGGCGAGATATGTATGTGCAAATGCCCAGAGGCATAAAAGTCTGTGTAATTCTAGAAGCTGAGAGAAGTTCAGAAAAACTGGAAAAGTTGGGTGTGGTGAAAATGGAATTGGTTGGTTGCATAAACACCAGGAATGGAGCTTAAATCATTGTAAAAAGTAGCTATCAAACATTTTACAAGCCATGTCATTAAGTTCACATATTATTTTGAGAGCAATAGTTAGTTGCCTAGGCACTTTCCAGGTGGTGCTAGTGGTAAAGAACCTGCCTGCCAATTCAGGAGATGCAAGAGAAGGTGGTTCCATCCCTGGGTTGGGAAGATCGCCTGGAGGGCAGCATGGCAACCTACTCCTGTATTCTTGCCTGGAGAATCCCATGGACAGAAGACCCTGGCGGGCTACCGTCCATAGCATCACAGAGTCAGATTCAACTGAAGCAACACAGCACACATGCTCAGTTAGTTACCAAATAGTTTTAAGAAGGAGGATATGATCACGTTTGCATGTTACAGAAGGGCTCTGATCATATATTACAAATGGGAGAGACAGAAATCAATATTAAAGGCAGGAGGGTTGCAGTAATTCAGATGGCCCAGTCAAGCAGGGTGATTTGGAGGATATAAAGAAGAGGATGGATGTGAATCCCTGGCGGACATGTAGGACTAGTATTTGGCCGTGGGAAGGAAGGGAAATGGAGGCGCCTGGAATGCCGTCAAGTTGTGGGCAGGAGCTATTAAATGGACAGTGCCAGTGCTAACTGAGTTAGGGAAACAATGGAAAAGAAACGACAGATTTGGTGGATAACGAGGACAAAATTTTTCAGTTTGGGATAAAGTCACATCTGCTCATTCTCAGCCATTTTCAATAAAGAAATTTCAAAAAGTTTTCACTTAGGGTCAATTCATGATAAAGACAGATGTAGCTCTGGAATATTTTCTAAGCAGGAAAGAAATTTTCCAGCTTCTATCCATTTCAGCACAGGTTCTGCCACCCTGGCTGTGGAGAAGGCAATGGCAACCCACTCCAGTACTCTCTCTTGCCTGGAAAATTCCATGGACAGAGGAGCCTGGTGGGTTACAGTCCATAGCATTGCGAAGAGTCGGGCACAACTGAGCGACTTCACTTTCACTTTTCACTTTTTCGTGCATTGGAGAAGGAAATGGCAACCCACTCCAGTATTCTTGCCTGGAGAATCCCAGGAACAGAGGAGCCTGGTGGGCTGCCGTCCATGGGGTCGCACAGAGTCGGACACGACTGAAGTGACTTAGCAGCAGCAGCAACAATAATGTTGTCCGGTTTCAGTATACTAGTCTTTCAAACTTAAGATTCTATTTCATTTTCAAATGAAAATATATCTTTTCTATAGAAAAACTTAAAGTTAGCAATCACTATCATAACATATGTGTGCGTGTTTAGTTGCTAAGTCATATCTAACTCTTTGCGACCCCATGGACAGTAGCGCCCGAGGCTCCTCTGTCCATGAGATTTCCCAGGCAAGAATACTGGAGTGGGTTGAAATTTCTTTCTTCAGGGGATCTTCCCGACCCAGGGATGAACCCACATCTCCACGTCTCCTGCATTGGCAGGCAGATTCTTTTCCGCCGAGTCAATAGTACGTGCTGATAAATTACCAGAAGATGAACCCAAGCAAGACATTTCATATCACAGTTTTTCTACACTGGAAATGTCTCCCTGACAAAGTAAATGACCCAAGGACAGGATTCTTACGAGCCTCTTCTACTCTTCCTTAAGATAAAATTGGGATAAAAATAAAATTAAAACTGGATTAAGGCCTACGTAACGCAAAGAGAAAAATTATTAGAAAAAGGGCATAGAGTTTAGGGGGCTGTGTGTGACATGGTATGTATCCTATGCCCTGCTTGCACATATGCCTGGACAGGTTGTATACTATACATGGAAACTGCATGGTACTGTTCCAGAAGCTGAGTTTTTGTTTTCAATTATTTCCTTCTCTGGAAAAGTAAGATTCTTGAAAATGAAGACTTCTGGTTTTCAATACTATAATCACTGCTATCATTCTATTTTTTGAGTTGTTTCGAAAGGTCAGAGAATTCACTCTCCTGTCACTCTGCTTCTCCAGCAGCAGAGGCGCCTGAGTATGTGTGAGAGAAAACCTCAGAGACAGCCTTAGTTTCGCTCTGTCCATGAGCAAGGCCACAGTGGACACGGCTTGTGGCAAATTTGATTGCCAGTGTTTATCAAGGACCTCAAAAATGCCACTGTCCTTATGCCCAGTAATTTTATTTCCCAAAATTTGTCTAAGTTTTTATAATTAGAGTTTACTACAGCATCACTTATAATTTAAAGACTTGTTTTTTTTTTTTTTTTTTTAAAAGGACTGTCCTGGCAGTCCAGTGGTTAAGCCACCATGCTTCAAATGCAGGGGGCACAGGTTCAATCCCTGTTGAGGCCTAAGATCCCACATGCTATGTAGTGCAGTCTACGAAAGAAAAAGAAAAAATCCTAAGTGTGTAAAAATAAGGACTATAAAAAACATTATTCCATTGAGTATTTATGTGTTTACAAAAGAAATATTCTGCGACTTACAAATACTATATTGATGTGAAAATATCTATATCCTAAACCAAGCTAAAATAAGCAAGATATACCATTGTAAATAGTTTTATGAAAAAATCCGTGATAAATATACAATACAGACTTAAAGGAGTTTTACCACCACAATACAGCATTCATTTCTGAAAGATAGTTTCACAAATAAATTTATTTTTCTTTCTTCTGCAGTTTAAACACATTTTAAAGGGAAACAGATTGCTTATTAATGGAAAAACTAAACTATTAATAATTTTCCTTCTTCAAATGCATATTTCATACTATTAGCCAAAGTCTAGCTGTAAGACACTGAAGCAAGTAATTTGTCTACATCCTGACAAACCTGAAACTTTTAACCATAAGCTGGATTTTGCAAACTAAGATAACTTCGGCTTAGGTGTATCTCCATTTATTTGCCAGAATTTTAATTATTTATCAATATCAAGATGCCTGTCAGTGTGGTTGTTGTTATTAGCTTGTGTCTTATGCTACCGTTTGGTAGGAGAACACTGTCTTTGCAATAGTAAAATTCATTTCAGTAATATAATTGCAATTCATTTTCTTTCTCTAAAAATTCAGCTAGATAGTACTGGATATTTACTAGATAGATTTTAAAATCTAGGTCCAAAGATGCATAATAATAAATATTCATATCTGGATCCAAGGGTTAGATATTTAAGTCTGTGTATTAGGTAGCTGAAATAGAAAGGCACAAAGCAGTAAAGAAAACAATTTATGCGTGCATTTTACATCTTGGATGTTACCTTTCTCTCACGGTAGAGAAGTATATAATCTTTCTCGCTTGCTCGCTCTTTTTTTTTTATTTGCATGAAACCCGCTTTGCAGCTCCCAAAGCTGCAATCCAATCAGAAACATAGAGTAATTCCCTGTTTCAATGCTTCTTCCTTTAGTCTGGTTCAGAATACAAATGCGGACAATATTGCTTTCCCAGAGGCAAGCCAGAAAAATCTTTTTCTTTCTATAATAGAGGCAGAGAATAAACATTTCAAGACTGAAATGCACTCATCTGTAAACAGAAATGACATGGCTGACATTTACTGAAAAAAAAAATAAGCAGAGATTATCATTTCATAGCCTGCAGTAGACTGAAACTAGCTGAAAAGCAAATACTTCTTTTAGCCTACCGTTTCCTCTGTTTGATAATGGGTGTTGATCTTTGTGTTGCAGCTCTTCTAATTGCTTTGCTTTTATTTTTAATGAACCTCCATTTCACTCACTCATCAGCCACATATGGGTGAAAATGGATGGTGATACACAATCATTTACAGGTGCACTTTCATTAAAGATAAAAAGCCTCTGGGACTACAGTCATAGGAGGTAAACGGTTTCATTCTTCCAACTTCTTTCAGCTGTATCTTTCAAGTTCTATAAACCTTCACAAAAAAGGAATCTACAATGTGCATAAATAAGGATCCCCTGAGTAATTATTATTTAATTTGTATGAATACTCCTAGGAACTGAGTATATTGATTGTGTCTGTGTCTTCATGCCCTGAAAATTGGGGAGGGTGGAACTGAAAGAGTAATGTAGAGTTTTGGGCATGTCATCAAGTATCTGAGTTACCTGAGAAGAAAAGTTATCTGTGATTAGGTACTTTCAGAAGGAAAATAGAAACACTATGTCCAGAGCTTGAAATCATAAAAATCACTGAGCCAGGATATCAGAGAAACAACCCGGATGAAACCTTAGAGTGAGGAATAGAACATATGCTCTAGAGTTCAAAGATTGGAATTTGAACGCTTGCTCAGTTTGGTGAGAGCTGCTTGACCTTAAGTAAACAATTCTGAGCCTCAGTTTCTTCACATAGAAAAGGGAGGCACCAGTACTGTTTGCTGAGCTCACCTCAACAGTACCACAGCTAGGATTAACCAAGAGATTACAAATGAAAACCATCAGAATCTGTGGCCATGTCCATGAGGATTTTGCATAAAGGGGACATTTCACATCAGTGAGGAAAGGGTGCCTTATTCAATTAATTTCACTGAGACACCTGTACATTTAAAGGAAAAAAAGAAATTTAGATCCCTAGCTCACACTTTTCAGAAAAATAAATTATAATTGTATTCAAACTTAAATGTACACATCTTAACCCACAACATACTAAATACAATAAATATGTTTATGAACTTCAAGTAACAAAAATCTTAAATCAGATACAAAATGTGAAATCCTGCATGAAAAATATTTGTGATATATAACAATTTTAACAGGTGCATATTCAGAAATATAGAACTATAAAGGACATATCCTTTGAAAATAATAAAACATCCCAACTGAAAATGGATGAATAGGTGAATGCATATTTAATTGGAGAGGAAATACACATGATTTTTATGCATAATTTTAACAAAGCTTTAAAACTAGTTATTATTAATGATTATATTAATAGGAGATGAACTGTGGAAATGGTACTTCTATATTTTTCTGGGGTAGCGTAATTAATACAGCCACCATGAAGGATAATTTTAATCCATAAAATTTAAGTGACACTAGAGAAATACCATATAATTATATAGCAAAGCATATGTATAGGTATGCATCATACTTAACTTATAACAGCAAAATATTAGGAAAACCCAAAATGTTCATCCAAATAATGGCAAAATAGCTACTTTATGTCAGTTTATAGACTATGATGCAGTACCTGAAATACTACGTTAGTTCCACATATACCAACATGGGAAAAACTGAGAGTTACCTTATTGAATATAGAAAGAAAATTACTGAATGAAATATACTCAGTGGATAACATTATTATATCAGATCATGCACAAGGCAAGACAATTAAAGTGAGCCCTATAGTTGCTCCAGATTATTGCCTTGAGAATTTCCAAGCAATGGCTCAGAGAGGGAACTTAGTATCAGGCAGATCTGGCTGAGTTCAAAGAGATAGAACTAAGGTCCAGGAAAACCCAGAAAGGAGATTTCACAGTATAAAGTAATGAAAAAGAGCTTAACAGAAAGAGAATTCTGGAGATGAACAGAGGGTTGTCTTAAGTAATCAGCAGAACACCAATCAGTGCATGCATGTGAGAATACTTTTTTTCCTTTAGGAGAGGAAAGCACTAACCAAAAGAATTAGAGGGAATGGTAGCCAGTGCTAATATAAGGCTGAGAACAGTGCATTCCCCAAATCCATAATCCATATGGGAAAACTTCTCAACTCATGGTCATCGGCTAGAATATTTAGAAGGGGTTTGCTTGAAATAATTAGGAATAATTAGCCCTAGATTAAATGCTGCTCTGGTCCCACCAACCAAATATTAAAAGACCTAAATGATCAAACTGTTAGCATGTCCTTCTACTGTGTCCCAGTATATATACATATATAAATGTAAAACTATGAAGTTGCAAAGAAGGTAAAGTCCACAGTGCTAGACATAAAATCAAAATTTTTAAGACATGCAAAGAAGCAGGAAAATATGAACCATAATGAGGACAAAAATTAGTGAACCAAAATTGATCTATAACGAACATAGATGAAAGAATTAAACACTGATATTAAAATAGTCCTTGTCATTGAATTTTATATCTTCAAAAATGTGTCCACAAAATCCTTCAAAGTATGAAGAAGAGCACAAAAACAATATTACTTAAAAGTCAGAATATTGTCTTTTTACTTATTATTTTATTTCTTTATACCCCAAATATTTATTGGGCATTTATTCCACACAAAGCTGTATGCTAGGCAATGGTCATTCAGTAGCAAGCCCAGAAGACAGTGGGCTTATAGCTCAGACTAACCAAAAATAATGACAGTGTAGTTTGGGGTTTATAACATATATAGCAGTAAAAAAAAAAAAAAGAGGGGAATTATGAAAGTATACTATTTTAAGATTCCTATACTTTACATGATATGATATAATACCACTTGCAGGTAGATTATGATAAGTTAAAGACATGGAATCTTAACTACTATAGCAACAAAACAAGGATTTTTAACTAATAAACCAACACAGAACATAAAATGTATCATAAAAATATACTTAATCCAAAAGGTGGCATAAAAAATGAGAAAAAATCAACAATAAAGAGCAAATGACAAGCAAATGAAAACAAATGGCAAGATAATAGACTTATACCTAATCATTTTCCTAATCATATCAAATATAAACAGCTTGAACACCTCCATTATAAGGAAGAAACAGGCATACTGGATAAAATAAACAAGATCCTGTTATATGCTAAAGGAAACTGAGTTTAAATATAAAGACACAAATAGAAAAATAAAAGAACAAAAGTAAAAGAGTAGAAAACAATACGCTCAAACTCATCAAAAGAAAGCTGGAGAGGCTATATTACAACAACAAAGTAAGCTTCAGAGCAAAGAATATTACAGTGGACAAATCATTTTATTTGGTAATGATAAGGGGTCAATTCATCAAGAAGAACCAACATTTGTTGTTTGTGAAGTTTTGAGGATGGCCATTCTGACTGCTGTGAGGTGATAATCCACAAACAATAAATGCTGGAGAAAGTGTGGAGAAAAAGGAAACTTCCTACCCCATCAGTGGGAATTTAAATTGATACAGCCATTATGGAGAATATGAGTTTCCTTAAAAAACTAAAAATAAAACTACTATGATTCAGCAATCCCACTTCTGTGTACACACTGGCAGAAAACCATAATTCAAACAGATACATGCACCTCAATGTTCACTGCAGCACGATTTACATGGCCAGGAAATGGAAGCAAATTAAATGTCCACCAACAGAGGAATGGATAAAGAAGATGTACATATACATACATAAAAATGAAATTGCACACATAAAAATGAAATTGTGCAATTTACAGAAACGTGGATGGACATAGAGACTGGCATACTGAGTGAAGTGAGTAAAAAAGATAAAAACAAGTACTGTGTAACACTGCTTATATGTGGAATCTAGAAAAATGATGTAAATGAACTTATTTTCAAGCAGAAATAGACACAAATGTAGAGAACAAATGCATGGATACAGGGATGGTAAAGAGGGAGCAGGATGAATTAGGAGAATGGCTTGACATATACACACTTGTTTAGTTGCTCAGTTATGTCCCACTCTTTGTGACTTCATGAACTGCAGTACGCCAGGCTTCCCTTTCCTTCACCATCTCCTGGAGCTTGCTCGAACTCATGTCCATTGAGTCGGTGATGCCATCCAACCATCTCATCCTCTGTTGTCCTCTTCTCCTCCTGCCTTCAATCTTTTCCCCAATTAGGGTCTTTTTAACAAGTCAGCTCTTCACATCAGGTGGTCAAAGTATTGGAGCTTCAACTTCAGCATCAGTCCTTTCAATGAATGGTCAGGGTTGATTTCCCTTAGGATTGACTAGTTTGATCTCCTTGCAGTCCAAGGAACTCTCAAGAGTCTTCTCCAACACCACAGTTCAAATGCATCAATCCTTCGGTGTTCAGCCTTCTTTATAGAACTCTCACATCCATACATGACTACTGGAAAAACCACAGTATTGACTAGATGGACCTTTGCTGGCAAAGTGATGTCTCTGCTTTTTAATGCATGTCTAGGTTTATCATAGCTTTTCTCCAAGGAGCAAGTGTCTTTTAATTTCATGGCTGCAGTCATCATCTGCAGTGATTTTGGAGTGCCCCAAAATAGTCTCTCACTGTTTCCATTGTTTCCCTATCTATCTGCCATGAAGTGATGGGACCAGATGCCATGATCTTTGTTTTCTGAATGCTGAGTTTTAAGCCAGCTTTTTCACTCTCCTCCTTCACTTTCCTCAAGAGGCTCCTTACTTTTTCTTCACTTTCTGCCATAAGGGTGGTGTCATCTGCATATTTGAGGTTATTGATATTTCTCTCGGCAATCTTGATTCCAGCTTGTGCTTCATCCAGCCCAGTGTTTCTCATGAGGCACTCTGCATATAAGTTAAACAAGCACAGTGACAATATACAGCCTTGATGTACTCCTTTCTTGATTTGGAACCAGTCTGTTGTTCCACGTCCAGTTCTAACTGTTGCTTCTTAACCTTCATACAGATTTCTCAGGAGGCAGGTAAGGTGACCTGGCATTCCCATCTCTTTAAGAATTTTCCACAGTTTGTTGTAATCCACACAGTCAAAGGTATTTTATGGGAGCCTATAATGCTAAAGATATAATTTACAAGATCTTTGAAAACTTTTTAATTGTATAGTCATTGAATCAACACATTTCTTAATGGAGCACAGAGCAGATATTGTCAATTACCCACCAATATCCCCTCAGAACTCATTTGCTAAAGGCTACTACTGAGAATTTCTGTCCTGTCTAGTTTTTTGTTTGTTTGTTTTTAATTTAATTTTTTTATTTTCATTTTGCCTGAGGAGCATATAAGCCTTCACATAGTGCAAACTGACATTAAATAGAGCTAACTTCTTGGAAGCAGTCCTCAATAAATGACAGAGTTGATAAATAAATACCTCTATTTCTAAATAAATAAATAAGAGCTTTGTGGTTTGCATGGAGTAACTGAGGCACATTCTGCACTATCTTTCGTGTTGTACCATGGTACTGAATTCCCATAATGCAGATTGACTACTGCCTGGGGTCACACTGTTTTTGACTTTCTTCTGTTTTCTGTCTCACTTCTTTTGTGTCTGGGAGTGTATTTATGATGTATCTATGGAGAGAGATGTACTCCATGTCCACCTACTCCTCTGCCATCTTGGGTCCCTCCATATTTCACTTCTTAATCCCCCTATCAGTTTTCTTGGATCACTTCTCAAACTATGGATATTCTAATCCTTGCTTCAAGATCTGGGGAAACAGCAGCAAAAAAAGAAAAAAAAAAAGGGATTACCTGACCTTCTAAGTGTCAGAAAATTTATTTACAGCTTGGAAATAGGCAAAATTGATTACTGAGTGTCCTTTCAGTGCAGTCCTTGGCTTGACTTACTATCAAACTTGGTTATTTTACAACTCTGTTGGAGCAGAGGTTAATTTGCAAATTTTGTCCAGTAGAGATCAAATAATTTCTGTCCAGTGAAATAGATAGTGCCAAAGGTTATATTTTATTTCCCTGTGAGACATTAATCAGTTCTGTGTATAACCCAGCAATTCTATCCTGACATTTCTTTATTAAAAATGCCCTGTTTCACCCAAGCTTTTGAAAAGTATTTAATATCATTCTGATTGCCTTATCTATAAAGAAATGGATAACATTTGGAGCATATTTTAATTTTATATTTGTCTGAGATTCATATTTTATACACTTCGGAGCATTACACTTCAATACAAATGACAATAACTATATACATATATACATACACATATTAAATAAGTCATGTCCTAATAAGTGCTATAAAGAATAAAGCTGGGTAGAGGTTAGAGGTTGATGGTTTGGAGGGAAAGTGCTATTTTATATAAAGTGATTGAGGAGACCTCTGAATGGAGACAGGAAGAAGGGAGACAGCTGGTCACGTGGATATCTAAAGCAGAAGCATTCCAGGCAGGCAAACACACACACACATACAAACAAACACAGCGAATATAAAAACTCTGCAATAAGACTGTGTTTGAGAAATTCAGGTAACAGAAAGAAGATCACTACAGTGGATACTGAGTGAGCTATGATGGAGGAAAGGGAAAGAGAGTGACAAGTGATGAAGACAAAGAAGTAATATGGACCAGACCACATACAACCTTCTGTATTAGTTCAAGGACAGTGGCTTATACTTTAAGTGAGATAGAAGGAAACACTGGAGAATTCTGAAAAAAGTAAGGTGACCTGCTGTTCCCAAAGGATCATATGAGCCACAGAATTGAGATTAGAGGCTAGGGCACAGGTGGAGAGACCAATTCTTTTTTTTTTTTTTTTTTAATTTTGGCAAGAGACTTTGGTGGCCTAGACCTGGGTGATGGTGGTAGTGAGACAAATTTTTAGGTAAAACCAACATTAATTCTCTCTGATAATTAAATGCAATTTATGACAATGAATATCAGTCTTCATTTACCAATTCTTCACTTTTTCAAATATTTAATGCAAGGTATTGGGTTAAGCATATAATGTCAATAAAACAGCTTCTAAGATTCACATGGACTTTTGCTGCAGGCCTAACAAATTTGAGATTAATATGGTCATGTCACTTCAGAGACATTTTAATACTTAAAACTGCCACTTTCACAAATGGTGATAAATGCATCAGCAAAAAAATCTCATCATAGTAATTTAAACATAGGTTATTCTGACATAATCAAACTGAACCACATTCTAGTTCTCAGGGAAGATATTCATATGAAGGAGAGTCAGGTTTATTTTACATTAATAGAGCAAAAATGAAACTCAGAGTATGGATCTATTTACATTAATTTTAGAGGTGTGAAGCTTGGGTTGTAAATTTTAGCAATTTGTTTTTAAAAATGATATTGGTTTCAGAAAATGACAGCCCATCACTTAAAATACCCTGAATTACTAGCTTCTGTAGTATTTCTGCTTGGTATTGTTTATGATAGAATTGTTCCTAAACCAAAGGATTTTCATGCATGTCACACTAAGAACTAACTTGTAAATTTTTCTGTCTACTGATTCTTTTATCTTTCAATAAACAAGCGTTCATTTTTATCTTCAACACTCTACAAATTGATCTCCAAAGCAAGATGTGCAAACCAAAAATGGAGTGAAATATAATCCATTGAATGGAGGAGAAAAAATTAGATCACCTGCTAATATTTACTACTTTGTGTGTATGTGTGTGTATGGAATTTAAATATCTATTAATGCAGCAATACTTGGAAATAATTCTTAAATAGCAAATATACAATAGGAGTAAGTATACATAGGAGTATATTTATAATTTTTTTCTTAGGAAGACACAGTAAAGAAGTTTGGACATATTTATAACATTGATTCATTGGAAAAGACCCTGATGCTGGGAAAGACTGAGGGCAGGAGGAGAAAGGAATGACAGAGGATGAGACAGTTGGGTGGGATCACTGACTCAATGGTCATGAGTTTGACCAAACTCTAGTACATAGTGAAGAACAAGGACGCCTGGCATGCTACCGGCTATGGGGCACAAGGAGGCGGACATGACTTCGCGA
Organism: Dama dama; assembly: GCF_033118175.1. Classification (NCBI taxonomy): domain Eukaryota; kingdom Metazoa; phylum Chordata; class Mammalia; order Artiodactyla; family Cervidae; genus Dama; species Dama dama. The sequence goes on along the minus strand of NC_083683.1, from coordinate 37,156,543 downwards.
CTGAATGACAAAATCAACTACAGTGTAATTACTATGAATGGTATGATTTCTTTTTATTGTTTTTATCATTCACTGAGGTATCCCAAATGGGGGGAAAAAAATCTGTGCTTAGTTCACAACAGTACTTAGCACAATAAAGTACATGTTTAATAAAAAAGATGGACTAACTTTTATAATCATGTCTTCTATATTTATTGAAATGAAATCTGAGGAAGAAAATTTCCTGCCATGTAATCTGGATACATATGTACATTGTAAAGAACACAAGGAATAAAAAAAGAGAACGATATTAGATACTAGTTTCTGGATATCAAATACTCCAAGGTTTTACACTGGTATCACTATGTCTATAAAGAAAAACTCTAATAGAAGGCAGTGTCCAACAATGGGCCATACAGTGTAGTGAAATAAAAGTAATTTGGGATAGTTGAAGATAACATTGATAATAGGGTCGCTATCATTTATTGTTTACTTTGGGCCAATAAATGAAAAGTAGTATTTTTATGGATATTGTGTTTTTATCCCCTGAAATTACACATAATAGATGATTAGTAAGTGTTTATAAAAAATGAATTTCCTCTTTCAACAATCTTATCGAAGAAAGATTTTTTTAAACTTTTTCAGATTACAACATCTAAGGTTAGAGAGGTTAAGACACACCTCAAATCACACAGAAAGCATACATGAGTCCAGAGTTATATCAAAATCTGAGAAGAAAAAAAAAACTCTTAACCCATATGGTTGTCTCTGTTTTTAATGGAAAATAAATATGATCATTGTGCAGAGATAAGTTATGTGTGTAGTATTCTATAGACAGAATAATAGATTGAGTGTGCAGACTTAATAAATCAGTTATTTATATAGAATTTATCCTTGGTGGCTCAAGTGGTAAAGAATTTGCCTGCAATGCAGGAGACTCAGGTTTGATCCTTGGGTCAGGAAGACCCCCTGAAGAAGAGGTTGGCTACCCACTCCAGTATTCTTGCCTGGAGAATTCAGAGGAGCGTGGTGGACTACAGTCCATGGCATTGCAGAGTCAGATACAACTGAGCGACTAACACACTTATGTATAATTCTCATTTTTACCAGTCTGAAAAGTGAGGTTTGGAGTATTGAGTAAGGAATAGAGTCACAGGAAAAGTAAGTGGATGATCTGCAGATCTAACTAGTGCCTAACAGATGACTGGGAGCCGTTTAGGAACTACAGAGTGACTAGAAACAACCGTTGACTTAAGCACCCTTAAACAACTGGTTTAAGTGTGGCAGAGGACAGATGAAGCTCCTGGCGAAGTAACTGTGTATCTACAATGAGGAATTCTTACTCTGTCTCTACCCACATGGGGCAATGCCATACCTAGGAAAATAAAAATTTGGACCATTATTCAAATGAGGCATGAAGGGGTAATGGGGTCATATAGAATGAAGGTCATATAAAACTTAAGTTGAAAGAAAACAATTCTCTTGCCAGTTGATATGGATAGAATCTAAGAACTGAGCATTGTGCACCCACCCTCAAGTTAAGTGGAAAGAATTCCAATGCTAAGCTTCTCTGTAATAAAAGTAAAATTTCCTGTTGAAAGCCATCAGTAGAGTCTTACATGACTCCTTTAGCAGACAGAGATAAAGATTAAAAAAAACAAAAACAGTATGTTTGGGAGGTACCAGCCCAGGGAGATGAAGGCAAGAAAAGAGAAATCAAAGAGTAACAAGGGAATACGCAAAACTATGAGATGTCATATGTCATTGTTCCAGCCATGGCTTCACGATAAGCCACAAAAGGCAGAGAGGATCTTGCAGCAGGCTTGTTTGGTCAGCATGTGGGTCTTCTATGGAAAGGATGCAGGGAAGAACTTCCACTCAGACTATTGTGAAATAAACTAAGGGAGAGAAATGTACCTGTTCAGCATCCTTGTATCTTTCACTTTTCACTGGTCAAGATATATTTCCTAAACACCTGGGTTGCATCTCCAGCCCATTTGTGGCTAACAAATCAGGACCTATGTCATGCTTTTAAGTTTTTTATCAAAGATCAAGAGAAGAGTGTTGGCCCAAACACTCTTCTTTTTGAAGAGTGTTTGGCCCAAACACTACTTTTTTGGTAGTGCACAAAAAAAAAAAATAAATAAGTAAGTAAAAGGAGAAATTGAAAAGCTCAGAGTCTTTGAGGAAGCATATAAGGTTTATATTAGTATCTGAACACTAAAGAAGACAGTTAAAAAATACATTACTTCATGATGCCTCTTTATCCTCACCTCATAGTGCTAGGAGTAAAAGAGGGAAGACCTCATAAAACAAGAAATTTGCCCTAACATTACCTTATGGCAAAACAGAAGTGCTTGGAAGAAAACAAAACAGTCCAGTTCAAACAAGGGTGTGGCAAATCCAGGTGAGACCTACCTCAGTATCTACATCCTGAGTTAGATTCAAGGGTAAACTGATGTATACACTTGAGAAACTCTAGAAAAAGTCAACGGGTGCTGTGACTTTTTAAAACAAGAAAGTTAACAAATAGGTTCGGACCCTAGGAAAAGGACTAACTGGAAAAATGGGCACATAGATATAAGCAGAAGGGAGTCAAGCATACAGCATTAACTTCTCAATGAAGTTTTTAATTTTAAAAATAAATATGATAATAATATTAACTAACACTTATTTGCCAAGCTTTACAGAATCTTTATCTCTCTATGAACACAGAGTACTCTCTCCTTGGTATTTATGAAGCAGGTACAATAATTATTCCATTCCATAAGTAAAAGACTATAGGACACAGTGAAGACAATGAAATTGCACCGATTACATAGCTAAAGTGAGAAATAAAGCCAGGCTTTGAACCCAGGAAGATAGGCTCCATGTTGTGCAAAGAGATGGAATGCTGGCTGCCACCAGCATTATGGAAGGACTTGACAACTCTGACTTCATGTTTTCCAACTGGGAAACCCTATGTTACTCGCCATTCCTCAGAAAACCTAGCAAAACAGCCTTGGATCATAGTCTGTTCAGAGTTGAGTCTAGGATTAGAAAATATGTCTCTCCAACTCATTTAACATAAATTCAATACACAAATTCCCAAACTGACCAAATTTAAAATTGAATGCCAATTAATTTTAATGACTATGAATTCTCAGAATTTTCACATTGAAGTATGTCATGTATGAATTGAAAAATGCCCAGTACTCTTCACAATCACAAATACTTATAACAAAAAATAGAAGGAAATGAACAAAAGAAAATCTCCCCATGGCTTAAAAATTCTTATTATTCAGGCAAGTTGAAGTAATCAACAACTGAGGAAAAATGTGAATTTTTCTTACTACACTTAAGTAAATACTTCACCATCACAGGGGTGAGGCTACCATTTTATTTCTTTCTTCTCAAAGGTTTCACTGTCCCTAGGTTTTTGCCATGAGACACTACGTTCTCTTTTACAATAAGGACATCAGTGGAAATTATGCTACATTTTATATGATAAACCATTGTAACTTTGCTGGAATGCTTTTATCCAGGTAGGAGACATTTTTATAGAATCAAAGTGTCTGTCATGTAAAAATAGATGCATTTATATGATATTGTTAAAAAGAAATAACCATCCAAAATGGAGTCAATTGTGCTAAGCCCACCTCACCAAAATGAGACTCATGCCTAATCTAATTGCTGTTTCAGCTCCTTCCAGTAATGTAACTTTCTCATCAGTCCATCTAGAATTACCTGGTCAGCACTAATGAGGCCATCTGCCTAATAGATCCCCTCCATCCTGCAAAAGGAGAGGACTTGCCTGAAACAACACTCTTCCTATCTTGCCCCTTTGCTGTCTATAAAAAGCTTCTATTTTGTACAGCTCTTTGACATTCCTTTCTGTTTACTAGATAGGATGCTGCCCAATTCATAAATCATTGAACAAAGCCAACTGGATCTTTACTCAGTTGAATTTTGCCTTTTTAACAGATTTATTGACTGTGGTAGAATTCAAAGTAAACTTCTGATGGCTCTTGGGGACAAGAAACACAGGCAGTATCCTGCAATCCTTTAAGTTTACTGTCTTTCTTACCATTTCTTAGGGTGGTAGGTAAATCCCTCTTTGTTCTGAGCTCTGCTCTCTGTGTTGAGTCCCTGATCTAATTGGCTCTTTATCCTGCAACTCCCTAGAAATCCCAGACCCCGATTCTGTCCCTAGGCCCTTGTGGAAACCGTTAGTGGCAGCTCACAGTTCCTTATTTATGTGGCGCCCCCAGTCCACAGTCCCTATTTGTTGAAGTCTGATGGTTCAGCCCTATCCTTGGGCGCTCCCAGTTCTATACTGGGAATGGCTGGAGGTGTGCACAAGATCTTCAGCTGGCTAGCCTGCAGTGACATCTAAATCCTAGTTCTTGCTTATGTCCCCAGATTTCCACTGGGAAATGCTGATGTATCTGCAGCTCCTCATTTGTATGTACTCAGCCCACAGTCTCGATTCACTGGAGTCTGCTGCTGCTGCTGCTGCTGCTAAGTCGCTTCAGTCGTGTCCGACTCCATGCGACCCCACAGACGGCAGCCCACCAGGCTCCCCCGTCCCTGGGATTCTCCAGGCAAGAACACTGGAGTGGGTTGCCATTTCCTTCTCCAATGCATGAAAGTGAAAAGTGAAAGGGAAGTCGCTCAGTTGTGTCCAACTCTTAGCGACCCCACGGACTGCAGCCTACCTGGCTGCTTCATCCATGGGATTTTCCAGGCAAGAGTACTGGAGTGGGCTGCCATTGCCTTCTCCATGGAGTCTGCTAGTTCAGTCCTTTTCCCAGTTCCTACATCATTGGTTGGGCTTCCCTGGTGGTTCATTGGGAAAGAATCCACCTGCCAAGCAAGAGACACAAGTTTGATCCCTGGGTCAGGAAGATCCCCTGGAGAAGGAAATGGCAACCCACTGTAGTACTACTTCCTGGGGAATCCAGGACAGAGAGCCTTAAGGGCTAAAGTCCAGGGGTTCACAAAGAGTAGGTCATGACTTAACAACTAAACAGCAGCAATAATAACAACTTCAGGGGTTACTGCTTATATGCCAATGTGTACATGAGGTAAAAACTACTGAGAATGGGACCTCAAAGCCAAAAAGCCACAAAAATTGATTGGCATATTAAGCATTCACAAGCTGTCAGAGTATTCCCTACCTAACCCAAAGCATCTTATGTTAGGATAAGTAGGTCATGGAACAGGTTAAGATTAACACTATGTCACCCACCAACCTCAAAGAAACTTTCTATGCAACAGGTTAGATTGTAAAATACCACACAGTTTTCAAGCCCACCACACGCTCCTTTTAAGCATTAGTTTGGCTCTGAGAGGCTCAAAAGTTTAGCTAAAACAAAGGTGATCAGATCTAAATCACCACCTAGGCCTTCCTCATGATACCCTCTTAAGGGTTCATCATTTTTACACTGGCCAAGGAATCAGTGTCTCAGTTGTAATTAATGTGGGTATTGAAAAAGAAATTGTCTTCCAAGGCCCTGTGCAGAGTCTCCAACATCAACCCAAATGGTCCAGGTCTAATTTTAAAGTAGGGCCCCCATATGAACCCCTCCCAAAGTTGATGAGACTTGGGGGGATGGTAAAGTGCTATGCTATTCCCTTAAACTGCTAAGAAAAAACAAAGTTGAAACTAATGAAAACCTTACCAATTCCTGGTAGATACTGGATCTACACTCTGTTTCAATCTCACTGGGAACTTGCAGATGGGATCCTGAGAAAACTAGCAAAAGCTGGCTAAGGATGAGAATTCTTACTAGAGTCAGCTCTCCTGGATCTTGGTCTTTAGTATCTGATAAACAGAGAAAACATACCTTTTTCATCCTCTTTGCTTAGGATGCCTCCTCAGTTCAAGGAGTTATTCAATACTGCAGAAATATTTACCATTTGTCCTGGCTGAAAACTGAAAAGATATTTTAAAATATTTTAAAGTAACTTTTATGGTCCAGAATTGGCCAGGAGTTGGAAGCTGATATTTACAGCATAATAGAAAATTCTTTAGACTTTCTCCCTGAGTTAAAATAAAACTAGAGGGAAAGAAAAAAAGAAAAAAAAGAAAGAAAGAAAGAAAGAAAGAAAACTTCTAAGGCCCTTGTAAAAGGATTTATGGGTGAATCAACCTATGATGCCATTTAGGCTTCAACCCAATTCTCTGAGGCACTGGGAACAACTGTACTTATATTACCAGTCTTTGCCAAACTCAAAATGCAGCTCTAGAGGTAGTTCAAGGTTTGCCTGTTTATTTTTCCCAATCCCAAGCCTCCTTTATTTATTAACAGGATTATAACTTGTATTTTTTCACTGTGCCTTTGCGAAATGAATTTAAAGTGCAAACTTCAGGGAGCTAATTTTTATCAGAAGAAAAACAAAAGGGGGAAGGTCATTTGAAGCTTAGCTTTAGCCATTTCACCAGGTGGCCTTAACTTACCCCAGAATCAACCAGAATTACAACTTAGATACAAATTCTTTTGTAACTAGTAAAATGGAACCTATAGGTTTTCTGTTCCCATCTAACTATGTGTGCGTGCATCTGTGTGTGTGTGTGTGTGTGTGTGTATGTAAGATACATGGTGTTTTTCTGCCTCTGATATTGCCAAAATTAATTTGTAAAAGATCTTTACTTAATTGACTTAAAAAAGTAAATGCTTGTATAAATTTAATTCTCTGAAATATAATAGAAACTAAGCCAATGTCATAGGATCCTGGAAAATATTTAGTAATGTGAAGTAAAATTCATATTTTATAGCAAGATAAGAAAGATTTAGACATAAAAAAATTTCTCTGCCCTTTGGCCTCCTCTCTTCTTCCTCCCGTGCACTGTGTATCTGTATTGACCAAACCTCCTCTATTGGCAGAAATACCTGCTCAACCATAAACAGCAACATTCTCCTAGCATCAACAAGACAACTTCTTAAAAGATAACATTCCTTCTTGATCTTGTAAGGGGTCACAATGATGCTTAGATCTAATTGTGTAAACTATCAATAATATATCACTTAATGTACATCCCACTGTCTCAAAAAACTGTGACTTGACTTCTAACAAGCTGTTTTCAGAGCTTTCATCTTGGGTTATAATCTTTGGATTTGGCTTGTATAAAATTCTTTATTTCCTTCTTAGATTGACTGATACATTTTTATTTGATGATATAAAAGCCAGTTTAAAGTTGTTGTTTTAATTAAAACAGGTGTATCTTTCAAGTTATAAGCATTAAATATAAAATTTTTTTTCATTTATTTTTATTAGTTGGAGGCTAATTACTTTACAATATTATAGTGGGTTTTGTCATACATTGACATGAATCAGCCATGGATTTACATGTATTCCCCATCCCGATCCCCTCTCCCACCTCCCTCTCTACCCAATCCCTCTGAGTCTTCCCAGTGCACCAGGCCTGAGCACTTGTCTCATGCATCCAACCTGGGCTGGTGATCTGCGAAACATGTAAATATAAAATTTTATTTTACCTGAGCTTACTAATCAAATAAGTTCCTGCTATCTCTTATGAAAACTGCCAGCAGGAAAAATCACTTAGCATGATGACTGATATTATCTATTGCCTAATGAAGATTTTGTGGTAATCTAAACATAATTGTTAAGAACAAGTAAACTAAATAGATTTAAGTAAAATAAAAAGTTTTAGGTGAACTATTTAAGTAGTTTCCCCCAAACTTTATGGTAACCTGAAACCGTAAAACTTTGCTAAGATAAATTAAATGATGGATAGTCATTAAGTATATAGATCATTTCTAAGTAAGAGGAAACACTGACCAGTGTTTATTCACTTTGAGCTTCATTCCACAGAGAAACTAAAACATACTTGGATCTATTATTAAATATGTTTTGTGTCACACTAAAAAACTTACTATGATAAAGTATATTTTTCTGGAAATTATAAAGTATATTCATAACTTTGTCAAGCCACAGAATGACAATGTAGACACTTCACAATTGCTTACTTCTTTATTTTCACCAAAGATTAAAAAGTCTAATATATGTTATTGAAACTACTAGAAATAAAAAGAGAAATATTTCTATATGTAGGGAAGGTAGGATATATGTTTTCTGTAAAAGAAGTTATGAGAAATGAAGATACGTTTTTGTTGAGGAAAAAGAAAATAATTTTGTTCTGAAGTGAAACTGGTTATTTCAGAATGGGAAATAGAATAAATAACAAATCAAACAGAAAGTTGAGAGGAGAGAGACAGAATATTACCTTGTATAATCAAGCTGTCTAAAATCAATTGAATTTACTATGCGTCCTAAGTCGCTTCATGGACTGTAACCCACCAGGTTCCTCTGTCCATGGTATTCTCCGGGCAAGAAAACTGGAGTGGGTTGCCATGTCCTCCTCCAGGGAATCTTCCCGACCCAGGGATTGAATCCGCATCTCTTACGTCTCCTGCATTGGCAGGTGGGTTCTTTACCACTAGTGCCACCTGAATAACCAACTGAGCTATCAGGGAAGTCCGAATATACTATAAGGGATATAAAATAAAGATTTAACATCCATAGAGCACTTATGCAAAAATAAACCTTAATATTTTACATCTGTTAACAAGTTTTCTTAGATCATCGGTCTATTCTTATAAGAAACTTACAACTACTTAACTGTCAGTATTTGCCTGTGAAGTCTTTAATTGTTATCATGCTTAAGTAGATAACTAAGTATTGTTCCAGTGACCTATGATCATATCTAATCGAGTGTTTTAAAACCTTTTGATGTTTTGACAAAGTTCCCCAAATCTAATTCTAAGTGAAGTGTTTTTGACCCTAACTAAATCTGGAATTTTCCAGACAACCTTTGGGACATCTCAAAAGGTTTGTTCTCTGCCTTTATAAAAGGAGAGATATTAAACTAGGCTTATTTGATATGTTAAATTACATGTCAAGTAGAAAGTAATATATTGTCTTTTTATTTTGTATTTGTATAATTCTGTAAGTTTTCTGAAAATTATATGAAATTCCTAGAGTCTGGTTTGACCAGGTATATCGTTATTAGTCATAAATCCATGTATTATATTAAATGGTTATGTGTTACAAAATAAAGGTCCCTTGTCAATTTCCACTTTTAATGAACTCTCATCAGATCACTTACAATGAACAGTTTTTAAGTTTTCTTATAGACAATTATTGCTTTACTTTGACATAAGTGCTCCTGCAAAAGTATTTTATCTTCAAAGAGATTCAAGGAAATGTCTTTTGGAAAGTATAGGTTTTCTGACAACTTTAAAATCATAAAACTGAACTGGGTAAGCAATTTCAGAACTAATGGAAAAACTGCATTAACACAGAACAAGTATTAATTATATGGCACTGGATGAACTGATGAAGATGATCATAATTTTTATGATGTTTTGTCTGAAACACTTATGTTCCTTAATGTTTTATTTTTCCAGATTTACAGAAACATTTTCTCTTAAGCTATCTGTGACATACATCAATTTCATAAAGCATACCTTTGTAAATACAGATGAAATGTTTATTTTTTCTCCCTGCCTGCTCTCTCCAGAATTTAGAAACTCTTAAATTTTATTTTTATGGCAATATAGTTAGTTATTTGCATAAGTTTGATGAGAATCTGTTTTGCTGGTAATAGGACACAATTGGAAATACTGGCTAGATAAGCAAGACTTTAACTAAACTGTCATATTTGAGAGATATGCATATAGACTCAAAATGACTAGACAGTTTTAAGGAACTAAAGTTGACTTTATGGAGCCAATAAAGCCCCTTGGAAAAAAAATGACCTGGTATCTTGCTTACAAGGTTCTGCCAATGCAGTTTTAAAAAGGATTTATATGGTCAATTACTATTCTTGCTGCACATATGTAAATAATCAAACCATGTCTAATGTAAACAAATTAGTTTTACTGTGATTATCCTTAAAAATAAAGGAGCGGGAATATTTGTGAAGAGAAAATTGATGTTTGTATTTTTGTCTATTTCAGATTTTGATCCTGCTAAGTGTCTTTGAAGCTTTGTTATATACATGTTAACTTGACTAAATCCTGAGTCTTTTCAATTTCCTTAAATATCTGGTTACACCTCTCTAAATTAACATTTTCAATTTTCTCCCACTCTTCTGATTTGGAATCACTGAGAACTCAGAGTCGGACATGACTGAGCAAGTGAACTGAACTGCAAACAAAGACTGCCCCGATCCCCTTATAAGAGACTGTATCAGATCCTCCTCACTGACTAGATGATGGGCAAATTTCAGAGAACTGAACCTTGGATACACATCTCACAGCTGAAAAAGTCTCCAACTGACATGATCCTGAGCAGATGTTGGAGACCTCTGAATCAAATTGATGAGGAGATGTAGCTGACAGAGAGATAGACTACTTCCTCCTAAGATACAATATCAAGACTTCACACTTAAAATAGGAAACTTTTTTTTTCTTTACTATGGCATTGGCCTGGAAATATGCCATCATCTATATCCCCAGGCCATTATTAAGGGGGATAAACTTTCAAACAAATGGATCTGCCTATAATGCTGAAACCCATTAACAGTGCAACGTTAGTGGGAATGGTTTGTGCCATTCTTTGTCTGGAGTGGTTCTCACTCTCTGAGAGCCTGTGAATGCCTAAATGGTTGGTGCATAACTGTATAATGCCTCTTAGATAATTGGACTGCCTCCTGATTCTCATAAACAATCTAAGATACCTTCTTAGTAGATTCCCTTGAATTTATATCAATGAGTTAAAAAAGGACTTACCAGGATGGGTTCATGATTCAGAATTTGCTCCCTTTGACAGGATTCTACTTGCCTGGTGAGGAATAAGTGCAAATAAAGATATCATCAATATTCTCTCCTTCACTCTTGAAGATATTACAAAACCTGCTGCTAAAACAATAGCCTTTCAGCAGAATTCTTTAGACCCTCTGGCCAAAGTTGTTCTGGATAATAGAATAGCCCTCGATTATCTTCTAACTGAGCAAAGAGTTGGCTGTACTGTGGTCACTGCTACCCGCTGTACCTGGATTAACACTCCCAAGGAAGTTGAAACTCAGCTGCATAAGATCACTGAACAAGCCACTTTACTTAAGAAGTGACTCATTCAACAGGATCTTTTTTTGACTTACATAATTTCGACTGGTTTGGGTCTTGGGGACCATGGCTCTTGAGTTATCCTACTTATGAAAATCATAACTGGATTTATCCTACTTATGAAAATCATAGTAATCTCCTTGGTGTGTTGTGTTCTCTCAAAAGCTTTAAATGCATGTTCACAGATGCTAACCACCAAGTGAATTATCTCCCTCAGACTGGAATGTCAAAGAAGGAAAAAAGAAAATGATCAACTAAAACAATTGTGCACTTGATGTCATGACTTGTGAAAATTACAGAGATTCAATAAAAACTTTCATGACCTGTGAATGTCTCAAAAAGGATCAGAAAAGCTGTAAGAACTACAGAACAGTAGCTGAGAGTGGCACTAATACCTTACATTTTGATCACAGATGTCAGTTAAGCTGAGTCTGATCAAGAGGGATAGTTGTTAGCAAGAAGTTAACAGGCCCAAAATGGAGTCACTTGTGCTAGGCCCACATCACCCAACCAAGACTTACTACGTAACTTAAATATAGCTTCAGCCCCTCTTAGGAATATAACCTGATTCATGCATTGTTGAATAAAGCCAATAAATCTTTAAATTTATTCAACTGAATTTTATTTTAAACAATATTTAGGATTTTCTCTCTTCAAGACATCATACTGAGACCAGCTATTTTAAATAATTCTTGAATAAATTTAAAATAAGATAGGAATATGCTTTACAGAGACCTTGATTTTGGTAGTAATTAAATATAAATTAACTTTTTCACTTTCACAGTATTATTAGGAGGCTGCCTGCAATTTAAATTTCATCAAGGGTTGATTTGAATATTTAAACATCAAAGCGTTAATAATCACTTGTAAAAAAATCTTTACACGTGTTTTTTCTTTTATACTTTGAACAGAAAGAATATTTCTCTTTTGAAGAAAATGCTTTAAGAGAAAGTATGAATGCCCATTTCATGTAGAAAATAAAACCAATAAAGAAATTCATAGCTACCATGAAACTAAAGGTTTATTTGGAAAAAAAGCAAAGGTGGGTGGAAGAAATTCAATGTATACCATGTCTTTCAAACCCCTTTCCTTTAATTTGACAGAATGACAACTAACAGATTTGTCTTCTGTTAAGAAAAATAACTTTTAGCCCCAAATTTGAGATACCCACAGAGCTTTTGCCAGCCATTAGTGCTTCTTCAAATGTCTTTTAGAGATATGTCCATCTGGAGTTGCAAATGAACAAAACATTTATAATATGGTACGTTTTTCTTAAAAGAAATATCACGTTAATAACTAGCTGATAATTGAGAGAAAGTCCCTATTATATTTTTTAAAGAAATATCTATGGCCCTGTGTATAGCTGGTTCAAAGTATTACCCAAATGTTTACATACTTCTTTCTCTGCCAACAACTCTGCGAATTTTTACCTACTTCTTTAACTCATTTTCCCTTCTCTCTGTTTCTCTACCCACAAGTTTTCCCCATGTGTTTCTTTATTGTATCTCTTGTATCTTCTTGGAGCAATGGAATTGCTACTGTCCAATTACTCTGATGACTTTTGTGATAGAACTATACAACAAATATTAGCTATTTTTCCTCTAATAAGTTACATTAAATTAAAGAGATGAGAACTTCCATTAATGAATGAAATAGTACATTTAAGAAAAATGGAAATTTATGATTTATCATTCCATTTCCTAGCTGGTATTTTGTCCAAGAAACATTTGTGAACCAATTTTTTTGTCTTCTTACAAAGCAAAAATGTGAAGCTCAAGGTCACTGGAGCTTTCTTTAATTTTTAAAAAAACAGTCAATTTTGACATCTATTTTATTGATCCTAATTGTCATTGAGCATTTACTATGGGAAAAAAAGTGTCTTATGTGTGAAAGGGAGTAGATATTTGTCACCTTCTAACATGCCTTTTCGGCATAAGGATTATTTTAGGCTGATTATTTTTAAGAACATCAAACATAGAAAAGCTCTTGAAAATTAAGTACAAATTATAGTTTTGTGAGAGACATTTGCATTCATAAGGGAAATTTCCATTTTTAAAGTTGCTTCCCTCTTTGTACCAAGAGAAGGATGACAAAAATCTCTTGAAACTCTTATCAATGTAGAAGGAAATGACTTAAATCTGCACAGCCTTACTCTTGCTTATAGGGCTTTTCCTGGTAATCTTCCAAAACTGGCCTCTCCCTAGTCAACACCTTCTTTTGTCTTTAGCTAGAGGCATTATTTAAAAAAAAAAAAAAAAAAAGCAAAAATTAGGGCTTTCTAGATGGTGCTAGTGGTAAAGAACCTTCCTGCCAATTCAGGAGACATGAGACATGGGTTTGATCCCTGGGTTGGGAACATCCCCTGGAGGAGGGCATAGCAACCCACTCCAGTATTCTTGGCCAGAGAATCACATGGACCAAGAAGGCCTGGAGGGTACAGCCACAGGGTCACAAAGAGTCAGACATGACTGAAGTGACTTAGCACGCATGCATGTTACTTAAAATGGCAGCCTGGGCCACTTGAGGAAGTTGTTCAGTTCCTGGTTCTCTCTCGTGTACAGGAGGTATGTGTGTGCGGAGGTGTGTTCAGTCATTCAATCGAGTCTTTGCAATCCCATGGACTGTAGCCCACCAGGCTTCTCTGTCCATGAAATTCTCCAGGCAAGAAGACTGGAGTCTGTTGCCATGACCTCCTCCGGGGGAATCTTCCCAACCCAGGGAGCGAAACTGCATCTCTCGAGTCTCCTGCACTGGCAGGCGGGTTCTCTACCACTGCATAACCTGGAAAGCCTATACAGAAGGTATACATGCGATTAAACTTTTGTTTGCTTTTCTCCTATTAATCTGTCTTTTAAAGTGACAGGGATGTCTCAGATGATTCATGTCAATGTATGACAAAAACCACTACGATATTGTAAAGTAATTAGCCTCCAACTAATAAAAATAAATGAAAAAAAAAAAAGAATCTAGGAAAAAAAGAGGGAAAAAAATTTTTTTTTCCCTCACAAGTGTTTATATGTGTAAACACAGTTAATCTTCATAACAACCTTTCAAGGTAAGTACTGTTATAATCCTTATTTTACAGATAAGGATAATAAAGGAATTATTATTATAGCAAAGGTGAAGTAAAATGCCTTGATTTATATAGCTGATAAGTGGTGGAGAAGGATTCAAACCCAGACTGCCTGGTTCGAAAACCTCAGTGGTTGACTACTACACTATATTGTCTTTACCCCTGTGTTCTTAGTCAGAATTCATATAGAAAAATTTACATTAAAATAAGTGCTGCAAATACAGCTGCCAACCAGCTATGCAGACTCCGTAGAAAATGTATATACTCATGTTGTTTGCAGACACGAATAAAGCTATTTATTAAGATTGATGTTTAAATAAACATTTTTGTCACTTTATATTTCCATATGAATATGAAATAGGCTCATCCTCACTCGTGTTCAAAGTAAAGTTTCCTCCCTATAAGTCTCTGAACAAAAAAAGAAATGATGATTTGTGTCTGGATGAGCTACACATTACCAGGTGCTTTTAATAGTTAGGTTTCACATTACGAAAACACTTGCCATGGAAACATCTGGAAAACAGACCACACAAACAGCATTTTACACAAGGGAATCTACTGAAATCAGTTGCTCTTTTTAAAAATGGGCCACCCTGTTCATGCCAACTGTATACATTTAAAAGCATATGAACTATAAAAATGCCTCATACTTAAGAAATCAGCTTTTCATTATTCTCAAATATTTTATCTGCTAGCTGGTGACACACCATAGCCAAGGCCTTTCCTTTTCCTGTTAACAATTCTGCCATGAAACAAAGCATGGTTAGGAGCACTCTTCTCATTTGCTATGAAAAAAAACATTATCAAAGAGAAGCTGAAAATGGCAAGGAACAGGCGCAAGAAAGAAAAGGTCTATGTGGGCATACCTTGGTGCAAGGGTCCCCAACCTCTGGGATTTAACGCTTGATGATCTGAGGTGGAGATAATGGAATAACAATAGAAATAAAGTGTGTTAGTCACACAGTTGTGTCTGACTCTTTGTGACTCCGTGGATTGTAGCCTGCCAGGCTCCTCTGTCCATGGAATATTCCAGGCAAGAATACTAGAGTGGGTTGCCATCCCCTTCTCCAAGGGATCTTCCCCACCCAAGGACTGAACCCGTCTCCTGCACTGCAGGCAGATTCTTTACCATCTGAGCCACCAGGGAAGCCCAATAGAAATAAAGGGCACAATAAATGTAATGGGCTTGAAACCATCCCCCGCTTCTACCTCCCCACCCCTGGTCCATGGAAAATTGTCTTCCATGAAACCAGTCCCTGGTGCCAAAAAGGTTGGGGACTACTGACTTGGTATATAACTGAAGAGCAACTTACGAAGAATAAGAAAGTTTGGTCTAAAACAATGGTTCTTAACTGAGAGTTAGTGTAAGAAATATTAGGTTGGCCAAAAGGTTAATTTGGATTTTTCCATAAGGTGTTACAGGAGAACCCAAGTGAATTTTTTGGCCAATCCTATAGTTATAGAGAAACCACAACTCCCTCTGATTCATAAATTTGGGAAGGACCCAATAAATATATATTCAAAAACCTTCTCAAGTGAGTTTGGTGTATGCCTAGCGAAAAAGAAATTTCTATAAATCAACGTTTCCAAAATTGCTTTATTAATGACTGGTATGGGTCACATGTTAAAAATGCAGGTTGCTAGGACCTTCATCTGCAGAATTTGAATCAAGTGAGTTTGGCAGTGGGGGTGGGGGGTTTATTTTCTCGTTAGGCAAGAACACTACATTTCACACTGCACTAAATCAATATTTTATTACACAGTGTCCTATAAGATATATTGCCAGAAAATAATTGTATTGTCAATCACTGCATACAAGAGGCCCCTCTGTGGAGATTTCTAAACAAGGACTAGGATAATAAAGATTCTTAATAACATTTTGCTGGTAGCAAAGAAATCCCTCAAACAAATCCCTTGCTTGACCTATATACTAAGAAACACATCTTCTCAACAGACAATCTCTTAATATTTCTTGAATTAATGTTCCCAAACCCATACTTTGGGAAATGTGTGTGTGTGTGTATAAAAATCACCTACCTAAAACTATAATCAATACATTTTGTCCAATCATACAAATTAGAAAAAGACATTCCATTTGGGTGGGCAAATCCAATAAAAATTACAAGATCAGCAAAAATGTACTCTTTCCCCTAAACTTTTAGTCCCACGTTGCCTCCAGGCTGTATATACAACCTATACAGTTGTCCACAGTGATCCTGCTCAGCAGAGCAGAGTAAACTTTGTTATTGTTCAGTTGCTCAGCTGTGTCTGACTCTTTGCGACCCCATGGACTGCACCACGCCAGGCTTCCCTGTCCTTCACCATCTCCCAGAGCCTGCTCAAACTCCTGCCCACTGAGTCAGTGATGCCATCCACGCATCTCGCCCTCTGTTGTCTCCTTCTGCTTCTGCCTTCAATCTTTCCCAGCTTTCTTTTCTAATGAGTCAGCTCTTCACATCAGGTGGCCAAATTGTTGGAGCTTCAGTTTCAGTATCAGTCCTTCTAATGAGCATTCAGGACTGATTTACTTTAGGATGGACTGGTTGGAAATCCTTGCAGTCCCAGGGATTCTCAAGAGTCTTCTCCAACACCACAGTTCAAAAGTACAAACTTACTTTTTACCAAAATGAGACTGCTCCTGAAGGAACATTTGCTCTCAGTCCCAACTTTGAAGAGATGTGAGGTAATAACACTGACATACAGTCAAAAACCGTCAGGGATACAAGGAGCACTCAAGTTGTAACCATAGGTACACTAGGTGTGATTTCATTATGGGACAAGTCAAAGTAGAGCTGAATAGGGATAGAGTAGATAGGAGCATATTGTGAGGACATGCAGAAGTCCAGTTGCCAGTTTGTGTATAACAGATATGCAGAGATTACTAGTCACCACAAAATGCTTTTTCATTTTCTCTTTTTATATGATAGAATCCTTGATATTTATTTGGGTGAATGAACATCTGGAATAAATTACACAATTTATGGATTCCCTTCCTTGGATTTGTGGCTATAGCACTAAGGGATCACCAATGACATATAAAAGAAAAGTGAAAGTGAAGGTTGCTCCATCATGTCCAACTCTTTGTGAACCCATGGACTATAGTGCACGGAATTTTCCAGGCCGGAATACTGGAGTGGGTAGCTGTTCCCTTCTCCAGGGGATCTTTGCAACCTAGTGATCAAACCCATGTCTCCCACATTGCAGGCAGATTCTTTACCAGCTGAGCCACCAGGGAAGCATATACAAGAAAACTGTATGTGAAAGTTATAGGCAGTGTTCTTAAAAGGAGAAAGTGCATCCTTATCTTACTTTTTTCCTTCTAACTTCTCAGTAAAATTAAGAATGCTTTGACTAAGTGTGGCCACCTTGGATGATGCAATGAACTTAGGAATGGAGTCTAGGCAAAACAGACTGAAAAAGAGCTTGGATGCCTGAAAGCATAAATGGACATATCATCTGTCTTTTGACCACCTACCCCCAGACTGTTTTATGAGAAAAAAAATTAAATTTTATCTGACTTAAGTCACTATTATTTGTGTTTTTCTGTCACTTGCAACCAGATTTAATCTTCAAAAAATTCAGTATGTGTGGTTGATACATGAATTCCCAAGCCAAGTTATTTTAATTTTTAAAGATTATTTTTATTGCTTCCTGCTTTCCATTAGTAGCACTAATTAAAACTTGATTTTGCTCCTATAATTCTGTCTAAATTTAAAAGGATTTTTATGTGGTTTTATATGCAGTAACAGCTAAGTTTCAGGAAAAGACAAAGTGTCCATCTTAGCAGTCATTTAAGATTCATTAAGAGTCTTAAACTCAGAAAAAAGCATATCTGCAATATGAACATAATTTTCACCTTTGAAACTATTTCCTGACTGAAAGGAAAGATTAAAATATTCCTATAGTAAGATTTTTTTCCAACTTCTTAATTTATCTTGTTGTTGTTGTTCAGTCACTAAATCCTGTCCAAGGCTTTGCAATCCCATGGGCTGCAGCATGCCATACTACTCTGCCCTCCACTATCTCCTGCAGCTGGCTCAAATTCATGTCCATTGAGTCGGTGATGCTATCTAACCATCTCATCCTCTGCTGCTGCTTTCTTCTTCAGCCACTACTGAGTTTTCCAAATTTGCTAGCATACTGAGTGCAGCACTTTAACAGCATCATCTTTAAGGATTTTAAATAGGTCAGCTGGAATTCCATCACATCCAGAGCTTTGTTCATAGTAAGGCTTCCTGAGACCACTTGACTTCACACTCCAGTTCTCGATGAGTAACCATATCATCACGGGTATCTGGGTCATTAATACCTTTTTGGTAGAGTTCTGTCTATTCTTGCCACCTCTTCTTAATTGTTTCTTTTAGGTCCTTATCATTTCTGTCCTTTATTGTGCCCATCTTTGCATGAAATGTTCCCTTGATAGCTCCAATTTTTTTGAAGAGATCTCTAATCTATCCCATTCTATTGCTTGCCTCTGTTTCTTTGCATTGTTCATTTAAGAAGGCCTTCTTTTCTTTCCTTGCTGTTCTCTGTAACTCTGCATTCAGTTGGGTATATCTTTCCCTTTCTCCTTTGCTGTTTGCTTCTCTTCTTTTTTCAGCTCTTTGTAAGGCCTTCTCAGACAACCACTTTGCCTTCTTGCATTTCTTTTTCTTTGCAATGACTCTGGTCAGTGCCTCCTGTACAATGTTATGAACCTCTGTCCAAAGTTTTTCAGGCACTTAAAAACTGTCTACCAGATCTAATCCCTTGGATCTAGTCATACCTTCACTGTATAATACTAAGGGATGTGATTTAGGTCATATCTGAATAGCCTAGTGGTTTTCCCTACTTTCTTCAATTTAAGCCTGAATTTTGCAATAAGGAGCTCATGATCTGAGCCACAGTAATCTCCAGGTCTTATTTTTACTGACTATATAGAGCTTCTCCATTCTTGATCACAAAGAACATAATCAGCCTGATTTTGATATTGACCATCTGGTTATGTCCACTTGCAGTCGTCTCTTGTGTTCTTGGAAAAGGGTATTTGCTATGACCAGCACATTGTCTTGACAAAATGCTGCTAGCTTTTGCCCTGCTTCATTTTGTACTCCAAGATCAAACTAGCCTGTTACTCCAGGTATCTCTGATTTTCTACTTTTGTATTTCAGTCCCCTATGATGAAAAAGCTATCTTTTTTGGTGTTAGTTCTAGAAGGTCTTGTAGGTCTTCAAAGAACTGGTCAGCTTCAGCTTGTTTGGCATCAGTGGTTGGGTCACATTTGTGGATTACTGTGATGTTGAATATTACCTTGGAAATAAATTGAGATTATTCTGTAATTTTTGAGACTGTACTCAAGTATTGCATTCCAGACTCTTTTGTTGACTATGAGGGCTACTCTATTTCTTCTAAGGGATTCTTGCCCACAGAAGTAGATAAATTTATTTAATTTGCCTATTTTGCCCATTTTAGTTCACTGATTCCTAAGCTGTCGACATTCAATCTTGCCATGCTGTTTGACCATGTGCAATTTATCTTGATTCATGGACCTAACATTGCATGTTACTATGCAGTGTTGTTTTTATAGCATCAGACAGTACTTTCACTACCAGACACATCCACAACTTAGCATCATTTCTGCTTTGGCCCTGCCGCTTCATTCTTTCTGGAGCAATAGTAATTGCCCTCCACTCTTCCCCAGAGGCATACTGAACACCTTCTGACCTGAGGGACTCATCTTCCGATGTCATATCTTTTTTGTCTTTTCATACTGCACATAGGGTACTGGAGTGGGTTGCCATTTCCTCCTACAGTGGACCACGTTTTGTCAGGACTCCTCACTATGGCCTGTCCATCTTGGTTGGCCCTGCATGGCATGGCTCATAGCTTCATTGAGTTATACAGGCCCCTTCAGCATCACAAGGCTGTGATCCATGAAGAGGTCTTAATTTATACATCAAAAATTGTTCTTATTCCTCATTATATTTTGATTTTATATATAGAAAATATAGAAAGAAATAGAAACAATCATCACATTTAACAACCACATAGCTTCAAGGAAAATTCTACACTTCAGTATTTATGAGCTACTCGTATGACACTCCTCTCTTTTCTTAGGAATACTTTCTCCTCCACAGTTCTATGTCATGTTTTTCTATGACCCCATTTCCCTAAAGGCAGTTAATTAAATTGGATACATTTCCTAAGCTTTTTTGAAGTTGAGACCAGAAAATGTCAGTCATTTTCCTCCTGTTCACTAAAGCTGTGAACTGTAAAACTCAGCTGCCAAGATCACATTTCTTTCCATTTGAAGAAGGTTAAGTTTGCAATGAGAGAAAATAATGCTAAGTAGACTAAGAATAGGAGAGTCAAGGGGAAAAAAGAGAGGGGAGTTCTACAGCATTCAGTTTCTGGTCCTGACTCTTCCTGAGGCCTAGATGCACCACTGCCCTAGCTATGGTCTGACCATTTAAAGCCTCTGTGGAATCAATGGATTCATCTATATGCCCTTGTTCTGAACCTCCCTTGATTAGGCTTGACTCATTCCAAATAGGCTGCATCATGATCTAGTAACAAACAACTCCCAAATGTAATGACTAATAAAAAAAATCATTTCTCTCTTATATGACCCTCAGAGATTGGCAGGGAAACCTCTGCTTATCATAGCCATTTGGGAGCTCTAGTAAAGATTATAGCCAGTTGTCATGCCAGAGTGAAAAAAGAGAGCTTTAGAGGGCCTCGCAGTAGCAATTAAATGCCTTCAACTCAAGCCAGAAAGTGAACCACATCATTTCCATTCCCAATTCTTTCTCAAGAATTGGTAATAAGACCCCAGCCAACACCAAGAAGCCAGAAAGCACAGTCTATTCACATGCACGGAGATGGGGGAGAATGGGAAATAACACATTAGCAACCAGAGTCATGATTAATATAGAAGCAAAAGTTTTCTTTTGCCTAGGCAAACAAACAAAAAAAAAAGGTTAAGGTGTTTGGAATCTTTCTTTGCAGTGGTCATGAATGTTTGAGAGTTTAGTTATAATTCCAAATTTCTTTTTTTGTGCAGCCAGAAGTTTGGATTTCTTATAGGTCTTCATAATCATAATCATGATTCTTAGAATCATAGAAAAGTGAGGCAGGGTTCTTGCAGGTGCTAAAATAGCAACATATTTATAAGATACAGACCTGGGTTTGATCCCTGGGTTGGGAAGATCTTCTGGAGAAGGGAAAGGCTACCCACTCCAGTATTCTGACCTGGAGAATTCTGTGGAATGTATAGTCCATGGGGTCACAAAGAATCGGACATGGCTGAGCAACTTTCACTTCACTTTTCACTAGTAAGATACAGTAAAAATATTCCTCAGGTTGGAGCTTCAGAAGAAACCTCTGTCTGGATACTGATGATATTTTTCCTGTCCAGGTTTAACTAAAGAATTGAAGGAGATGTCTAAAGTGTTGAGATAGCAGTAAAAGACTTGTGTGATAGCTTTCTGATGAACAAGAACAAGGCCCTTATTCTGCTTGGTCATCCTTTAGCTTGAGGCATTAACTGCATCACAGGCAGGGATATATGAGCTAAGTTTTCCAAGAGTCTATATGAGCTGAGCTTTCCAAAGAAGCTATATGAGCTGAGTTTTCCTTTTTTTTAAACTCTTTCATGGAAGATCCCTCCACCAGACCTCACTTACATTTAATTGGCCAAAATTATGCCACAACGGAACCTGAAAGACAGAAAATATTAGCTTTACAGATCTTGACAATCTAAAACACTTAATCTTCCAGAAATGTCTGTATGCAAATATTAGAAATTCACATATTCATTGGGAACAAGGTGGGGGGGAAGGGCATTTTGTGCAAAACAACAGTAAGTTCCCTAGAAATAAACAAGGACACTTAGATTGTTTCCAAATTTTGGCGACTGTAAATAATGCTGCTATGAACATTGGGTGCATCTGTCTTTTCAAACTGCTGGGTTTCTTTTTTTTTCAGATATATATTCAGGAGTGAAATTGCTGGCTCATATGGTAGATCTATTTTTAGATTTTTGAGAAACTTCTGTACTGTGTTCCACAATGGCTACACCATTGGCATTCTCATCAACTGAGTAAGAGGGTTCCCTTTTATTCATAATCCTGCCAATATCTGTTACTGTACAATGTAGCTCTGGTGTAGAAAGCCAGGAATAAAACAGATTTGCAGTATTGACCTTTTAGATACTGCAACACTGTATAATATATATTTGGCATTTTATGAATTTTACTAAATTGATTCCATTTTGGGGGGCACAGGGGTACTAAAAACAAGTAAAATTTGAGATGGAAAATAAAATACAAGGGACCATTTCTTGGATTAGTAAGTTGTACAATTTTAGAGAAGACTGAAGTGACAAAATTTTATTGGCTTCTAAGCAATATTGAGGAGTACGCCAAGGCTGTATATTGTCACCCTGCTTATTTAACTTACATGCAGAGTAGATCATGAGAAACGCTGGGCTGGAAGAAGCACAAGCTGGAATTAAGACTGCTGCGAGAAATATCAACAACCTCAGATATGCAGATGACACCACCCTTATGGCAGAAAGCGAAGAGGAACTTAAAAGCCTCTTGATGAAAGTGAAAGAGGAGAGTGAAAAAGTTGGCTTAAAGCTCCACAACAGAAAACTAAGATCATGGCATCCAGTCTCATCACTTCATGGAAAATAGATGGGGAGACAATGGAAACAGTGTCAGACTTTATTTTGGGGGGCTCCAAAATTACTGCAGATGGTGATTGCAGCCATGAAATTAAAAGACGCTTACTCCTTGGAAGGAAAGTTATGACCAACCTAGACAGCATATTAAAAAGCAGAGACATTACTCTGCCAACAAAGGTCTGTCTAGTCAAAGCTATGGTTTTTCCAGTGGTCATGTATGGATGTGAGAGTTGGACTGTGAAGAAAGCTGAGCGCCGAAAAATTGACACTTTTGAACTGTGGTGTTGGAGAAGACTCTTGGACTGCAAGGAGATCCAACCCAGACCATCCTAAAGGAGATCAGTCCTGGGTGTTCACTGGAAGGACTGATGCTGAAGCTGAAACTCCAGTACTTTGGCCACCTCATGCGAAGAGTTGACTCATTGGAAAAGACCCTGATGCTGGGAGGGATTGGGGGCAGGAGGCGAAGGGGACGACAGAGGATGAGATGGCTGGATGGCATCACCGACTCGATGGACATGAGTTTGAGTAAACTCCGGGAGTTGATGATGGACAGGGAGGCATGGTGTGCTACGATTCATGGGATCACACAGAGTCGGACACGACTGAGTGACTGAACTGAACTGAACTGAACTGAAGCAATATTGAAGAGATATTAGCGAAACACCTTTAGTGATTAAATTACCTGTGGTTCAGCTCACGTCAGTTCAGTCAGTTGTGTTCGACTCTTGGCGACCTCATGGACAGCAGCACACCAGGCTTCCCTGTCCTTCACCAACACCCAGAGCTTGCTCAAACTCATGTCCATCAAAACAGTGAAGCCATCCAAACATCTCATATTCTGTGGTCCCTTCTCCTCCTGCCTTCAATCTTTCCCAGCAGCAGGGTCTTTTCCAATGAGTCAGTTCTTTGCATCAGATGGACAAAGTATTGGAGTTTCAGATTCAGCATCAGTCCTTCCAATGAATATTCCAGACTGATTTCCTTTAGGATGGACTGGTTGGATCTCCTTGCAGTCAAAGGGACCTTCAAGAGTCTTCTCCAACACCACAGTTGAAAAGCATCAATTCTTTGGCACTCAGTTTTCTTTATAGTCCAACTCTCATATCCATACATGACTACATACCATAGCTTTGACTAGATGGACCTTTGTGTGCAAAGTAATGTCTCTGCTTTTTAATATGCTATCTAGGTTGGTCATAGGTTTTCTTCCAAGGAGCAAGATCTTTTAATTTCATGGCTGCAGTCACCATCTGCAGTGATTTTGGAGCCCCAAAAACAAAGTCTCTCACTGTTTCCATTGCTTCCCCATCTATTTTCCATGAAGTGATGGGCCCATATGCCATGATTTTAGTTCTCTGAATGCTGAGTTTTAAGCCAGCTTTTTCATTCTCCTCTTTCACTTTCATCAAGAGGCTCTTTAGTTCTTCTTCACTTTCTGCCATAAGGGTAGTGTTATCTGCATATCTGAGGTTATTGATATTTCTCCTGGCAATCTTGATTCCAGCTTGCACTTCAACCTGCCTGGCATTTCTCATGAAGTCCTCTGCATTTAAGTTAAATAAGCAGGGTGACAATATTTAGCCTTGTCATACTCCTTTCATGATTTGGAACCAGTCTGTTGTTCCATGTCCAGTTCTAACTGTTCCTTCCTAACCTGCATACAGATTTCTCAGGAGGCAGGTCAGGTGGTCTGGAATTCCAATCTCTTTCAGTATTTTCCACAGTTTCTTATGATCCACATAGTCAAAGGCTTTGGCATAGTCAATAAAGCAGAAGTAGATGTTTTTCTAGAACTCTCTTGCTTTCCTGATGATCCTACAGAGGTTGGCAATTTGTTCTCTGATTCTTCTGCCTTTTCTAAATCTAGCTTGATCATGTGGAATTTCATGGTTCACATACTGTTGAGGCCTGGCCTGGAGAATTTTGAGCATTACTTTGCTAGAGTGTGAGACGATAGGAATTGTGCAATAGTTTCTACATTCTTTCATATTCCCTTTTTTTGGGATTGGAATGAAAACTGACTTTTCCAGTCCTGTGGCCACTGCTGAGTTTTCCAAATTTGCTGACAGATTGAGTTAGCACTTTCACAGCATCATCTTTCAGGATTTGAAATAGTTCAACTGAGATTCCATCACCTCCACTAGCTTTGTTTGCAGTGATATTTCCTAAGGCCCACTTGACTTTGCATTCTGGGATGTCTGGGTCTAGGTGAGTGATCACACCATCATGGTTATCTGGGTAACTAAGGTATTTTTTGCACAGTTCTTCTGTGTATTCTTGCCACCTCTTCTTAATATCTTCTGCTTCTGTTAGGTCCATACCATTTCTGTCCTTTATTGAGCCCATCTTTGCATGAAATGTTCCCTTGGTATCTCTAACTTTCTGGAAGAGATCTCTAGTCTTTCTCATTCTATTGTTTTCCTATTTCTTTGCATTGATCACTAAGGACTGCTTTCTTATCTCTCCTTGCTATTCTTTGGAACTCTGCAGTCAAATGCGTGTATCTTTCCTTTTTTCCTTTGCCTTTCCCTTCTCTTCTTTTCACAGTTATTTGTAAGGCCTCCTCAGACAACCATTTTGCCTTTTTGCATCTCTTTTTCTTGGGGATGACATTGATCACTGCCTCCTGTACAATGTCAGGAACCTCCATCCATAGTTCTTCAGGCACTCTATCTATCAGACCTAATCCCCTGAATCTATTTGTCTCTTCCACTGTATAGTCATAAGGGATTTGATTTAGGTCATACCTGAATGGTCTAGTGGTTTTCCCTACTTTCTTCAATTTAAGTCTGAATTTAGCAATAAGGAGTTCATGATCTGAGGCACAGTCAGCTCCTGGTCTTGTTTTTGCTGACTGCATAGAGCTTCTCCATCTTTGGCTGCAAAGAATATACTCAGTCTGATTTTGGTATTGACCATCTGGTGATGTCCATGTGTAGAGTCTTCACTTGTGTTGTTGGAAGAGGGTGTTTGCTATGACCAGTGTGTTTTCTTGGCAAAACTCTGTTAGCCTCTGCCCTGCTTCATTCTGTATTCCAAGGCCAAATATGCCTGTTACTCCAGATATCTCGACTTCCTACTTTTGCATTTCAGTCCCGTATAATGAAGTTGACATCTTTATGGTGTGTTAGTTCTAAAACATTTGTAGGTTTTCAGAGATCTGTTCAACTTCAGCTTCTTTGGCATTATTGGTTGGGACATAGACTAGGATTACTGTGATATTGAATGGTTTGCCTTGGAAATGAACAGAGATCATTCTGTCATTTTGAGATTGCACCCAGGTACTGCATTTCAGACTCTTGTTGACTATGATGGCTACTCCATTTCTTCTAAGAGATTCCTGCCCACAGTAGTAGATATAATGGTCATCTGAGTTAAATTTTCCCATTCCTGTCCATTTTAGTTCACTGATTCCTAAAATGTCAATGTTCACTCTTGCCATCTCCTGTTTGATCACTTCCAATTTACCTTGATTCATGGACCTAACATTCCAGGTTCCTATTCAATATTGGTCTTTATAGCATTGGACTTTACTTTCATCACCAGTGACATCCACAACTGGGCATTGTTTTCACTTTGGCTCCATCTCTTCATTTTTTCTGGAGTTGTTTCTCCACTCTTCTCAATATCATACTGGGTACCTACTGACCTGTGGAGTTTGTCTTTCAGTGTCCTATCTTTTTGCCTTTTCATACTGTTCATGGGGTTCTCAAGGCAAGAATACTGAAGTGGTTTGCCATATGCTTCTCCAATGGACCACATTTTGTCAGAACTCACCACCATGATCTGTCCATCTTGGGTGGCCCTACACAGCATGGCTCATAGATTCATTGAGTTAGACAAGGCTATGGTCCAACACTGTAATGTAAAGCCTTTGACTGTGTGGATCACAACAAACTGGAAAATTCTTAAAGAGATGGGAATACCGGACCACCTTACCTGCTTCCTGAGAAATCTGTATGCAGGCACCCCTTCCCAACAAAATTTCTTGCTTTTTCAGCACATGTGTCTCCTCAGACAATTCATTTCCAAGTGTTAGACAAGAAGCCACTTATTTCTTCATGGTTCTTCCTTTCTTCTCCAACCTTACTCTGGTTCACTGTGGGTGAAGAAAGCCAACCTGCCTTGTTGTCTTTTAGCTTAGACATATGAGAAAGTCCCACATGCTGGTTCAATTTAGAGACAGCAATAGTATCACATGTGTCTGCTGGTCACTCTCTTTGCTTCTACCATCCAATATAAGAACAGCATGGCCAAATAGTGTTTCTGGAGTTATTTCTCCACTCTTCTCAATATCATATTGGGCACCTGCTGACCTGTGGAGTTCGTCTTTCAGTGTCCTATCTTTTTTGCCTTTTCATACTGTTCATGGGGTTCTCAAGCAAGAATACTGAAGTGGTTTTATTTTTTAGCCTGGGTCCTTATGAATGTGAATCAAAGCCAGTTTCAGCCAAACCTAGTTGAGCTACATCAGAGCTGCAGTCCAGATTCACTGTTGCAAGCCTCCGAGATTAGGGAGCTATTTAATGTCACAGAAGCAGTGGACTAATAGACTTCCCATTTCACAGGTCTAGGTGGACTCATAAAAGCAGTTGATAGAGCTGAAAAAGTGACCCTGAAACACTTGTGCAGTGCTTTTCTGGTAGGCAACCAATCCCTTGAAAGGGACAACATCATCCCTGAATAATTATAAGCTGAATTATAACCTGACTGATAAATGTACTGAGATTCAGAAGAACAGTCTACAGGAAAGTTTGGGCCTTTTAATCTCACATCAAGAAATGTCCAGTTTTCCCTTCTGCTCACTTTACTCTCAAATAAAGAACTCTGACACGACATAGGTAAAATGGAGATTTACTAAAGAGCTGACCAGACAAGTAGGATTTACATCCAAAGTCTTAGCTAGTTATAGTGAGTATATATTTGCCTTCACTAAATTAGAGTGCTTCTTTGCATATGTCAATTAAAGGTGTTTCAGAACTGGCAGGCACTTGAGGATCCTGACCACAAACTTTCTGGTATGACCAAAATAATGTTATGAACTACTGTTAGTATTGTAATTACTACCAAATGATAATCATCTCAATATTCAGTTTAGGCAGAGAAAATCTGTGAGATACACATGGCTAGACTCTTGTGTATAAGACACATGCCATATAGCCTCTGTGAGGAAAGGACTTATATCTTATTGCTTTACCATTGGATATAAAGTGCTCATCACAGAGCCTGGCTCCTCAGGTGTGCTCAATAAATCATTGTTGAGTGGATTAGTGAAAGAATCTTTATAAGTTATCTTAAAGTCTTTAAGTTGAGTTCCCTTTTTAGTAAAATTGAGATAATAATGACTGCTTTATTTTTGAGAGGATTTTTGAGAGGATTTAGTAAGGGTAAAATCTTAGTATAAGGCAAAATGCACACAGAAAGTACTCAATACATTACAGTGTTGGCTTATTATTTTTTTCATCATTATTATAAAGTCAATGGTGTCTGGGAAAAATCTCTCTGTATAGTATACCTCTATCCACCTATTGACATAGAGGGAAACCTTAGACTTTGATATTTCATCTTTAAGTGAACATGATATTTACTGAGTGTTAGAATAGAATAGAATAGACGACCGAGGATGAGACGGTTGGATGGCATCACTGACTCAATGGACATGAGTTTGAGTAAGTTCCGGGAGTTGGTGACAGACAGGAAAGCCTGGCGTGCTGCTTTCCATGTGGTCCATGGGGCCACAAAGAGTCGGACACAACTGACTGACTGAACTGAAATGAACCGAGACTAGACCCAGCAGGGTTAGGTAGTACAGACAATTAAGTTTACTCATAGGGCTAACCATAACCTATACTATACCAAATTTAAAAGCAATTATTTTTATGTGAGGAAAAAAGTATAGTTTATTAAAGAAAGTTATAATTTCACTTTCAACTTGTGTTTAATAAGTGGTCATAACCATTCTTAAATCTCATAGGGCAAAGCTTAGAAGATTTCATTATTAATATTAATAATAATATTTTTGCCTTACCTAAAACCAAAAGATTTTGATGAGGGGGTCATAATTTAGAGGTATGAGGCTTAAACCTAAATCCTTTGGTTTAAGCAGTCCTTCCTTTCCTTGGGTTAGGCTCCCTGTTCATTTGCTTTTGCTGATAAATATCAGGCAATGGTGAAGAGGGTCATAGATTCTGTACTCATTCTTTTGTGAACACAGAAGCACACGCCTGAACTTTTTAGTCTGCCAACTTTAAGGAAATAATTCTGCTGTTTATTTTGTTTGACCTCAATCCTAAGGAAAAAATTATGGTACTTCAATATATCTGAAATACTATGATTTTAAAAAAAAAAGAAAAATTGCCATATATACCACTAAGATATTTAATGTTATTTCTAATTAAACTATGACATGTTATTAATTGTCAAGACAGATCATGATTTGCATTAAAGTGTGGAAAAAATGTGGATCTCAGAATTAAAAATTATATTTCACTAATTTGGAAAATGAAGTTTAACCTGAACACAGTTAAATATCTTCATCATTGTTAAAGTCATTGTGGTAAAATAAATTTTGACATCAGACACACTCAGATTCAAATTCTTAACCTGTTTTCTTGTTAGTTGCATAACACCCCTGTGTTTCTTAAGTTTTTAGTGAGCCCCAGATTTTCCTTTCTATAAAATAGAAATGATTTCAACCTTATTCTATGGTTGGTCTGAAAACTGAATGAAATTACATACGAAATTACATACGAAAGCACCAAGCACTGTTCATTCCTTTCTATTACATGAAAGCTAAAATGAGATGCAGCGTAGAGGTCAGGCGACAATCAGTGATTAAGGAGGCATATGGGTCTAAAATGTTCCTGGGCTAGAATTTCATCAACACATTTGTCATTATTTCCTAATATTTATGTGATGCTTCCTGTGCCATGCACATATTCTCTATGAGTTTTCCTTAACTATTTAATGTATTTTTTGCCAAGTTTTGGACTACAGGTTTGTTTGCTTCACAAGCTTTCCCTGATTCATTGGTGCTTGATGATATTTATACAGCATCTGTTCAAATTTTCTTTCTTGCCCAGTGACTATTTGCATTTTACCTGTCTTGTTATGAATTTCTTCCAAAGTAGTGGTAAGGTTAAAATCTCTAGGAGTTGTCGTTTCTGCTACATATGTTTTAGGTAGTCTACAGTACATTTCAGTTTCTTGAACGATCAGTAAAAAGTTCCAGTATCTTTTAATTCTCAATAAAACTTGTCTAATTTTAAGTTTAGACATATACCAGACATTATTGGGCAATAAATTCATAAGTAATTATTGGTCACAGAATTCCTTTGTTCAAATGATAAGAAAAACTGAAATTCAGAAGAATGTGACTTGTCAAACATTTTATAGATAGATGACCTCTCTCACCTTTAAGACTAAATAAGAAGGATATCAAAATATGAAAAGAGCAAAGAAAAACTAATCTTAACATACATGGCTTAGACCAGTATCAAAAATCTAAGATCTTGAAGAAGAGGCTAGGGCATCATAAAATATTTCTACATGGATTTTCAAAAGGTGACTTCCTTGGATAAAAGAAAGTGCTTCGCTTTTAAGAGACAGTGTATGGGAAAATATGTATTTGAAAACACAAAACTTGAATTATTTTTATAGTGCAATTTTAATCTGTTTCTAGGCAGCCATTGCTCTTTACTCCTTCAAACAATTCCTGCCAGGAGATTTTACCAGACAGAGCATGCACACTGTCATTTGGACTTTCTTTTCTCAATTCCTAAGGAATTTTCTTTGAGGCTGTAACAAACCAATTAATGACAAAGACAAGTAGGTAATTCAAAATTGTAAATCAAGACACTCTTCAGGTCTTAACTTTTTAATACAAAAATTAGATTAAAAATTGCATATTTACAATATTAAGCTAAATCCAGAACGTATAGAAATAATTGTAAACATAATTCAACAAACCCCAGATAGGAGTTAAAGAAGAAACTTAAAAACAAAACAAACAAACAACAAAAAACCCACAAAGATTGGGTGACTAAAAGAAGCCAAAGCCCACAGAATTGGATTAGAAAAATTTGTTGCTCAAAACCAACGACTAAATATTTGTGCAAATACAGTGAGTTAATTCTAAATATGTTTGTTTAGAGAGGGACATTTTGTATAATCTTTGGCATGTATCTTTTGTCAAATTTTTATTTGTTTCTTTACATAGCAGTGTTTCTGAAATGGCAGAGCATATCCATAGATGGTTCTCAGCTTCTGAGGATTTGACTTATGATTTTTCAAATTTAAGATAGTGTGAAAATAATATACATTCAGTAGAAACCATAGCTTGGATTTTGATCTTTTCCTGGGCTAGCAATATGCAATACTTCCTCCTGATGCTGGTCAGTAAGCCACAGGTCCCAGTGAGCCATGTGATCATGAGAGTCAGCAACCAATACAAACTATTCTGGACCCATACAACCATTCTGATTTTCACTCTGAGTATAGTGCTCAATAAAGAACATAAGTCGTTCAGCACATTATTATAAAACAGGTTTTAGGCTAGATGATTTTGCACAACTGTAGGCTAATGCAAGTGCTCTCAGCACATTTAAGGTGAAAGTGAAGTCGCTCAGTCGTGTCCGACTCTTTGCCACCCCATGGACTATCGCCTGCCAGGCTCCTCCATCCATGGGATTTTCCAGGCAAGGATACTGGAGTGGGTTGCCATTTCCTTCTCCAGGGGATCTTCCCGACCCAGGGATTGAACCTGGGTCTCCTGCATTGCAGGCAGACTCTTTACAATCTGAGCCACCAGGGAAGCCCCACATTTAAGGTAGGCTAGCCTAAACTACAATGTTCAGAAGGTTAAGTGTATTAAGTGCATTTTTGACTTAGGGTATTTTCAATTCACAGTGGGTTTATAGGGTTAGAACTCCATGTCAGTCAAGGGTGATCTGCATTTTTTATGATGGTTATTACAGAGAGGTGCTTTTTCAATTTGTATTTCCTCTCATGCTAAAAGAACAAGTTAATTCAGAGCAGTTTGTTTTGTTCGGGGATAAGAGAAATCACTCCATTGGTTCCAGCATATAAAATTGGCATCCCTGTTCCAGAAAAACATTATAGTAAAGTAGTGTTTTTTTTTTTTTGCTTAACAATGGGAGGCCTATCTTTTACCAAATGGTATGCAAGAGTCTAAAGCTGTTGAAAAGATAGCAAGCAAACATGCAAAAAGGGTAAAGAGAAGTCTTAGAAATGAAAATTCCTTGCTCTGGGTAGTTAGGGTTATCAGAATATTTCTGAAGGATTGAGATTTTCCCTGAAATAGGTTATCTGAAAGAAACTGAAACAAACAAACAAAAAATGCCAAAAGACAAGTCCATGGAGGAAGTATACAGCTAGATTTGCAACTAACAAAGATCAAAGTTTTATGAGGGCTGATAATTAATTGACAGATGGATAGCTAAATCTGCACACCTTTACTGAATGGCCATCAGAGAATTGTGAGTTTGCTGAGGAAATACACTGTGTGTGACTGTAAACACAAGGCCAAGAGGTTCTGAGTCCAGGCCTGCCTTGTCTGGAATGAGCTGAAGGACAGGCCTTCTTTTCCCTCACTGCCCATAGTTAAAACATAAGTCCTGCCCGGCATGTTGGCAATGACATCACCACTGAAGCAATGCAAGAAACAGAACTGGACCATTCATTTGATGAGACATGAAGGTTCTCAAGTGTTTGATCTGCAATGAGTCCTTGGCACCAAGACTGACACTGTGGGCCAGACAAGTGTTTCAGAGAAGAGTCCTGTGTCACAGGGCTCAGATGAAGAGTCCCCACCATCAGGAAGTGAGACACAGTTATGCGGGGAGAGGCAAGGTGTGACTTGCCACACACACAGGGCTAATTCTCAGGTTATTTCCCCTGGATCCACACTCCAGTGGCAAGTATGATGACAGTAATGAAGACAGAATCACTTTGCATTGGCCAGATAACTGCTGCTTACACCATTTGGGGAACAT
The DNA here is from genome assembly GCF_033118175.1 of Dama dama. NCBI lineage: Eukaryota > Metazoa > Chordata > Mammalia > Artiodactyla > Cervidae > Dama > Dama dama. Next base: position 37,123,735 of record NC_083683.1, on the reverse strand, counting down.
ACCAGAGTGGCGGCTGATTCTGTAGCAACTGACTTCCGGCAGTGCTTGTAGTATCTTCTAGCTCCATTCATGAGGCTGGAGTGATGATACGAAGATGTCAGTAAATATCCTGGAGATTTGAGATTATTAAAGAAGTGCTGACTCACTGGAGGAGAGAAGGAGAAAGGAGGGTTGTTAGCTTTGATTTGAATAATAATGATAACAATCTATGATTGAGAACTGGGTCATATTAAATAAAAATGAAAGCACTTCATTATGGGCGGAAAGATATGTGGAAAGAAAACATAAGTAGAAGTGGTGTAAATTAATGGAGAAGAAAGTCTGTGAAGTTGTGGGAATTCACATCTAATATTCATCTAATTTTATCTAATGTTAATCAACTTTCAAAGAGTCAATCTTGATTTCCCAGAATTACTATTTCCCAGGAACTTTCAGTCTGGCGTGGGGAGGGGCTCTAATATTAATAAAGTCTTTGTAACTAAAGATCTGTGGAACCTAACTTCTCCTGCTGTCAGAAAGGAAGAAATTTTCCTCTATCCTTCTAGGTTCTTCTGGCTGGCCTAAGAATTACACTGACTTAAGACAGAATAACAGGATAAAATCAAAGGAGAGTTTGATAACATGCATACATAGAGAGACCCAGAAAAACTGAGCAACTCTCCAAAACAGTGGAAACCCTCACCTTAATTACTATCTTCAGCTAAAGATATAGAGGATATTATGAGTAGTGGTTTGGGACTTCAAAGGGGAGGAAGGCAATTCACATGAAGATGGAAAAGCAAATGTCTGGCAGACAAATGTTTCCTGGGCAGGTAGAGACAGAGAGCACACAGAGGAATTTTAACAACCAGAGTTTGCCAGGTTCCTCCCTGTCTATCACACCAAGCCGTACTGTACTTATCTATGGTGATAGCACCCTTCCTGAACTAGGCCCTCTTTCTACATTCTCCAGATACCTAAGAGGGAGCTATAATGAAAGACTTTGGAGTCTTATGTTCCTTAAAAATAAGCAGGCTAAGTGACCTGTCATCTCTCATGACAATGAGACGTTCGGGGGCAGCAAGTTTTCGTGTAGTTATCCGCCTACACAGCAGTAGGTGGATAATAAGTAATTTGAGTCTTCTGGGCCATAAAAACTTCTGTTTCTGCTAAATGTAGCCATTTTAACTTGAAAGTCACCATGGACAATGCATAAATGAATAAATATTGGCTATATTTTAATAACATTTTATTAACCAAAGCCAGAGGCACCTGGATTCTGCTCATATGAGGGCCACAGTTTGTGGACGTCTGTGTTAGATGGAAAATACACACTCTAGCATGATAATTACTTTCTTAACTTTTAAAGAATGCTCTAGCCTTTTTAAAACTAACATTTATGGAGTTCCTGCTATGTTCATGTTATTATGCTTCTATCTGGAAGCAAAAGGAAAAGTAAGATGTTGCTTTTAAGAATCCAAGAATCCAACAATTTAAAAAAGAAAAAAGAAAGACAAAACCACTGGGCTCTAGTACCATGCTGTAGGTGAAATTATAAAGCAGTACAGAGTGAGAATTCAAAAGAAGAAATATTAATTTTCTCAAAGTGCTTCAGGAAAATCTTCATAAACAAAGTGAAACAAATAGAATTTTTGGATTAGTTACTGTTTGCTAAAAACGTTAAGCAGTTACTTCTAGTAGAGCTAAAAGCATGAAAAAAGTACTGATAGTGGAAAGTATATAGAAGACTGGCAAATCAACTATAGTGTCCCAGTATACTTGGACTTTCATTCTATAGATAATTATGATGAATGATGACAGTAATAAAAATGATGATAAATGGTAAATATTTATTGAAGACTAACTAGGTAATCTCCCCCAAATCAATTTCCTAAAACATACTTTTTGCATAATTAATATTCTAAAATTCTGATTATTGATTTACTCAAAATACTTTTAAGTGCTCTAATGGGAATATTCAATTTCTGAAGCAATATATTTAGTATCATCATTGGATAAGAAATTTGTTCAAAACATTTTGGGACTTCTTTGTCAATATCTTAATATTTATCTGTTAACACTTTTAGAGAGTTTTAAGTAATGTTTATATTTCTTCTCAATTTCATACTTAGGATTAAAGGTGACCATATTTGAGATATTTTCTTTAAACTATATGCAAATTATCTATCAGTTGTCTCTCAACTCTAAACCAATCATTCTACACTATGCTTTGAGATATAAGAGACTTTGAGATATAGAGTTTCTATAAGAAATCTTCCTCTTCACTAAGCTGGCTCCACATGAGGGTGTGCTAGAGGAAAACTGCAAGGGGAGAGAAGAAATCAGGGGTTGCTCTTTTCTGCTTTCTTTCTGCTTTCTCCCTGCTTTCTTTCAATTGCTGTCATGCCTGTTTTTGCAATCCAGCAGTATCAGTTGTTTCCAGGAACAGCACTTGAATCTAGTTTCCTGTTTTTCAAACACCAATCTGAAGTAGACAGTTCAGCATTACAACTTTTCTCAAGAAGTGGTATTTTAGTAATAGCTTGTAAAGTTATTTGATAATGGGATCCTTTGGGGGAACAATTTATTCAAAATGCATTCCATGAAATATGCTTACAACAACATGATCAATGAATGTTTAGTAATAATATGCACTCATTGCCTATTAGTATTGGCAGAGTCATTTTAATTCAGAAAATATTAACAACTACTCTATGAGGCAGGTGCATGCATGCATGCTAAGTCACTTCAGTTGTGTCTGACTCTTTGGACCCCATGGACCATAGCCTCTCAGGCTCCTCTGTCCATGGGATTCTCCAGGCAAGAATACAGAAGTGGGTTGCCATGCTCTCCTCCAGGGAATCTTCCCGACCCAGGGATTAACCTGAGTCTCTTATGTCTCCTGCACTGGCAGGAAGGTTCTGTACCACTAGCACCATCTGGGAAGCCCCTGTGAGGCAGGTACTGCATACCAATGTCAAAGATTAAAAAGCAGAGGCATCCAAAAAAAAAAAAAAAGAAAGCAGAGGCAAGAGAAGTAACCTGACTTGTCCCAAATGACTGAGCTACTAAGCAGCAGAGCTGGGATTCAAATCCAGTATACGAAAATGTAACTAACCACCACATTATATTGCCACTTAGATTACTGTAGTAGATTTGATAGAAGTGAAAATATTAATACTACAAGTTGAGGTAACAATAATTGTTACTCAGCAATAGCTTAAGAGGAAAAACATGCATGAGACTTTGAATTAAGGTGGTGGCAATAGAAGTAAAGATTCAAATAACCACTAGAGGTTAAATAATAAGGATTTGGTAACCTATTGGATATGGGGGGGGGGTGGTAAAGAAGAGAGAAGGGCAAAACAGTTGTATGGTTATCTATTGCTGTTTTGCAAACACTCACATCTTAGTGGTTTCCAACAATAGCATTTATTTAGTTATCTGCATTCACCTGGCAGGCTGCTGTGAGTTAATTTTGCTGATCTTGGCTGGATTTTCTACTGTCTCCAGGGCCTTAGCATGGATCCAGGAACGCCACCATACTGAAAACTGAGGTTTCCACTTTGAATGGCTAGTGCAATAGTAACCACAAACTAAAATATAAAAAAGAAGAGAAAGGAGCAAATTTAAGAGGTAAAATGAGTGAAAGTATTAGTGCCAAATGGATATATCAGACTTGAAGTAAGATAGGTAGAGAGATATCTCACAGGTATTTAAATATGGGTTTGGAGGTTGAGAGAAAAAGAAAAATCTAGAAATGGGGACATGGAGATTAATTCCAAAAGCCACGGCTTTTTGTAGTATCATTAATGGAGAATGTGTAGAGCAGAAGTCAGGACCATTCTGAAACTGGCCAATAATTTGCTTTATTTTGCTTCTAATACCTTAGGTAATCTAGTAATGGCTGTACATGAAAGGGCTATTTAATATTATTGAGACTGAATGTTCATGATTGTTACCATCTAGTCTTTCTACAAAATTAGATATATTTGACTCTTATCTTTCAAGAAAAAAAAAAGAATTTCTTCTACAAAAGAAGAAATTAGAGAAAAGAAACAGATAAAATAATCTTCAATTATCAACAGCTATAAAATAGGAGAAATACAACTGACAGAGGAGAGCAAGCTTTCATTTGCTTAGAAATACCTTCTTACCATTGAGGGAATGATGCTGTTATCTATAGGATTGAAAGCAATCTTTTTGAGCATGTTTATAAATGGTATTTCAGGGATTCAAGGGAATATATTAAATGAGTTCTTATGGTTTTTACTAGTTCCATAACTCCATAAAATCAGTTTAATCAATAATCTAAAGGAATGTGTTTATCACTGGTTTGATGTAATAAATACCATATTTAGAGCCTACATTTAATAAGCTTTTGTGAATTTCCTAACTTAAAACTGAAGCAGGTGACTTAATTTAATTAAAATTTAATAACAAGCAGAGTAAATAATACTCATTTTGAGTATATGAAAGCATTTTAAGTATTATCCTTCACCACTATTTCTTACATTATAAGAATGTATAATGTAATCTCTTTCCTTTTGCAATAATTAGTACACGCACATACCAAAAATGCTGACATATTTTGGTGTAAAGAGAATTATATCCAAGGGCTGTTCCCTTTTAATTTTCTTTTATTTGGCCATCCTCATGAATAACATTCTAGATGCATGAATTTGCCTCATGAAGGATCAGGATTGTGCAACATATATGCAGTGGAAAAAGGAAGTCAGATTGGTTGGTATCTGGAGTAAAAATTCTTCAGCCCATATCAAAACAATTTTGAAAATCTGGCTATGTTTTTAAAAAAGGTTATAAATTGTTTTAACTGCTATAATAACATTTAAGTTTGCCCACTATATCATGGATTTTGTTATCTATAAACCAGAGATGGAGGGAATTCAGATCATGACAAAAGGAAAGATTGGTGAGGGAAGCACATTTCTTCAAGCTTAGAATATTACGAGAATAGGAAAGGAGACAGTGATAGGGGAGGCAGATAGAACCGTGTGCCTGACCTTCCTAAATATGTCAGATAGATTGATGAGGAACCTAGAACCAAAACATGGTCTGCTGAGCTTTCTACTCAAAGCCTTACCAGGTAGGCTTGCCCAGGCCAAACCCATAGGATGATGGTTCAGCGCAGCCAAGAGAAGTGTTCAGATAGATGAGTATTAAGCATCGTTTCTGGATCTCCACAGACTGCATACACCATAGACATGTCCTCCTTGACTAAGATGAAGTAGAGGTCTTCAGCTGGCCAGTAGGCTGGAACACAAGAGACAAAAATGTAGAAACTTTGTGTTAGAGATAATCAGTGAAGACTACAGACTCCAGTGATAAGAGTCAGCATGATGCCTGAAAATAAGCTACTTCACTGGGCTTCCCTGGTGGCTTAGATGGTAAAGAATCCACCTGCAATGCAAGAAGCCTGGGTTCAACCCCTGCATTGGGAAGATTCCCTGGAGAAGGAATGGCAACCCACTCCAGTATTCTTGCCTGGAGAATTCCATGGACAAAGGAGTCTGGTGGGCTAAAATCCAGAGTCACAAAGAGTTGGACATGACCGAGCAATTAACACTTTCAGTGGTCATTAGTCAGACTAGATTGATTCACTACATGAAGTAGTAAAGAGGATATGGAAGAGCATTAGCATACCATTACTGCTGTGACAAATAACCACAAACAATGGCTTAAGCAAAGAAATATATTATCTTACTATTTTGAAAGTCAGATATCCAAAGTGGATCTTACTGAGCTAAAATCAAGGTATTGATAGGGCTACATTACCCTGGAGGCCTTAGGTGAGGATACATTTCCTTGCCTGTTACAGCTTAGAGACTGAGCACATTCTTTGATTCATGGTCCCCTGCCATCTTTAGGGATTTTTCACCTTGTATCACTTGGACACGGACTCTCCTGCCTCTCTTTCACTTATGAGGATCCTTACAACTACAATGAATCTACCTAGATAATCCTGGCAGTCATCAAGACAGTATGGTACTGGCACAAAGACAGAAATATAGATCAATGGAACAGAATAGAAAGCCCAGAGATAAATCCACGAACCTATGGACACCTTATCTTTGACAAAGGAGGCAAGGATATACAATGGAAAAAAGACAACCTCTTTAACAAGTGGTGCTGGGAAAACTGGTCAACCACTTGTAAAAGAATGAAACTAGAACACTTTCTAACACCATACACAAAAATAAACTCAAAATGGATTAAAGATCTAAATGTAAGACCAGAAACTATAAAACTCCTAGAGGAGAACATAGGCAAAACACTCTCCGACATAAATCAAAGCAAGATCCTCTATGACCCACCTCCCAGAATATTGGAAATAAAAGCAAAACTAAACAAATGGGACCTAATGAAACTTAAAAGCTTTTGCACTACAAAGGAAACTATAAGTAAGGTGAAAAGACAGCCCTCAGATTGGGAGAAAATAATAGCAAATGAAGAAACAGACAAAGGATTAATCTCAAAAATATACAAGCAACTCCTGCAGCTCAATTCCAGAAAAATAAATGACCCAATCAAAAAATGGGCCAAAGAACTAAACAGACATTTCTCCAAAGAAGACATACAGATGGCTAACAAACACATGAAAAGATGCTCAACATCACTCATTATGAGAGAAATGCAAATCAAAACCACAATGAGGTACCATTACACACCAGTCAGGATGGCTGCTATCCAAAAGTCTACAAGCAATAAATGCTGGAGAGGGTGTGGAGAAAAGGGAACCCTCTTACACTGTTGGTGGGAATGCAAACTAGTACAGCCGCTATGGAAAACAGTGTGGAGATTTCTTAAAAAACTGGAAATAGAACTGCCATATGACCCAGCAATCCCACTTCTGGGCATACACACTGAGGAAACCAGATCTGAAAGAGACACGTGCACCCCAATGTTCATCGCAGCATTGTTTATAATAGCCAGGACATGGAAGCAACCTAGATGCCCATCAGCAGATGAATGGATAAGGAAGCTGTGGTACATATACACCATGGAATATTACTCAGCCATTAAAAAGAATTCATTTGAACCAGTCCTAATGAGATGGATGAAGCTGGAGCCCCTTATACAGAGTGAAGTAAGCCAGAAAGATAAAGAACATTACAGCATACTGACACATGTATATGGAATTTAGAAAGGTGATAACGATAACCCTATATGCAGAACAGAAAAAGAGACACAGAAATACAGAACAGACTTTTGAACTTTGTGGGAGAATGTGAGGGTGGGATATTTCAAAAGAACAGCATGTATACTGTCTATGGTGAAACAGATCACCAGCCCAGGTGGGATGCACAAGACAAGTGCTCCGGCCTGGTGCAATGGGAAGACCCAGAGGAATCGGGTGGAGAGGGAGGTGGGAGGGGGGATCGGGATTGGGAATACATGTAAATCCATGGCTGATTCATATCAATGTATGACAAAACCCACTGGAAAAAAAAAATAATAATAATAAAAATAAATAAATAAAATTAAAAAAAAATAAATAAATAAATCAGCTGATCAGTTCAGTTCAGTTCAGTTGCTCAGTTGTGTCCGACTCTGCGACCCCATGGACTGCAGCACGGCAGGCTTCCCTGTCCATCACTAACTCCTGGAGTTTGCTCAAACTCATGACCATTGAGTCGGTGATGCCATCCAATCATCTCATTCTCTGTCATCCCCTTCTCCTCCCACCTTCAGTCTTTCCCAGCATCAGGGTTTTTGCAATGAGTCAGTTCTTCCCATTAGGTGGCCAAAGTATCGGAGTTTCAGCTTCAGCATCAAATCAGCTGGTAAGCAAGCTTAATTCAATCTGCAACCTTAATTCTTATTCTGTAACTGACTACATTCATAGGTTCTCTGTATTATGGGTATTTTGGGGGGCAGGAGAATTATCAGGGCTGTTGTTGTTGTTTTTTTTAATCATTATAAACCAGGTCTTTATTTATCCATGTAAATCTACATACCCAGGCACCATCTTGGAGAGAAACAGGGAAATGTGGAGGTAATGTAAAAGACAGACTTACTTAAAAAGTGAATTGAGTCATGCCGCCAATGGCACTATTTAAAGCTTAAGAGAAATGCCATTGATTGCCTTGTTGAGAATTTCTTTCCCCCTTCGCTCCTCGCTGCAGCCACTTCCACTTTCGAATCACTTTCCAACGGAGGAATAGAGCCTCTTGAGGAAGCTTAGATCAATTACAAAAACAAAGCAGCTCATCTTCCTTACACATCAGAGGAGTGTGAGTTAAAATTTTGAATCTGCAACATTATAACTAATCACAGTAATTCCCCCTAATAATAAACTTCTAAAACATAACAGGTTTACTTGACACCACACAGACTCTTCAATAAGAAATTCAAGCATTATTACTTGACAGAGGAGGCTCTCATGTGCTAACAGACTCGCCAATAAAACTAAATAACAGAGGAGTTTGAAGAAAGGACAAAACTCTGAATCCCTGGCCTCTAAGCTCGGTGTTAGTGTTCTGAGCAAAGGATTTAAACTAATTTTCCAAGAACTTACTATGTTTACAACAGGTGGTCCTCTTCAATTTTCAGGAAACCTGTCACTTTGTTTACCAGATCGAAACAACAGAGATGGAAAATTAAACATTAACCAAATACATAGCACCGTGCCTAGACCTTCCACAGATACTTGCTTGAACATATATATGAAACTATTAAGTAGAGAAAAGCAATTTAAGAGCTAAGTACAACCTAAGTTAATGTCAAAAGAGGTGCATTTCGGGGAAAAAACATAGAAGTACTGACAGTTTTCTGAAGTTATTGTGGATAGAAAGTTAAAAAAGAAAAAGTAGTTCAGAAAATAAACTAGAGAGAAAATTTCAAAGTACTAAATCCAAAGAGTGGCACTGAACTGTGAAATTAAGAAGAAAAATTTCCAGCAGTACATAAAAGAGTCAAAGTGGTAGTAATGGGGCCTTATTATCACCCGGGTTTGTACTTAAGTACATTAAGGTGATGGAAAGGTAGCTGCCGCATGTCTGTGACGCTGGTATAGGGAAAAGATGGAGTGCCTCTTCCTTTAATTGGCAAATTAAAGGCAAAAAGGAAAACAGTGTTATCCAATTTTAACCACTTTCTCTCACTCCACAGGGACTTTTACTCGAGTAGCAATCCATCAAGAGATAGAAAACAGGACCCAGATTCTTAAAGACTGCCAAGGTAAATAACAGCCGCAGAGAAAGATACTTAAAATGTTAGAATTAATGAATCTTAAATCAAATTAAAAGCATTCTGAACTGTGATGAGAGAAGAAAAGTATATTCTAGTACCTGTGAGATGCATAGCAAAAATAACATGTTTTCCTAAGTCCCACTTGTTAGTAATAGTCTGCAGTGACTTGAAAGATGTCAGTTGATTTGCAGAAGACCTCATGTGGAAGCCATTGCAGAAAGAATTATCCAGTCTTAACTTAATTACTCTGAGCAAAGACAATTTATGAGTACTCCAGAACTCTCCAAAGATGGTCCTTACTCAGGACCACTTTTTACATACAATGTCGTCTTAGTGGTTTTATTGACATATCACTATACTCATTTTCTAATTTTTGCTTTTTTATACCAAAAATTTAGTTGACAAGACATCACTGCTATAGTTACCCTATTATCCTTTTATTAATAAAATTTAACCATGTGATGAAAAGATATTCTGGAGGCTTATGTTTTTTCTTAAAATAATAAAGTTATATAAAATGTTTGGAGATTTTTTATTTACCCAGAGAATTATTACATATGAAAGATATTCAAGTTGAAAATACTGTAATAAATACAAAGTGATTTAATGTATTATTTGTTTTAAAAAAATCTAACATTTTTTGTTCTCATGGTATTTGCAAGTATACATTGATATCTAATAACATCTAATATTTTGTATACGAGCATTTAAGTACATTATCAAATGCACACACACATGCATACACACACACAGATGGAGTGTTGTCAAGAAAGGTTTATGAGAAGAGAATGTTTGAGCAAAAACTTGAAGAAAATGAGTGACTGAGCCAGGTGGATATATGGGGTAAGTTCCTCCATGCAAAAGGAAAGGTATACATAATTCCTATTCAAAATTGGTACTCAAGAAATGAATAACTTCTTAGCTGTTTAGCTAGCTCAATTCAATCAATAGCTAGCTCAATTCAATCTTTTGACAAGTCCCTCAACCTTTAAGTTTGTTTGCTATAAGTAACAGGTACTGACTCTCTTCTATTTCTTATGAATGCTATGAGAATCAGCTCCATGATATGTAAAGCATATGTGGTGGGAGAAGTCAGAGAAAATATCACCCACTTCCTATATCCTTTCTATAAGAGTAATTCTTTAATCAAGATGAGTGTCTTTTTCCTCAACCAGAGAATAGCCATTAATATCATCAATATAGACTTTAATTTTTAGGAGCAATTACATGCATTACACAACTTGAAATCTTCTGCCTACATTTACCTAGAAAGGTTATTTTAAATATAACAGTAATTATAGTAAGACTCTCTTTTATACCCCTTTGATTGATGAAATAATAAAAAAGTAAAATGCAACAACACCAAATGTTAGCAAGGATGTGATCAACTGAGACTCTATCTTATACTCACTCTCTCATTTAATTGTTGTAACAATTCTCTCTGAAAGACACTATCATTTCTCCCTTTTATACATAGGGAAATGAAGCACAAAAAGGTAGGTAACTCAGTCAGTGTCACATAGCTAATAAATTGGGGCACTAGAATTTAAACCAGAGAGTTTGAGCTTTCAGCGAGTCACAAACCACCCTTGGTAAATGTGTCTATATTAAAGCAAATTTCTCACAGGGTCTAGCAGCACCAGCAGCACCTGGAAATTAGAAATGCAAGTTCTTGAACCTCACCCTAGATCTACCAAATCAGAAACTCTGGGACCGAGTTTAGCAAATGTATTTAAAGCAAGTCCTCAATGTGTGAAAGCAATCTGCAGTCCTATAGATCCCACTAATGGGAAACTAAAAGGAAATTAGAATGCATCTTTCCCCACTGTTTTCACTTCAGTTGAAACCTGATGCTACTTGACTCACACTTTTAAATTGTGTGAGCTGCAGAAAAGTTTCAAGAACAAATGTATCTACTTGGGAATAAAGTAAAGTTTTTGTGGTAGGAGGGCAGAATTTTCTAGAGAGTGAATTTGAGAAAGAGGATACATGGAGAATGTGTTAAACTGAAGCTAGGAGACTCAGATTAACATAAAGATGAGATTCCCTTCCCCCCTATGAATTTCAATCCATAGATCTGTTAAAAATTAATAAACAAACTTCAATTAAATATAGTTGGGAAACCAAAAGGGAGGGTGCTCTTCCCGTAGCAGAGCCCAACAGGAAGGAGAGGAAGAAGAGAGATTCTGCTTTCCTAGCAAGGACTCAGGCAATGAAAAGCAAGGACTCTTATTTGCTATAGCTTTTATACATTTTTTCTCTATATAAAGTACTTCTTTCTCTTACTTTGTGAGGATTTGCACCTGACTCACCATGGATGCAGACCCTAAACTGTAGTTCTCTACTGATCCCCAATAAACCCATTTTTTGCTGGAGAAATATCTGGCAGTATGTTTCAGGTCAGCAGATCTCTTTTTGCAGGAAATTTAAGGAAAACCACATCAGTGCAAATCAATATCTTTATCCTATGAACCATAAACATTTTGGAATTAAACTATTTTTTTCAATAAAGAAATGTGCATTTATGAGTTGAATCTGATCTGGCAATATTGTAAATTCTGTAGAAACAATGTGGTGAAGAAAAAGAGTATTGGAACTTCACAATCCATACTCCTACTCTTATTCCAGAAGTATCTAAAGACACTGCCCACTGAGTGTGCTAAGGTGGGGAGTCCTACATAATGAAATGTGGAACTGAAAGTGAAATCAAGGTTAGAGAAAGGTCTATGAACCCAATTAAGCATTCGGATATGGATGCACACCAGGGAGTGTATTCAACTATTGTATTGTCATAGCAAACATCCTCTTCCAACAACAAAAGAGAAGACTCTACACATGGACATCACCAGATGGTCAACACCGAAATCAGACTGATTATATTCTTTCCACCAAAGATGGAGAAGCTCTATACAGTCAGCAATAACAAGACCAAGAGCTGACTGTGGCTCAGATCCTGAACTCCTTATTGCCATATTCAGACTTAAAGGGAAGAAAGTGGGGAAAACCACTAGACCATTCAGGAATGACCTAAATCAAATCCCTTATGACTATACAGTGGAATTGAGAAATAGATTTAAGGGACCAAATCTGAATGACAAAGTGCCTGATGAACTATGGTCTGAGGTTGATAACATTGTACAAGAGACAGGGATCAGGACCATCCCGAAGAAAAACAACTGCAAAGAAGCAAAATGGCTGTCTGAGGAAGCCTTACAAATAGCTGTGAAAAGAAGAGAGGTGAAAAGCAAAGGAGAAAAGGAAAGATATTCCCATTTGAGTTCAGAGTTCCAAGAATAGCCAGAAGGGATAAGAGAACCTTCCTCAGCGATCAATGCAAAAAATAGAGGAAAACAATAGAATAGGAAAGACTAGAGATCTGTTCCAGAAAATTAGATATACCAAGGGAACATTTTATGCAAAGATGGGCACAATAAAGGACAGAAATGGTATGGACCTAACAGAAGCATTAGATATTAAGAAGAAGTGGCAAGAATACACAGCAGAACTATACAAAAAAGATCTTCATGACCCAGATAATCATGATGACGTGACCACTCACCTATAGCCAGACATCCTGGAATGTGAAGTCAAGTGGGCCTTAGAAAGCATCACTACGAACAAAGCTAGTGGATGTGACTGAATTCCAGTTGAGCTATTTCAAATCCTAAAAGATGATGCTGTGAAAGTGATGCACTCAATCTATCAGTAAATTTGGAAAACTCAACAGTGGCCACAGGACTGGAAAAGGTCAGTTTTCATTCCAATCCCAAAGAAAGGGAATGCCAAAGAATGCTCAAACTACCGCACAATTGCACGCATCTCACATGCTAGTAAAGTAACGCTCAAAATTCTCCAAGCCAGGATTCAGCAATACGTGAACCAAGAACTTCCAGATGTTCAAGCTGGTTTTAGAAAAAGCAGAAGAACCAGAGACCAAATTGCCAACATCCAATGGATCATCAAAAAAGCAAGAGAGTTCCAGAAAAACATCTACTCCTGCTTTATTGACTATGCCAAAGCCTTTGAGTGTGTGGATCACAATAAACTGTGGAAAATTCTGAAACAGATGGGCATACCAGACTACCTGACCTGCCTCTTGAGAAACCTGTATGCATGTCAGGAAGCAACAGAACCGGACGTGGAACAACAGATTGGTTCCAAATAGGAAAAGGAGTACATCGCCCTGCTTATTTAAATTATATGCAGAGTACATCATGAGAAACGCTGGGCTGGATGAAGCACAAGCTGGACTCAAGATTGCTGGGAGAAATATCAATAACCTCAGATATGCAGATGATACCACACTTATGGCTGAAAGTGAAGTACTAAAGAGCCTCTTGATGAACGTGAAAGAGGAGAGTGAAAAAGTTGGCTTAAAGCTCAACATTCAGAAAACTAAGATCATGGCATCTGGTCCCGTCATTTCATGGCAAGTTGATGGGGAAACAGTAGCTGACTTTATTTCTGGGGGGCTCCAAATTCACTACAGATGGTGACTGCAGCCTTGAAATTAAAAGATGCTTACTCCTTGGAAGGAAAGTTATGACCAACCTAGACAGCATATTAAAAAGCAGAGACATTACTTTGTCAACAAAGGTCCGTCTAGTCAAGGCTATGGTTTTTCCCTAGTCATATATGGATGTGAGAGTTGGACTACAAAGAAAGCTGAGTGCTGAGGAATTGATGCTTTTGAATTGTGGTGTTGGAGAAGACTCTCGAGAATCCCTTGGACTGCAAGGAGATCCAACCAGTCCATTTTAAAGGAGATCAGTCCTGGGTATTCATTGGAAGGACTGATGTGGAAGCTAAAATTCCAATATTTTGGCCACCTGATGCGAAGAGCTGACTCATTTGATAATATTTCTTTTTTTTTTTTCATTTATTTTTATTAGTTGGAGGCTAATACTTTACAGTATTGTAGTGGTTTTTGCCATACATTGACATGAGTCAGCCATGGATTTACATGTGTTCCCCATCCCGATCCTCCCTCCCACCTCCCTCTCCACCCGATCCCTCTGGGTGTTCTCAGTGCACCAGCCCTGAGCACTTGTCTCATGCATCCAGCCTGGGCTGGTGATCTGTTTCACCCTTGATAGTATAGTTGTTTCAATGCTGTTCTCTCTAAACATTCCACCCTTGCCTTCTCTCACAGAGTCTAAAAGTCTGTTCTGTACATCTATGTCTCTTTTTCTGTTTTGCATATAGGGTTATCGTTACCATCTTTTTAAATTCCACATATATGCGTTAGTATACTGTACTGGTCTTTATCTTTCTGACTTACTTCACTCTGTATAATGGGGTCCAGTTTCATCCATCTCACTAGAACTGATTCAAATGAATTCTTTTTAATGGCTGAGTAATATTCCATGGTGTACATGTACCACAGCTTCCTTATCCATTCATCTGCTGATGGGCATCTAGGTTGCTTCCATGTCCTGGCTGTTATAAACAGTGCTGCGATGAACATTGGGGTACACGTGTCTATTTCATATCAGGTTTCCTCGGTGTGTATGCCCAGGAGTGGGATTGCTGGGTCATATGGCAGTTCTATTTCCAGTTTTTTAAGAAATCTCCACACTGTTCTCCATAGCGGCTGTACTAGTTTGCATTCCCACTAACAGTGTAAGAGGGTTCTCTTTACTCCACACCCTCTCCAGCATTTATTGCTTGTAGACTTTTGGATAGTAGCCATTCTGACTGGTGTGTAATGGTACCTCATTGTGGTTTTGATTTGCATTTCTCTGATAATGAGTGATGTTGAGCATCTTTTCATGTGTTTGTTAGCCATCTGTATGTCTTCTTTAAGCTTTTGCACAACAAAGGAAACCATAAGCAAGGAGAAAAGACAGACTTCAGGAGAAAATAATAGCAAATGAAGAAACAGACAAAGGATTAATCTCAAAAATATACAAGCAACTCCTGCAGCTCAATTCCAGAAAAATATATGACCCAATCAAAAAATGGGCCAAAGATCTAAACAGACATTTCCCCAAAGACTCATTTGAAAAGACCCTGATATTGGGAAAGATTGAAGGCAGGAGGAGAAGGGGATGATGGAGGATGAGATGGTTAGAATGCATCAAAGACTCAATGGACATGAGTTTGGGTAAGCTCTGGGAGTTGGTGATGGACAGGGAGGCCTGGTGTGTTGCGGTTCATGGGGTCGCAAAGATTTGGACACAACTGAGTGGCTGAACTAGACTGATTGTATTGTTCCCATGAGTTAGAGATGCTGGGGTGGATTTCCCATTTGTGTTTAGTTTTATGTAGCATTTTACTAGCAGAGTCAGGTTTGGAGGGTTCTCATGAGCATGGACCATGTGGAAGAAAAGAAAAATAAAAAAGAACTTTGTTCATGAGAGATTTCTGTTATTCAACCATTGTGAAAATTTTCAAAGTGGGGGGCTCATAACTTAATCTCTCTGCTTCCAGCCACATTACTGTTTTGTGTATTTATTTTTGTTGTTATTTTTAATTGCTAAGATATGAAAGAGAATGATGAAGACTTTCTATCACCTTAACCTCATTTAG
Organism: Dama dama; assembly: GCF_033118175.1. NCBI lineage: Eukaryota > Metazoa > Chordata > Mammalia > Artiodactyla > Cervidae > Dama > Dama dama. Next base: position 37,108,012 of record NC_083683.1, on the reverse strand, counting down.
TACCCAATTAGACAAATACATTTACATAGATTTACAGTGAAAATATTCAGCAGATAATTCTCTCCAAGATATGCATTCTTTCTTTTCTCCAACCTTCGTAAACACTTAAGTATATTAACAGGGACTGGATAAGATTCTGTCCAAAGAGATAGTGGTTCAAGAAAAACCCCAAAACTGTCTTCTGGAATTATTCCCATTTTGCCTTGGACACCTGCTAGCTTCAATTTGTGCCTACTGCAATCTCTTTCCCAATACAGATTTATCTAGTTAACATGATTATTTAAATATGGGTGAAAGTCCTTGCATCCTTTTGAAAATACGGCATGATTATACATAATTTGTACAAAAACCTTGGGTTAGGGTTGATTTGGCAATGCTATCTCAGGCTTTTATTCTCTCCTAACTGATGTCGGCAAGAGAAGCATTTTGTGTCTTACTCTTTATTTGTTACTTTAAATTATTCTCTGTCCCTATAAAATTTTATTATTCCTTAAGTGTGTTCCTTTGACTTTTTTCCTGAATGTTTATTGAGTATTAGCCATCTTGCACACATGTCTATCATATTACTAAGATAGATATTATGATTCAAATGGATGATTTGCTAAAGACGATGCAGCTAGAAAATGCTAAAGCTGGATTCTGGAGCCAAGATCAGATGGCACATTCTGTAGTCCTCTCTATTATATCACAGTACCTCTTGGATAAAAACAAAAACAAAAAACTAATACTGATATCAAAACACATTTTAGGATCCCGAAGACCTATAATAAAGTATATTAGAATTTGTGTCATGAAAGTAAGCTATAACATTTTCAGTTTTGGTCACTTTTTTGATGACTTAGTTACCAATTTGTGTCCTAAGCAGGCCTATACAATTTCTCACTCATGATGAATCTTGTGACTCAACCTACCATGTATGAGACAGTAGGAAGAGAGAAGTTGGTTTATGAAGTTTCATAAAACTTTTCTTGAAAACATGTTCATCTAATGGGTATATTCTGTAATTGATTGATCCTGCAATATGTATTGTTAGTTAGAAGGTAAACATTTATAGGAAAGAAAATGTAGAGTGATGTAATCAAGTAGACTTGGATTAAAATCTTGACTCAACTTCTTAGCTCTCTGAACTTGGGCAAGACTTTCAGATTCTTCATTTGTAAAGAATTTGAAAAAGATATGATTATCTGCCTATCACATGGTTAAAATGGGGTTATATAAAATAGCTGAAAAATGGACTATACATTTAAAGAATTAACGTTGTTTTAAAAAATGCCAGTCTGCCACTGTTTAGGATGGATTAGGCTCTTCTTGCATTTTAAAAGTTAGATATTATCCTAAAGCATGCAAAAATGGTAACAAAAACCCACATGTCAAAAGCCCACGTACCTACTACGCAGCTAACAGTTCATACACAAACATAGGTAAAACACAGTTTTAGCCTCTTGCATATCCCTCCTTATCTAATTGTTTTCTCTTATTATCTGAAGAAAACCACTGTCATGAAGTTGGAGGATCGCATCCCAGTACAGGTTCTCAAACTATACTAACTATGTATAAGCATAATTTCAGTGTCTTGCTATTAGAATTAATATTATGATAAACCTTTGTACAATTCCCACCTTCACACAGCAAGAGTTTCCCTAAATCTTGCTAGTTCATGGCTTAGCAGCATTGGCATCAACGGGGCACTTGTTCTCAGGCCGCACTCCAGGCCTTATAAACAGAATTTGCATTTCTCCATTGGAAAAATAGCTCCATTGGAAAAATATCCAGAAGCACAATAGAGTTCAAGAAGCACTGTTTTAGGATATATAAAAAGGAGTGTAATTGTTGAGAACATGCACTCCTTCAAACACTTTATTCAGTTCAGTTCAGTCGCTCAGTCATGTCCAACTATTTGCGACCCCATAGACTGCAGCACGCCAGGCCTCCCTGTCCATTACCAACTCCTGGAGTTTACTCACATTCAAGTCCATTGAGTCAGTGATGCCATCCAACCATCTCATCCTCTGTCATCCTCTTCTGCTCCTGCCTTCAATCTTTCGCAGCATCAGGCTCTTTTCAAATGAGTCACATCTTCACGTCAGGTGACCAAAGTATTGGAGTTTAGGCTTCAGGATCAGTCCTCCCAATGAATATTCAGGACTGATTTCCTTCAGGATGGACTGGTTGGATGTCCCTGCAGTCCAAGGGACTCTCAAGAGTCTTCTCCAACACCACAGTTCAAAAGCATTAATTCTTCAGTTCTCAGCTTTCTTTATGTCCAACTCTCACATCCATACATGACTACTGGAAAAACTGCATCTTTGACTAGATGGATCTTTGTTTGCAAAGTAATGTCTCTGCTTTTTAAGAAGCTGTCTAGGTTGGTCATAACTTTTCTTCCAAGAAGCAAGTGTCTTTTAATTTCATGGCTGAAGTCACCATCTGCAGTGATTTTGGAGCCCCAAAAAAACAAAGTCTCTCACTGTTTCCACTGTTTCCCCATCTATTTGCCATGAAGTGATGGGATCAGATGCCATGACCTCAGTTTTCTAAATGCTGAGTTTTAAGCCAACTTTTTCACTCTCTTCTTTCACTTTCATCAAGAGGCTCTTTAGTTCTTCTTTGCTTTTTGCCATAAGGGTGGTGTCATCTGCATATCTGAGGTTATTGATATCTCTCCTGGCAATCTTGATTATAGCTTGTGATTCATCCAGTCTGGCATTTCTCATGATGTCCTCTGCATATAATTTAAATAAGCAGGGTGACAATTTACAGCCTTGACATACTCCTCTCCCTATTTGGAACCAGTCTGTTTTTCCATGTCCAGTTCTAACTATTGCTTCTTGACCTGCATACAGATTTCTCAGGGGGCAGGTCAGGTGGCTTGGTATTCCCATCTCTTGAAGAATTTTCCTCACTTTGTTGTGATCCACAGTCAAAGGCTTTGGCATAGTCGATAAAGCAGAAGTAGATATTTTTCTGGAACTCTCTTGCTTTTTCGATGATCCAACGAATGTTGGCAATTTGATCTCTTGTTCCTCTGCCTTTTCTAAATCCAGCTGGAACATCTGGAAGTTCAGGGTTCATATACTGTTGAAGCCTAGCTTGGAGAATTTTGAGCATTACTTTGCTAGTGTGTGAGATGAGTGCAACTGTGTGGTAGTTTGAGCATTCTCTGGCATTGCCTTTCTTTGGGATTGGAACTTTATTAGAACTTTATTAGATTTTGCAAATTGTTCTCCAAAGAGGTTATATAAAATAAAATCCCACCAGAAGTCAGATTTATACATTTTTACCAGGCAGCTGGATTTGAAATACTATGTCATTATTGCTTGACTTACATTTCCCTCATTTCTCCTGAGTTTGAGCATGTCTTCACAACTCTGTTGCCCATTGGTCCCTTTTGTGAATTCCCTGGTCATTTCCTTTGCCAAAGATTCTGTTGGTTTTCTGTTTGTATTTTGTTCTTTTATGTCATGTCCAAGCATCCTAAGGCAGCCTTTTCATCTTAACTTTCCCTTTCCTTCATCCTTCCTTCTCTCTCTTAGCTAGAAGAGGTTGCAGGGTATGGAGGTTATTCAGCTATTCCAGTTGTCATGATGTGAACATTCATTACTAAAACACTTCATTATTATCTTCTTGAGCCAAGACAAAATAATACAAGAATAACAACAAAAAAATTTTTAACTTGTCTATATGTGAAAAGAACAGAATTTGAAGACAGTCCTGCCTGATCAAGTTCTGTGTCAAAGGCTCTTTCAATCTCCAATTATTTCTTGTGATCAAAACATTATGATTATTTTATAGCTGAAATCTACCACTTTTCTCTCTTTAACATATAGTATGTTAAATCTAACAGTATATAATATGTATACTATATACATGTTTAATAGACTATATATATAGCATACATTGCATTTATAAATAATGCATGTAAAAGTACAATCTTTTTATAACATTAATGGATAGCAAGGCTAACCTCTGAGTTAGCCTTCAATAATGAGTAGGTAAGAGTTCTAAAGCAATTCAAAATATTTTTATACCATTATCCTTCCACCAATATTTTAAAAAATTATTATAGGAATCATCAGTGGTATCTGATTAATAAATAATTTGTTTATTTTCTTGTAATTGTTTAACTAAGCCACTCCCCTGAAAATTCTGATTCTGTAGGTCTGGGCTAGAACCCAGATAACTGTAGATATCTGAAGTTATACAGATATAGACATAAGTATTTTTTCATAAGCAAGTTTGGGGAGAAAATTTTCACTTCTTAGGTCATAGATATATCTGCTCCCTCTCACCTGAACAAGCATAATTCAAAATATGTGTAAGATGAGTGCACTGAGGCATATGTTTTGGAAAGAACATTTTGGTCGATCTTGCTAAGGGAGGACATATCGTCCAGGTCCCAAGAGGGTATCTCCTAGCCAAATGTCAAGGCAATCCCAAGTAGGATCCATTTAAACACTGAGCAGCTTACTGTCCTGTTCCACAACACCGATATAGTGACCAAAGAGCTGACTTTGTTTATGAGCCACCCACTCTCCCCGCGTAGCTGCTACTTCTCTTATTTCCGTGTAACCTCTAAGCCAACTGCAGATGAGGGAGGATTCAAGGCAGCAGCAGATCTGGGCTCCACCAGGTCTCCTGGCAATAGTCTGCGCTGGGTTCACCCTTTTCGCTTCAACTTTACTCTCGGTCCATGTGGCAGTTTTAAGTTCTAACATCCTGGCTACAGTCTCTGCACATCTTGTGTCTTATTTTTCATTTCAAAGTTATGAGATGCCTATTTTGGAAAAATAAGGATAATTGAAAAAGCAGTGGATTTGATTTGATGTGACAGAAGAAAGCAATTGGAGAGGATATTATAACTACTCAGGCTTGCAGGAACTTTTTTATTGCCAATGAAGAACTTTCTCAATTTGGACAAAGACACAAGCATGACGTGTTCTTGATAAGTGCTTTTCTTTCCAAAAATCTAAAAATGGTTTACAATTAGCCTGTCATGCATTTATCAGGGTGCTGGTAAATGCTACCATCCCTTCAGGAAAAAAAGAAAAGGTGATGAGGAAAGAAACTACACACACACACACACACACACACACACACACACACACACACACACACAAGTTGAAGAAGAGAGGATTTCCAGGTATAGAGCCCCATACCCATTAATTGAGCAGTAAATATCCATTCAGTAACAAACAAAATAAAATACAGTACTGGATGCTGAAAGAATGAAGGGTAGGGAATGTAAAATAGTAATGGCTTGATACACAGGTTGTTAAAAGCATTGAAGGAACACACATGAAAGCTCGTAGAACAGAGCTGGATACATAGAAAAAGCTATCAGTAAATGTCTCTCATTTTCATTAATTATTTTCCTTTAAGAGACTAAAGATAAACATATGCAAAGGTACCTAATAGTAATCCACTCCAGTACTAGAGGAAAGTTTTATATATGTTAATTCTTTTTTGCATCCCTAGCAACTAACTTGGGAGGGATCATAACATGTACAGGATTCAGCTGCAGTCAGCATATATTAACTACAGATCAATGCAAGAGGCAGTAAATATATAAAACAATGCTTGATTTTTCCCCAAATCACAGGGAACATTTAGCAATGTTTGGAAATATTTTCGGTTGCCACCACTTGGAGAGAAGGGGTTACCACTGGTTTTTAGTAGGTGGAGGCCAGGGATGCTGCTACACATTGTACAATGCAGAGGACAGTGCCCCCCACCCCAGTTAAGAATCATTAGGTCCAAACGGCCAACAGCGACAAGGAGTCTAAAGGCTTTGCACCTCAAGATTAAGACACATGTATTTCAGACACAAGACAGGGAAATGCTAATACAAAAAGCAATAATAAAAGAATTAAAAGCCCACAAAAGGAGTTCAGGGAACAGTGTGAAGCACACTTTGGATTGTATGTTCCCATCTCTTGTAATTACCAGAGTGTGATTCTCCTCCACATTCCTTTTGTGCCCTGGATCATTCAACAGAGCACCTAGTCATGTGACTCTGATCCAGGAATCCACTCCCACAATCAATTCCATTTACCTTCAAGAAACCACGATTTATTCCCTTGGTTTGCCTGTCTGTAACAAATACAACAACTCTAGAGTTCTTTAAGACAATTTCATTTTCTAGTCCCCATGCTTTGCTTAATGTAGACATATGAAGAGCTCCCTCCCTCTTTAATACCTATTTCACTCAACAAGGGGAGAGGCACTTTATGTTTCTCTGAGATATCCAAATGTCCATTAAACTCATTTCAATAAGTAACCTGAAACTAAGTGTAGAAATAAGGATGATTACCAGATCTTAAGGAATTTCTATTTTCAGCCATATACATTAATATGAAACAAAGTATATTAGGCATATATCATCTCAAGCCATTATCAGAAACACATTTCTTCTTCAATCAGTCATTTCTTTGAGTATATGTGTTTTCTCTGTTAAGCGGTAAAATAAATGAGAACTTGTTCCTACATTTTGAGTTCTCACTTGTAAGAATTTCATTAAAAAAATATCAAATGTTCGAGGACATTTCTTTCATTACTAGGATCTTATTAATATCTTATTTTCCCCTTCATGTCCCAATATTAAAGAATACACTTAAATACACTCAACAAAGACAGTGCTTGAGGAAAAACCAAATTAATTACTAAAACTTAAGAAATGAGGATTAGAGGGTAATTTCACGATTAATACATATTTGGTTATCAATGTTTGATATTAATTCAACTAAAAAAATGATATTTTTCCTATGTTTTGCTATTTTAAACATTCTAGTAATTTTGTGCATATCTGATAGAGAAGCCAGAACCACGAAATTGAAAGAATATGAAAAAAAAAACCCTAGCAGCTGCCCGATATAATAACCCTGAAACAAAGAAGTTGGTCAGGAGTGCAATTCTTTTGTTTACTTTTAATTTCCTTCTAGCTTTTAAAAATATATTTTGTGTTCAGATAAATGCTACATCAAAGCAGTCATAATAAATAATTAGAGTGTTATCAAAGACCGTTTTGTTCTTCCAGCTGCCAGAACTCTTTTATTTACATAGTATTGTGAAGTGATTCAAAAACAGCTGCTATTTTATGTGAGCTATTCCATGATTTGATTTGAAATGCTTTCCTCAAATATAACCAATGTCATTTTAAAAGCAATGACAGACTCATGACAAAACAGTTTTTGGACTGCCGTGCATCTCAGAAGGAAAATAAGTGTGATCGATGGATGACTGTTGTAAATGGAAATGTATAATTTCCAAAGGGAAATGTTAGCTTAAAATTGCACGCTCTCAGGGTGAGTGTGTGAATGGCACAATTGAGGAAAATGTGCACAGGTCAGACACCTAGAAGACTTTCCCGGAAATTCATCCTGCCTGAGAGCAGACAGTTCACCTGCTAATTTAATTTACCTTGCCTCTGGAGTCAGCTACTCTCCCACACCATGTAACAGCAGAAATAGTGAGATGAGTGTGTAAATTCTCCTGTATAGAAGTTAACATAAGCAGGACAAGGCAAGATGAGGAAGAGAAAAACAAAAAACAACAGAAAAAGCAAAGTGCATCAGTACAAGCAAATGAGTAAGGCAAAGAAAAAAAAAGAAAGAAAGAAGGAGGAGAGGAAAGGAAAGACTATTACCCCAACTGCCTCATTTATCCCCCTACTCATGGCAATGGCGTTCTCTTTAATTTCTTTGTCAATATGGGTGCCTGTGTTTCTTTGTAATATGGGTACCTGGCTGGTTGACTTTCTATTCCCTACACCACAGAAATACTTCTTGTTTTTCTCAGAGAGAGGGATACAAGTTGAGGAGCACTTTAGGATTTTTAACTACAGCTAAAATATGCTATGAGGTAATGCAACAGGAATGACCAAGACACCTCAGAATGTCACTTATTAACTAGGGGATTTATTTACTTATTGATGCCCCAACTCAAACTCTTTTAGTGATGGGAAATCCAAGCTATGTTCCAGAGGTCTAATCAATACATTTTTTCCCCAATCAGCTTGTCACAAATTTATTATTGATATCACTTACGAAATCACAGCTTTGTCTATGTCAACAGCTTCTTGACACCAGCGTGCTCCTTCAGATTCTTTCAAGATATTTTATCTCTGGGAGATACAATGCACAGAATACATAAACTAATAAGTTTTTTCATGTTATAAAATCATATTGAATGCTGTGTTTAAAATAACCTTAAAGATATGAGTCCATAATAAATAAATCATAATTTTTTCAGTTCATGATTATTACTAAGTGCCTGTGTTTGATTTTCTATTATTTGTTGATGTATAATATATATATATATTTAAGATATATACTTAAATAGAATGCCTATGAGTAGCAATTTAGTTAATTAAATTCTGAAAACTACATTAAATGGAATAGTATACAGCTATTAAAAAGACTGAATTACTACATTTGATAAAGGCTTCAGAAAGAACAACAAAAAAAGAGACGGCGAAACTAGAAACCATAAACTAAATGAAATGGGAGCACTGAATATGGAATAGAAAAAGTGAAACAAATTAGATAAAAAATCATCATATAATTCAGTCGTGTTTTAACATAGCTGCTCATTAGAATCACATCTGGAGTTTGGAGAAAAAAAAGAAACCTAGACATTTGTATTATTCAGAAAATTCCAAGACAATTCTAATGTGCAAATGAACTTTAAAAAGTATTTGCAGTTTTTTTCTATTAAATGGTAGCTTTGTGATATAGAATTCTATTATTTTCTATTGACCAATCATGATATAATGGTATTAAATAATAATTACATAATCACAATAGTACATCTCACAATAGTACATCATGAGAAATGCTGGGCTGGATGAAGCATAAGTTGCAATTGAGGCTGCCGGGAGAAATATCAATAAACTCAGATGTACAGATGACACCACCCTTATGGCAGAAAGTGAAGAAATAAAGAGCCTCTTGATGAAAGTAAAAGAGGAGAGTGGAAAAGTTGGCTTAAAGCTCAACATTCAGAAAACTAAGATCATTGCATCCGGTCCCATCACTTCATGGCATATAGATGGGGAAACAGTGGAAATAGTGGCTAACTATTTTTTAGGGGCTCCAAAATCACTGCAGATGGTGACTGCAGCCGTGAAATTAAAAGACGCTTACTCCTTGGAAGGAAAGTTATGGCCAACCTAGACAGCATATTAAAAAGCAGAGACATTGCTTTGCCAACAAAGGTCCATCTAGTGAAGGCTATGGTTTTTCCAGTGGTCAGGTATGGATGTGAGAGTTGGACCACAAAGAAAGCTGAGCATTGAAGAATTGATGCTTTTGAACTGTGGTGCTGGAGAAGACTCTTGAGAGTCCCTTGGACTGCAAGGAGATCCAACCAGTCCATCCTGAAGGAGATCAGTCCTGGGTATTCATTGGGAGGACAGATGCTGAAACTGAAACTTCAATACTTTGGCTACCTGGTGTGAAGAGCCAACTCATTTGAAAAGACCCTGATGCTGGGAAAGATTGAAGGGGAGAAGATTGGGAGGAGAAGGGGACAACAGAGGATGAGATGGTTGAATGGCATCACTGACTCAATGGACATGAGTTTGAGTAAGCTCCAGGAGTTGGTGATGGACAGGAAGGCCTGGCGTGCTGCAGTCCATGGGGTTGGACATGACTGAGTGAATGAACTGAACTGAACTGAATCACAATAGCAAAATACATTTATCAGTTTCCACAGTCAATAGCCAGACAAAAAAATAAAAGATTATTAAATTGCAAGCCATAATGGAAACATGATTAAACTATATCAAAGTTTTGAATGAATGTAAATTACAAATCTAGCATTCTATTCATACTTAGTCAAACAATGGGAACCAAAATGTCATAAAATTTTTGCTAAGCAAAAACTCCTAAGTTTTCTAAAATATATATTATGTTATACATACTATTTATATGTGTGTGTGTGTCTATACAAAAGCTTTAGGCAACCTTCCAGGAAAAGAATTCAGAATAAATATAGTGAACATGATCCAGGATCTCATTAAAAGAATGGAGACGGGGTAAGAAATGTTTACCAAAGACCTAGAAAATTTAAAGCACAGAGCTGAACAATATACTACAAAGAATCAATAGCAGAATAATTGAGGCATAAGAATGGACAAGTGACCTGGAAGACAGAATGGTGGAAGTCATTGCCACAAAAGAGAATATAGAAAAAAGATTGGAAAAAAGATGAAGACAGACTAAGAGACCTCTGGGACAGAATTAAATGCACCAACATTTGCATCGTAGGGGTCCTAGAAGGAGAAGCGAGAGAGAGAGGATCCAAGAAAATACTTGAAGAGCTAATAGCTGAAAACTTCCCTAACATGGGATAGGAAATTGTCAACGAAGTCCAAGAAGCCCAGCATGCCCCAAGGGTAGGATAACCCAAGGAGGAACACCCCAAGACACATAGTAATCAAACTGGCAAAAATTAAAGACAAAGATAAAATATTAAAAGCAACAAGGGAAAAAACAACAAATAACATATAAGGGAACTCTCATTAGGTTATCAGCTAATTTCTCAACAGAAACTCTACAAACCAGAAGGGAATGGCATGATATTTAAAGTGATGAAAGGGAAGAATGTACAACCAAGAATACTCTACCCAGCAAGAATCTTGTTTATATTTGACAGAGAAATAAGCTTTACAGACAAGCAAATGATAAGATTCAGCACCACCAAACCAGCTTTACAACAAATGCTAAAGGACCTTCTATAGGCAGGAAACACAAGAGAAGGAAAATATTATTTAAAAAAAAAAAATCAAAACATCCCTATTTCATTTATTTATGCACTGATCTTTATGATTTCTCTCCTTCTACTAACTTTGGGTTTTGTTTGTTCTTCTTTTTTTTTTTTTTTTTTTTTTTGAATATGATACAATTTATTTATCCATTTAATTGCTGATAGGCTTTGGGATTGTTTTCTGTTTTTTTTTTTTTTTTTTTAAATTTTTTTTTTATTCTTATTATTATTTTTTTCCAGTGGGTTTTGTCATACATTGATATGAATCAACCATGGATTTACATGTATTCCCAATCCTGATCCCCCCTCCCACCTCCCTCTCCACCCGATTCCTCTGGGTCTTCCCAGTGCACCAGGCCGGAGCACTTGTCTCGTGCATCCCACCTGGGCTGGTGATCTGTTTCACCATAGATAGTATACATGCTGTTCTTTTGAAATATCCCACCCTCACATTCTCCCACAAAGTTCAAAAGTCTGTTCTGTATTTCTGTGTCTCTTTTTCTGTTCTGCATATAGGGTTATCGTTATCACCTTTCTAAATTCCATATACATGTGTCAGTATGCTGTAATGTTCTTTATCTTTCTGGCTTACTTCACTCTGTATAAGGGGCTCCAGCTTCATCCATCTCATTAGGACTGGTTCAAATGAATTCTTTTTAATGGCTGAGTAATATTCCATGGTGTATATGTACCACAGCTTCCTTATCCATTCATCTGCTGATGGGCATCTAGGTTGCTTCCATGTCCTGGCTATTATAAACAGTGCTGCGATGAACATTGGGGTGCACGTGTCTCTTTCAGATCTGGTTTCCTCAGTGTGTATGCCCAGAAGTGGGATTGCTGGGTCATATGGCAGTTCTATGTCCAGTTTTTTAAGAAATCTCCACACTGTTTTCCATAGCGGCTGTACTAGTTTGCATTCCCACCAACAGTGTAAGAGGGTTCCCTTTTCTCCACACCCTCTCCAGCATTTATTGCTTGTAGACTTTTGGATAGCAGCCATCCTGGCTGGCGTGTAATGGTACCTCATTGTGGTTTTGATTTGCATTTCTCTAATAATGAGTGATGTTGAGCATCTTTTCATGTGTTTGTTAGCCATCTGTATGTCTTCTTTGGAGAAATGTCTGTTTAGTTCTTTGGCCCATTTTTTGATTGGGTCATTTATTTTTCTGGAATTGAGCTGCAGGAGTTGCTTGTATATTTTTGAGATTAATCCTTTGTCTGTTTCTTCATTTGCTATTATTTTCTCCCAATCTGAGGCCTGTCTTTTCACCTTACTTATAGTTTCCTTTGTAGTGCAAAAGCTTTTAAGTTTCATTAGGTCCCATTTGTTTAGTTTTGCTTTTATTTCCAATATTCTGGGAGGTGGGTCATAGAGGATCTTGCTTTGATTTATGTCGGAGAGTGTTTTGCCTATGTTCTCCTCTAGGAGTTTTATAGTTTCTGGTCTTACATGTAGATCTACAGTAAAGAAGATGGAATAGGATCATGAAGTGAAGGGAAAGTCACTCAGTCATGCTCGACTCTTTGCAACCCCATGGACTGTACTATGGAGTTGAGGCCAGAATACTGGAATGGGTAGCCTTTCCCTTCTCCAGGGATCTTCCCAACCCAGGGATCGAACCCAAGTCTCCCTCATTGCAGGTGGATTCTTTACCAGCTGAGCCACAAGGGGAAGCCCAAGAATACTGGAGTGGGTAGCCTTTCCCTTCTCCAGCGGATCTTCCCTACCCAGGAATTAAACTGGGGTCTCCTGCATTGCAGACAGATTCTTTACCAACTGAGCTGTCAGGGAAGCCCCCAATTACCTTAAATGTAAATGGATTACTTGCACCAACCAAAAGACATTCACTGGTTGTGTAAAAGGAAAACATGTACATGTATGCACTTTCTACTTACCACATCACCCAATGTAACTCCTCAAATTGTATATAATATTTTATATTGTTTCATTTATTCTGGCATCTAGTATTACTGCTAAAAGTCTAGAAAGCGTATTATTTTAGTAATTCAAAAAAATTGAATGAGGCTTGAAAGTTCTAATCCAATTCTGAGATATAAAGAAATACTATGTTGTTAAAAACAGGAAATTAACATGTGATAACTATTAACTACAAAGTACAAATTTTGTTCAAATTTCACAAAATTTTATGTTAGTGTCTATTTTGTTTTCACACCTTATTCAAGATTCCACGCTGTATACAGTTGCATTGAGCAGCTTCAGCTCCATGCAATAAATTCTGATAAATTCTCTTTTCATTTTTATTCTGTTACAAATATTTTCTAATATTCTTTGTAATGGCATCTTAGACACACCTGTCATTTAAAAGTGGGCATTTACTTTCCAAATACATGGGGTTTTAAAGTATATTTGATATTAATTTCTCATTTAAATGTCTTCTTTTCTGCAATGACCCTCTGTTTTTTTTCACTCTTTTAAATATATTGAGGCTTTCAATGGCTAAGTCAAAGATTTCTCTTGATAAATATCACATGACACATGAAAATATGTGGATTATTTTCAAATATTTTTGATACTGATTTTCAGTATAACTCCACAGTGATAAGAGAACAAACTCTGTATGATTTCAGGGATTTCGGCCCTGAAATCTTTGCACATTGATTTATGGCCCTAGATATGTTCCAGGTTTGCTGGTTTATAGTCTGTGGGAACTTGAATAGAATTTGTATCCAATTGTTGTATGAAAATTTTATGAATATTAATTATGTTGAATTGACTTGTAATGTTTTTAGATCTACGATATCCTTCTACTTTTCTGTCTATTCATTCTATTAATTTTTGAGAGTTTGATATTGAAATTCCAACTAAAAATCTTAATTTATCTACTTAAAAAGTAATTGTAATAGAGAGAGGATCTATACATAACTTTGTTCTGTAATTTCCAAGTCTCCTATAAATGTCATCATACTTTCATAATTAAAAAAACATGAAATTAATATTTGGAATACTAAAAAAAAACAAAAAAGAGAAATCAAAGAGTAGCATACATAACATTTCTGCATTAGTTTTTAAAAAGCAAAGCAAAGGAAAAAATGAAGATATATACATTTGTATGAATGTTTTCCTAAACAAAAAGGAATATAAATGAACTCAACTTAGTTCAGTAGTATCGAGGTGGAATCAAAAAGAGAAATTCAGTTTTTTGTTTATCAGTTCAGTTCTGTTCACTCACTGTCGTGTTTGACTCTTTGCGACCCCACGGACTGCAGCACGCCAGGCTTCCCTGTCCATCGGCAACTCCCAAAGCTTGCTCAAACTCATGTGTGTTGAGTTGGTGGTGCCATCCAATCATCTCATCATCTGTCATCCCATTCTCCTTCTGCCTTGAATCTTTCCGTGTTCATGGATTGGAAGAATCAATATTGTCAAAATGGCTATTCTACCCAAAGCAATCTATAGATTCAATGCAATCCCTATCAAGCTACCAACGGTATTTTTCACAGAACTAGACCAAAGAATTTCACAATTTGTATGGAAATACAAAAAACCTCGAATAGCCAAAGTAATCTTGAGAAAGAAGAATGGAACTGGAGGAACCAACCTGCCTGACTTCAGACTCTACTACAAAGCCACAGTCATCAAGACAGTATGGTACTGGCACAAAGACAGAAATATAGATCAATGGAACAGAATAGAAAGCCCAGAGATAAATCCACGGACCTATGGACACCTTATCTTTGACAAAGGAGGCAAGGATATACAATGGAAAAAAGACAACCTCTTTAACAAGTGGTGCTGGGATAACTGGTCCCAGCATCAGTGTCTTTTCAAATGAATTGGCTCTTCGCATCAGGTGGCCAATGTATTTGAGATTCAACATCAGTCCTTCCAATGAATATTCAGGACTAATTTCTTTTAGGATTGACTGGTTTGATCTCCTTGCAGTCCAAGGGACTCTCAAGACTCTTCTCCAATACCACAGTTCAAAAGTATCAATTTTGTGGCACTCAGCTTTCTTTACAGCCCAACTCTCACATGCATACATGACTATTGGAATAGCTTTGACTAGATGGACTTTGTTGGGAAGTAATGTCTTGAGAGTCCCTTGGACTGCAAGGAGATCCAACCAGTCCATCCTAAAGGAGATCAGTCCTGGGTGTTCATTGGAAGGACTGATACTGAAGCTGAAACTCCAATGCTTTGGCCATCTCACGCGAAGAGTTGACTCATTGGAAAAGACCCTGATGCTGGGAGGGATTGGGGGCAGGAAGAGAATGGGACAACAGAGGATGAGATGGCTGGATGGCATCACCGACTCAATGGACATGGGTTTGAGTAAATTCCGGGAGTTGGTGATGGACAGGGAGGCCTGGCATGCTGCGATTCATGGGGTCACAAAGAGTCGGACACGACTGAGCGACTGAACTGAACTGAATGTCTCTGCTTTTTAATATGCTGTCTAAGTTGGTCATAGCTTTTCTTCCAAGGAGCAAGTGTCTTTTAATTTCATGGCTGCAGTCACCATCTGCAGTGATTTTGGAGCCCCCCAAAATAAAGTCTCTCACTTTATCCACTGTTTCCCCATCTACTGGGCATGAAGTAATGGGCCCGGATACCATGATCTTAGTTTTTTGAATGTTGAGCTTTAAGCCAGTTTTTTCACTCTCCTCTTTCACTTTCATCAAGATGCTCTTTAGTTCTTTGCTTTCTGCCATAAGGGTGGTGTCATCTGCATGTCTGAGGTTATTGATATTTCTCCCTGCAATCTTGATTCCAGCTTGTGCTTCATCCAGTCTGGCACTTCACATGATGTCTTCTGCATATAAGTTTAATAAGCAGGGTGACAATATACAGCCTTGATATACTCCCTTCCCAATTTGGATCCAGTGTGTTGTTCCATGAATGGCTTTACTGTTGCTTCTTGACCTGCATACAGATTTCTCAGGAGGTAGGTAAGGTGGCCTGGTATTTCCATCCCTTCAAGAATTTTCCAGTTTGTTGTGATCCACACAGTCGAAGCCTTTGGCATAGTCAAAAAAGCAGAAGTACATGTTTTTCTGGAATTTTCTTGCTTTCTCAATGATCCAACACATGTTGGCAATTTGATCTCTGCTTCCTCTGCCTTTTCTAAATCCAGCTCAAACATCTGCAAGTTCTCGGTTCACGTACTATTGAAGCCTGTTTTGGAGAATTTTGAGCATTACTTTGCTAGTGTGTGAGATGAGTGCAATTATGTGGTAGTCTGAACATTCCTTGGCAATGCTTTTCTTTGGGATTGGAATGAAAACTGACCTTTTCCCATCCTGTGGCTACTGCTGAGTTTTCCAAACTTGCTGGCATATTGAGGGCAGCACGTTCACAGCATCATCTTTTAGGATTTGAGATAGCTCAACTAGAATTCCATCACCTCCACTAGCTTTGTTCATAGTGATGCTTCCTAAGGCCCACTTGACTTCACATTCCAGGTTGTCTGGCTCTAGATGAATTATTTTATTTATAGAACTTTTCATTTTTAGTTACCATTATCATGTGCTATAGTTTTATTTTTATAATTTTAAAAAACAATAAAGTTTAAACAATTGAATAGACTATATTTCAATAAATTTGTTGGTGTTTCTTCAATAATTTTCAGTAATGTAATTAAATAGTAAAATATGGAAATTATATTAAGACCATAAATATACACTTTTGCCTAACATAATGCATTAGACTAATTTAGTTAATAGTAAAAAGTGTTAGCATCTTGTATTTACAATTAAGGGTTTTACTGTTTGCAAAGAAAATGCAGAGTGTATTATATGCTATCTCACTTACTACTTATAACAAGCCTAAAAGCACTCCATTTTTAAAAATTAGAGAGCTAAGGCAGAGGCCAATATCTGGATTTTAAAAAAAAATGGATTTCTTAAGCTAACAACGACAAATACTGCTTTGTTAAAATAAAACAGCAGTTTAATTAGTTATTGCCTCAAGGTTCAATTATTCAGTTCAGTTCAGTCGCTCAGTCATGTCCGACTCTTTGCAACGCCATGAACCACAGCACGCCAGGCCTCCCTGTCCATCACCAACTCCCGAAGTTCACCGAAACCCATGTCCATCAAGTCAGTGATGCCATCTAACCATCTCATCCTCTGCCGTCCCCTTCTCCTCCTGCCCTCAATTTTTCCCATCATCAGGGTCTTTTCAAATGAGTCAGCTCTTCGCATCAGGTGGCCAATGATAAACCTTATCAATTTCAATGCAATAATTTTATTCTTCTTAACTGTTTTTCAAATATATAACACTCATATGATTTCATAATGTTTTTGTATGCTTTCTCAAATAACAAACCAATGTGCAAAATTAAAACTTTTATATATAATGATACATTAGCCGGCATTTTAAAATCTGACCAGAAATAGTCAAAAATAAAGAACTAGAATAAATAAATTAACCATCATACCACTTAATTTTGAAGAATTCACTGATATTGGTAGCATAATCATGATTTTCACACACGACTGCACACTAAATATTCATTTAATAAAATATTTTTCCATAGTATTATATATTAGTTAATATATGATTCTTATAAGAAGACACACAAACGGCCACCAGGTAGATGAACAGATGCTCAGCATCACTAATTATCAGTGAAATACAAAGCAAAATCACATCAAAATGTCAGTCCTCATCTGTTAAGAAGGTCATTAAAAACAACAGAAATGAAACAAAAAAGCAGAAAATAACGTGTTGGCAAACATGTAAAGAAACTGGAATTCTTATGTACTGCTATGTATGCTCTGTTGCTAAGCCATGTCCAACTTTTCACAATTCCATGAACTGCAGCCTGTCAGACTCCTCTGTCCATGGAGTTTTCCAGGCAAGAGTACTGGAGTGGATTGTCATTTCCTCCTCCAGGGGATCTTCCTCACGAAGGGATCAAACTGATCTCTTTAATTGGTAGGCAGATTCTTTACCACTGTGCCACCTAAGAAACTGATTTTGAAAAGTGATCTTGGAATCCAAGAAAATAAAATCTGCCACTGTGTCCATTTCCCCCCCACCCCCTTTTATTTGCCATGAAGTGATGGGACCAGGTGCCGTGATGTTAGTTTTTTGAATGTTGAGTTTTAAGCCACCTTTCTCACTCTCGTCTTTCACCCTTATCATTAGAGGGGTGTCATCTGTATATCTGAGTTTGTTGATATTTCTCCTGGCAATCTTGATTCCAGCTTGTGATTCATCCAGCCCAGGATTTTGCATAATGTGCTCTGCAAGTAAGTTAAATAAGCAGTATGACAATATACTGCCTTGTCATATTCCTCTCCCAGTTTTGAACCAGTCAATTGTTTTCCTTTTTAACCTTTACCTGATAGAACCCACAACCTGGACACAGCTTATCGTTGCAACCGAAATAATACTTTGAAAGTGTCAAGTAGAAAGCATCCTTTTTTTCTTAAAATTTGCTTTGATAAAATCATCTCTTTGAATCCCAAATATAAGAGAATTGCTTCATGCTTGTCACCATAATCCAAATCCTCATCAGGAACAACTTTAATATGCATATAATATACATGACATAACAAAGACAAGTTAGAATAATATGTGATTCTGTCCTACTGTAACTTCTTCTAACAAATCTCTCATCAAAGTACTGATTGCTTTTCTCTGAAGCTGCTTTATGTGTTGTTTTCTAGTAAATGTTGTGTTTTTTCCAAGTAATTTTCTATAATTATCCTCCACTGAATTAGTAATACCAAAGGAAACTATTTTACTTGGTCTTCAGGTTTAAAGTGTCTTGTTTTGTCTTCTTAAATGTGAAAGAGAGCTTTTCCAGGTGCCAAATAAACTCAATTTGTAAGGCTCTAATGATTTGTCATTCTGAAGATATTATAGGAATATGCCTGAGGTTCCTTTTAATATCTCCTTCATCCCTCTGGGTGATCATCCTTAAAATCACCAATCTGGGATTTATCAATTTGATAATGCTGCTCAGATTATTTTTCTTCAGATTTTCAATCTCTGTTCTTTTAATCTGTGTGATTCAGAATTTGGCAAACACTAAGTGGATAATATTCCAGGAAAACCATCTGTAAAAAATACCATTTTCACAGATTTTTAATACATAAATTATAATTGTCTACTGATTAAGAAATCCTGAGCAATGAACATTGTAGTTAATGTTACCAAATAAACTGATACCTATTATTGATAAATAATAATGCATTATGCTCACACTGACACTTTTTTTATTACCTAGTGGTTGTTTTGTTAATATAATAGTATTTTTAGATGCTTTGGAACATCAGCATGTTACTATAAATAATTAGACTTGAGAGTAAAATTCCAAGAATGAGATAAAATTTCTGGCAAAGGCTTAGACATCAGCTAAATTAAAGAGTATTTGAAATTCAAAACATAAGTGGTGACATTAGAACAGTTCACTCATTAGTCAATTGCTGATGAACTGTGATCACACACATATGGTAAGCCTATCAAATTGCATACCTAAAGGTTTATAAGGATATTATTAGTTATATATTGATCTTTTCACTTAATCTAGTATTAGGTATAAACTGAAATTCTAACACTATTCACTAAGGAAAATGTCCAGTTGGTATACATTATGAAAGATGTTTTATTATTTTATGTCTGTAATACCTTCTGAACTTTCAAATTTTGTATTTTGTAGTACAACAGGGTTTTTTTCCTCTATGCTACAACTATTGGAGGCCTTGGCCTACTTTCAAAAACCTATTTTAGAGAAATGTTAAAAAGATTTTTAAAAACTCTTAGGGAAGACAATGTCATCAAGCTTTAATGAGAACTGAACTATCTCTGGTTGGAACAATCTAGGTCATAGCCAGACCTTAATTGTTAATAACTGACACTCTATAAAAGCACAATGCACTTATCCAGAACTTTCATGCACAGCATGTCATTTTATATCCATGACAACTGGGAAAGAACCTTCTTTAGGAGATAAATACCCTCAAGGCAAGTAAAGTAACTTGCTCAAAGTTAAGCAATAAATGAATGCTTGGAACCCAAGTTTCCTAAAAGGATCAGGCGCCAAATTATAAGAGATATCAGATGAGAACACAGGTTCCCTGACCCCAGGTACAATGCATGATCTAAGAAAACAGATTACAGTTCAACATTCACTGAACCTGTCACTATGGTTCAAAATGTGCAATAAAGTTTGGAGGTAAAATAGTGATGAAAACAGAATATGACATGAATTAAATAACTGCATGAACCAATGTGAATTTACAACCCGATCCAAGTGTTAAGAAGGCCAGGAACAGGGTCCTGATAGAGGCAGAGAAGATTGTAAGGATAACTTATCCTGAATCTGCACAACAGATCACCAAAAAATGAAGCTGAGATGGATGGTAAGCAGAAGAATTTATTCCAGAGGGGAAACAACATGTGCAAATATTCTGGGGCAGGAAAGGACATAGATGATTTGAGGGACTAAAAGTCCAGGATCTCTGAAGTACAGGGAAAAGAGGAACAAAAATTTGAGATGAATCTGAAGAAGTTGAGACCACTCACGCAGGGTTTTGCAGACAATGTCAAAGATTTAAATCTTTCTCCTTGGGGTATAGTAGAAACCGGCCAACTGATAAATGCCATGATTTGCATTTTAAAAATGTAACTCGGGCTGTAATGTAAAGAATAAATATGACAATACCAAGCACAGATTTGGGAGATCGTTTAACAGGCTAGTCTAGTTATCTACATGAGATATGATAGAGGCTGAGACAGAGAAGATTTTGATGGCAATAAAAAAAAAAGTGACCATATGTAAAAGTTTGCTAATTTTTAAGAAAATTACTGTTGATAGGACTTAGTAATGCTTTGGACACATTAAGTGAGAAAAAAAGAGGTACCAACAGTAAGTCTGAAGTTTTTTGCTACCAAGTAGATAGTAAATGGGCTTCCCTGGTGGCTCAGATGCTAAAGAGTCTGCCTGCAATGCAGAAGACCTGGGTTTGACCCCTGGGTCAGGAAGATCCCCTGAAGAAGGGAATGACTACTCACTCCAGTATTCTTGCCTGGAGAATTCCATGGACAGAGGAGCCCTGGCAGACTACAGTCCATGGGGTCGCAAAGAGTCAGACACAACTGAGTGATTAATACACACACACACACAGATAGTTAATAAAAGTGATTAGACTAATAAGATCAATACGACTGTTCAGCTGCATATATGTATTTGTGAAAGGAAGCAAACTAGCTGGGCCAAGCATAATAGTAGCTAACATTCATAAATCTCTGTGTGTGAGCACTAATCTAAAACTTTAATTTTCCTTTAGTTCTACCAGCAATTTTATAGAGTTGGTACTATTATGCCCACTTTAAGTGAGGAAACTGAGGCACAGAAATTTGAATAACTTGCTCAAGGATACACAGTTAATAAAAGATGGAGCTGGAATTTGAAATCAAGCAGTCAGTTCTAGACTAAGTTCTCTGAACCACTACATACACAGTCTTTTTTATAGTAACCTCATTATTGGAGTAATTTATCTCTGTTGTCAATTCTTGATATCATCTGTGGAAATAGATGAGCATGATTCTTCCAGTGAAACAGGGTATTCTATGCTAAAAGCCTGTATTGATGTAAAAGTAAAAAATAGACTTACCCGAGCTCAGTATTAGGCGTAATGAGGCTGCCAGACTAAATAGTCACAAATTTCCTAGTACAGATAAACTTCTCACGTATTGAATCCATTGTTGTCATTAGTCTTCATCAAGCAATTCAGTTCAAGTCACTTTGGTTCTCCTAGTTTCCCTGACCTGTTCAAATATATATATGTATATACATACACATAAATTACAATGAGCTCAAATCTTCGACGATGGCTTCACAGTAACAGTTTCAAATTGCATCAGACAATACTCTATATTCTTCTCTCTGGTATCTTAGGTCTGGTTGGCACACGTCAATCTGCATGTTCAGTGGGAAGTACTGTAGTGATAAAAAAAAGGCAAGGGGCTCATCTGCTCTCTGATACACTCTATATAGGGGCTTCCCTTGTGGCTCAGCTGGTAAAGCATCTGCCTGCAATACGGGACACCTGTTTGATCCCTGGGTTGGGAGGATCCCCTAGAGAAGGGAAAGAAGCTACCCACTCCAGTGTTCTGGCCTGAAGAACTTCATGAACTGTATAGTCCACAGGGTCACAAAGAGTGGGACATGACTGAGCGACTTTCACTTTCACTTTCAAACTCTATGTAGAGAACTATACATAAAACTTAGAAAATCTAGGACAGGAAAAAATGATATCAATTTAGCATTTGAATTGTAAAACTATTTTGGAGGAGTCTCTTTCTCTTCTTTCTTCCTTTCTGTCTTCCATATCTCCTTCCTCCTTCTCCATCAATATTCTTTAGACAAAAGGGGGAAAAAAGAAACTTTCATCTTCAACATAACCACACATTTATCCTCCAACAAGCAGCAATGTCCTATTTTGGTCATTGTCAAAACTAAATGTTCTGATTCCAGGAGGAAAACTTGTATTGTATGAAGGCAATAAGTCACCGGAGAGTAGTAACAACACAGATAGCATTGAATATATCTTTGTGAATGAAAAACTAGCCATTTTTTCAATGAAAAGTTTGAATTTCAATAGGAAATCCTTACTCATTTTTAATCATCAAATCAAAATTTTAAAAAACTTCTTTTAAAATTTATTTTGAAAAATATAATAGCATTTCTTGCTTTGTAACCTACTAGGTGCCACTTGCTTTAAATATAAAAGCATTTAAATACAAAAGTTATTTAAATATATTATAACAGTTAATCCTCAGGTTATATTATTACTCTTTATTTTTAAAAATGAAACAATTAAAACTCAAGAAAAGTCAAGTATCTTGTGCACAGATAGAAAGACATGGAACTAGAAATTAAAACCAGTGCCAACACTGTTTATGAAACTGTTTCCTATACACTTATAAGAGAGTTAAAAATTTCCCATATGCACTCATTTCTAACATGTCTTTCTATACTTTCACAGTATTGAGACTATTGAATAGGTTTAAAATTGAGATGGAAATCTCCACACTGTTTTCCATAGTGGCTGTACTAGTTTGCATTCCCACCAACAGTGTAAGAGGGTTCCCTTTTCTCCACACCCTCTGCAGCATGGAAATAGAACTGCCATATGACCCAGCAATACCACTTCTGGGCATACACACCAAGGAAACCAGAGGTGAAAGAGACATGTGCACCCCAATGTTCATCGCAGCACTGTTTATAACAGCCAGGACATGGAAGCAACCTAGATGCTCATCAGCAGACGAATGGATAAGGAAGCTGTGGTACATATACACCATGGAATATTACTCAGCTGTTAAAAAGAATTCATTTGAATCAGTTCTAATGAGATGGATGAAACTGGAGCCCATTATACAGAGTGAAGTAAGCCAGAAAGATAAAGATCATTACAGCATACTAACACATATATATGGAATTTAGAAAGATGGTAATGATAACCCTATATGCAAAACAGAAAAAGAGACACAGATGTACAGAACAGACTTTTGGACTCTGTGGGAGAAGGCGAGGGTGGGATGTTTTGAGAGAACAGCATGTATATTATCTATAGGGAAACAGATCACCAGCCCAGGTGGGATGCATGAGACAAGTGCTCGGGCCTGGTGCACCGGGAAGACCCAGAGGAATCGGTTGGAGAGGGAGGTGGGAGGGGGGATCGAGATGGGGAATACATGTAACTCCATGGCTGATTCATGTCAATGTATGACAAAACCCGCTGCAATGTTGTGAAGTAATTAGCCTCCAACTAATAAAAATAATTGAAAAAAAAATTAAGATGGATTTTGTTATTGATTTCAAAAGAAATTTTGCAGTTACCAAGTTTAAGGGTAACATGACTTTCAGGTGTGTGTGATATAGGCTATATTTCACATCTATTAATTCAATTAAATTATTTGCACTATGGAATGACATAGATTGCAACTTAACTTAAAATTGCAATTTAACTACCAGTGAAAATGTCTTTCAAAAGATTGCATTAAGATGTACCTTTAAAATGAGAAGTTACTGGGTTCACAAAGATTGCCTGCTACACTTCTATAATCTCATAGTTTTAGAGATGTCTTCAGAAATCTCTAAAACTATGAGATTACAGAATTTCAAATCAAATAAATAATGGACATGCACATGAAAAGCTATCACTTATGCATTGAATATCTATCTACCTACAGCTGACTTAAAAGAGAAATTGTCTCCAAAGGTGCTTAATCCAGTTGAAGAAAACATAAATTTATCAAATATGACGAAGAGATGGATCTTAGGTTTTCTTTAACATGACTTTAAAGTAAAGCTATGATTGTGAATTTGGCAGAGAAGGATTTGAGTGTATATTTAAGGGCTCAAATGTAGGAGATAGACCTTTCAGTATGGAAAGCTAACAGTATTGAGTAAATGTATAAACAACTTGAGAGCCAAGAAACCTTTCTGAAAGTTTGCCTTTAGTGATCCCCCAAAGCTTTGCCTATGGTTTCTTACAAGACAATTTGACTCTGTAAACAGAAACTTGATTTTTGACAACTGTATATGTAAAGATGATTGTCTTTTACGTGACTAACTTTCAGAACTTGGTAACTTTCATAAATGATTATAACTCAAAAACCTTCACTGAATCTGACATGCCCAGAGTTTAGTGTTCCTTCATTTACCTTAAAACTGTGATCTAGGAGAAGAATACAGACAGCAAAGGTAACACAATGTTTTTCTCTGTCTCTTATTCCTCCATAAAAATGAATGTATTCAGAAAGGTTTTGATAGATCGCAAACGGGTCACTAATTCAATCAAGTGTTTTTAGGTACCAAATAAGCACAAATGAGCACAATTAATAGATGTTAGACAAAAGGGAATGATGAACACCTTGTGGAAAGGGATTATGGTAAAGGGAGCTGATGCTACTCAGCATCACACAACTGTGGTTAGGGCCAAGATTGGGACCCACTGATGACATATTTCCTGCTTTATTGCTTATATGTTTTTCCTAAATACTCCAAAGAGTTCAGCAAACTTTATATTAAATACTCTGATCTTTTGTTGGCTCAACTAAACAAACAAAAACACTCTCCATCTCATTAAACAAAAAAAATACCTGCCAGACAAGGTTGGGACTTCTGCCATTTAATGATACACAGTGTAGAATTTGGGGGTAAAATTCTACAGTTAATTAGTTTTGGGAAAACAAAGTAAAGATGACACTGCTAAGATGCAGAGTTGGAGGACTGGGCACAAAGAGAAATTCTGCATACCTCAAACTTTGGTTTAGGGTTTGGAGTGTCCTGAGACATGGAGGAGGACCACGTCAAAATTGTCAGAAAAAGAGACAAGTGAAGGAATCAAGAGAAGAGCCTAAAGTAGACTTATAAATGTAGAATCAGATGCTTGGGGAGAAAGCCTACAAAGGCAATGAGTAAAAATGTCACCACAATATCTGGGACAAAACAAAGTGAAGAACATTTGTCATCCTCAATATCAAACGTCCACTAATGTTTACAAAACTAGAGTTTAGAAAAGTCTTCTGGATTATATTAAGTACAATTATGTCAGGCAAAACTGCTAAGGAGAGAAAGTCACCACTAATTCACTGATTGGGATTCCCCCATTCCACTCCAATACACATTTATGAAAATGCATCATTATGCTGAGTACTTCTGTTAAATTAAATAGGCTTGGCATGCTGCCTCTGGGGAGAAAGTAAACCCTGAAGTTTACTTAATCTTATTTCTCCTCTTGATTCTATTCTGCTCAGACTAAGCTACCTTCCTCCTGAAGAGTTCCTTATCTTCCCTGTCTGAGGATTCCCCTGATACACCTTTGAAAACAGGTAATAAATATATCAATTCCATGTGGCTCTGATTCCTCTTATTAGCTCCTGTTTCATTCAGAATAAAGTTCTTGTTTAATACCATTTACAACAATAAAGAGAGCATCCTGATGGTTTCCAGATGTTAGAAGCATTTAAAAAAAAAGTTGATTCAAACACTACAACTACAGACACTAGAAATAAAGCTAATTTCCACAAAGCTACAATAAATACCTCTATTCTGGGTTCTTTTCTAAAATAAAATTTCTAGTTATAAAAAAATTGCTTGCTAAATTATAAAGCATTCAACATGTATTTAACTATAGGAAGTAAGAAATGAAATTCTCCTTAAGTTTCTTTGTCTGCCCAAACTTCAACCACCCCACCCCTCACATCTAGATAACCACTATTAACACCTTATAGTATCTCCTTCAAGGATATATGTTATTTCTTTGTATACACTACATTATGTAGATAACAAACAGGTCAGTAGGTTGATGGAACAATAGGTTGATGCTTGCAAACTAAATTGCATCATCTCCTACATTCTGTTTCATTATTTTCAAATCTTAATAACATTGACACAGACATTCTCTTTCTAATTAATAAAGTTTGCACAGCATTCTATTATATGGATGTTCCATTGATTTAACCAACTCACTATTGGTAGAAAACTGTTTAACATTTAACTTTTTTCTCTTCAAAATCGGAGATGAAAGGAAGAAACTTTAAAGTATGATTGAATTTTAAACCTCAATTTAAAAAAAAATTATGATTATAGTCATTTTTTAAAGCACTTGTCTGTTTTTTAAACTGCTTTTATACTTTCGGTTGAAATATTGGATGGATGCCTTGAAAAGTCAAAGTGTTCAGTAATGTAGATTTGTCATAAAATGCCTATTTCCTTGGCATAAATTAATGAGTATATCTTCATTTGTTTATTTTTTCTCAAATATTTATTATCAAATTCAACAAGAATCTATATAAAATAAAAACCAATGAATGAATAATTTGATCCCAGATGAGAAAAAATTGATATTAACATTGAGTATCCTGGCTGAGAAGTAATTTACAAAATAATAATGGCTGTTCTCCAAGCATTATGGTGGGAAACCAGAAAAGGAAGCAAATAATTATAATTTTAAAGTTAATCCTATTTTATTAATTTAAGATGATTTTGGGAAGAAAAAAAGCACAGTGCTTCTTTTTTAAATTAATTTTTGTTAGAGCTTAATATTCTACTGTTAAAATTCAAAAACAAAACAAAAAACTCAAGCCTCCTCTTCAGTCTTTGCATTCGAATATCTTCCATTAATTTGGTTTGGCTTGTAATATCTGTAACTGACCAACATATGGGGAAAGAGTGTTAAAAATAAAACCAATTTCTTCCAACATGGTGGATTTAGCATTTTATGTCTATTGAACTGAGCTTTACATCTTAAAATTTAACTGACTATAGCAAAATAGTGTTTCTTCAAAGAAACAAAAAAATTCCATCCTGCTTCAAAACTTTTTAACCATAAAAGCTTTGTTATTCAACTACACATTTAATCCATAGAGGACCAGTTATATTACAAAAATTATATGATCCCTTCATGATAGCAGATGACCTCAAATATTAAAAATTTTGCTGAAAAGCAATATATATATAAAATATAGTATATGAAATATAAATATAAATATATATATAAGCTTTTCAATTATGTATTTAATGATCCATAGTCATAGTCTGTGTTTTACTACTACTATTCTTTTCTTAAAATTGGAATAACTAAGCAATCAAAACAAATAAATAAATAAAATATATACAGAGAATGGAGCATAGACAGAAATGTCCAGGGAATTAAATACTTCATACTTTATGTATCAACAAATTCAAAATAGATGGCAGACAAATGGAAAGTGTAAAGTTATAAAGTATAAAAAAGCATAAGAGAAAAGCTTTGGCATTAAGATCTAGTGAAAGAATTCTTATACATGACATCAAAGCATAATAGTCCATAAAATTAAAAGTTTTTAAATTGAACTTTATCAAAATTAAAAACTTCTGATGCACAAAAGTTCCTGTTACAGAAATGAAAAGATACAGAAGAGGAAAAAGTATTTATAAAACACATGTCTGGCAAAGGACTAGTATCTATAATACATAAGAACTCTGAAACTTGAGCAATAAAAAAAAATCAAACAATTCAACTGGAAAAAAAGGGAAAGATATAAAGAGCTATTTTACCACAAGAAACATTCAGATAGTAAAGAACTGCTTGAAAAGATGTCTTAGTCACTAGTGAAATTCAACTTAAAGGGGCAACGAGTAATCACAACTCATGTATCACAATGACTTAAACAAAAAATAATGAAAATACCAAATGCTGGTCAGAATGAAGACAGACTGGATCTTTTATTCATTGCTGATGGGGGTGTAAAATAATACATTCACTCTATTTTTTTAAAAAAAAACAAAACATGCAATTGCCATAGTACCTTGAAATGTGCATACCTATCCTGGAGAAATAAACACTTGCATTCACACAAAAACCTAACACAAATGTTTACAGCAGCATTATTCACAATAGCCCAAATTTAACAAAAATCCAGATGTCCTTCAATGAGGGGATGGTTGAATGAACTGTGGAAACTCAGTATCAGGCAGTACCATTCAACAATAAAAAGGGAGGAAGCTAGACAGCTCCCCATAGACTTATGCTGAATTAATCTCTATAGGTTACATACTGTACAAGTCCATTCATATAAAATTCCTGAAATGACAAATTTATAGAAATGGAGAACACATTGCTGGTTACGAGAGATGAAAGACGGATGGAGGCGGGAGAGAAGAAAGTGGTTCTAAAAGAACCAATGTGAAGGATCCTCATGCTAATGAAAATATTCTGAATCATGACTGTATCACTGTCAATACGCTGGTTCTGTATTGTCCTATTGTTTTGTAAGATATCATTGGGAAAAACTGGGGAAAGAGTACATGATATTTTTTCTGTATCATTCCTTCCCACTGCACTACAATTATCTCAAAATTAAGTTTAATATACTGTAATGATGCTTTTAGAATTATATCTATTATAATTATATCTATTATATAATTATAATATATATATTATATAAACCAAACTGATACACAGTTTGGTTTAGCAGTATATTAGTTCATGAAAGCTACTCTAAACAACTTCAAACTACAAATTTAATAGACTGCTGAAATTCAGAAAACCAATACATGATTGTTATTCTGTCCTATTAGTTGAACTTGAAATTTTGATTATTTCCATCATTAGAAATAATGTTAGTTCACCATTTTTGGAGAATGGTATCTTGTTAACTAAAATTGATACTAGGGAAATTTCCACTTACTTTAATTTAAACAAGAATCATTTTTTTTTCACATTATATCCCAGTGATTCTTCTGCTAAAAGGAATATAACTTTGATGTGACCTTTATGTTTTTTGGTCTAGTGTGGACTCATGTAGTGGTCCAACAAAAATTCTGATGCAAAAACCTACACAACTCCAAATGGCCTACCCTTGTGATCTTTAAATAATACTTCTATTTACTGTCAGTTTTTTCACCAGGATGAAAAATTAATGTATTGAAATACAGCTAATTTTTATATTGCATCTCTAAGGAAACAAGAAATGGTATGTTCCTAGGGAAAAATACTACACATACACACACACACACACACACACACACACACACATTAAAGAACTTTTGATGAGAATATTTTAGAACAATAAAGTTAATTCTAAATTATCAAAAAGAGAACTAGTTATAAGCATTTTAATTAAAATAAAACTTATTAACATATACTCTGAATCAAATCATATTAATTAGTACAATCTCCTTTTTTCTTGAGTTTTTAAAGATAAGAATGCTTATCAGTTTTAGAGATTAAAAAAAAATTTGGACAGGTTATATAACTTACTTTGTCCACAGAAGCATAGTAGTGATACAAATAATCACTAAAATCATTGATAAATTAATATGTCTAATATTAAGTGTTTTATTTTCAAACTTGGTGTTGGAGAAGACTCTTGATAGTCCCTTGGACTGCAAAGAGATCCAACCAGTCCATCCTAAAGGAAATCAGCCCTGAATATTCATTGGAAGGACTGATGCTGAAGCTGAAACTCCAATACTTTGGCCACCTGATGTGAAGATCTGACTCACTGGAAAAGACCCTGATGCTGGGAAAGATTGAAGGCAGGAGGATAAGGGGATGACAGAGGATGAGTTGGTTGGATGGCATCACCAACTCAATGGAAGTGAGTTTGAGTAAGCTCCGGGAGTTGGTGATGAACAAGAAAGCCTGGCGTGATGCAGTCCATGGGGTCGCAAAGAGTCGGACATGACAGAGCAACTGAATTGAACTGAACTGAATATTAAGTGCCTTATTTTCAATTTAAATACTCAAAAAAACTTATGTGATTAAAAACTACTATTATTTTTTCATTTTAACAGATGAGAGACTTTAACTTATACATGATCTTGCAACTGATGTATGATAGTGTCAAGATTCAGTTCATATAGCCAAAAATTCTAAAGCTTAACTCACTTGAACAACATTTTCTACTAAAAAATGGCAGATCCAGAATTCACTTCTCATTGCTCAGGGAAGGATTAATTCCCATTTAAAACACACACAAACACACACATAAACCTACCTCACCTAAATACATGGGATATTTTTGTGCTTCAAATCTGTTAATCTCATTCTAATATGTTCCTGATAGAAAAAGTTTCAATTTTATTTATGTAAATTTTCGTATTAATAGTTGTGTTCGTTAGCTTGGGCTGCCTTAACAAAATACTGTAGACTGCATACCCTAATCTTTTTTAAGCATGTTTCACAATTATAGAGGCTAGTAAATCCAAGATTAAGGTGTGGACAGAGTAGATTTCATTCTAAGGCCTCCTCTCTTGGCTTATAGGTAGCTACCATTTCATTGTGTTCATATGATCTCTTTGTGTTTACACAGGGACAGCGTGAGCAAGCTCTCTGGTTTTTCTTTTTACGAGGATGCTTATCTCATCATGAGAACACCACTCTCATGACCTCATCTGACTCTAATTATCCCCTCAAAATCATGTCTCCAAATACCATCACACTTGGGGTTAGTGCTTCAACATATGAATTTTGGAGGGACAAAAACATTCATTTCATAAAAATAGTTTATTCTTACTCATGTTTGAGACATACAAAAGACCAAAAAGTATGTATACTTGAAAAAAACTAAAATTGCATTCTTCCAAATCCCACTCCTAAGATTTTTTTCTATTTAATCTGACAAACACATAGGCTTCAGATTAAAAATCATATGGAACTGCATTAATACAATATTCAGCTTCAGAAAAATTCTTCAACTTAAAATCAAAATTGTAAAATATCCCAAATAAAATTTTTTTTGTTTCTAGCCAAGATAGGAAAACACTCCCTCAATTAACAATTTGAAAAATGGGTTAAATCTATAAGACACTTATTTTCATGCATTTGACAACAGGCAGTACAGGCCTGTGATTCCTGAATAAATAGAAACAAAAAAAGCGATCCATATGATTACACCAGATTATTGCTTCCATGAAATTTTCATGATGAAATGCAGGGAAACAGTAGGACAAACAGTGAGGCATTCTTGCTGGCTTGAGTGACCAATCACATTTCACAGGGACCAAAGTGTCTAAAAGGAGAAGGCTTCAGAGAAAGAATTACAGAAAAAGGCAGAGAAATCCTAGCAAGTTATTGGCAGAGTACTCAACAATATACATTTGAGGGGAAAAAAATCTAAAGCCAGAAAAAGAACCACCTTGAAAAGCAGTTGAAGTATTTCCAGGACTCACAGAGGGCTCAGAAGAGTTTGAATTCCCAAAAAGGAGAGTAGAAATGTCAACTAAATGTCTCAGATAGCATCCTCAGAACAGAATTAGCAGGGCAGCTAAAACAGCCATAAACTAAACTATGGCCAGGACCTTCCTAAGGAACTTTAAACTGTGCATTACTAGGTAAATTTGCAAGAAAGTATTCAGACTCTGAAATGTTTACTCAGGAATCACAGGCTTGAACTGTCTCTTTTCAAATGCATGAAAACTAGTGTTTTATAGATATAGCCCATTTGTCAAATTGTTAAATGCTTCAACACCACTTATGGAAGCAACTGTCCTTTTCCCATGGTGTGTTCTTAATGCCCTTTTCAGAGTTTAGTTCACCATGTACACATGGGTGTATTTCTCTGCTCTCTTTCCTGTTCCATTGATCAGAATCAACATAAATGTTCTCTTGAAATAGATGTAGTCTTTATAATTAAATTTTTTATCTTCTGAGGAAACTCCATATTATTTTCCATAATAATTATACTAATTTGCTTTCACACCAATCATGCAAAAGAGCTCCCTTTTCTTCACACCCTCAAGACTTGTTAACTGTCTTTATACAAGTGCTCAGGGCTGGTGCACTGGGAAGGCCCAGAGGGATCGGATGGGGAGGGAGGCGGGAGAGGGGGATTGGGATGGGGAACACGTAAATCCATGGCTGATTCATGTCAATGTATGGCAAAAACCACTACAATATTGTAAAGTAATTAGCCTCCAACTAATAAAAAAAAAAAATCCTAATTTCTTCCTGTGACCTTGGGAGGGAATAAAAAAAAAAAGACTTGTTAACTGTCTTTATAGAAGATATCCTAATATGTATGAGAGGATATCTCATTGTGTTTTTGATGCCCATTTCCCTCATTATTTGTGATGTTCAGCATATTCTTATGTTTCTGTAGGGCATCTGTATGTCTTCTTTGGAAGAAAATGTCTATTTGGGTCCTCTGCCCATTTTTTTTTAAATTTGTATTTTTTATTAAAGGATAATCGCATTACAGAATTTTGTTGTTTTCTGTCAAACCTCACTATGAATCAGCTATAGGTATACATATCTCCCCTCCCTTTTGAACCTCCCTCCCATCTCCCTTCCCATCCCAACCCTCTAGGTTGCTATGGAGCCCCTGTTTGAGTTTCCTGAGCCATACAGAAAATTCCCATTGGCTATCGATTTTACATATGGTAATGTAAGGGGCTTCCCTCACAACTCAGTCAGTAAAGAATCTGGCTGCAATGTAGGAGACCTGGGTTCAATCCCTGGGTCAGGAAGATCCTCTGGAGAAGGAAATAGGAACCCACTCCACTATTCTTGCCTGGAGAATCCCATGGACAAAGGAGCCTAGCAGGCTACAGTCCATAGGATCGCAAGAGTCGGACAAGACTTAGGGACTAAACCACCAATGTCAGTTTCCATGTTACTCTTTCCATACATCTCACCCTCTTCTCCCCTCTCCCTATGTCCATAAGTCTATTCTCTATGTCTGTTTCTCCACTGCTGCCCTGAAAATAAATTCCTCAGTACTGTTTTCTAGATTCTAAATATATGCATTAGAATACTATATTTATCTTTCTCTTTCTGACTTACTTCACTCTCTCTGTATAATAGGTTCTAGGTTCATCCACCTCATTAGAACTGACTCAAATGTGTTCCTTTTTGTGGTTGAGTAATATTCCATTGTGTACATGTACCACCACTTCTTTATCCATTCATCTGTCAATGGACATCTAGGTTGCTTCCATGTTCTAGCTATTGTAAATAGTGCTGCAGGTCTCCTACATTGCAGCCAGATTCTTTACTGACTGAGTTGTGAGGGAAGCCCCTTACATTACCATATGTAAAATCGATAGCCAATGGGAATTTTCTGTATGGCTCAGGAAACTCAAACAGGGGCTCCATAGCAACCTAGAGGGTTGGGATGGGAAGGGAGATGGGAGGGAGGTTCAAAAGGGAGGGGAGATATGTATACCTATAGCTGATTCATAGTGAGGTTTGACAGAAAACAACAACATGGGATTCATGTGTCTTTTTCCATTTTGGTTTCCTTAGGGTATATGCCTAAGAGTGGGATTGCCAGGTCATATGGTGGTTTTATTCCTAGTTGTTTAAGGAATCTCCATACCATCTTCCATAGTGGCTGTATCAATTTACATTCCCACTAACAGTGCAAGAACATTCCCTTTTCTCCACACCCTCTCTCACATTTATTGCTTATAGACTTTTTGATGATGGCCATTTTGACTAGTGTGAGGTGATATCTCATTGTAGTATTGATTTGCATTTCTCTAATAAGGAGTGATGTTGAGCATCTTTTTGTGTGTTTATTAGTTATCTGTATGTCTTCTTTGGAGAAATGTCTGTTTAAGTCTTTGTCGAACTTTTTGATTGGTTGTTTGTTTATCTGGCATTGAGTTTTATGAGCTATTTGTATATTTTGGAAATTAATCCTTTGTCAGTTGTTTCATTTGCTATTATTTTCTCCCATTCTGAGGGTTGTCTATTCACCTTGCTTATAGTTTCCTTTGCTGTGCAAAAGCTTTTAATTCTAATCAGGTCCCACTTGTGTACTTTTGTTTTTATTTCCATTACTCTAGGAGGTAGGTCATAGAGGATCTTGCTTTGATTTATGTCATCAAGTGTTCTGTTTATACTTCCCTGTAAGAGTTTTATAGCTTCTGATCCTACATTTAGGTCTTTAATCCATTTTGAGTTTATCTTTGTGTATGGTGTTAGGAAGTGTTCTAATTTCATTCTTTTACATGCAGCTGTCCAGTTTCCCAGCACCATTTATTGAAGAGGCTGTCTTTGCCCATTGTATATTCTTGCCACCTTTGTCAAAAATAAGGTACCCATAGGTGCATGGGTTTATTTCTGGGCTTTCTATCTTGTTCCATTGGTCTATATTTCTGTTTTTGTGCCGGTACCATACTGTCTTGATGACTGTAGCTTTGTAGTATAATCTGAAGTCAGGAAGGTTGATTCCTCCAGCTCCATTCTTCTTTCTCAAGATTGCTTTGGCTATTTGGGATCTTTTGTGTTTCCATGTGAATTGTGAAAATTTTTGTTCTAGTTCTGTGAAAAATGCCACTGGTAATTTGATAGGGATCACATTGGATCTGTAGACTGTGTTTGGTATTATAGTCATTTTCACAATATTTATTCTTCCTACCCAAGAACTTGCCATCTGTTTATGTCATCTTTGATTTCGTCCATTAGTGTCTTATCATTTTCTGTGTATAGTTCTTTTGTCTCCTTAGGTAAAGATACTTTATTCTTTTTGTTGCAATGGCGAATGGGACTGATTCTTCAATTTCTCTGATTTGTCATTGTTAGTATGTAGAAATGCAAGTGATTTCTGTGTATTGATTTTATATCTTGCAACTTTGTTAAATTCACTGATTAGCTATAGTAATTTTCTGACACTCTTTAGGGTTTTCTATGTACAGTATCATGTCATCTGCAAACAGTGAGAACTTTACTTCTTTTTCTATCTGGATTCTTTTTATTGTTTCTTTGATTGCTATAGCTAGGACTTCAAGAATTACGTTGAATAATAGTGGTGAAAGTGGACACCCTTGTCTTGTTCCTGATCTTAGCGGGAATGCCTTCAGTTTTTCACCATTGAGAATAATGTTTGCTGTAGGCTTATCATATATGGCCTTTACTATGTTGAAGTACGTTCCTTCTAAGCCTATATTTTGAAGATTTTACTCATAAATAGGTGCAGAATTTTGTCAAAGGTTTTTTCTAAATATATTCAGATGGCCATATGGTTTTTATCTTTCAGTTTGTTAATATGACATATCACATTGATTGATTTGCATATATTGAAGGATCCTTACATCCCTGGAATAAACACAACTTGATTATTGTGTATGAGCTTTTTTGTGTGTTGCTGAATTCTGTTTGCTAAATTTTGTTGAGGGTTTTTGCATCTATGTTCATTGGTGATATTGGCCTGTAGTTTTGTGTGTGTGTGTGTGTTGTCTTAGTCTGGTTTTGGTATTAGGGTGATGGTGGCCTTGTAGAATGAGTTTGGAAGTGTTCCTTCCTCTGAAATTTTTTGAAAGAATTTTAGAAGGATAGGCATTAGCTCTTCTATAAACATTTGATAGAATTCTCCTGTGAAGCCATCTGGTCCTGGGCTTTTGTTTTTTGGGAGATTTTGATCACAGCTTCAATTTCAGAGCATGTAGTAGAGTTGTTCATGATTTCTATTTATTACTGGTTCAGGCATGGAAGATTTAACTTTTCAAGAATCTGTCCATTTCTTCCAGGTTATCCATTTTATTACCATATAGTTGTTCATAATAGTCTTTTATAATCCTTTGTTTTTCTGCATTGTCTGTTGTAACCTCTCCTTTTTTCATTTCTAATTGTGTTGATTTGATTCTTCCTTTTTTCATGATTAGTCTGGCTAAAAGTTTGTCAATTTTGTTTATCTTCTCAAAGAACAAGCTTTTAGTTTTATTAACCTTTACTATTTTTTTTTTCATTTCTTTTTCATTTTTTCCTGCTCTGACCTTAATGATTTCTTTCCTCCTACTAAGTTTGGACGGTTTTTTGTTCTTTTTCCGGTTGTTTTATTTGTAAAGTTGGGTTGTCTATTCAAATTTTTTCTTGTTTCTTGAGGTAGGACTATATTGCTATAAACTTCCCTGATAGACCTGCTTTTGCTGCATCACATAGGTTTTGAGTTGTCATGTTTTCATTGTCATTTGTTTCTAGAAATTTTTTCATTCCCCTTTTGATTTCTTCAGTAACCTGTTGGTTATTTTGAAACGTGTTGTTTAATCTCTATGTGTTTGTGTTTCTTACAGTTTTTCTACTGTAATTGATATCTAGTCTCATAGCGTTGTGTTCAGAGATGACTGATATGATTTCAATTTTCTTAAATTTACTGAGGTTTGATTTATGACCCAAGATGTGGTCTATCCTGGAGAATGTTCCATGTGCACTTGAGGAGAAGGTATATTCTTCTGCATTTGGATACAATGTCCTGAAGATATCAGTGAGATCCATCTCATCTAATGTATCATTTAAGACTTGCATTTCCTTATTAATTTTCTGTTTTGATCATCTCACCATTGGTGTGAGTGGGCTGTTAAAATCTCCAGCTATTATTGTGTTACTGTCATTTTCTCCTTTTAGTCTGTTAGTGTTGGCCTTATGTATTGAGCTGCTCCTATGTTGGGTGCATAGATATTTACAATTGTTATGACTTCCTCTTGGATTGA
Source organism: Dama dama (assembly GCF_033118175.1). NCBI lineage: Eukaryota > Metazoa > Chordata > Mammalia > Artiodactyla > Cervidae > Dama > Dama dama. The sequence goes on along the minus strand of NC_083683.1, from coordinate 37,071,338 downwards.
TCCCTTGATCATCATGTAGTGTCCTTCCTTATCTATTGTAATCTTCTATAAGGTCTATATTGTCTGATATGAGGATTGCTACTCCAGCTTTCTTTTGCTTCCCATTTGCATGGAGTATATTTTTCCATTCTCTCACTTCCAGTGTACATGTGTTTTTAGGTCTGAAGTGGGTTCCTTATTCAGTTCAGTTCAGTCACTCAGTCGTATACACTCTTTGTGGCCCCATGAACTGCAGCATGCCAGGCCTCCCTGTCCATCACCAACACCCAGAGTTTACCCAAATTCATGGCCATTGAGTTGGTGATGCCATCCAACCATCTCATCCTCTGTTGTCCCCTTCTCCTCATGTCCTCAATCTTGCCCAGCATCAGGGTCTTTTCAAACAGGTCAGTTCTTCATATCAGGTGGCCAAAGTATTGGAATTTCAGCTTCAACATCAGTCCTTCCAATGAACACCCAGGACTGACCTCCTTTACGATGGACTGGTTGGATCTACTTGCAGTCCAACAGACTCTCAAGAGGTCTCTCCAAAGCCGCAGTTCAAAAGCATCAATTCTTTGGTGTTCAGCTTTCTTTATAGTCCAACTATCACATTCATATATGACTACTGGAAAAAACACAGCCTTGACTAGACAGACCTTTGCTGGCAAATTAAGGTCTCTGTGTTTTAATATGCTGTCTAGGTTGGTCATAATGTTCCTTCCAATGAGTAAGCATCTTTTAATTTCATTGCTGCAATCACCACCTTCAGTGATTTTGGAGCCCAGAAAAATAAAGACAGCCATGGTTACCACTGATTCCCCATCTATCTGCCATGAAGTGATGGGACCGGATGCCATGATCTTAGTTTTCTGAATGTTGAGCTTTAAGCCAACTTTTTCACTCTCCTCTTTCACTTTCATCAGGAGGCTGTTTAGTTCTTCACTTTCTGCCATAAAGATGGTGTCATCTGCATATCTGAGGTTACTGATATTTCTCCTGGCAATCTTGAGTCCAGCTTGTGCTTCCTCCAGCCCAGCGTTTCTCATGATGTACTCTGCATATAAGTTAAATAATCAGGGTGACAATATACAGCCTTGACGTACTCCTTTTCCTATTTGGAACCAGTCTGTTGTTCTACGTCCATTTCTAAGTATTGCTTCCTGACCTGCATACAGGTTTCTCAAGAGGCAGGTTAGGTGGTCTGGTATGCCCATCTTTTTCAGAATTTTCCACAGTTTATTGTGATCCACACAGTCAAAGGCTTTGGCATAGTCAATAAAGCAGAAATAGATACTTTTCTGGAACTCTCTTTGTTTTTTGATGATCCATCGGATGATGGCAATTTTATCTCTGGTTCCTCTGCCTTTTCTAAAACCAGCTTGAACACCTGGAAGTTCATGGTTCGTATATTGCTGAAGCCTGGCTTGGAGAATTTTAAGCATTACTTTACTAACATGTGAGATGAGTGCAATTGTGTGGTAGTTTGAGCATTCTCTGGCATTGCCTTTCTTTGGGACTGGAATGAAAACTGACCTTTTCCAGTCCTGTGGCCACTGTTGAGTTTTCCATATTTGCTGGCATATTTAGTGTAGCACTTTCACAGCGTCATCTTTCAGGATTTGAAATAGCTCAACTGGAATTCCATCACCTCCACTAGCTTTGTTCGTAGTGATGCTTTCTAAGGCCCACTTGACTTCACATTCCAGGATGTCTGGCTCTAGGTGAGTGATCACACCATCGTGATTATCTGGGTCATGAAGATCTTTTTTGTACAGCTCTTCTGTGTATTCTTCCCACCTCTTCTTAATATCTTCTGCTTCTGTTAGATCCATAACGTTTCTGTCCTTTATTGAGCCCATCTTTGCATGAAATGTTCCCTTGGTATATCTAATTTTCTGGAACAGATCTCTAGTCTTTCCCTTTCTATTGTTTTCCTCTATTTCTTTGCATTGATCGCTAAAGAAGGTTTTCTTATCTCTCCTTGATATTCTTTGAAATTCTGCATTTAATTGGGCATATCTTTCCTTTTTTCCTTTGCTTTTTGCTTCCGTTCTTTTCACAACTATTTGTAAGGTCTCCTCAGACAGTCATTTTGTTTTTTTGCATTTCTTTTTCTTGGGGATGGTCTTGATTCCTGTCTCCTGTACAATGTCACATACCTCCATCCACAGTTCATCAGGCAGTCTATCTATCAGATCTAGTCCCTTAAATCTATTTCTCACTTCCACTGTATAGTCATAATATCAAACTTTAAAGTTACTGACCCTCGAGTATAGCTCTGTTCTGACAGTATCAGCCAAGTTTCCTGTACTGAAATTTTATGCTATTCTATTCTCTCTTTGCCAAATTGCATTTAGAAATGTTACAACACATCGATAACAAAGAAACTGTTTTCTTGCCTACTCATCTGTTTTCTTGAGATAATGATAAATCATAATTGAAGTCAGGAATTCCATTACATTTATGACTAATGCCAGCAAGTACTGTATATTTCTTTTAAGTAGATGAAGCAAAGAGTTAGATGTTAGTAACTGATAATGCTTCAATAATACATTATACAAGAGAATTCACTATATCTCTCTAAATAATGGACATGGTGCATTAATGCTGTCATGTCTGACTTTTTGAAATCCCATGGGTTGTAGCCTCCCAGGCTCCTCTCGTCCATGGAACTTTCCAGGCAAGAATACTGCAGTGGGTTGCCATTTCCTACTCCAGAGGATCTTCCTAATTCATGGTTTGAACCTGCACCTGTTGTATCTCCTGCATTGGTAAGCAGATTCTTTACCACTTGTGCCACCTGGGAAGCCCAGTGGACATGGTATCTATGTGCAAACATGAGTTCAAAATTATCATTTTAATTTGCTACAAGGCAACGTGATATATGTGAAGGAAGGAACTGAAGAAGGTAAAACAGATGTCAAACAATGATAAACTCCAGTATACAGCCCACAGAATTGCAGGAAGACTGTAATAACTTTGAGTCTTCAACTGTCAAAGTTATGTTGGCAAAATCATTTTTATTCCCCAGTGCTTCAAACTATGCTGCTATGATTTTGTTGTATAAAGTGCTTCATTATTTTAGGCTGCAACAGGATAGAAATAATAATAAATTTCTTTAAGAAGTACAAAACAGTTGCTGTTCATAGTGAAAAATAATATTTAGGGGCCTGTAGGGTAATCAAAACTAAAGCAATTGGCTAATTTGCATTGCGTGTATACACAGGCTCTGTCATAAGTATTTCTTTTTTAAAAAGTTTATTTATTTTAATTATAGGCCAATTACTTTACAATATTGTGGTCTTTGCCATGCATTGACATGAATCAGCCATGGGTGTACATTTGTCACCCATCCCGAATGTCCCCACCCCTTCCCATCTCTCTGGGTTGTCCCAGTGCACTGACTTTGAGTGCCCTGTTTCATGGATTGAACTTGGACTGGTCATCTATTTCACATATGGTAATATACATTTTCAATGCTATTCTCTCAAATAATCTCACCCTCGCCTTCTCCCACAGAGTCCAAAAATCTGTTCTTTGTGTCTCTTTTGCTGTCTCACATATAGGGTCTTCATTACCATCTTTCTAAATTCCATATATATGCATTAATATACTGTATTGGTACTTTTCTTTCTGACTCACTTCACTCTGTATAATAGGCTCCGGTTTCATCCACCTCATTAGAACTGACTCAATGTGTTCTTTTTAATAGCAGAGTAATATACACACATCAAATTGGGTACATGTACCACAACTTTCCTATCCATTCATCTACCGATGAACATCTAGGCTGCTTCCATATCCTAGCTGTTGTAAATGGTGCTGCATTGAACACTGGGGTGCACATGTCTCTTTCAGATCTGGTTTCCTCAGTGTGTATGCCCAGCAATGGGGTTGCTGGGTCATACAGCAGTTCTGTTTCCAGGTTTTTAAGGAATCTCCACTGTTCTCCATGGTGGCTGTACTAGTTTGCATTCCCACCAACAGAGTAAGAGGGTCCCCTTTTCCCCACACTCTCTACAGCATTGTTTGTAGACTTTTTGATAGCAATCATTCTGACCAGTGCGAGACAGTACTTCACTGTGGTTTCAATTTGCATTTCTCTGATAATGAGTGGCGGTGAGCATCTTTTCATGTGTTTGTTAGACATCTGTATGTCCTCTTTGGAGAAATGTCTGTTTAGTTCTTTGGCCCTTTTTTTTGATTGGGTTCATTTATTTTTCTGGTATTGAGCTGCATGAGCTGCTTGTATATTTTTGAGATTAATTCTTTGTCAGTTGCTTTGTTTGCTGTTATTTTCTCCGATTCTGAAGGCTGTCTTTTCACCTTCCTTGTAGTTTCCTTTGTTGTGCAAAAGATTTTAAGTTTAATTAGGTCCCATTTGTTTATTTTTGCTTTTATTTCCAATATTCTGGGAGGTGGGTCATAGAGGATCCTGCTGTGATTTATGTCAGAAAGTGATTTGCCTATGTTTTCCTCTAGGAGTTAGAAAGTTTCTGGTTTTACATTTAGGTCTTGAATCCATTTTGAGTTTATTTTTGTGTAGGTGTTAGAAAGTGTTCTAGTTTCATTCTTTTACCAGTTAGTTGACCAATTTTTCCAGCACCTCTTGTTAAAGAGATTGTCTTTTCTCCTTTGTATATTTTTGCCTTCTTTGTCAAAGTTAAGGTGTTCATAGGAGCATGGATTTATCTCTGGGCTTTCTATTTTGTTCCATTGAGCTATATTTCTGTCTTTGTGCCAGTATCATACTGTCTTGATGACTGTAGCTTTGTAGTATAGTCTGAAGTCTGACAGGTTGATTCCTCCAGTTCCATTCTTCTTTCTTAAGATTGCTTTGGCTATCTGAGGTTTTTTTGTATTTCCATACAAAAAAGAAAACTACCAGTCAATATCACTGATAAACATAGATATTGTAAGTATTTCTAAGAAGATTATTATTTTTAAATTTAGTTTCACAAAGCCAACATTAATATGTTTCAACTATATATGAAAGAGTGGTAAATTTTTACCAAATTAAGATTGGACTCAAAGAATGATAATCTTATATAAATATGCAAGTAGCCTATAAAAAATATGTTAATAGCCTAGTGTTGCATACTATTTATGAAATAGAGGTAAATTTTTACCAAATTAAGATTGGACACAAAGAATGATAATCATATGCAAATATGCAGGTAGCCTATAAAAATATGTTAATAGCCTAGTGTTGCATACTATTTGGGTATAGACTCTCTAATTATGTGAAATATAGAGTTACTGTTTTTAAAATATATACATACTCAATTTTTCAATCTCTATGACCATAGGATGGTTAACTACTCATTGATTAAGATTACTGAATTCGATCAATCTTGAATTGGTCTGTTCTTCAGTTTGACTAGTGAAGGTTTCATATCACTACAAATCCCCTGCATAATTTGTTTTTTTGTTATTGTTATCATCATCAAGGGAATGATAAAGCCCACAACAGTATATTATGCTTATGTCTAAAATCACCCAAATACTTTCTAGTTCTTATAGCTTAGTTTCACACAGTTGAAAGCTATTTATCTTTACTAAGCAAAGTAGTACTTAATTGCTACAGAATATTTAGAAAGCACAGAAAATTGTGAAAAAATGTAAAGAACAAATAAAATAAGGTATCATTTCAAAAGTTATACAAAATACTATTAACATTTTTCTGTACTTCTGCCCTTACACACAGAGACACACAAATATACACATACAAATAGAATAAAGGATTCATGTGCACAAACTCATCGTATACTATACTGGGATGGAATGGCCCATACAGTGTCAAGATATTTAGGAAATTAGAGGCTCTAGGAGATGGGTCAGGGTAAATGAGATAAACTTGGCTTTATATGATACTCTAAGATATGGTAGTTCTAATCCTTCCACTGTCTTGTTGCTGTTTTCTCTCTTTCTCAGATTCATGCGTAGGTTATAGAACTTAGTGTATTTATACTTGAGATGGGGAGTGCCAGTTGGCTCAGTGGTAAAGTATCCTCCTGCCAATGGAGGAGACATAAGAGATGTGGGTTGCATCCCTGGCTCAGGAAGATCCCCTGGAGTAGGAAATGGCAACCCACTCTAATATTCTTGCTTGGAAAATTCCATGGACAGAGGAGTTTGGCCATGGGCTCGCAATGAGTTTGACACAACTGAGCATGCGTGGATGCATACTTGAGATACACTTTATTTTCTTGTTTACCATGTGTACTCTGATACCTGTATCCATGCCTGGTAGAAATTAGTTGCTCAAACATATATTGAATGTTCTCATGTACTCTCGAATATTTACTGAAAAATAGTCTCAAATAGACATTTTTCTTCAGGGATGCTTAGGAAATCAGAAACAGTGCAGAGAATTCAGCTGTTCGGGTTCATCTAGGATTGGATATTTTCCATATCAGTGTTTCAGAATGAAAGCATATCAAGGAAGAAAAACAATAATTGCCATCATTTATCACATTGATGATAACTCTAAGCGGACTCACACAACACAGGTACACACTGCGCACAGTGGAGATAAGAGGAGGCTGACACAGAGAGAATGTGCTGGACTGACAGTCTACTGAGGATAAGGAACCCCTGAGACAGAGGTACTTGAGCCACTAACGAACTAAGAGAGCAGAGAACTAAATGGCTAGTTAGGTTGAAATCAGTCAGAACAACAGTAGAGGGTTGAATGGAAAGAGCAAAGTTGATGTGAAGAGGGATACTGTGACACAGATACTAATATCTTTGCTAAACAGAGAATACTTAGGTGTTCAGGACATTAGTATGACAAGGAAGAGAGGAGGAAAAGCTAGTGGTGAGTCACAAATAATCAAAGGACACAAACAAGCAAGAAGGAGTAATAAATCGGAAGTCACTGTTTGATAGGGCTGCAGGGGGAAGGAACCCCCAGGAAAAAAGCCAGATATCCACTTAGTCAGAGAAATAAGTCTTAAAAAGTGAGATTAAAGATAATTAATAACTTCAGTTCAGTTCATTTGCTCAGTCACGTCCGACTCTCTGTTACCCCATGGACTGCTGCACGCCAGGCTTCCCTGCCCATCACCAACTCCCAGAGCTTGCTCAAACTCATATCAATCAAGTTGGTAATGCCATCCAACCATCTCATCCTGAGTCATCCCCTTCTCCTTCAATCTTGAATCCCCTTCAAGCCATAAGGGAAGCCCATTAATAACTTATTGACCTCAAATCAGGACTTCGTTCTATTTTTTAATATAATTTAATAATTTTTGATGGGTAAAAGAAAAATGATAAGAATTATGGGAAAATGCATGGAATTTCTAGTTCCCCATTTATGTAATTATTTACAGATAATACTTATATGCACAAGTCCATAAATAAATAAGTTGATATGAAAGTAAACATAAAATTTTCCAAAAATAGCTGTGAATTTACAATATAGGACTTTTGCTACTGAAGGAATTCACACCATTGGCCAGTCCTCTCTGCCAGAAAAATGTTTGGCTGAGCAAGAAATAAACATCTATCACTGGAGTGGGAGTAAGCTGTTAAAAGTCTCAATTACCTAAATGTCAGCACAGCCTTTCATGTGGCAACTCTCTCACATCTGCCTTCTTTTGTGCTTGTCTTCTTACTTCCTTTTTTATATCCCTAAAGAAAACTAAAACAACAAAAAACATACTTCCATGTGTATGTGCTAAGTCATGTCAGTCATGTCCCACTCTGTGATCCTATGGACCATACCCCACCGGACTTCTCTCTCCATGGGAATCTCCAGGCGAGAATACTGGAGTGGGTTGTCATGCCCTTAACCAGGGCATCTTCCCCACCCAGGGACAGAACTCAGGTCTCTGCAATGCACGCACATTCTTTACCATCTGAGCCACCAGGGAAGCGCAGTGAACAACAATCCTTTAGAAGGTAAATGGCAGAAAGTGAAGAGGAACTAAAGAGTCTCTTGATGAAGGTGAAAGAGGAGAGTGAAAAAGCAGGCTTTAAACTCAACATTCAAAAAACCAAAATCATGGCATCAGGTCCCATCACTTCATGGCAAATAGATGCAGAAAAAGTGAAAACTATCAGATTTCATCTTCCTGGGCTCCAAAATCACTGCAGACAGTGGCTACAGACGCGAAGTTAAAAGATTCTTGCTCCTTGGAGGAAAAACTATGACAAACCTAAACAGCATATTAAATAGCAGAGACATCACTTTGATGACGAAGGTCCGTATAGTCAAAGCTATGATTTTTCCAGTAGTAATGTATGGATGTGAGAGTTGGACCATAAAAGAAGGCTGAGTGCTGAAGAACTGATGCTTCTGAACTGCAGTGCTGGAGAAGACTCTTTGAGAGTCTCTTGGACAGCATGGAGATCAAAATAGTCAATCCTGAAGGAAATCAACTGTGAATATTCATTGGAAGGACTGATACTGAGGCTCCAATAATTTGGCCACCTGATGCAAAGGACCAACTCATTGGAAAAGACACTGTTGTTGGGAAAGACTGAGAGCAAGAGGAGAGTGGGCAACAGATGATGAGATGCTGGATGGCATCACTGACTCAATGGACCTGAGTCTGAGCAATCTCAGGAGACAGTGAAGGACAGGGAAGCCTGGTGTGCTGCAGTTCATGGGATCACAAAGAGCTGGACATGACTTAGCAACTGAACAGGAACATAAGTTGAACACTTTCAAGTTAGGTTGAACAAAGCATTTGATTGTGGTTAGTAATCATGGAGCGGTAGGGGGCTAGTCAGAATGGTAATAAGGAAAGAAGCAATAACGTTTCTCTATGTTTAGAATCAAACCAAATCTTGTGGATTCTCAGTTTCAGACCAAATTTAAATTGTCTTGTGGAGTTTGTTTACTCTTGGGCACACATGACTTCCTGTTTCTCCAGGGTAAAAACAAGCTTTCCACAGTTCTAAAATAATCTCATAAGGCTTGGGGAACATTTTTCCTCTTATGAAATATTTTGATGAGTTAAAGGAATCAAAATTATAAAAATAAATATTAAATTTTGTGTCCAATAGCATGAATTTTACAAGATTACAAAATTTATGCAAAATTTATCTCAAAAACTGATGAAAGAATTCTGAAATGAATACTAAGCATGCATATGCAACATTTCTAAAATATTTGATTTCTAACTTTCAGTATATATATATTAAATATTCAGGCATGACATCTAGCACCCTTTTTTAGAACTGCACCATAAGATAACATGTCTGTCTTATTCATCAGTTCATTCCAGGGATTAGTACACTGCTTGACCAACTGTAGAAATTCACTGATTTTTTCACTATTATAAAAACCAAGGGCTAATTTTATCTGTAGAAATATATCATTTATCCTTAATACTCATTTTTTTTTTAACAAATGGTGTTGGGCCAATTGGATATCTATACACAAAAGAATGAGTTAGACTATGACCTCACAACAAATACACAAATCAATTTAAAATGTATTCAGAAAGTTCAAAAGAGAGGGAACATATATATACATATATACCTATGACTGATTCATGTTGATGTTTGGCAGAAATCAACAAAATTTTATAAAGCAATTATCCTTCAAGTAAACAATAAATCATTAAAAAAAATAAAATGCATTCCAAGACCTGAAAGTAAGAGCTAAAACTACAACACCCCTAGAAGAAAACATAGTTGTATACCTTCCTGTTCTTGGTTTAGGCAATTTTTTTGATATGACACCAAAAGCATAAGCAAGCAAACAGAGAAAAATAAATTTAACTTTTAACAATAGCAAAATCTTTCATGCTGTAAAGAACACCATCAAGACATGAAAGTCAACCCACAGAATTTTACAATTTAAGCAGCTGAAATGTATGCTATATATATTTTAATAAAGCTGTTAAAAACATAAAATATAGATCAATTTAGAAAAAAAAAGTGGAAGACCTGAATAGTAAATACCATAAAACATTTCCAAAAAAATAAAAGTTTCTAAATGAATGAAGCAATATTCGTAGACTAGAAGACTGAATATTGTTAAGATGTTAGATGCTCTCTGCTAATTGATCTATAGACTTAAAGAGATTCTAAATAAAACCTGATTAAGTTTTGTGTGTTTGTTTTGGTAAAGACTGGCAAGTTTATTTTAAAATTCACGGAGAAAAGCAGAGGAACTAGAATAGCCAAACAACTTTGTAGTAAAACAATACAATGGAGAACTAATATGACTTCAAAATTTCTAAAGTTACAGTAACTAAAAACTCATAGTCACAAAAAGACAGAAAGAATGTTTTTAGACAGAACAGATATAGAGATATACTTACACATAGATAGCTATTTTATTTTTTAAAGAGTGTAAATGAAATTTATTGGAGAAGGCATTGTCTTTTCAACAAATGAGATATCAATACGAAATCAATTTAACTTTGACCCATACCCTGTTTGTTATATGAGAATTAACTTAAGATGGATTACTGACATAAATGTGGAATCTAAATGCTCAACATCACTCATTATTAGAGAAATGCAAATCAAAACCACAATGAGGTACCATTACACGCCAGCCAGGATGGCTGCTATCCAAAAGTCTACAAGCAATAAATGCTGGAGAGGGTGTGGAGAAAAGGGAACCCTCTTACACTGTTGGTGGGAATGCAAACTAGTACAGCCGCTATGGAAAACAGTGTGGAGATTTCTTAAAAAACTGGACATAGAACTGCCATATGACCCAGCAATCCCACTTCTGGGCATACACACTGAGGAAACCAGATCTGAAAGAGACACGTGCACCCCAATGTTCATCGCAGCACTGTTTATAATAGCCAGGACATGGAAGCAACCTAGATGCCCATCAGCAGATGAATGGATAAGGAAGCTGTGGTACATATACACCATGGAATATTACTCAGCCATTAAAAATAATTCATTTGAACCAGTCCTAATGAGATGGATGAAGCTGGAGCCCATTATACAGAGTGAAGTAAGCCAGAAAGATAAAGAACATTACAGCATACTGACACATGTATATGGAATTTAGAAAGGTGATAACGATAACCCTATATGCAGAACAGAAAAAGAGACACAGAAATACAGAACAGACTTTTGAACTTTGTGGGAGAATGTGAGGGTGGGATATTTCAAAAGAACAGCATGTATACTATCTGTGGTGAAACAGATCACCAGCCCAGGAGGGATGCACGAGACAAGTGCTCCGGCCTGGTGCACTGGGAAGACCCAGAGGAATCGGGTGGAGAGGGAGGTGGGAGGGGGGATCGGGATTGGGAATACATGTAAATCCATGGCTGATTCATATCAATGTATGACAAAACCCACTGGAAAAAAATAATAATAATAATAAAAAAAAAAATAAAATTATGTAATAATAAGAGAATAGACTATAATATCAAAAACATGATCTGTAAGAGAAAAACTTGATGAACTAGATTACCAAATTAAGATCTTCTGTTCTTTGAATGATACAGATAGGGGAAAATATTTAGAAATCACATAATTGATTAAAAAATTATATCTCCAATATATAAAGAAAACTAAAAACACAATAATAAAAAATTTTAATAGACAAAATATTCTATTCAATCCTAGGTGGAACAACAGGAAAAAAATGGTTGCATGTGTTTGAGAAAGGACTTCTTTAATAATCTTAATTGAAACCTCATTCATGATTTCTCCTAAACTAGAAAAAAATTAAAATATCTACCAACATGAGAATGCATGAACAAATGTTGATATCTTTATCCAGTAGAATTCTATGATTCAAAATAAATATATAAGCAAGTTACTGCTATATACAGTGACTTGGATGATTCTCACAAATACAAAAAAGTACATAAAAGAATAATGATTAATGACTATGTGGAGTTCATATATCAGGAAGACTCACTGAAGTTATAGAAATATAAATATAACCTTCATAGATTAATATTGATAAGGAATGGATCAAAAAGAAATTTTCTCAGGCCATGGAATATTTTTATAACAGCTATCATGGTTCCAATTTAAATATCATATGACTAAAAGACTCAAACTCTTTATAAAATCTCTTAAAGATATAAGAATATACAGAAAAATGAGAACAATTTGCAATGCTAATAGTTAAGTTTGTTAAAAGAGCTACAGAAAATTTTCATCAGCTCTAAGCCAATGATACTGGATTGATAAAATCAATCTGTGGTTTATTAAAGCAACACATTCTGAAGTAGTGAAGTCATAACTGCCAAAAAACTACTATTTTCTTCTCTAACAGATATCCTTTTGGTTGAAAAGTCCAAGGATTATTGCTAACTAGAATAGTGGATGCTTGTAAAGAAACAGTTTACTCATTGGTATTATACTTTTCCACCATTAACAGAAACTCTAGAAATGAAAATTCTATAACCTATGTTTCAATCCTGGCCAAATTGAAATTTATATGAAATGACAGTACCAGTTTAAATAAATATCCAAATAAATTTCTAAAATACATAGTCTCATAAATTGTGAAATTCACCTTTAAAAACATTGCTGTGTAAGACACACCATCACATCAATAGATGTGTCATATTAGGAATTCAAGTAGAAGAAGGTTTTATTAAGAAAGATTGGTGCTGTAGCAATTAATAAGCAAGGTAAACAGAGAGTTAAGTCTAACTGAATGTGTATAAACACTGTTACAAAGCCAAAGACTGTCCAAAGTAATTCATAACCACAAGAACTTTTAGGGTAAAATCATACTTCAAAAATGAATATTTAACTTTTAAATACAATATAATAAAAATGGAGTACTTGTACAAGTGTGTGGTCATTTACACTGTGTGCTCATGTGTGTGTTACAGGCAGAGAGAAAGAGAGGTGTACTTCAGGAAGTGAGAAAATTAAGGAACATACACTCTATCAACTCAAACAGGAGTAATCTAATATACTTGGACATGAAAATTCTGTAAGTATGTACAGAAGAGTAAAATTTTCTCCTCAGAGAACATAGGCAAAACACCTCTGACATAAATCACAGCAAGATCCTCTATGACCCACCTCCCAGAATATTGGAAATAAAAGCAAAAATAAACAAATGGGACCTAATTAAACTTAAAAGCTTTTGCACTACAAAGGAAACTATAAGCAAGGTGAAAAGACAGACCTCAGAATGGGAGAAAATAATAGCAAATGAAGAAACAGACAAAGGATTAATCTCAAAAATATACAAGCAACTCCTGCAACTCAATTCCAGAAAAACAAATGACCCAATCAAAAAATGGGCCAAAGAACTAAACAGACATTTCTCCAAAGAAGATATATAGATGGCTAACAAACACATGAAAAGATGCTCAATATCACTCATTATCAGAGAAACGCAAATCAAAACCTCAATGAGGTACCATTACACGCCAGTCAGGATGGCTGCTATCCAAAATTCTACAAGCAATAAATGCTAGAGAGGGTGTGGAGAAAAGGGAACCCTCTTACACTGTTGGTGGGAATGCAAACTGGTACAGCCGCTATGGAGAACAGTGTGGAGATTCCTTAAAAAACTGGAAATAGAACTGCCATATGACCCAGCAATCCCACTTCTGGGCATACACACCAAGGAAACCAGATCTGAAAGAGACACGTGCACCCCAATGTTCATCGCAGCACTGCTTATAATTGCCAGGACATGGAAGCAACCGAGATTCCCATCAGCAGACGAATGGATAAGGAAGCTATGGTACATATACACAATGGAATATTACTCAGCCATTAAAAAGAATTCATTTGAATCAGTTATAATAAGATGGATGAAACTGGAGCCCATCATACAGAGTGAAGTAAGCCAGAAAGATAAAGACCAATACAGTATACTAACGTATATATATGGAATTTAAAAAGATGGTAATGATAACCCTATACGCAAAACAGAAAAAGAGACACAGATGTACAGAATAGACTTTTGGACTCTGTGGGAGAAGGTGAGGGTGGGATGTTCAGAGAGAACAGCATTGAAACAAGTATACTATCAAGGGTGAAACAGATCACCAGCCCAGGCTGGATGCATGAGACAAGTGCTCAGGGCTGATGCACTGGGAAGACCCAGAGGGATCGGATGGGGAGGGAGGCGGGAGGGGGGATCGGGATGTGGAACACATGTAAATCCATGGCTGATTCATGTCAATGTATGGCAAAAACCACTACAATATTGTAAAGTAATTAGCTTCCAACTAATAAAAATAAATGAAAAAAAAAATTTTTTCTCCTCAAAGAATAAAAAACATGAAATCAAAAACATGAGAAAGTTTTCTCTTAAGAAGAAAGATTGTGATTAAAGAAAAATTATAAAAGAATCTTTGGACTTTTATTTTTTTTTTTTCAGATGAAGTATAATTACAAGGCCTCATCTCCCAGAAGATTAAGGTGGACATTAAAGGCTCAATTCAGAATACCTTTTGTCATATTCTTTTTTTTTTCACGGATTATTATCTTTTCTCTGTTTCCTGAAACATAGAATGCAGAAAAAAAAATCTTTCTCATATTTATTAAAAACTTTATCATTTTAAAATAAAATATGAATATATTCATGCCAAGTGTTGTGAAATATGTTTTTGATAATACATGACATCATAAACTACAGGCAACGTAAGCTAAAATAAAACCTTATTATTTAGTTCTGTGTCTTTTTAAACTTATAATAAATTTATGAAAAATTATAGATTTTTCTTTCTGACTTCCCCTGGGTATTTGCTCCCTAGCCATACACAACACAAATATAAATTTCTAAAGTTGATGAAGAATTTTATTCCACTGAATCTCTCCTTCTTAGCTGAATAAATTAAATTTATGTTTGCCCCTGGCTCCAATACTGGCCATAACAAGGTAAGTACTGATGGACAATTAGCCTTCCTTTCATACATAACTATAAACCTGCATGAGTATGAGGTAACTGTTAGCAGTCACAGAGCAATGGGCAGCAAAAGACTAAATTCTTGAGAGAAACAAAACTCAAGGTGAATCATCCTGGGACCTTTACAAAGGGATAAAGTAGGCAATCCAAAGGGAAATCAACCCTGAATATTCACTGGAAGAACTGATGCTGAAGCATCAGTTGAAGAACTGATGCTGGACACCTGATGTGAAGAGCTGACTCATTGGAAAAGACACTGATGCTGGGAAAGATTGAGGGCAGGCGGTGAAGAGGACAACAGAGGATGAGATGTTTGGATGGCATCACCAACTCAATGAACATGAGTTTGTGCAAACTCCAGGAGATGGTGAAGGACAGGGAAACCTGGCATGCTGCAGTCCATTGGGTCGCAAAGAGTCAGACACAACTGAGTCACTGAACAACAAGTTCTTAATGACTGTGCAAGAAGACAGAGACCATGCAAAGGATAATGAACTGTGGAGCTGAGGACGCTCCACAGAATCAGAATTCTGTCCTGCTGAAGCAGCTGTAATCTATGGGAAATGGCACCAGAGAAAAATGGTAATATGTAATATGTAATGGTAATACGTAAGTAGAGTAATTCATCAAGATAAAACGGAGTTTATCCAGGAAAGCAAGGTTGGTTTAATATTCTAATGTTAAAAATTATTATACTAACAGAATAAAAGAAAAAAATTGTTTTTTCAACTCAATAGATGCAAAAATTATACTTAAAAAATAGCATCTATTCATGACAAAAAAAAAACTTATGGGAAAGTAGAAATAAAATGGAACTTCTGGAAACTGATAACAGGCAAGTATTAAAACCTACAGTTAACATTATGCTTAATGGCAAACTATTGAATGCTCTCCCTCTTAAGATAGGAAACAAGGCAACCCTACTCCTCAGTATTTACTAAATAAAGATACAAAGGCCCACAAAATCCCATGAGCATTAAAGTTTATGACATTTTATTTATACTAGACAAAAACTGGAAACAACCCAAGTGCCTGTCAATAGGGAAGTGGGTAAAGAAATTGTATACTCATAAAGAGTGATAATACCCATCAATAAAGAGCAATTAACTCTGACAACAACATGGATGGATCTCAGAAACATTATGCTAAGTGAACGGACGCAGATATAAGAAAAGCATATTTTTGTATAATTTCCTTTAGATAACATTCTGAAATAGTTAAAGCTAACTCATACTGAAAAAAGTAATTCTGTGGTTGCTTAGTGACAAAGATGAAGGGGAGCCTGTTTGCAAAGTGTCTGCTGGGAATTTTCCTGAGTGATAGAAATGTTGTATATGTCGACTTAGGTAGTGATTACATGAAGTCATACATTTGTCACTGCTAATTCAGTTCTATACTAAAAATGTATGCTTTGCATTGCAAGTAAATTATACCTAGATAAAGTTAACTAGCAAAAATAAATATACAACTTGTGCTTTTTTTCAATTTTTTGAACTTGAAAATAACAACTTGGTTTATCGTACCTTGACACAATCATCATAAGAAATGGAAGCAGTCATACTTCTTTACCTAGTGGCTCATGGAAAGATCTTTGGATCAGGCAGACAGAGTTCTGCCCAATAATTATTGGATATCTTTCATCTGCCTGGAATCATGCAAGAAATCCAGGACATAATAATGCACAGGACACAGTGTCCCCAGGAGCACAAGTCTAATGAAGAACTAGGACATTAGGACATTGAGCCAGTAATTGAAACTTACTAAGATGCGGTTTCTACTAAAGCAAACCGGGGATCTTAAAACCTATTCCCCTTGATGCTCTAAGGATAAAAGTAGGTACAGTACACAAATCAATAGTTCTAGATAATAACAAAGGCTCAATAAATTACAATTTGAAAAATTACTGGGAAAAACAAAAGCAAACAAAATAAAGCCCATATGGCAAAAGGAATAATAAAAATTTATTTAAACATTGTAGAACAGTGTAAAAATAATGATACCAAATATGAGACAAGAAACACTGGCGCAAATAGACAGGCATAGTCTTTTAAAACTTCCACAGTAGAACAGATTGCTATCATGCTATATAAACTTATGGAGGCTATAAAATAGAAGACATTTCCTAATTCAATGTGCTAAGCTGGTATGACTCTGAAACTAAAACCTGATTAAGAGAGAGTACAAAAGAATAAATAATAGCATATATTGACCTATAAGTATAGATGTATTCATTGCAAGTAAATTATTAGCAAATCAATTCCAACAGTACGGTAAAACAGTAGAACTTGCTGAGGGAGAGTTTATTCTGGGAACAGAAGGACAGTTCAACATTAGGAAATCCACTAATGCTTTTCTTGACATTAATAATTTAAAGGAAAATAAACTTATCATCTCTAAAGATTTTGAAAAAAGCAAATTATAAAATTCAACATCCATTTTGATTTTTAAAAGCTTTTAGTAAATTAGAAGTTATTAAAGATTATAACCACTACTTAAGTTATATGATTTTATTCCTAGAAAACCTAACATAATCACTTGAAAGATATCCAGAATAGTGAGTATTCCATTACAAATGTCTATGTATATGATAAATATGCCCTTGGAGATTATTGGTTATTTTCTGTGCCAACTATTACTTTTCAGAAAAAATAATTAAAGGATAAGATATAAAAATTTGGGCATTTCCCCAAATATGGGGACTTATATGAAGAAAACTGAAAAACCTTATTTAGAAACTTATAGAAATGAAGAAAAGAGAAAAATAATATTACAATGCTGAATATTTTCCAAATTAATTATTCTTCCTGAAATTACCACTTTTCATGTATTACATAGTAATTTCGAACATTCTTGTTTTTTTTTTTCCTTTTAATTGGAGGCTAATTACTTTACTATATTGTGGTGGGTTTTGCCATACATTGACATGAATCAGCCACGGGTGTTTTCTATTACTAGTTCTTTCATAGGATACATCTATGTAGCTTTTAATACCGAGGACAAATTTCTCCCCTTCCTAAATGTTTTCACTGAAGTCTCAGTTATTCTGTTCTCTGGCCTTCCATAGCTTTTTTTCCAGACAACTTAAATTGCTGCTGATTTTTTGTTGACAACTTTACATGCTTGATACTCTCTGTTAACAGAGGTCATTAACTAAGCCTACAATATGGTTGGCACAGACATTCAATACGTTTTTGCTGATTAAATATTTCGTCCCTAAATTCATGTAAAAGCATTCTGAATTATTGGTGGGCAGCTTCTAACTTCAATTATTTCTGGAAATATTTGAAGTACAAAACAGATTACATTCTGTATAGTTAAATGAGAATACTTTTAAATACTCGCTTTCAATTTTAAATGTGTAGATTTCTGACAAAGAATCTCTGAGTAGATGCAAAATGTATTCATCTATACCAATGCAGAAAGCCTCAACATGTGCACCAAATCAAGCCTCAGTTTTCACAGTCATGGAATTCAACATATCCTTTTATTTCTCTTCACAAAAGCTCCATTTTTTCCCTATAGTTGCAGATTTCTGAGAATGCTCTGCCATCTTCCTTTGCTCACATCCAAGTTCACCTGAAGCCTAGGTAGACAATTACCTACATGCTGAATCTTCTCACCTCAGTGCCTCTCTGCCTCCTACCTGGAGGATTCTTCTGACACGAGGGGAACTTGTTGCAGGGGCATCTGAAGGTCCTGGGTCAACTGTAAATCAATGTTGCAGCCCTCCTCAGCCTGCCATGGGAAGGCCTCCAAGGGAAAGTCCAAATTCTCTCTCCCACTCTCTCTTTTAGCTAGTTTTGCAAAGTTATCACATTAAAGATGTCTTTGGCCAATATAAGTTTAGTTTTTATCAGCCTAATTGAAATGTATGACATTAAATCCACTGAAAACATAAAACTGAGGCTAGAACAGTACACTCTGTTAACCAACTTTCTGCCCACATGTTGACTATAGCACGCTAAGAATTACATTTGGCTTATATCAGTGAAGAAGAAAACAGTCTAAAGTCCTTACATTCCTATATATATACATTGCATGTATGTGTACACAGTTACACAAAAATCTTAAAGACTAAGTCCAAGAGTCAGACTTAATGTGTTAGCTTGATTTGAGGCATCTTGTTATATTTTTTATATTTAGCCTAAAATCTCAGAATAATTTCATCCAAAGTATCTTAAATTTATGACAATACATTTTGCACTTGATGAAAACACATATTTCTGAATGGTGTCAAAAATAGCTATCGATTTTCTTTTCAATAGAGTGCAAAACAAACACTCCTAACTCTGCTCTTGAAGATTCTTTGCCAGTTTCCTGAATTTTTCATATCATTGAATTTTTTTCTTTTTCCCAGTCAATTAATATTGACAATGTGCCACCAATAGACTTCTTACTATTACAAATGCTTCTACTATCTGGCAGAATTCAGTACACCTACTGCTTCTTAGAATTAAATCTGCCTCCCCATTTATGAATAGCAAAATATTCTTTCTGAAGTTTACAATATTCTTTAAACCTAGGATCATAATTACTCTTTGACATTCAGAAGTATCACAGAGTAAACAAAGCTTTTATATTTCCGCTTAAATGGTCATATATTTTGAAATTTTTCTACTTAGACTGATATCAGGTAAAGCAATAATAAGTTTAACTGCAAAAAAAGAGACACTAGACTAATTACTTTGAAAGAACAGAAAATACTCTTCTTTATTAGTAAATTGTTAAGGTCATGGACTACAAAGTTTCACTAAAATTTGGGTGAATTATTTTGTAGCCACAGCAGGTTATCTGTAGTTTTCCTCTTTTTTCTTCATCTAAATCATAATATCTGTTGAGTACTTAGCTTCAAATCCTTCTCCAAAATGGGACCAATACAATGTCACACTAAACTCAGGAAGATTTTCTTATTAGTAACTATGTAATTTCTAATAAAAGAACATTAAAATATGAGAAGCTGGAAAATTAACAGATACTACTAAGAGAATTATTCTTAAGTACTAAGGATCTTCTCTTGGTTTTCTCTAGTATCAGACTATGTATCCTTCATGTGAGCTATTCTTTCATGAGAGATGTTCCCTTGAATTTGCTTTTTTCCCATATACCATTAGAACGATATGAAGATGATGGCCTCCATACGAAGAAGATAAGGCAGGCAAGCCAGAGTAGTGTTTTAAGAAAAAAAAAAAAATTAAAGGGAAAGTTACTGAAACTTTTTTTGTCACTAAACAGCAGACTTTCTTTTTTGTATTATTATAATCCTTCACCTATAGTTACTGTATTATATAAGATGCCCTGAAGTGAAGACTAGAACATGGGTTGAGACAAGAAAGCACCAGTCTACTCAGCCTGAGCCTAACCCCAACTTTAGGTGACAGCTATAAAAAAAGTCCAGTCTGGTTCACCAGAGGAAGAGACCGCACAGATATTTGAAAGTCCAAGCCAAAGCCATAGAGCAATGTTCTAAAAACAAAGCCATTTGTCAGAACTGCCTACAGACCCTCTTCAAAAACCCAGAATCTTGAATTTCCTCTAGCGAATTAGGTCTTCGTTGAATTCGACAAAAGGAGATCAATCAAAAAGAAAAAAAAAAAAACATTGAAAATGATTCAGGTCTGCAGGCAGGATGAGGATAACTGGTCTATTTATAAAGAATATACATTTTCAGTAAATGATATTCAGTTTTTCCATAAAACCCCCATGGAGGTTCCTATATAAAACATTCTTGAACCTGATATGATAGTAGGTATTTGAATGAAATTCCATGATAAAATAGAATTTGATTTTAATAAACTTTTGTGCAACTGGTTGGCTTTTAATAACTACCTATAATTATCATGCTATCATATACTCACAAGGTCTGGATACTAAATACTGAATCTAACCTCACTGATTGAATTGCAAAATATAAAAAAATGAAAAAATGAACTCTAAGACAGCTATAATTTTAAATTATATTCTGTTTTCTATGTATGCTTTTTTTTTAAATTATTATTATTATTTTTTTTGTCATACATTGACATGAATCGGCCATAGATTTACACGTAATGTAATAGTTGCATTATTTTTAAGTAAAGAATAAATTAATTTTATTGAAATTGAATCCAACTTTTATGTTGATTCACGATGTCATTTCAAATATGCTTTATCCCTTTCTTTTCATTTAGGATGAATTTTTGTTGTCAGCTTACCACTGTTTTGTATTTAAAATTTTTACCTTGTGACTCTGCTTAATTAGGAGAGCCAAGGGTAACAATGATAAAGATAACATATAATTTATTATCAAAATTGTGGCATTATTTATATTTATGCCATGACCACTATGCTGGACAACAGGGACATGCTGTTACCCAAAAAGTGGTCCTAAACAAATGCCTAAATCCCTACAGAGAGTACCCATCTTGGTTTTTTAAAAATAAGTAGAAAAATCTTTCTTAACGCAAATAAGTACTCTTAATATGTTGTCCTTAATATTAATAATTGAATATTGATTTTTCAAAGTCTGTTATTGTTTATTAAATAGGTGGTTGAAGTAAAATAGAGGTGAGACACAACTTTTCCTGATGTCACCAATCCTTTTATATTTTTGTTACTTGTTTTCTTACTGACGGTGGCCAAAAAGGACACTCTACCCTCACTGGGGGAAAGTGTGTGTACACATCTTAGACCAGAGTTACACAGGCTTTTATAAGCAAGCTTTCAGCATAGAAATGTACAATACCTTATGTAAAATAGATGGAGAAGGAAATGGCAACCCACTCCAGTATTGCCTGGAGAATCCCAGGGACAGAGGAGCCCGGTGGGCTGCGTCTATGGGGTCGCACAGAGTCAGACATGACTGAAGTGACTTAGCAGCAGCAGCAGCATGTAAAATAGACAGCCAATGGGAATTTCCTGTATGAAATGTATGGGAACTCAAACAGGGACTCTGTAACAGGCTGAAGGGTGGGGTGGGGAGGGAGATGGGAGGGAAGTCCAGGAGAGAGGGGACATGAGTGTACCTATGGCTGATTCTTGTTTATGTATGACAGAAAACCATAAAATTCTGTAAAGCAATTATCCTTCAATTAAAAATTGAAAAAATAAAATAAAAAAATCAAAGAAATATGCTAAATTCCCTACTCAAATTTAAAGAAAACAAAACAACTTCTGACAAACTTTGAAATAGCTGCCAGTTCTTGCTAAGATTTTTCAGACCACTATAAGCCATTCATCTCTGAACATTTCTTCGGATTGGTCAAGGAAAGAATGTGACATCTAAAGTCATTTTTATTTTCACATATCGGGAAGAAAGTATCTGTATCAGGCACAGACATATATTACTTGACAGATTCCATCTTAGCATTGGCTATTCCTGTAAAAATACATATTTTTGGACATTTTAAACACCATTATCATGACTTCAACCAGTTTTTCAAAATAACTTTATAGAACCAAAAGTTGAGTCTTCACTCTCTACTGATCTCCATGTGCTTAGAAAATAAATCATAATATTTATTTTTTCCCAAAGATATTGAGGATGAAAAGGTGTCTGGTAACATCCAGACAAAATGCTCTAGGGCTGGAAAAATGTTTAAGAACCAAGGGGTAGAGGCCTTAAGACCTGAAGTGAAAAATGCCCGACTAGCCCAGCCATGCTCCTGGAGGCAAATCCACAGACCTCAGTCTGACGCAGATCTTGAAGCCTGTCACCCAGCCCCAGCTCCTCTCAACCACACTCCTTCAGGAGTGATTTTGATGTCCCAGCACCCAGAGGGAGACACATCCTAATGTGCCCCAGAGGCCGCTTCATTGACATTAGTCTGATTGTGAATCCTGAAGTAACAGTGTGGCCCAACAGCAATCCTGCTCAGCTGTGGTCTGGGACAGTCCTGCCCAACCAGGAACCTAGCAGGAGGCACACCCATCCATGTGACAGGGGACAGGCTTTCGGAACTTGGTCTCAGCAATGGATTCTGAAGCAGCCCTGTGACTTCGTTCTAGTCTTCAGCTGTTGTCAGGGGCTACTTCTGCCCAGCAACTTACTAAGAGCCCACCCAGAGACTCAGAGAGAGTTGCACACATCCTTGTGCCTGGTAACAGCCCACCATCTGTGAACCTTAAAGCATACCATTCTTCTAGCGCCAGCACTACTGACCAAGGTTTTAGAGGGAGTCCTATTCACCCAAGGACCAGGCACAATGCAAGCGAGCCCAAACCTCTGGTACCAGGCCTGCAAATACAGATCCTACTACAGACCCAGCAGCAGCTACATGACTGGCTGCAACCCAGCTCTACCATGATTGGAAAGAGTGCCATCATCCTGGAACTTGACAGAAGAAATCTACCTGCTAACATCAGTCAGTAAACACGGGAAGATGTATTCACTTCTTCAGGTGTGCAAAACAACACAAGGCGACAAGTATCATGAAGAAAAAAGTGAACGTGATGCCACCAAAAGGCACTAGCAAAGATCTTGTAACCAACCCTAAATTTTAAAAATTAAATTATGTGGAAAATTTACAAATATTTAGAAAACAAGCAAGACATTCCTGAACAACTAATGAATCAAAAAAGAAATCAAAAAGGAAACCCAAAAGCATCTTGAGACAAACAAATGGAAACACTGCATACCAAAACATAGGATGCAGTTAGAGCAGTTCTAAGAGAGAAGTTTTTGGTGATACATGCCTAAATTAGGAAAAAGTAAAGACAACAAACAACCCAGTGTAAAACCTCAAAAAACGAGAAAAAAATGAAAAAAACTGAGCCCAAAGTTAACAGAAAAAATATTACAGTGAAGACCAGGGCAGAGAAAAATGAGAGACCAGAACAACACTAGAAAAGATCAATGAAACTAAGGATTTTTTTAGATAAACAAAATAGACAATTTTTAACTAGACTAAGACAAAATGCGAGGGCGCTGAAATGAAATTAAAATCTAAGAGGAAACTTACAAATGATATAGAGAAATGCCAAAAAACCATTATATGACAACACATTTGATAACCAAGAAGAAATGGATAAATTCTTAGAAACCTACACCATCAAAACTGAATCATGAATAAACAGTCTGAAGAGACTAATAACAGGGAGATTGAAGAAGTAGTCAAAATCTCTCAAAAATAAGAAGTCCAAGAACAAATGGCTTACCAGGTGAATTTGACCAAATATTTAAAGAAGAATTAATTACAATCCTTTCAAATTATTCCAAAAATCAGAGGGAAACACTTTCAAGTTCACTTTACAAGATCAGAAGTATCCTCTAACAAAGCCAGATAAAGACACTACAAGAAAAGTATAAGCTAATATCTCTGATGACTATAGATGCAAAATTTTTCAAAAAAAGACTATCAAATTCAACAGCACATTGAAAGAATCATACACCATGATAAATGGGATTTATCAAATTACATGAATCAAAAAAAGTGGCATACCATATTAAAAAAGAATAAAAACCATATGATAACCTCAGCAGATGCATGTGTGCATACTAAGTCACTTCTGTGATGTCTGATGCTTTGCAACGCTATGGACTATAGCCCACTAAGCTCCTCTGTCCATGGGATTCTCCAGGCAAAGATACTGGAGTGGGTTGCCATGCCCTCCTCCAGGAGATCTTCCCGACCCAGGGATTGAATCAGAGTCTGTTAAGTCTTCTGCATTGGTAGACAAGTTCTTTACCACTAGTGCCACCTGGAAAGCCCTCTGTAGATGCAAAAAAGCATTTGACAAGATACAACATTCTCTTGTGATTAAACAACAACAAAAAAATCTCTCAACAAATTAAGTATTGAAGAAATGTACCACATATAACAAAGGCCATGTATGATAAGCCCATAGCTAACATCGCAATCAATAGAGAAGAGTTGAAAGTTCTTCCTCTAATATCAGCAATAAGACAAGGGTACCCACTCCCACCACTTCAATTCAAATACAGTACTGGAGGTTCTGCACATAGCAATTAGCATGATGAAGAAATAAATGTTATCTGAAGAAGTTAAATTGTCTGTTTGCAGATGATGTCATCTTATTTGTGAAAGTGAAAGTGTTAGTTGCTCAGTACTGTCTGACTCTTTGCACCCCCATGGACTGTAGCTCACCAGGTTCCTCCATGGATTTTCTAGGCAAGAATACTCCTGTGGGTAGCCATTCCCTTCTCCAGGACATCCTCCTGACCCAGGAAATGAACTGTTTTCTCCCACATTGCAGGCAGATTCTTTACTGTCTGAGCCACCAGGGAAGCCCCAAGAATACTGGAGTGTGTAGGTCTTCCCTTTTCCAGGGGATCTTCTCCACCTGGGGATCAAACCTGAGTCTCCCACATTGCAGGCAGAGTCGTCATTGTCTGAGCAAAAACCCTAAAACCACCATCAAAGTACTGTTAGAACTAATAAGCACATTCAGTATAGTCACAGGATACAAAATTAACATACAAAAATCAGTTGCATTTCTATATATTGATAGTTAAACATCCAAAAAAGAAATTAAGAAAAATAATTCTACTTACAATAGCACCAAAAAGAATAAAACATTTAGAAATAAATTCAACCAAGGAGATAAAAAAATCTGTACACTAAAACTATAAGACATTGATGAAAGAAATTGAAAGATAAATGGAAAGATATTCATCTTCATTGATTATACAAATTAATATTTAAATGTCCATACTACTCACATCAATCACAGACTGATTCACAGAATTCTCCATCTAAAATTTAAATGGCACTTTTCACAGAAATAGACAAATCAATCCTAAAATTTGTATAGTACCATAAAAGATCTTGAATAGTCAAAGAAATCTTGACAAAGAGCTGGAGGCATCACATTTCTAGATTTTAAACTATATTATAAAGCTATAGTAATCTAAATTGTATGGTACTGACATAGAAGACTTCCCAGGTGGCCCTAGTGGTAAAGAACTCCCCTGCCAATTCAGGAGACATAGGAGAGGTGGATTCAACCCCTAGATTGGGAAGATACCCTGGAGGAGGGCATGGCAACCCACTCCAGTATTCTTGCCTGGAGAATCCCCATGGACAGGGCAGCCTAGTTGGCTACAATCCATAGCATCACATAGAATTTGACATGACTGAGCACTTAGCATGCAGCACACACTGGCATAAAAACAACCACACGGATCAGTAGAACACAATAGATAGCCCAGAAATGAACCCAAACAAACATGATCTATTCATTTTTGACACATACACCACCAGCACCAACAAAAATACTTCACTAAAAAACAAACAAACAAAAAACAACTGAGGACCTGAGAAGAGAGAGGATCCAGAAGGTGAGTGAGAAAAGAGGCGATTCTATTCACAATGCAACCCACTCATCCATAACTCCCAGCACAAACTGAGAAGTTCTTTAGCCTTATGCTGCAGCTGAAACTCCAATCCTTTGGCCACCTGATGCTAAGGACTGACTCACTGGAAAAGACCCTGATGCTAGAAAAGACTGAAGGCAGGAGGAGAAAGGAACGACAGAGGATGAGATCGCTGGATGGTACCACCGACTCAATGGACATGAGTTTGAGCAAGCTCCAGGAGTTGGTGATGGACAAGGGAGGCCTGGCATGCTGCAGTCCATGGGATTGCAGAGTCGGACACAACTGAGTGACTGAGCTTAACTTTATCCTTAAACTTGCTTTCTGGCAGCATCTATCTCTGTCTCATGCTAAGTGTTTTGATTCAAGGCCAGGGATCACCTTGTCACTGTTGTTGGGCAGAAAGGCAAAGAGAAAGTATTTCTGAGGAAAAGAGGAAACCTAACACTTTTATTTATCTTTAAGTTCAAGATTTTAAAGATTTGTGCTTTCCTTGTGTTAGGAGAAAATCTGCCCTTACTGTGCTAAGTGTTAAGACTCTGTATAAAATTGTCCAGTATGTTTGCCAATTTTATGCTAAGAAACAACCCATTTTCATTTTGGAACTTATTAATGAATTCTGAAAGGTGTTTGAACTCGTATACACAATTTTAAAGCCACATAATTTGGATTGCTGATGTACAAAAGAATCAAAGAAAAGAAAATTATCTCAAACTAAAAGCTTAACTACTATGTTTCAAACTAGATGTAGTTTTTAATCAGAAACTCTAATGGATCTTTGACAATAATGTTAGGAATAAAGTTGCTTTAACACAGGAGGGTATCTACTAAATGAAAGAGAACACAGTTAATTGCATGCTAATTGCTTTATATACAGTACCTGAAACATGGTATTAGTCATTTTGGATGATGACAGATGGGTCATAATGCTTTTGCTCACTTTAGCACTGCAATTGCCAAGCAGGATTCAATTAATTTCTACATTTCCATATGAATGTTCTCATTTATAGCATTTAATAAACTTTTCCTTTGATCTGATTTTATATGTTTTTTACCTCCTGCAAACAATACATTGGGAGGAGCCAAGCAATTGAAAATAAATGGTAAAAAATAGTCTGGAAAATACTATTTTCTACTCAAGTGGACAGATAAATGGAGATTAGCTCTGATCTATTCTACATAAATTTAAGTATCCCAAGATGAAGCCAATTAAAGTGGGTGGTTCACATTGTTTCATCTTAATTCTCCGTCTTTTGGTGAATTCCACAACCCTAATTGATCAATAGCAACTTTTTAATGAGTTATTTCTTGGAAGGTACAGATTAGTGTCCTATGGCAGGCTCTCAATATCTCATTCTCTGGTATTATTCTCTTGCAAAGACAAGAAACAATAAGAATTATAACCAGCCTGAATAAATAATAAATGCCAAAAGCATTTATTGTGAACTGCTACACTTCACAATCTTTCGCAAACATTATTTCTCAAAACTAAACTATGAGGCAAATGAAGAAAAGATCATTATCTTTATGCTATCACGGGATCATTGAAGCTCAGAAAAGTGGTAACTTGACCTGTCCAAAGTCACACAACCCACAAGTGAATGAAAATAAAATCAGAGCACATAGCCTTTGGCTACTACTTCAGGATATTTTCCTTACACACCATTTAATCTTAATTAATTTTTAAATTGCATTTTATAGCAAAAAATAATTTGACAAAAAGGAAAAAGGGATGGACTCATATTTGTTGCAATAGGCACTATTCCATGCTTGCTATAGGAATATCTCCCTTGAAAATTTTTTTTAAATCACATCCCTATTAGATAAACATTTAGAAAGCATAATTGAAATTAGATCAAGCAACTCACTTCCCTTTTAATTCTATAATTTCATATGTCAAACTTATTAGAGAAACTTTAGAAACACTTTTCCTTTGTTTACTAATTTTCAAAATAATGAGTTGATTCCTTTGTATCTTCCAGAGGTGACTGATATGATATTTTCTTGTTTTTCCTTTTTTTTAAAATATGAACTTATAGATTTAAATTTTAGTTAGGTGCTTAATTAATTGCAGTTATTATCAATACTACTGATTCTCAAGGTGACCCAAATGGGCACTATAGTTGTTTATTGCTTGTATTAGTCCAATAGGATATGTCTATATGTTTATCTATAGCATTTATCTATCTAATTACAGAGATTTATTATAAGGAATTGGCTTACACAATTATGGAACCTCAAAAATCCTATGATTTGCTGCCTGTAAGCTGGAGGTCCAAGAAAGATGATGGTGTAATTTAGTCCAAGTCCAGAGACCTAAGGACCAGGGGAACTGATAGTATAAATCCAACTGTGAGAGCAAAAGATGAGATGAGATGTTTCAGCGCAAGAAGTAAGACAGAAAAAAGGGACAAATTCCTCCTTCCTCCATCTTTTGCCTTGTGGCTGTTGTTCAGTCGCTAAGTAATGTCCAGCTATTTGTGACCCCATGAACTGCAGTTCTCCAGGCTACCCTGCCCTTCACTATCGTCCGGAGCTTGCTCAAACTCATGTCCATTGAGTCAGTGATGCCATCCAACCATCTCATCCTCTATTGTCCCCTTCTCCTTCTCCCCTCAATATTTTCCAGCATCAGGGTCTTTTCCAATGAATCAGCTCTTCACATCAGGTGGCCAAAGTACTGGAGCTTCAGCATCAGTCCTTCCAGTGAATATTCAGGGTTGGTTTCCTTTAGGACTGAGTGGTTTGATCTCTTTGCAGGCCAAGGGGCCTGCAAGTCCTCCAGCACAATTTGAAAGTGTCAGTTCTTCAGAGCTCAGCCTTCTTTATGGCCCTCACCTCTTTATGGCTCTCACCTCTGCACAGTCTTTTTTTTGCCTTATGATTACTTAACATACTTATGGTTCCAAAGTCAAATCATCAAAATAACATATACTTAATGAAGTCTAACTAATATCCTATTAACTAAGCATTTTAAAAATTATAAGCATATAATGTAAGATGACAGATGATACACATGTGGAGATAATGCTTGTGTGTCTTATAGAAGCAACAGCATAGTATACATACACTTCTCCAAATTGTTTTATTTACTTAATAATATCCTTAGTGGTATATAGAAAAATTCCTCACTCCCATTTATAGTGCATACATGTATCATAGCTTATTCATACTGATTGAAAGGAGTGTGTCAATATTTCCTTACTCAGTTGTGCTAGTAAATAGGCACATGTAACAATCCTATTTTGAGAAGGCCATGGTGACCAATAATTCATATCCATAAGGGATAAGGATCTAAGTCATATTAGCAGGTAAGCCACTAAAAGCATATTATGATATGTTATAATGCCCTTCATGGCTCTGCTTCCTCATCTTTACCACCATGAAAATCATTCTCTGAGTCCAATATTCTCTTATACTAATACTTCTCTCTAATACACCTGAGAGAAGTCACACTTTTGATTGTTTTGCTTTTGGAAGACATATAAATTTTCCTTTGACTTCTAGCAACCATGCATTGGTAGACACAACATTCTTGTTCAACAATATGCGATTCAGTAACAAATTATTGGTTGATTCAATGATCTATACTTTTTCATCTCCTTTTACATTCTTTGTCTATTTTTGTTATTATTATGTATTTCTGGCAGTTAATTTTAATCTCAAGATCACTGATGCAGTTTAGGGAATTGTGGTATTGCCCTCTTTAATTTTTGTTTATCTCCCTTTTTTTCATCTTCCTCATTCTTCCTCACTCTTTCCATCTTCCTCATTCCTTTCATCTTCCTTATTCTTCAGCTCAGTTCAGTCACTCAGTTGTGTCTGACTCTTTGCAACTCCATGGACTGAGGCACACCAGGCCTCCCTGTCCATCACCAACTCCTGGAGCTAACTTAAATTTATGTCATTTGAGCCGGCCATCCAACCATCTTATCCTCCCTTGTCCCCTTCTACTCCTGCCCTCAATCTTTCCCAACATCAGGGTCTTTTCAAATGAGTTGGCTCTTCACATCAGGTGGCCAAAGTATTGGAGTTTCAGCTTCAGCATGAGTCCTTCCAATGAATATTCAGAACTGATTTCCTTTAGGACTGCCTGGTTTGATCTCCTTGCAGTCCAAGGGACTCTCAAGAGTCCTCTAGTGGTGCTAGAAAAGCATCAATTCTTTGGCACTCGGCTTTCTCAGTTTCTGTGTTTTATATTTGAAATAAAAAAAGAGAGGGGAATAGATTTTTACTAATGATTTTATTAGTATCATTAATAACAAATTTAAATTTATTTAGCACCTAAAATGATACATTGCCAAGTACTTTAATGTTATATATCTAAATTATTAGGTTTAATAATAAAAACCAAATGTGCATGGTGCTTTACAAATTACTTTTGTTTAACTTGTCTCATTTACTCTTTAATTCTTAAAATAATGTATGAGGACATTACATAAACCACTTGGCATAAAGTCTCTATTTTATCAAAATGATAAAACTGTATCTCAGAAATACAGCTAGTAAAAGGCAGATCTTAGATTTTAATCTAACTGTTTTTGCTCTGAATCTTATTCTCTTTCCATTGCACTTTGTAATTTTGAATTGTGCTGGATACTCTTCACGCTCTTTGCATCTGCATAGGCAGTTATCTCCCCCAAACTATCTCTATTCTTACACCACCACCCTCAGCTTCAAGTATGGAGGGAATCACTGAGCCCTGTTTCAGGAATCCAGTTCAGTTTTGCCACCTCTCCAGTGTTGTGCCCTCTATTCCACTGGTTTACAAACCCTCTAAGCCTCCTGCCTTGAGGTCTTTGTGTTTCTATCATAGTTTTAACAAGTCGTTCCCACATTTGCACTTGGCTTTGGTATTTCTGCTTTATCTCCAAAGACCTGCCCTAACACTTTTGACTTGTTCTGATTTTCTCTAAGACTTCTCCTGAGACTTCAAAAATTTAATAATGCATTCCTGATGATGCAAATGACCAAAACTGGTATTCACTATCACAAGCGGCTGGGCAAGGGTAGACAGAAAAATTTATAGGACCTAGGAGGAAAGCAAAGCTAGAAAAACAGAATTAACCAAATTGAGATTGATACTCAAAAGGCAAGTTTTACATCTTTATATACTTCCCTCAGTTTATATCATTAAGAAAGTGAGAGAATATTCAATAATTGAGTTTTCCAATAAGCCACAGGAGAAGACTCAGGACTTACAAAGCAGTTTACAGAGCTAAATTCCTGATTTGAGATCTACCAGTGGTAATAACAATGAAGCTTGAAAATAACTGCAGTTTGGAATGGTCCTTTCACCATACTTCCTGTTCATTATTGCCACGTTTTTCTAACTATGGTCTGTAGGACTAGACTCTACACAGCCATTCTGAATTCTAATGTTTTCTTGGATTGCAGCTACTTCCTTCTTTGACAGTGTTGGCAGTACTCCTCAACAGAGTGCACAATAGTTAGGCAATGAAAATTTTCACAACCAGAGTCTGCCCCCGCCCCATGTACATATCTCTAATATTTAAAGATTACTTATGGTTAAGATTTCAAAACTTTGACATGAAAGAACTGGCAAAACAATATCCAAAATCCAGAAGTAATAAACCAAAAATTCAGAACAGTTTTAAGGATTTATTAGCCTGAAAATATAACATTATCTTCACTTGTGGCTAATACCAAGAACAAAATCCTGGGAATTGAAAAAATATATAACCAAAATTGTCTATTTTGCTTGTGCTAATTTCAAAATAAGGTCAAGTGGTGGAACTTAAAGCTGACATTTAAAGTCATAATTCATCTTATTATATTCTAGGTTTTTTATTTAGCAAAAACATCTAACTTGTCTGAGTTTCAATTATCTTTTTCAGAATCTGAATAAATCTCTTCTAATTTCCAGAGATGGGGAGATAATTAAATAAAATGTGAACATCTCTAGAAAAATACATGGATGTGAGAGTTGAAATACAAAGAAGGCTGAGTGCCAAAGAACTGATTCTTTTGAAATGTGGTGCTGGGGAAGACTTCAGAGTTCCTTGGACAGCAAGGAGATCAAACCAGTAAACCTTAAAGGAAATCAACCCTGAATAGTCATTGGAAGGACTGATGCTGAAAATGAAGCTCTAATACTTTTGGTCAGCTGATGCAAAGAGCTGACACTCGTTAGCAAAGGCCCTGATTCTGGGAAAGATCAAGGGCAGGAGAAGAAGGGGGTGAAGAGAATGAGATGGTTGGATTGATCAGGGACTGAATGGACATGAGTCTGAGCAAACTCCAGAGATAGTGAAGGACAAAGAAGGGTGGTGTGCTGTAGTACATGAGGTCGCAAAGAGTTGGACACGATTTAGTAACTGAACAGCAGCAAAGTGAATAAGAAATAGACAACAGTAATAGAAAAGGGAAGATATTCCCATCTGAATGCAGAGCTCCAAAGAATAGCAAGGAGAGATAAGAAAACCTTCCTAAGTGAACAACACAAAGAAATAGAGGAAAACAATAGAATGGGAAAGACTAGAGACTCTTCAAGAAAATTAGAGATACCAAGGGAACATTTTATGCAAAGATGGGCACAATAAAGGACAGAAACAGTATGGACCTAACAGAAGCAGAAGATATTAAGAAGACATGGCAAGAATACACAGAAGAACTATACAAAAAAGATCTTCATGACCCAGATAATCACGATGGTGAGATCACTCACCTAAAGTCAGACATCTTGGAGTACAAAGTTAAGTGGACTTTAAGAAGCAACACTATGAACAAAGCTAGGGGAAGTGATGGGATTCCAGTTGAGTTATTTCAAATCCTAAAAGACGGTGCTGTGAAAGTGCTGCACTCAATATGCCAGCATATTTGGAAAACTCAGCAGTGGCCACAGGATGGGAAAAGGTCAATTTTCATTTCAATCCCAAAGAAAGCAATACCAAAGAATGTTCAAAATACGGCACAATTGCACTCATCTCACATGCTAGCAAAGTAATGCTCAAAGCGCTCCATGCCAGGCTTCAATAGTACATGAATGGCGAACTCCCAGATGTATAAACTCGATTTAGAAGAGGCAGAGGAACCAGAGATCAAATTGTCAACATCCATTGGATCATAGAAAAAGCAAGAGAGTTCCAGAAAAACATCTACTTCTGTTTCATTGACTGCACTAAAGCCTTTTACTGTGTGAATCACAACAAACTATGAAACATTCTGAAAGAGATGGGAATACCAGACCAACCTACCTGCCTCCTGCAAAACCTGTATGCAGGTCAAGAAGCAACAGTTAGAACCGGACATAGAACAAGGGACTGATTCCATATTGCGAAAGGAGTATGTCAAGGCTATATATTGTCACCCTGCTTATTTAACTTATATGCAAACTACATCATGTGTAATGACAGACTGGATGAAGCATAAGCTGGAGTCAAGATTGCTGGGAGAAATATCAATAACCCCAGATATGCAGATGACATATCTGATATGTAGACCACCCTCATGGCAGAAAGTGAAGAGGAACTAAAGAGCCTCTTGATGAAGGTGAAAGAGGAGAGTGAAAACAGCTTAAAACTTATCAATCAAAAGACTAAGATCATGGCATTTGGTCCCATCACTTCATGGCAGATAGATGGGGAAACAATGGAAACAGTGACAGACTTTATTTTCTTGTGCTCCAAAAATCACTGCAGATGTTGACTGCAGCCATAATAATAAAAGATGCTTACTCCTTGGAAAAAAAACTATGACAAACCTAGACAACATAATAAAATCATAGATATTACTTTATGACAAAGGTCTGTCTAGTCAAGGCTATGTTTTTTCCAGTAGTCACATATGGATGGGAGAGTTGTACCATAAAGAAGACTGAGCACCAAAAAATTTTTGAAAATTTTTGAACTGTGGTGTTGGAGAAGACTCTTGAGAGTCGTTTGGACTGCAAGGAGATCAAAGCAGTCAATCATAATGGAAATCAATCCTGCACATTCATTGGAAGGAGTGATGCTGAAGCTGAAGCTCCAATTCTTTGGCCACCTAATGCAAAGAGTCAACTCATTAGAAAAGACCCTGATGCTGGGAAAGATTGAGGGCAGGAGGAGAAGGGGACGACAGAGGATGAGATGGTTGGATGGCATCACTGACTCAGTGGACATGAGTTTGAGCAACTCCAGGAGATGGTGAAGGACAGGGAAGCCTGGCGTGCTGTGGTCCATGGGGTTGTGAAGAGTCGGACATGACTGAGTGAACAGCAACAACAAACAAGAATGGTTTGGTTTATTTTAAGTAATGTTTGCAGTAATATTACATGTGCAATGTATTACAGCTACATATTCAAGCAAATTTGGCATAAGTTCTTATTTTTTATTGTCTCTTTCTTAACTCCCATGCCTTTTGTATATGTCTTACAGCATTTACCGTTCCTTGCCTTGTATTACTGTTATTTATGTAACAAATACATCTTATTTAAGATGTTGAAACAGGAAAAAAAAGTATTACTGAATGTCTGCATCCATTTGCTGGGCTGTCATAACAAAGTACCAAATACTGGGTGGCTTAAACAATAGAATCTTTGTGTCTCCCAGTTCTGGAGGCTAAAAGTCTGAAAGAGAAAGGTGTGGGTAGAGTTGGTTCTTTCTGACGGCTCTGAGGAAGGATCTGTTCCAGGTCTCTCTCCTTGGCTTATAAAGACTGTCTTCTCTCTGTGTCTTCATAGCGTCTTCCATTTGTCTGTGTTTCTGTCCAAATTTCTCCGTCTTATAAGGATAACAGTCATACTGGATTAGAGTGACTGTAATGACTTCACTTTAACTTATTTACCTGTGTAAAGACTATATCTTCAAGTAAGATCAAATTCTGAGGTACTAAGTGTTAGGGATTCAACATGTGAATGGAGGCATGGTGCATAATTCAACTCATAACTGCTCTCTCACTGGAAGATGGATATTTTCTATAGACGTCTTCTGGGGTTATTTGACTCGACAGGAGAGTGCATCTTTCATTGTCTTTGGTAATTTACAACTTGAGATAGACATTAATTTGCAGTCTGATCGTGACACAAATGGTTTCTGTTCATAGAAATGGAGTAAGTTTGGTCTTTTGAAGATCAAAATGATTTATAGCTTCATATAAAGATACCTGTGTGTCTGTATGCTAAGATGCTTCAGTTGTGTCCAATTCTTTATGACCCCATGGACTGTAGCCTGCCAGGCTCCTCTGTCCATGGGATTCTCCAGACAAGAATACTGGAGTGAGTTGCCATGCCCTCCTCCAGGGGATCTTTCCAATCCAGGGGTTGAGCCAATGTCTTTTATGTCTCCTGCATGGGCAGATGGGTTCTTTACCCCTAGCATCACCTGGGAAGCCTAGGTGAACTGCAGCACACTAGGCTTTCCCTGTCCTTCACCATATCCAAGAGTTTGCTCAAACTCATATCCATTGATTCAGTGATGCCACCCAACCATCTCATCCTCTGTTGTCCCCTTCTCCTCTTGCCCTCAATCTTTCCCAGAATCAGGGTCTTTTCCAAACAGTCAGCTCTTCACATCAATGACCAAAGCACTGGAGCTTCAGCTTTAGCATTAGTCCTTCCAATGAATATTCAGGACTGATTTCCTTTAAGATTCACTAGTTTGATCTCCGTGCTGCCCAAGTTACTCTCAAGAGTCTTTTCCAGCACCTCAATTGGAAATTTTGTGCTCAGTCTTCTTATGGTCCAACTCTCACATCCATACATGAGTACTGGAATAATCACAGCCTTGACAACATGGACGTTTGTTGGCAAAGTGATGTCTCTGCTCTTTAATATGTGTCCAGGTTTGTCATCACTTTTCTTCCAAGGAGCAGGTGTCTTTTAATGCTGTGGCTGCAGTCACCATCTTGTGCTTTTGGAGCACAAGAAAAGAAAATCTGTCACTTTTTCCCCCATCCATTTCCAAAAGAAATATATCCTTAACATTTAATTATTCAATTAGACTGTAAATACCTGAGAACAGTAACTAGGGGATGTCAGAAACCTACTGAACCAGTAGTCAGGTAACATAATCTTCACACTGTCCTGCAATGTATTAGATTTAAGCAAAAGGGCCAGGTCTCTTATGACCTCAGTCTTTACATAAGTACAGTGGAAGGATCCAACTCTATGATCATTATGATCCTATCACTTTGGGATATTCATTACAGTACATGAGACACTTGACCAGCTAAAGGTTTTTACTGTAATGGTCATTTATCCCAATTTTTGGTTCACGAATAGAAGTAAATAGCCTTTTGTAATAGGAGGAAACCCAGAGATAACTCAATGTATGGTCACGGATTTAGGTACTTGTCCAAAGTGAAACAGCCTATTTTCCTAGCCCTTTATATATGTATGCTCCAGACCGCACTCCTCAGCTGCTAATGCCATGCATGTTCAACAGGCAGGGTTAAAGTGGCCTAAGGATGAGGCTGGGAAATGCATGTTACAGTGTTGTACCTGAGGCTTAATTCTGCCATCTCTGACACTGAGGAAGACGGAGCTGAGACAGCTCCAAAAACAAAGTCTCAAAGCAACAGCTGGTGTTTTCAGATCTCACTACCCAGAAGAGTAGATAATAGTAAATAACATTCACTGTGCACTTACATGCTAAGTTCTTTACATATATAGACTCATACAGGCTTCTCAGAAGACTCTGTGAGGCACACAGTGAGATATTATTTTCACTTTATGTCCTCAGAAACGAAAAAAGAACAAGTCAAGTAACTCCCCCAAGGCCACTCTCCACTCCGCTAACAGGAGAGCCATGGTTCAGACCCACATAGTCCATCTCCAGGACTCCCCGCCCAGTGACCATGTTTCCATTTTCTAAAACAAGGAGGCCCACTTACTACTCTGTTCATCTTAAACAACTCTACATCTTGACCAGACTCTGCTGTGCTTGAACTGTCTAGACGCAGATGCAGTTGCTGTTATGAAATAGTATCTATACTATAAACAGAAAAGTTCAAATGTATTACAAACTCACACTCTTGTTTCATAGCTCCATTTCAAACCACACTGTGTTGTCTGACACAGCCTCATAGCGTATTACTCTAAGAAGTCAGCACAAGCTCCTCAGGTGGTACATTATATCATATTGCTATATATATCACTATATGTATAATATACCCCATATGTATTAGTTACATCTTATATATTATTAAGAGGTTTAATTTCAAATGCACATTCACCTACACATTCATTCACACATATTCCCTCTCTTTTACACACACACACATTCACACAAAGACACATATACATGTCCCTGTGCTGTGCCTTTTTTAAGGACTTTCAAAGTACACTGGTAGAATATTGAATATTTCCTGATTGTGGCTTTAAATTATTCTTCTGGCTTGGCCAAACACTGAGGAAGGTAGGTATCTATTCCTTCTGGGAATCCCCCGGTGTATTAAAAAGAACATTATTAGAGAATTTAAAGTAGAATTTTGCACACCTGCTTGAAATCACTGAATGCCTGATGGGGTTGATAATTTGCCACAATGGCTCACGGAGTTTAAAAAAAGATTTACTGACATTTACCAGTTTATTGTCAAGGATGTTACAAAGGACACAAATGAATGGTGTGATAGAGAGGGACATGGGGCAATGTCTGGAAGGGTCCCAGATATAGGAGCTTCTCTCTCCTCCAAGTAGGGTGGGATGTACCATCTTCCTAGAAGATAAATGTGTTCACCAACATGGATGCTCTCAGCACTCCACTGTTTAGAGTTTCTATGGAGGCCTAATTATATAGACATTATTAAATCATTGGCATTTAATTAGTCAATACATCAGTCTCCAGCCTCTTTCCTCTCCCCAGAGGCTGGAGGGCAGAGTTAAAGTTCCAACCCTCTAACTGTACCTTTGTACCAACCCCAATCCTGAACCTATCTAAGGACCCCAGGTACTAGACATCTCATTAGTATTCAAAAAGACACTCTGGTCAATCCAAAGATTCCTAGGGTGATGCTTGCTGTGGGTTTGTCATATATAGCTTTTATTATGTTGAGGTATGTTTCTTCTATTCCTGCTTTCTGGAGAGTTTTAATCATAAATGAGTGTTGAATTTTGTCAAAGGCTTTCTCTGCATCTATTGAGATAATCATATGGTTTTTATCTTTCAATTTGTTAATGTGGTGTATTACATTGATTGATTTGCGGATATTAAAGAATCCTTGCATTCCTGGGATAAAGCCCACTTGGTCATGCTGTATGATTTTTTTAATATGTTGTTGGATTCTGTTTGCTAGAATTTTGTTAATCACCCTCAATGGTGAAAAATTGAAAGCATTTCCCCTGAAATCAGGAACAAGACAAGGGTGCCCACTCTCACCACTACTATTCAACATAGTGTTGGAAGTTTTGGCCACAGCAATCAGAGCAGAAAAAGAAGTAAAAGGAATCCAGATAGGAAAAGAAGAAGTGAAACTCTGTTTGCAGATGATATGATCCTCTACATAGAAAACCCTAAAGACTCTACCAGAAAATTACTAGACCTAATCAATGAATATAGTAAAATTGCAGGATATAAAATTAACACACAGAAATCCCTTGCATTCCTATATACTAAGAATGAAAACACAGAAAGAGAAATTAAGGAAACAATACCATTCACCACTGCAACAAAAAGAATAAAATACTTAGGAGTATATCTACCTAAAGAAACAAAAGACCTATACATAGAAAACGATAAAACACTGATGAAAGAAATCAAAGAGGATACAAACAGATGGAGAAACATACCGTGTTCATGGATTGGAAGAATCAATATTGTCAAAATGGCTATTCTACCCAAAGCAATCTATAGATTCAATGCAATCCCTATCAAGCTACCAACGGTATTTTTCACAGAACTAGACCAAAGAATTTCACAATTTGTATGGAAATACAAAAAACCTCGAATAGCCAAAGCAATCTTGAGAAAGAAGAATGGAACTGGAGGAATCAACCTGCCTGACTTCAGACTCTACTACAAAGCCACAGTCATCAAGACAGTATGGTACTGGCACAAAGACAGAAATATAGATCAATGGAACAGAATAGAAAGCCCAGAGATAAATCCATGAACCTATGGACACCTTATCTTTGACAAAGGAGGCAAGAATATACAATGGAAAAAAGACAACCTCTTTAACAAGTGGTGCTGGGAAAACTGGTCAACCACTTGTAAAAGAATGAAACTAGAACACTTTCTAACACCATACACAAAAATAAACTCAAAATGGATTAAAGATCTAAATGTAAGACCAGAAACTAAAACTCCTAGAGGAGAACATAGGCAAAACACTCTCCGACATAAATCACAGCAAGATCCTCTATGACCCACCTCCCAGAATATTGGAAATAAAAGCAAAAATAAACAAATGGGACCTAATGAAACTTAAAAGCTTTTGCACTACAAAGGAAACTATAAGTAAGGTGAAAAGACAGCCCTCAGATTGGGAGAAAATAATAGCAAATGAAGAAACAGACAAAGGATTAATCTCAAAAATATACAAGCAACTCCTGAAGCTCAATTCCAGAAAAATAAATGACCCAATCAAAAAATGGGCCAAAGAACTAAACAGACATTTCTCCAAAGAAGACATACAGATGGCTAACAAACACATGAAAAGATGCTCCACATCACTCATTATTAGAGAAATGCAAATCAAAACCACAATGAGTTACCATTACACGCCAGTCAGGATGGCTGCTATCCAAAAGTCTACAAGCAATAAATGCTGGAGAGGGTGTGAAGAAAAGGGAACCCTCTTACACTGTTGGTGGGAATGCAAACTAGTGCAGCCACTATGGAAAACAGTGTGGAGATTCCTTAAAAAACTGGAAATAGAACTGCCATATGACCCAGCAATCCTACTTCTGGGCATACACACTGAGGAAACCAGATCTGAAAGAGACACGTGCACCCCAATGTTCATCGCAGCACTGTTTATAATAGCCAGGACATGAAGGCAACCTAGATGCCCATCAGCAGATGAATGGATAAGGAAGCTGTGGTACATATACACCATGGAATATTACTCAGCCATTGAAAAGAATTCATTTGAATCAGTTCTAATGAGATGGATGAAACTGGAGCCCCTTATACAGAGTGAAGGAAGCCAGAAAGATAAAGAACATTACAGCATACTAACACATATATATGGAATTTAGAAAGATGGTAACGATAACCCTATATGCAAAACAGAAAAAGAGACACAGAAATACAGAACAGACTTTTGAACTCTGTGGGAGAATGTGAGGGTGGGATATTTAAAAAGAACAGCATGTATACTATCTATAGAGAAACAGATCACCAGCCCAGGTGGGATGCATGAGACAAGTGCTCGGGCCTGGTGCACTGGGAAGACCCAGAGGAATCGGGTGGAGAGGGAGGGGGGAGGGGGGATTGGGATGGGGAATACGTGTAAATATATGACTGATTCATATCAATGTATGACAAAACCCAGAAAAAAAAAAAAAAAACAAAGATTCCTAGGGTCTTAGAAGTTCTATGCCAGGACCCAGGGAAAAAGACCAGTTATATATTTCTTACTATGTCACAATTATCACAGCAGGCAAAAAAATTTTGTTATGTAAATCAATTCAGTATATGTGGAGCTAAAAGGGATTTTTGTCTATTGTGGAGAATCCACTCATACTCAAGGACTTGTGAACAAAGAATCATTTATTCAAGATTCTGAAGAGAAGAGAGATAAGGAGTACACATAACATAGATTTTACTCAGAAAAAAATTCCTGGACGGTCCCCCACTGGATGAAGGTCATGCCCCAACTCTCCAAGTCCTTTTCTTTCCTTTTCAAAATAATTTAGGTCTTTTCAACTTCTGACTCCAAATTTACATATCCTGGATGCACTATATTATACAGTATGGAAGAATTGTTGCTGATCGTAATAAATGTAAAGATTCTGTTTGCTCTAAGCAAACAAAAGATGGGCTTCCCTGGTGACTCAGTGATAAAGAATTCGACTGCAATGCAGGAGATGCGGGTTCAATCCCTTGGTCAGAATAATACTCTGGAGAAGAAAATGGCAACCCACTCTAATATTCTTGCCTGGGAAATTCCATGGACAGGAGAGCTTAGCGGACTATAGTCTGTGGGGTCGTAAAAGAGGGCTACAGTCCATGGGGTCAGAAAAGAGGCATGACAACAAACAAAAGATAATCCATTTAATACTCTTCAAAACTTCCTGAAGGTGAAATGAATAACTATACATTTTAAAATTATGTTATCTATATATCAAATACATAAGAAGGATGAATAATCTTGTAAGAGGCAGACTGCTGAACAGGAACTAAAAATGCAAATGCATAGGGAAACAAGAACTTGCTCTGTATAAAATTTTCAGCATATTTTGGGCATCTATATATGCTAAGACTAAACTATCTCATCTCCCAGGAAACTTTCTTATTCTCCACTCAATACTCTACAAACTCCTTAATTCTAGAGACTATATCTCCAAAGATCTGGAAGAATCAAAATTTCAAAAATGGGGGCCCCATAATTTTGAAGATTAAAAAAGATGATATCTTGTAGGAATTGAACACTCAATAAATGTTAATTATGATTATCATTCTTGCAGTTCAGCCTATTTTCTTTCATGCACAGATGATGTGGGGGCAGGACCGGGAGGGTAAGAGGAAAGGTTATTAGATCTCTGTAGGATAATCTCCAGATTTAGACATGTGACTGATTTCACTTCCTACTATGAAGGACAACCCAAGGAGAAGTTGCCTAACCTAGCTATAACTCAGGGTAGACTGAGGATAGCAGTGCATCATTTCTGACCAAACCCCAAAGACAAAAAAAAAGTCAGAATGAAGCAAGCAATATGTCCAAGCAACAAGTCTAGAAGCCAATTCTGTAAACTGGAAGAATTTTAACTGAAAGTAAAGCCAAGCCCAGATGAGAAAACGGACACAAAGCAAGCAAGTCTGTCACGGGAGCTATCATGGAAGGGAAAAGATAAAGAGAAAATAAACATTAATTCGGGAAACAGTGACTTACCGCTGGTGATTTACATTCTCTACAACTGCAGGTAGGGGCTTCTGCATGGTAAAGATAGAAATGGGTAACAGTCAACAGTTAATAACTTTCAAATTCAGTCTCATATTCTAGAGTAAACATGAAATCTGTTTGTTAAACTGATAAGTATTTAGTAACTGTGATCCATCTCAGTCAAAACCTAGCTGCATGCATAGGAGGCGGGGGAGTGCGTAATTGCATTAGGAGAACAAAATTGCATTGTTTATTTTGGCAATTTAGAACTTCAATAATTAAACCAAACCTCATCTCTTGTCAAACAGGTAAAGTGAAAGTGAAAGTCACTCTGTCATGTCCGACTCTTTGTGACCCCATAGACTGCATAGTCCATAGAATTCTCCAGGCCAGAATACTGGAGTAGGTAGCCTTTCCCTTCTCCAGGGGATCATTCCAACCCAGGGATCGAAACCAGGTCTCCCACATTGCAGATGAATTCTTTGCCAGCTGAGCCACAAGGGAAGCCCCAAACAGGTAAAAGAAACACCATTTTGTGGTGATAGTTCCAATTTGAGTTGACATATAAGTATGATGTGAACCTAAGTTCTTCATGGGTACCTCGTCAGGTATTCCCAGATATTTAATCTGCTTCCACAGTTGCTAAATAGATGAAATAATATTGATGTCTGTTTTTCTGTCAGCTTTCCATCACTCATAAAGAATGTGCTAAATAAATGTACTGTTAAAGTAAAAAAAAAAAAAAAGGAAAAACAAAAACTAGCTGCTTTCCTTCTTTCTGCCCCAAAGTAACCATATTTGCATACTGCTTTTTGATCCTGAGGTTTAATCCTGGTGATCTCTCTGGAATTAATCCAGCAGCTTGCCCATACACAATTACCCAGTATGTTCATTACTGGGCTTCCCTGCTGGCTCCAGTGGTAAAGAATCTGCTTGCAATGCGGCAGACCTGGGTTTAATCCCTGCGTCAGGAGGATCCCCTGGAGAAGTAAACGGCAACACATTCCAGTATTCTTGCCTGGAGAATTCCATGGACAGAGGAGCCTGATGGGCTACAATCCATGGGGTCACAAATAGTCAGACACGACTGAGTGACTAAAACACGTGCGTTTTCATTATCATAGATAAAGATCTCTGATGTTTTTTTTTAAAAATAACATCCAAGTATGACCAAAGCTGTATTTGCTCTCGCTTTACAGCACCAGAAATGTTAATGATTGCCTGAAATACATCCAACTAAAGTGGCATTCATAGCAATGCTGCCTTGTCACCCATATTATTCCAAGGTTTGAGGCAAGATCAGATCTCCTGTTTAGTTCTCTTCCTCAGTGGATAGATAAAACTCCTAACCTAGTCATTTCCCCTGATTTCTGACCTGTGGCTGGGTTGTCTCTTTAAATATCCCCTTCATGGAGCTGAAGCTTAAAGTTCTCATTCTGGATGAAGCTCTGGGTGCTGGACTAGGCAATCCGACTGATTTAGAATTCTCCAACCACACAGGATAAAGACGAGGAAAACTCAATACGCTGCCCACAGATAAAACAGGAAATGTAAGGCAAGTACATGATTCCACCAAATGCTCAATGTAGTAACTGGGAAGAGATGGAAAATTCACGTCAGCATCCAGGTTTAGAATGTAGCTTTGGAGTGCTGGACCTCACAATTTTTCTCAATCT
Organism: Dama dama; assembly: GCF_033118175.1. Lineage (NCBI taxonomy): Eukaryota > Metazoa > Chordata > Mammalia > Artiodactyla > Cervidae > Dama > Dama dama. Next base: position 37,027,555 of record NC_083683.1, on the reverse strand, counting down.
GGAAAAATGAGGCTTGAGTTCTCATCTATGATTTGAAAAGGCACTATGAAAAGCATCAGATAAGTTTGAGCAAATGTGGTTGACTGGGTAACAATGACATTAAGACCACCCAAAGGTAAATTTTTCCGCGAGAGAAGCTCCAGCCAAGGTTCTTCATATAATAGTTACCAGACAGAGTTGTATTACACACAATGATCAGAGCAGCAACTTTTCACAAATGATTTCTAAAAATTGTCCACACCCTATGAGAAAAAAACAATAACTAGTGCTCATATTTTTAAGTGAGGTTTCAAGTTATTCAAAGATCAATGACAAAAAAAAAGACAATTTGGAAACTTTTGTCCTTATTTTATGTTTTTGGTTACATGGCATGTGGGATCTTCGTTCCCCAACCAGGGACTGAACCCATGTCCTCTGCAGGGGGACAGAGGCTTAGTCACTGCTCTGCCAGGGCGGTCCACAGAAACTTCTCTCTTTAAAACTGGCCTTAGTCCAGACTGCGCTCTTTGTGTGTATCTCAATTCCTGCCCTGCAGATAGGCTCATCCACGCTGTTTTTCTAGAGTACATACATATGTTAATATGTGATGTTTGTTTTTCTCTGACTTACTTCACTCCGTATAGTAGGCTCTAGATTCACTCACCTCACTAGAACTGACTCAGCAAGGAGAGGCTAGGACGAATGAAGAAAGTAGTACTGAAACGTACACATTACCATATTACCACGTGTAAAACAGATAGCTGAGGGGAAGTTGCTGCTAACACAGGGAGCTCAACGTGGCGCTCTGTGACCCCTGCAGGGCTGGGATGGGGCAGTGGGGAGGTCCCAGCAGGAGGGGACATGGGTGTACTTATGGCCGGTTCCCGCTGCTGTGTGGCAGAAGACAACACAATACTGCAAAGCAACTATGCTCCAATTAAAAACTAATTTTAAAAACTGTCCTTTCCTGTCACTGAATCTTGTTATTCTATATGTTAAAAAACCAACATGCAGAAATCACACCATTTACAACACATGCACACACACACACACATTGTGGGAGACTTTTTCACTGGAACTTAAAGATAGGCACCCCAGGTCTCCATTTATGGAGATAACTCAAAGACTAAATTCTCTGTTTCTTGATAAACCAGGATCCAACTCGTGTTTTTAATTTACACAGATAGATGCTACCATTGCTTTTCCATCTGCTGAATTCAGGGAAAAGCCCACACACACCCTTTTAATCCATTGTAGTTAAATTCATTAAAAAGCATAGAAGCAAACTTCATTAACTCACATTTTTCACCTACTCATAAAAATCACCAGTTATTCATTTTCTTTTTAATTCAACTGTGCTTGAAAACTCCAGTTCAAATTATCCTACGCAGTTGGGTAGGTCATGGTTACCAATTTGCATATAGATAACTTCGTTTAAAAATGGACTTGACACAGCCTATGAAACAGCAAAGTAGGGAGCAGGGTACTGTCCAGACTGATTTTCCTGAAGGGCTTAGGGAATTATATCTGCAACAATAACTCATGCCTTGGAAAAAAAGGGCTATATTTTTTGAGTAAACAAATTATATATATATTACAGTTATAAAAATGTCTTAGCACATATGTTCAAAATTCTTAGTCATAAAATCCAACTGAAAAAGTCCTTTACTATTTACCAAGCAGCATTTGCATGCTATTCTCACAAGGGAGAAAAAAGATCCTAAATGTTCTGTGTTTTGTCTTTGCTGTGGGATACAAAAGACAGGTAAAATCTATACTTCTGACTTTAGATTATTTTACAATGAATGCTGGATTAATATGTCATTTAAGAAAAATCCTGACCTAAAGAATGCTGCTTATTTTGTCTGGCCATCCTGGAAAACCATACTTCTCCAGCAGTTTTTATTTTCACCTGAGTCAGATATTCATCTAAATACTCCTTGATGTGCTCTGAGTTCTTATTTGTTTATTATTTTTAAAGCAGCTTTATTTACATATCATATAATTCGCTCACTCAAAATGTTCTATTCAATGATTCGTGGTAAGTTTACAGAGTTGTGCAGTCATTACCACCATCTAATTTTAGAACATTTCCAAGACTCCAAAAATAAACATTGTGTCCATTTGTAGTCACTCCTCATTTTCACACTCAGCCCCAAACAACCACTAATCTGCCTTCTGTCTCTATAAATGTACTCTTTCTGGATAATGCACATGTGGCATTTTGTATCTGGCTTTTGATGGGTTCTTTGATGGTGACTTTTAAATGGCAGTAAAAGTATTAGTTGAGAATGATTCACCAGTCCTCTCTGTCCTGTGTTCCATTCGTTTAGTATATACACATATATGGAAAGTGAAAGTGAAAGTTGCTCAGTCCTGTCCAACTTTTTGCATCCCATGTACAGTCCCATGGATAGTCCCCATGTATGGTCCATGGAATTCTCCAGGCCAGAATATTGGAGTGGGTAGCCCTTCCCTTCTCCAGGGGATCTTCCCAATCCAGGAATTGAACCAGGGTCTGCTGCATTGCAGGCGGATTCTTTATCAACTGAGCTATCAGATGGGAAGCCCTATATATATATATATATATATATATATATATACACATATATATATATATATATATGTATATAAAGAGCCAAATGAAGATAAAAATACATTATTAGCCAAAGATTTTCAGTTGGGACACTGGGATAGAATTCATACTGTGTTGTGGACTGTCTCTCCACTCTCATCCCCAGGCAAGAGAGTAGATCCTTTGGACCTTCCAAATTGAGCTGACAAAAGAGAACCCTGGCTCTTTCATATGTCCCAGTTTTCTTGAAGACTCCAAAGTGGTAAAGAGGACGCATGACACCTCCAGCATCCCTCACAAAATTCAGAATGCGCAAGCAGTCGTCTAGGTTAGGGGAGGCAGCAGAGCTAGCACAGCAAAAGCAAGCTTTCAAAACCCAGGTTACAGTCCAGATGCAGATTTCTGATGCAAGACAAAGGCAGCAGATAAAGAAAGAAAGCGTTAAAGAAAGAGAAAAACCTTATTTCAGCCACATGTTTGCAATCCACAGTCTGGAATTTTAACCGCATTTGGGAAAATTTTTGTGACATGGCATCTCCCACATTCAGGACAGAAAGCTATCTCTGCATTAGCCTGTGTGTCACACAACAGAATCTGACCATCTCCTCTCTTTGAAAAATGTGGACAAGTGCAATGGTGGTGCTCCCAGCCTCCACGACTTACTGAGGCCCTTTTCTGGTTTTGCTGTCTCCCCACACAGCAAAACAACATTTCAATACTCACCTTTAAGTTTTTCATTTCTGGCTTACAACTTGAACTGACCCTTAACTCCATACAGAAGCCAGGCATTCCATAATTAAAACAGAAGAAGAGTCTTTAGGCTGAATGTCTCATATTCTATGGCTGCTGTATCTTCTATCGCCATTCTCAGTAAGATCACAAATTATTATCAGACAATGTGTGTATCTTCTACCATAGACAGTGGCTATTATCACAGAGCTTCTCTTATAAAGTCACTGAGGGGTAATTACCTAAACAAATCCTCTCACATTAGCTGTCTACACATTTCTTGGTCCTAGTTCGATGTTAGTACTCAATGAGCCTATGCCTTCAGAGACCATTGAGATCTTTGCTACATTTTTCCTCAAAACTTACCTCTTCTTCACCAGTTCGTTCTCTTGAGATTGCATAATCTTTACTACTCTTCTCTTATTCCAAATTCTAACTGCTGTAGGAAAACAGTTAACTTTGTCCTGACTTATAAACAGGATACGGGAGGAATAATGGAAAAACTAGAAGTCTAGATATCAAAGCAAAGTCTGCTCATTATTTCTCTTTTGCTTTTATGACCAGGGTTGGCCCTAGGAAATCCTTGGAGAAATGAAGCTGCTATTCTATACTAAGTTTCCTAAGAGAGATTCCTAATCTGAGGAAAGAAATTCTCTCTCTCACTGCTCCAGACAAGATCCTGGACAAAGCTTTCTGGACCCTTCTGAAGAGACTTCTTGCTAATAAACACAACATTATTCTGTCTGGGGACACAATAAAAGCTACACACCTAACACCTAGTAGCCTGGTCTTCAAAGCCAGCATGCCATACTTAGTTGCTCGGTCATGTCTGACTCTTCGGGACCCCATGGACTGTAGCCCCTCAGGCTCCTCTGTCCATGGGATTCTCCAGGTAAGAATACTGGAGTGGGTTGCCATGCCCTGTTCCAGAGGATCTTACCAACCCAGGGATCAAACCCAGGTCTCCCGCATTACAGGCAGATTCTTTACCCTCTGAGACACCAGGGAAACCCAAGAATACTGGAGTAGGTAACCTATCCCTTCCCTGGGGATCTTCCCGACCCAGGAATCAAACCAAACTCTTTCGTACTGCAGGTCGATTTTTATCAGCTGAGCTACCACGGAAACCTGCATGCATCAGTTAAAACCAATTTCCCAGCCAATGGGAATCAACCCCACTACAACTAAATGAAGTCTATCCATCCTCCCATGGAATAATTTGTTCTTCAGATAGTAATCCTTACTTTTACTCTAAAAGATACCTACCTTGTGCACCATGCGTTAAAATGGGAGGCACTAATTATTCCTCCCACAAATTCTAGTCAATTGAAAGACCACAGAAACACTGCAGAGGGGTAAGTTTACAATATCATCTTTAGACCCAGGTAGAGAATATGGAACAAGGAGAGCTGAAATATGCTCGGGTCTGTTAGACTGAAGCTCAGTTTTCTCACTTACTTTACAGAGAATGGAAATAAGATAAGCCCTTACATAGCCTAGGAGAGAGGAAACAATACCAAGAAAGCAAAAAAAGATAGATTTAGGAGGATGTTACATGTGAACCATAATCTTTAACAGAAAAATGAATTTGGATAAATTACCTCTACTGGAAGGAGTAAGTAAGAAAACAGAGAAAAAGACACTACCTTTCTATGTTTTCTCAATAGCCTAGGAGGTTTGTGGGAGATTTTATTATGTAGTGATTAAAATAATATGAGAAGAGAAAAAACAGGATAATTCTTAGATTCTGTGGAATGATAACCTCTTGCCACCCACCTTACTTTACGAATAATTGTGAAGTTTAAAAAGTGTACCATGGCAATTATGAACATGGGCTCTTGAGCTGTACTATTCAAAGCCTACTTCTGTCACCTACCATTTGAACAGTCTCAGATAAACCATTTAAACACTTTCATTTTTCCTGTAATAAAAGGTGATGATAGGGTCTACTTTATAGATACTAAGTTCACAAAAAGTATTTAACAAAATGCTTAAATGTGAGTTATGATTATTATTATATGTGACAAGCATAAAACTATATAATATTACTAATTAATTTTACATTAAAGAATTAGAATAGCTCTCAGCAGTCTCTCTCATCTAGGATAATTATTCCCCCTTTATCATCAACTGTTGCTAATTAGGTCTTATTTTTATTTACTTATAATTGCTAGCCTTTGCATCTTTACTTGGCCCATGTCATTACAAAGAATACTTGCTTCTTCCAAAAGCTCTGCAAAATATCTTTGTTGAGCTTCCCCAGAAATAGATTTATAGCTCTATTCCTTTTTAAGTTTCTATATTTCTACCATACTATAATATCAAAAGGAATTTTTATAGCCATGATGCTTTTGTCAGGAAAAAATGATGTACAGATCAATACTCTTGAGGAGAGGATTCCCAGTTGGGTAGAGTCATGGTTTCCATGATTCTTTCTGCATACCACTGTCAAAAATAGTTTCTCTAACAATGTAAGTTTTGAACTTAACTCTGCCATGCCTGCTACATAATCCAGTAGTTTTCAAATACTATCCTTAGGTCAGCTACAGTAAAATTACCTGGGGGAAGTTTCCAAAATATTAGATTCCTAGTTCTTACTTCCAAAGATTCAAACAAAGCTGCAGTGAAGAGGAAAAGTGCCTATGCTCTGTGTATTTAAGTTACACTTCAAACATAATTGGCGACAGTGTTTGCAAGACATGTAAAAAGGCTAATTTCTCCATCATACAAAAAATACAGAAAAGCCTAACAATACAAAAGAAAATGGGTCAAGAAGATGAACAGATGGCACACACATGTGCACATACACAAATGGCCAACAAATATATGAAGAGATGCTCAACCTTATTCATCATTAAAGAAATACAAGTATAACCAGAAACAAGATGCTGATTTTCACAGTCAAGATGGGCCAATATTACAGTTGGAGATTACTTCAGTACGTATATGTGTAGTGCATCAGTAACTCTCAATTCTCCTTGGTGGGAATCCAAATTAATCCAAAAAACTCTAAAAAACAATTGCAACATCTTATCAAAATTTTAGGGCTTCCCTGGTGGCTCAGACCTTAAAGAATCAGCCTGCAATGCAGGAGAGCCATGTTCGATCCCTGGGGAGGGAAGATCCTCTGGAAAGGGGAATGGAAATCCATTCCAGTATTCTTGCCTGGAGAATTCCATGGACAGAGGAGCTTGGCAGGCTACAGTCCAGAGGGTCGCAAAGAGTCAGACACGACTGAGTGACCAACATTTTCACTTTCATCAAAATTTTAAAAGCATATATCATTGGAAGCAACAATCTACCTACTCTAATACAACCCTTAAATACAATCAGAATAGTATGGGAAAACAAATATGTAAAGATAAAGATAAATAATAGAATGACCATTGAGTTTTCTATATAAGAGCAAAACAAACACAACACCCATCCCCAGAGAAAAACTAATAGAGACCTGTTAAATGAACTATGCTTCCATATACTGGCATATGCCAGACCCACTGAAAAGACTGAGGTGGATCTTGTGTGATAATATCATACCTCCAAATGATTATTAGGAGGAAATAAAGAAAGTACAAAATAGAATGTATCAGTTCAGTTCAGTTCAGTCGCTCAGCCATGTCCAACTCTTTGCAACCCCATGAACTGCAGCACACCAGGCCTCCCTGTCCATCACCAACTCCCGGAGTTTACTCAAACTCATGTCCATCGAGTTGGAGATGCCATCCAGCCATCTCATCCTCTGTTGTCCCCTTCTCCTCCTGCCCCCAATCCCTCCCAGCATCAGGGTCTTTTCCAATGAGTCAACTCTTCGCATGAGGTGCCCAAAGTATTGGAGTTTCAGCTTCAGCATCAGTCCTTCCAGTGAACACCCAGGACTGATCTCCTTTAGGATCTGATCTCCTTGCAGTCCAAGGGACTCTCAAGAGTCTTCTCCAACACCACAGTTCAAAAGCATCAATTCTTCGGCACTCAGCTTTCTTCACAGTCCAACTCTCACATCCATACATGACCACTGGAAAAACCATAGCCTTGACTAGATGGACCTCTGTTGGCAAAATAATGTCTCTGCTTTTTAATATGCTATCTAGGTTGGTCATAACTTTCCTTCCAAGGAGTAAGCGTCTTTTAATTTCATGGCCGCAACCACCATCTAGAGTGATTTTGGAGCCCAAAAAAATAAAGTCTGAGGCTGCTTCCATTGTTTCCCCATCTAATTCCCATGAAGTGATGGGACCAGATGCCATGATCTTAGTTTTCTGAATGTTAGGCTGATCTTATTTATGGTGGTGTATATCTCACAATGCATGCATCTTCAATACTTTGGCCACCCAATGCGGGCAGCTGATTCATTGGAAAAGACCTTGGTGCTGGGAAAGGCTGAGGGTAGAAGGAGAAGAAGGCGACAGAGGATGAGATATTTGGATAGCATCATTGATGCAATGGACATGAACTTGAGTAAACTCTGGGAGATAGTGAGGAACAGGGAAGCCAGATGTGCTGCAGTCCATGGGGTCACAAAGAGTTGGACACAACTTGGTGACTGAAAAACAATATCACATACACTTCTGTAGCCCTTGCATTATACACTATGGAAATATTTAGTTTAGTTTAGCTTTTAATTTCTAAGAATTTTCTCCTGGTAAATTTGGTCTGTTGTCAGATTTGGAAATAACTATTATACTATCCAAATTGATTAAATACTACATTGCTTCAGTTAATCACACATCTGGTTAACACAGAGTTATCTCACTGGACTGCTAAAAGATTAAATAAGATAATAACTGAGAAAATGCTGAAATTCTAAGAGGCTCTTGATGAAGGTGTAAGAGCAGAGTGAAAAAGCTGGCTTAAAACTCAACATTCAAAAAACTAAGATCATGGCTTCTGGTCCCATCACTTCACGGCTAATAGGTGGGGTGAAAATGGAAACAATGGTAGATTTTATTTTCTTAGACTCCAAAATCACTGCAGATAGTGACTGTAGCCATGAAATTAAAAGATGCTTGCTCCTTGGAAGAAAAGCTATGACAAACCTCAACAGCATATTGAAAAGCAGAGACATCACTTTGCCAACAAGGGTCCAAATAGTCAAAGCTGTGGCTTTCCCAGGCTTCCCTGATGGCTAAGTTGGTAAAGAATCTGCTTGCAATGCAGGCAGAGTTCAATCCCAGGGTATGGAAGATCCCCTAGAGAAGGAAATAGCAACCCGCTCCAGTAATTTTGCCTGGGAAATGTCATGGACAGAGGAGCCTGATGGGCTACAGTCTATGGGGTCACAAGAGTCAGACATGACTTAGCGACTAAATCACCATGGTTTCTCCAGTAGTCATGTACAGATGTGAGAGTTGGACCCAAAAGAATGCTGAACACCAAAGAATTGACACTTTTGAATGGTGGTGCTGGAGAAGACTCTTGAGAGTCCCTTGGACAGCAAGGAGGTCAAACCAGTCAATCCTAAAGGAAATCAATCCTGAATATTCATTGGAAGAACTGATGCTGAAGCTAAAGCTCCAATACTTTGGTCACCTTATGGGAAGAGCCGACTGATTAGAAAAGACCCTGATGCTGGGAAAGATTGAGGGCAAGAGGAGAAGGAGGATGAGATGATTCTCAGAAGAATCAGAGGATGAGATGGTTGGATAGCATCACCGACTCAATGGACCTAAGTTTGAACAAGCTCCAGGAGATGGCGAAGGTCAGGGAAGCCTGGCATGTTGCAGTCCATGGGATCACAAAGAGTTGGCCACAGTTTCGTGACTCAACGACAACAAAGCATTGAATAAATTATTTTTGTCACATTCAAGATTGGTTTAACATCTTAATCATTACTGTCCTGACAAAATTCTACAAATAGAGGACATACAGCTAAATAACACAAACGACATGACCTTGAGATATTTACACTCTAACATGTAAAAAAAAGTGGGACACACTATAACCAGAACTACAAAAGAGGCATGCAAAAATTACCATGTGAGCATGGTTTGTTGCACAAAAGAAATACTTAACACAAAAATTGTTAAAATTTCCTCAGACAAATAAAAGAAAAGAGAACATTTATAGGAAAGGAAAGATACCAATCAATGAGTACACAAATGCATGAGAACATGACTTACTCAGAAAATTATGAATATGTATGAAAACTATGTCTATGTAGTAGACATATGGAACATACTATTAATTTTTCATCAAATTTTTCATTAAATAAAATACACTTGACAGTACTGGCCACATTCTGATCTTTGTGATAATGCTAGAAATACTTTCATATCCTACTGTGCATGTTGATACGCCTGTGTCCAAGAAGCAAAAGGACTGATCCAGCCTGCAGTTAGGATGGTGAGTAAATCAGCATTTCATGAAATTAAAACCTAGCTTCTGAGGAGCTTTTAATTTGTTTTCTATACAAATCTATTCGGGGAAAACCAATGACTATATTTGTTACATGCTTATACTTATGTTATTGTACAACTAGTCATCTGGACACAATGAGCAGTAGAGAATAATTACCAAAAAACAGACAGAGCATTGTGGGGAAAGACAATGCTAATGGGTGGAATATTTGCGAGTCTAATTCTATTTGTAAGGAAAAAGTATTTTCCATCTTTTTTTTTTGGCCCATTAGAAAACGTTTTGACATTGAAAAAAATACTCTCATAATGTAATTCATTTTTGCTTGGAACATTTTGTATTTCCAATTCACATAAATGATTATTTCCTTCCTTTCCCTGCTCTCTCCTTCTTTTATTTTGGCATTGTTAGCACTGCTGTTAAATATTTGGTCATGAATATGTGCTTTGTGGCTGGAGTCAACAGGAAAGCTACTTTTCATTTAATAGTGTTATGTATAAACTTTGAAAGCCACTGGAGAATTCTTAATTTTGGCTTACTTTGTCAAAACAGCTCACTATTTGAGTGACTCCAGGTTTGTACTTTGGTAAGTTGGATCCAATGTGCAGGTCAAGACTCATGACTATTCCTTTTTTCTAGAGTGCTGCTGCTGCTGCTGCTAGGTCGCTTCAGTCGTGTCCGACTCTGTGCGACCCACAGACGGCAGCCCACCAGGCTCCGCCGTCCCTGGGATTCTCCAGGCAAGAACCCTGGAGTGGGTTGCCATTTCCTTCTCCAATGCATGAAAGTGAAAAGTGAAAGTGAAGTTGCCCAGTCGTGTCCGACTCCTAGTGACCCCATGGACTGCAGCCCACCAGGCTCCGCCGTCCTTGGGATTCTCCAGGCAAGAGGACTGGAGTGGGGTGCCATTGCCTTCTCTTTCTAGACTGGAACAGCCATTTAATGGTTCTTAGCCAAAGTGTAATATATTTCCAAAATACATTTCCAAATTTTCATGACAGAAAAATCTTACTAAAATGTATGAGACATTGCTAGCATTACTAATACTGTGTGTCCTCTTTTAACAGGAAAATGGTTACATTATATACATTCTATAACAGCAATACTACATGATGTTTAGTTATGTTGACCAATAAGCTGCCATTGTTTTGAAAAATGAGGCTACTGCCAGTAGGACTAAGGATATTTGGTCTTGACCTTTCATTTTAAAATTTTTAATATTTTTTCATTTATCATTCCCTTCATATTAAAAAAAATGGTTCTAATTGTTCTCTTTCAGTTAGCTACTTTCCTATATATTGAGAAACAAGAAAATGAACTAAAGTTTAGTAAAACTTTTCCAGAAAGTCTTATTAATAAAACAAATTATCTTTTAAGTTATATGCCTCCTCTTCTCTCTCTGATATCACTCTTCAGTAACAAAACTCAAATAATTCTGCATTAAAACTTTCCCATTTCATACTAATTTGTATTTGAACCAATCTTTATTTGGGATATCAAAGATTTGTATCATTACTGAAGATAAAATTGGTAGTCATTCCAGGTTTGCTTTTTTCAGATTTTCCATGAACTTCATGCTTTGTTTTGAGGTACAGAATTCTGTACTAGTAAAACGGAGTATGTTTCTCTTCTTTTAGAATATCATCTAAAAGGTTTTAAATATAGGTTTAAAACTAGTGCTACTATTGAGATCTGAGTACGTTTTCTATAAGGTAGTCTACATTATAGAAGGTGGGATACTAGTTTTTTGGAACTAAATTCTGCTTCTTCATAAACATACAAATTCCATACTCACTTTCCATCATTTTTTTTTTTCCTGACCAAGAATAATTTATTTATTTCTCCCCAAAATAACCTGAGAAGGTTGTTCATTGCTGGTATGACGGATTGATGCCATCAGAGATCCAGACTGCCTTCCATTTCTGTTCCTCTGGGACCCCTAGGGGCTTGTTCCAAATTGAACATGGCTTCTCATCTCATCCACATTTCAGCCTCTGAGAGGCAGAAAATCAAGAGCGGAGGGAGACAAAGCCTTGTAAGAGATAATCTGGAAGTTGCATCAATAACTTCTGCTTAAATCTCATTGTCCAGAGTCTAATTACAGGACTACAGCTAATTACAAGGGAGGCTTATTAGTAGAATCTTTATCTGGTTAACCATGTAACCAGCTAAAGCTTCAGTTATTAAAGAAGAGAGTGATAAGAAATAATATGCAGACTCTTCACATCCAAAAAATATTATCTTTAGTATCGAACAGGTGACAGTATGCCGGGTAGTTAGAAGATCTCATTTGATTTTCACAACTCTGTAAAGCACCCATTTAATAGATAAGGAATCTGATACTCAGAGAGATTGAATGACTTTCCCAAGCTTACACAAAAGTTATACGACCAGAGATCAAATGATACTATACCTAAATCTAAATAAAATCCGTGATCTTCCAAGAATGACACTCTGTCCCTCAAATAAATGTATAGGTGGCAATCTGCTTGGTAAATTCCATTGTCCAATATCCATTTCTAGTATACTGTGATATTAAAGAATTAAAAGTAGAGTAGAAGAAATGTAATTCTTTTACCACTAAGGTAAAAAACACAACTCTATTTTTTTTCTTCACTGTTTTAAAGCCCTTAATGAGGTGCTTAAGATTCAGGAACAATGTATTTCAGCTTTTTCTTGCACTCCAGAGAACCTAGCATTATACTAAACACCAATCAGGCAATCAACATACACTCTTCACAATCATATGAACCAAATGCCTATGATGACTGTCATTTTTTTTGCACTGTTAATGATGCCAGCATGCAGGAGGATATGAATTTGACTATTAGCTCTTTGAGGGAATTTGTACCTAATTTATCTTTGCAATTCTAGTGATTAACACACCTGGCCCTTCGTATGGACTCAATATTTGTTCCAGGAACTAAACTGGATATCAAAGTTTCACACAAAGGGGAAAGGACATAGTTGCTTATTCAAAGTATTGTGAAAAGAAATTTTAATAGGTATTTTTCTGACAACTATGCAAAAATATATTACATTTTAAAAACCGAAACAATGTTTTTAATTTTAAGTTTGCTGAATTGTTGGTAGAGTTCATTCTATTTATTCAATATCTATTTTTTTTTCAGGGTAGAATTTTAAAAATCATTTATTCATGATTCTGGAATGGATTCCCTCTCCCCCAATCCCCACACACACAATGACAAGAGGAAAAGATGGCAAACAGTGGTGTGCAGTCTTATTACACAGTGATGATACAATTCTCAAATCAGTCTACTGATCACAACAGAGAGAACACTAACATCAATGAACTCAACACGATCACGTTTAAGAAGTTCATCAAAATCGGGTCTTTCTTATGAAAGAGGATTTGGAGTACGACCTCAGACAAGAATAACAGCACAGTTCTCTCTAACAATGTCTATTTCACAGCACTTGGCACTCTGCCTACAAAGAGGAGCTAGCTAGTGAAGTTCAGAGTTCACTTGGGGGGTTGCCTTGCAAGTTCCAACCTCAGCCTCTTAGTCTCCTAGAGGTCAGATTGGCTAATGTCCAGAAGAGGTGTGTGTGTGTGTGTGTGTGTGTGTGTGTGCGCGCGCGTGCATGAGCACACACAGTCAGTCCTGTCTCACTTTTTGTGACCCCCGTGGACTGTAGCCCACCAGGCTCCTTTGCCCATGGGATTTCCCAGGCAAGAATACTGGAGTGGGTTGCCATTTCCTTCTCCATATTTATTCAATATCTATTTTAGAAGAGGGTAAATTTCATTTACTCCAAGTATTTTGTTTGTTTTCTTCTGGTTTTGAAATAAAATTAATGTTTGGCTCAATATGTTTTTTGATTATCGGAAGATATGCTTCTGTTTTCCTTGACAACTGTATGTAATAGTAGTGATCTATTTCCCCTGCCTCTGCATTTTGCTGATTTTTCAAAAGTGTAATATCTTCTTATCAAACAATGAATAATGACTGAAAAATAACCAAATTCAAAAACATAATTATTATTTAACATCTCATGAAACATCCAAGAAAAAAGCACCATAAAGAAGATATAATGAGTAGAGAGAATCTAGTGTTTTTCTCTATGATAATTCATTATTTATCTTAATGTATTTTGTTTGTGTTCTATTTAACAGTTCTTTCAAATTTAGTCATACATTAAATGTCTAAAAAGAAGAGAAACACTATTATAAATCTGTCCAAATTAATAGAATGTACAACACTAGGGGTCAATTCTCATGCAATCTATAGACTCTGAGTGACAACATGTGTCAAGGTAGCTTCATCTATTTTAACAAATGTACTGCTCTGGAGAGGAATGCTGATAATGGCAGAAGTTGCAGATGCAGGGTGGGGAAGGAGACATATGGGGAATCTCTGAATCTTATTCTTCTCCTCAATTTTTTCTGTGAACCTCAAGCTTCTCTAAAAAATTCTTTACTAAAAAGAAGAAGCAAAGTCCAGAGTAGGAGTTATAAGTCCCAAATTCTATGTCCAACTCTGCTGTTAATTTACAAGGTATTGTTTACAAGTCATATAAGCTCCAGACCTCTGTTTCCTTATCTGTAAAATGACTGTTGTATCAGTATTCTACTGCTGTGTAATAAATTATTGCACACACACATACTTGTATCTCCTAGTTTCTGTAAGTCAAAAATCTCATCATAGCTTAGCTAGTTCCTCTGTTCAGGATCTCAATAGGCTGCAGTAGTGGCGTCGGCAGGGCCACATTCACTTCTGCAGGCTTGACCAGAGAAGAAGCTGCTTAAAAGGTCATTGTGATGGTGAACAGAATTTATTTCCCTATGGTTGTGCGACTGAGGGACCTGTCTTTGTACTGGCTGTTGATTGGAGGCTTGTTCAGAAACTGTCCACGGTTCTTGGACCATGTGACTTTTATCATAGGCAGTTCACAATGTGGTTATTGGCTTCTTCCAGGACAATTGAACAGTTTTTTTCTCTCTCTGGTTGGCTAAGATGCCATATAACTAAACGTAGTCATGAATCTGACATCACATCACCCTTCTCATTTTCTATTGCATAGAGGCAAGTCACAGGTTGCACCCCTTTCAAGGAAAGCGGACCATACAAGGGAGAGTCACCTGACAATGTATCTGACACAAAGATATTGAACCAGATAATCTTTTAGATTTTTTTCCAGCTATATCATTTTATGATTATTGAGGGAATACTGAGAATTCGTTAGTTCTTATTTTTTAAGTCACAGCCTCTGAACTCCCAAAGTTCAGAAAAATCTCTGACCTCCTTCCAGCTCATGAGCCAGAGTACATAACATTTTTCATGGGACCAAAATATAAGCAAGAAATTCCTATTCAAAAGAGCCAGCGGCTATAAGATGAGAAGAACAAGCCAAGCCAAAGCATCCTGAGAAAAGTCAAGGGAAGGAAGCTTTTGATGACAAGAGAAGTCAAATGGGAGATCAGCAGCAAAAATTGAGATAAAGGTCATAAAAACAAGAGCAAAGTTAAGTAAAGGGTGAATCAAAATGAGTGAGTGCTTAGAGGGTGAGAAGGGTATTTGGAGTGTGCTCCATGACATCAACTGCAAGTTGATGAAGTATCAGAAGCATGGCCTGTGTCAACTTAAATTGGTGACTCAATTTGACCACACATTGTTGTTCAGTCGCTCAGTTGTGTTCAACTCTTTGTGACCCCGCGGACCGCAGAACACCAGGCTTCCCTGTCCTTCACCATCTCTCAGAGTTTGCTCAAACTCATGTCCATTGAGTCAGTCAGTAATGCGATCCAACCATCTCATCCTCTGACGTCCCCTTCTCCTCCTGCCTTCAATCTTTCCCAGCATTGGGGTCTTTTCTAATGAGTCGGCTCTTTGCATCAGGTGGTGATGCAAATAATTGCCAAGTATTGGAGCTTCAGCTTCATCATCAGTCCTTCCAATGAATATTCAGGATTGATTTCCTTTAGGATTGACTGGTTTGATCTACCTGCAGTCGAAGGGATTCTCAAGAGTTTTCTCCAATACCACAGTTCAAAAGGATCATAAGTTCAAAAGTTCAAAGCTCAACTTTGACTGCACATTACAATTTCCTAAAGGATTATGTAAGTATCCAAATGTGCAAGTCACATCCTGGTCATATTAAGTCAGAATCTCTGAGGAAGGACCCAGCTCTCAATATTTTTTAAAGCTCTCTAGTAGCTTCAATGTGAAGCCAAGGTTGAAAATCACCTATCTCCTCTCACTATTCAAAATATGGTTGGAGGGCCAACTTGCTGCCAATATGCCAGCAAGATCGGCATATCTGACAATGGTCTTATTAGATATGCAGATACTTATTACTTTCTCTAGGCTTCCCAAGTGGCTCTAGTGGTAAAGAACCCACCTGCCAATGCTGGAGACATAAAAAGACACCAGTTCCATCTCTGAGTAAGGAAGATGCTCTGGAGGAAGGCATGCAACCCACTCTACTCTTCTTGCCTGGAGAATCCCGTGGACTGGGGAGCTTGGCAGGCTACAATCCACAGGGTTGCCAAGAGTGAGACATGACTGAAGTGACTTAGCATGCACACACGAATTACCTTCTCCAGACCTACTGAATATTAATCTACATTTTTATAAGACACTCAGGTGATCCCTATGTGACTAATCCAGTTAAAGATTTAGGGCAAAGAACAGTACCTCTATCTAGCATTCCACATGATTGTTTCTCCATAAAATTTGCATAGACTCTTTCAGCCCATTTCTTGACAATTTGAGTAAATAAGGAGTAAATGAATGGGTTGTGTAAAATGTACTACTTAAAAAAAGACAGAAAAATGTGAGGCTCTTTTTTTTTTTTTTTTTTTTTTTAAGGATTCTACTAGTTTGCTTAGAACAAAGATAGATATTTGACTTTCTTATGCCAACTCTGATTGGTTGGAAACGACTGCCTGGAGAACTCTTATTGAAAAATAAGAGTCTAAAATCTCTTTGGCTGAGAAGAGTACCCTGACAGATTAACTACGTCTCAGGGAATGATAGCTGTTTTACTGCATATTTGCTGAACTTGCTCTAGATTTTCTTATAGAATTGTAACTCTCATGACAGAGCCCACCCATTCTGAAGACACCTGACTAGAATTAAAGATACATGGTCCTGCAACACATCTGTCCTGATTAACTCATTCATTCTTTCATAAATTCTTTCATCCTGCTTCAATAAAAAGTTACCCAGTACAAGTTTTATGTTGCAGATACTCGCTGTGCTGGGTGTCAGATTCTTGTGGCATCAGAATGACCTCACCCTTCAATATAAACATGCCACAGATCCCTGAAATTCCATGAGCAAAGCAGCCTCACATTGCCATCAGTCATGCTCAAGACCAATGAGGGAACTGGTTTCACCAGAAGGGCTTGATTATTCCGCATGTCAGAGAGATGCTGAGCAGGAATCACACACATGATGTTTCAATTCAAACAGTTTCCTGCTGAATTTTAGAGAACTGCAGAGTCAGGGTAGCTTCATTCTGACCTTAAAATTTAGTTTAAGCACAGGTTAGAAATAGTTAATCCACAAGGAATATATCCTAAGTTACTAAGCTGTTCTATAACAAATCTTTCAGGAAAAAAGGACGATTATCTCATCTTTTTAACAATAAGAAAGTAAAATGCTGGTAGGTGGCTATCTTTAAAGCCCCAAGAGAGGGAGATTTTCCACTTTTATTCCTTTCAGTAATAAAGAGCTGCTGGAAGCACTATAGAAATGTTGTTTTTCAGTGACTGTGCCAATATACCTAGGCTTTCTTTCAAGCAGTGAGTGATTCCTTTGAATTATGTCTCAGCCAAAAATAGGGTTACTCATAAATGCATGAATACCTTCCAGCTCATAATTGCCAAGTTCCGGTTTTGGATTTTAGTCATCAAGCCTAAGCTCTTTTTATTTTCTTGAAATCTCATGTTGATGCAGCTTTTTTCTTCCTATTTTTCCTTCCCAGCAGCAACCACCCCATTCTTCCTTTATTAGCTTTGGATAACACACACTCACATACACACACACAGAGAAGGTACAAGGAATTGTATTATCCATCACAGAGGATTACAAACAAAGATTGTCTCATGTGATGAGCCATTGCTGAACATAAGGCTTTGATTTGAATGAAATGCTTTCTCATCACATTAAAAAAAAGAAATCCATTGGCAGTTACTGATAAGCTCAGAATTATTTCTGAAGAAAAATCAGTTTCAGTTCAAGATAAACATATGGAGACTGACAAGTAATTAAGCAGGAGGCTTTTTTTTCTTTTTTTTTTTGGTACTATTTGTCAGATATTTGAGGAAGATATTTTAGGAAAACTGCTTTTGGTAAACAGAAAAATTATATTGGCATTTTCCTCTGCCATTCTGAACTTTAATATCTCTTTTTCTGAAACATACAATGTAGTTATTAAGTACAGTATTGGAAATTTTAAAAATTGAGAAAATTACAAACATTCAGTAAGTAATTTGCACACAGATGAACAAAATACTTTGAACTTATGAAATAAGAAAATTAAGCTCCTTTAGAACAGTAAAATTTCATCAGACATAGCCGATTTTCACAGTAAAAATGTTGCATTCTTTTAAGCAAAACAAAGAGCTCAATCAACATTCAGTGTATTTCTGTTTTCATATACAAAATTAATAGTGTTCATACATGGAGAAAATGGTCACCTGCAGGGTTCATTAATGGACTATCTAGTTCCTACCAACATAAATTTCTCTACCTTCCAGCCTCAAATTCCATATGGATTACCATATTAGAAGAACTTCAATGGGAGATGTTGGACCACACAGAATACCATGAGGATACCAGAAAATTAGAAGGAGGTTAAAACTAATAGGAACATCACTAAATTTCCAATTTTCTCCAAAGCTGATTCTGAGTTGTTGTTGTTTTGTTTAGTCACTAAGTCCTGTCTGACCCTTTTGCAACCCATGGCCTGTAGCCCACCAGGAACCGCTGTCCATGGAATTTCCCAGGAGAGAATACTGGAGTGGGTTACCATTTCTTTCTCCAAGGGATCTTCCTCACCCAGGGCTCGAACCTGAGTCTCCTGCATTGTAGGCAGATTCTTTCCACTGAGCCACAGGGAAGCCCAGTCTGAGTAACATACATCATTTGTTATATGCAGAAAAGAAAGTAAATTTAGAAAAAGAACATTAAGATAGTACAGATTAATTTGTAGATATATCATCGATCCATAAGAAATACATGATTTTTCTTAAAAACTCTACAGTGCCAAACCAACTGAAGTTGAAAAGATCCTACAGATATGTTTTTTCCAGACATTTGGCTTTCTATACATTCAGCTGTATTTAAGTGTCAAAATGTTTGTTACATTTATAGTATTTAGGATGAAAATTTTCTTTTCCTCTTCTTACACATGCTGAGATATTATTCTATACTCAAGTTCAGCAGAGAGGTATCCAAAGGTAAGTGTACACTATTCATTATTGTAATGTGAAATTGATACAGTACTTTTTCTCTCCTAAAAAACTAGACTAAGGGAATCCCTTCCCCCACCCCCAACCAGTCCTCTTATCTTGGTTCTCCAGCTCTTCATAGATGTTAAGAGAAGCATACAAAGCATAGAAAAAGGTATCCCAGCAAGGTGAAAAGACAGCCCTCAGATTGGGAGAAAATAATAGCAAACGAAGCAACAGACAAAGGATTAATCTCAAAAATATACAAGCAACTCCTGAAGCTCAATTCCAGAAAAATAAATGACCCAATCAAAAAATGGGCCCAAGAACTAAACAGACATTTCTCCAAAGAAGACATACAGATGGCTAACACACACATGAAAAGATGCTCAACATCACTCATTATCAGAGAAATGCAAATCAAAATCACAATGAGGTACCATTACACGCCAGTCAGGATGGCAGCCATCCAAAAGTCTACAAGCAATAAATGCTGGAGAGGGTATGGAGAAAAGGGAACCCTCTTACACTGTTGGTGGGAATGCAAACTAGTCCAGCCACTATGGAGAACAGTGTGGAGATTCCTTAAAAAACTGGAAATAGAACTGCCATATGACCCAGCAATCCCACTCCTGGGCATACACCAAGGAAACCAGATCTGAAAGAGACACGTGTACCCCAATGTTTATAATAGCCAGGACATGGAAGCAACCTAGATGCCCATCAGCAGATGAATGGATAAGGAAGCTATGATACATATTCAGCCATTAAAAAGAATTCATTTGAACCAGTTCTAATGAGATGGATGAAACTGGAGCCCATTATACAGAGTGAAGTAAGCCAGAAAGATAAAGACCAATACAGTATACCAATGCATATATATGGAATTTAAAAAGATGGTAACGATAACCCTATATGCAAAACAGAAAAAGAGACACAGATGTACAGAACAGACTTTTGGACTCTGTGGGAGAAGGCGAGGGTGGGATGTTCAGAGAGAACAGCATTGAAACAAATACACTATCAAGGGTGAAACAGATCACCAGCCCAGGTTGGATTCATGAGACAAGTGCTCAGGGCTGGTGCACTGGGAAGACCCAGAGGGATGGAGAGGGAGGGGGGATCGAGATGGGGAATACATGTAGATGATCCATGGCTGATTCATGTCAATGCATGGCAAAAACCACTACAATATTGTAAAGTAATTAGCCTCCAACAAATAAAAATAAATGAAAAAAAGAAAAGAAAAGAAAAAGGCATCCCAATGGAAAAGAAAAAGGCATTCCTTAAAACCTAAATTATTCATATTTTGGTCTTTCCAGAACAGGAAAAGAAACATAAATAAACTATCATACCTGTCTAATGGTAGAGAATTAAGAGACAGAAAAAGAGTGATTATCTCTCTTCCTTACCAAAACATATATTATATAGAAAGTATAACACAAAAGCAGTAGATTCTAAGGAGGAGTAAGAATTATACTCTCAGCAATTTAAAATTTTTACTTAATAGTGTGCTTGATCTTAACCCACAGTGGTTGCTCCTTTTTTAGAGGGCTTAATTTCCTACCAAAGTTAAAGTATGTTATTAACATCTCCAAAATATGGTGCACTTAACACCCAGACAAATAATTAGGACATATAGGCTAAGAAGGATACTGTACTCTTTTTAACCGAAGCTGCTCCGGAGAAATTAGCACAAGTGACCACGAAAACATCAGGTTGGTACAAAAGTAACTGAGGTTTAGGACCTTGAATTTTACATAGTTATAACTAGACTCAGCCATATCTCCATTAATCAAAATAGGAACCATTACAATCAACACAATTTTGCCAATGAGAAATAAGTTTGTTTATTCCTGTAGCATAGAAATCTGTGCTTCAGGATCGAATGAACTCTTGGAAAGCATTTCTGCATCCTGCTGGTTGTGGAAGCATTCTCCCTGCAAAATTGTTGTTGAGATGCTTGAAGGAGCGGTAGTTGGTTGGTGAGAGGTCAGGTGAATATGAAGGATGAGGCAAAACTTCATAGTCCAATTCATTCAATTTTTGAAGCATTGGTTGTGTGACATGAGGTTGGGCATTATCATGGCGAAGAATTAGGCCCTTTCTGTTTTGATCAATGCTGGCTGTGGGCATTTCAGTTTTCAGTGCATCTCACTGATTTGCTGAGCATACTTCTCAGATATAATAGTTTTGCCTGGATTCAAAAAGCTGCAGTGGATCAGACTGGAAGCAGACCACCAACAGTGACCATGACCTTTTTTTTTGATGCAATCTTGGCTTTGGGAAGAGTTTTGGAGCTTCTTCCTGGTCCAACCACTGAGCTAGTCATCACCAGTTATCATATAAAATCCACTTTTTGTCACATGTTACATGCCACAATCCAACTGAAAAATGCTTTGTTGTTGCATATAGTAAGAGAAGACGACACTTCAAAATGACGAGTTTTTTGTTTTTTTTTTTTTTTCTTTTTGGTGGGTTCATGAGACACCCACTTATTAAGCCTCTACACTTTTCCAGTTTGCTTCAAATGCCAAATGACCGTAGAATAGTCCACATCGAGTTTGCCGAACAACTTCTCGTGTCGTTTTAAGAGGATCAGCTTCATGAAAGCTCCTAGTTGATCATTGTCTACTTCCAATAGCCAGCCACTATGCTCCTCATCTTCAAGGCTCTCCTCTCCTTTGCAAAACTTCTTGAACCACCACTGCACCCTATGTTCCTTAGGTGTACCTGGAGCAAATGTCTTGTTAATGTTGCAAGTTGTCTCCACTGCTTTACGACCCATTTTGAACAAGAACAAAAAAATTGCTAGAATTTGCTTTTTGTCTAACACCATTTCCATAGTCTAAAAGAATATATAAAATAAATAGCAAGCAACAATTTTTTTAATTAGCAAAAAAAGAGCAATAAATGTACATTAAAATTATGTATGACATAACCACACTTAAGAATGTATTCCAATATCAAATGGCAAATTTCAACAATGCAAACACCGAAATTTTCTTTGCACCAACCTAATATCTAATAACAAATTGCTAACACAGCACCAACAGATATGCAGCTTGTCTTCTTACAGTCTTTTCTTGTGATATGGAATTCTTATTCTTCATCATTGGATGGTTGAAAGGATGGATGGATGAAGCATGTAGTACAGATTAGAGTGTGCTGATTTACCTAGACATGCTTCCAGAATGAACTCAACTAATTTGAATCTAGACTAGGGCTAACTTAGAAGACTACACCTAACTCAGCTTACTCAGATTCCTAAAGATACTGGAGAATTCAAAATACTGTGAGGCCTACAAAGACCCGGTTTGATCAGGACAGCTAAAACACATCCCACCTGTACAAACAGTTCCCCAAAGCTCAAGACCTTTCCAAAGTAATTTGGCAGAAATTCTGATTGTAGCAGAATTTTTAATAGCATTCCAGAAAAATTATTTCAAATGAGTTTTTTTTAAATTGAACATTAGAAGAGGAGAAGAATACTTTTACTTTAAGGCAATGATTGACTCCAAATCTTTTCACTGACTTCTGTTTCATTTCATCTGGCTCCTGTTTACTGAAGTGGCAAAACACTAATTTGAGTGGAATCAATTTTTTCCTTATGATATAAAATGCTGTGGTAAGAAGATGTGCCAAAACAATTACCATACTACCCAGACTGTTAAACTCTTATTTTGAAATAATGTATTTGGCATGACCTACTCACTGCTGCAAGTAACTATAGCTTTAAAAAGTTTCCTTTAATAATCTTGATAATTTCTTTTAACTCTTATCTATTTTAGCTACTCAGCAAAAATAACTAAGGATGCTTATACTAAATAAAGAACTAGAACCACTAGCCCACCACAGCACATCATTTATCCTTCTTGGAAATTAAGGAGAAAGATTAGGGTTTCAGGAAAGATAGATAATGCAGACGAGTAGATGTCAGGTTGTGGAACAGAGAAGTTGTAAAGATATCACATTGGTTATGAGATCTGACAAGGCAGGAAATTTAAAACATAAAGTACACAGATTCTAAATGTTTTCTTGACATAGCTGAATTAAGATATAGTGCCTTCATTCAACAGAGTATTTTATAATGACTATTCAGTATAAGAAACAGCTCTAAGGAAACAGTGATGGTCAAATACATAACAAAATTTTTTTTTTGGTGGGGGGCGGGGGGGAGGATGTGCTACAGGGCTTGTGGGATGTAGGATCTTAGTTCACTGATGAGGATTTTAACGCAAGCCCTTGGCAGTGAAAGCGTGGAGTCCTAACCAATGAACCGCCAGGGAATTCCCACACAATAGATTTTCATTCAAAGTTCTCTGATGAGCACTTACTAAATACTCATTATGTAAAACTGCTTTAGATGAATCAAGGCAAAGCAGAAACCAAGATTTGTTGTGTTAAAACTTTTACCTAAAAAGCATCATAGCTTTGTACACGAATCATCACTAAGCTTTATCCTGATTCTCTTAGTTATTACAGGTATGTTAGTTTTCTATTGCTGCTGTAACAACTAGAATTTAGTGGGTTAAGGGCTTCCCCAATGGCTTAGCAGTAAAGAAGCTGCTTGCAATGCAGGAGACATAGGCAACAAGAGTTTGATCCCTGGGTCAGGAAGATGCCTTGGAGGAGGGTATGGCTACCCACTTCAGTATTTTTACCTGGAGAATCCCATGGACAGGGCAGCCTGGTGGGCTACAGTCCACAGGGTCGCAAAGAGTGGACCACGACTGCATGCAATGACTGTGCATGCACACACTCAAAGTGGGTTTAGTGTCATAAATGCATTTACCTTACAATTCCATAGGTCAAAAACCTAACAAGGGTCTCACTGGGCTAAATTCAAGTTTTCAGCAGGGTTACATCTCTTTTTGGAGACTCAAGAGGAAAAATCAATTTCCTTCGATTATAGGACTAGGATCCCTGAGTGCCTAATAGGTCTCAGCTAAGGGTACTTGCCAGCTTCTAGAGACCACCCACATTATTTTGTTCACGGCCCCTTTCCTTCATTTTCAAAGTCAGTAACAATGGATGGATTCCTTCTCAGTTCACATCTCCTGATCTACTCTTCTACTTTCTTCCTTTAGAGTGGCCCATGTGATTAAATTAGCCCTGCCTAGATAACCGTCCCAAAGCCTTAACTTAATCACATTAGCAAAGACTCTTTGTCCAGTAAAAAAATATTCACAGGTTTAGGTCACTAGGTGTCAGATTCTGCTTAACACAAAAAGGACTATAAAAATAGATGCTTTCCCAAACATCCTGAGGCATTCTTCTTGGGGAACATACACTGGCACACCAACAAAATTTTAATTTTTTTAGAGACAAAACTTAATTAAATTGAGTTTTTTTTAATTTATTCTTCATAAAATGTGATATGTTTCTGATGAAAAAGATTGTGCAAGTAAAAAAAATTCATTTCCTCTGCCCATGACCTTTATCCCATCATAGATCCTAACTATCCTTTAATACCTGGCTCAAATACTGTCAACTTACTTTTTAAAAGATTTTTTAAGCAATATAATTATGAATATAGGGGAATTTTAAACTGGGAAAATGTTATATGAAACTTTTATTTTTAAAGTGTGACTAAAATAGACAATTTTCTAGAGAATGTATTTGATCCAAATATAAAATTAGGATTGCTGAAAAAACTATTTCCAAAAAGGCATGGGGCCTACATGATTTAGAGATTATTTATTTCAGTGCTTAAACTGGAGGAAAATGGAAAGCTATTCAACTTATTTTATGACACGTACATATTCATAGATTCCAAATATGACAAAAATATACCCCTCCCCCCCAGTACTAATCAGTTCAGGCTGCTATAACAAAAATGTCATAAAGCAGGTGGTTTAAACAGCATTTATTTCTCACAGTTCTAGAGGCTACTAATTCCAGAATCCAAGGCACAGGCAGATGGTGTCTGATGAAAGTACTCTATCCTAGCTGGGTGTTTTCTTGTTATATCTTTACATGGTAGAGGGAAAAATCATTTTTCTCATGTCTCTTTTTATAAGAGCAGTAATCCTATTTCTGTTGCCTCCACTCTCACGAGCTCCCGAAGACTCCACTTCCTGATACCATCACCATACAACTGGGGGGTTAGGATTTAAATATATGAATTTTAGGGGACATATTCATTCAATCCATAACACACCTTCAAAAGATATAGCCAAATCTCACATATGAATACAAATGCCAAAATACTAGCACCTCAACTCCATCACTATACTGTAAGACTACTGTGAACAAGCACAGTTAGTATAAAAGGATGTTTAAATATTAGAATAATAATTCATCACCTTAATAAGTAAAAAGGTAAAAAGAATGCAATTGTTTCAATAGATTATTAAAAATTTATTAATTAAACTTCTGTTTATTCTTCTAATAAACTAATCCATCTTTCTTAAACTTATCAGCTTCAGACTTAATGTTGGAATGAAAAACTAGGGTGATAAAACAGAGCTAATTAGTCCTATTATTTTCTCCCAGGGGTCCGGGTATATGCAAAATGAAATCTACTTGCTTTCCAATGTTAATGTATTCCCATGAATGTCAGAAATCAGTTAAAGATGTCTACATCTATCAGTAATGACTTAGCATTGCTCTGGTTGCTTTATTCAATTAAATAACACGGAGGGAAATGATTATATGTAAGTTCTGTCAGTTGTTTTACTTGGTTGGAGCTTACAGTAGCCCTAATAGCAATAGCTATTTTTCAATTATGTTGATTTTTACTTAAATTCTATTTTTTCAAGAGTTAAAACTGCCACATTTGTTTACTGTTTACAGTTGACACTTGACCAGTGATGATTTGAACTGTTTGGATAGACTTTATACATATAAATAACTTTCAGTAGTAAACACTGCAGTAGGCTAAATTAAGGGAAAAAGAATCAATTTAAAAACTAGAAGGAAAAATTATAAATATACACTAATTCAATTAAATAAATATTTTTAAGCACTAACTGTTTATTTAAAAATTTATCTGAGGTTTAGAATTCAAAATTTAGATGCTACAAACTACAGCCCTTTCTCAGATTCCTTGAAAATCTTTGAGATATCTCTTCATTTGTCAGCCTGTGTGTGGCTTCCCTGCCTGAAAGATCTAATTCTATCTAATTCAATTCCTTAAGCAAAGAGTAAATTAATTACTTAAGGAAATAGCACGAGTCAGTTGTAGGAATTTTCTCTGACTATTAGTTATGTTTTTCATAGCAGATGCCAATATATTAGGTAGACTATATTATAGCAGATCTAGAAAAACGAATCATTGCATTCTTAAGAGTTACTCTGCTTTGCATTTATGATGCAAAAGAGCAGTGGGGTACCTGCAGCTCACTCTTTTCACCATATCACAACACACCAACACCGACATCCACCAATGAATTATTATCACTATAATCTTGTATATAATATTAACTCCAGTGTGTATTATTGTGAGGCTACAAAGCAGGGGCAAGCTTCCAATTTAGGGGCAACAGGAGAGGCAGCAGTGATACAATGCAGATAGAGAGGATAAGAAAAAAAAGGAGAAAACTATAGCAGGAGGAAGGAAGGACCAAGCTGGAGAAGAAACACTGTTAAGTATTTAAGCTCAGGCAAAATGACCAAGGGAGAAATAGACTAATGAAGACCAGTGCTCATCAGACTTGGGATAAAGTAATGACTCAACAGGCTTCCCAGGTGGTGCCAGTGGTAAAGAACCTGCTTGAAAATGTAGCAGATGTAAGATGCAGTTTTGGTCCCTGGGTCAGGAAGATCCCCTGGAGGATGGCATAGCAACCTACTCCAGTATTCTTGCCTGGAGAATCCCATGGACAGAGGAGGCTGACGGGTTACAGTTCATAGGGTCACAAAAAGTTGGACACAATTGAAGAGATTTATTAGCACGCATGTATCTTCACACATGCAATAATTAAAACTGGGACACTGCAGCAGAGTTAAAATAGTAGCACAGGTAATTCCTGAGCTATAAGATACTGATGTAAAAAAATGCTTATGTACCTCTTGCTTGAGGCTAGGGTTGGTTTTATGGACCTAGGAACAAATTGAAATATTCTTGGCTTTGAAGAAAAGAGAGAGATAAACCTAGGAAATTAGTACTCTTTTGTAATTGTGAATTTAAAGGTATATACCACCAGAACCTGGAGTTCCTATATCAAGTTGTCTTCAATTTCCTTTTTTAGAAAAGCTAAACAAATAAACAAATGAATAGTCCACTGAAGGTATTTCACTAAGAAATTTTGCATTCAGCCTAAGTATTCTTATACATATCTTTTTGCCTTTTTATACAGGTCATAGGGTTCTCACAGCAAGTATAAGGGAATGGTTTGCCATTCCCTCCTCTAGTGGATCACATTTTGTCAGAACTCTCCACTATGACCCATCCGTCTTGGGTGAATTTACAGATGTTCAAACTGGATTTAGAAGAGAGGAACCAGAGATCAAATTACCATTCACTGGATCATAGAGAAAGCAAGGGAATTTCAGAAAAACACCTACATCTGTTTCATTGACTATAATAAAGCCTTTGACTGTGTGGATCATAACAAACTGTGTAAAGCTCTTAAAGGGATGGTAATAGCAGACCATCTGACCTGTCTCCTAAAAAACCTGCATGCCAGTCAAGATGGAACAGAACTTTGTAATGGAACAACTGACTGGCTCAGGATTGAGGAAGGAGTTGGACAAGGCTGCTTACTGTCACCTGTTCCTTTAACTTATATTCAGGGCACATCACACAAAATGCCAGGCTGGAGGAGTTACAAGCTGGAATCAAGACTGCCAGGAGAAATATCAACAACTTCTCATATACAGATGATACCACTCTAATGGCAGAAAGTAAAGAGGAACTAAAGAGCCTCTTGATGAGGGCGAAGGAGGAGAGTGAAAAAATCACTTAAAAATCTCTTAAAACTCAATATTAAAAAAAACTAAGATCATGGCATCTGGTCCCATCACTTCATGGCAAATAGAAGGTGAAAAGGTAGAAGCAGTGACAGATTTCCTCTTCTTGGGCTCTAAAATCACTGTGGATGGTGACTGCAGCCATGAAATTAGAAGACGATTGCTTCTTGGCAGGAAAGCTATGACAAACCTAGACACAGTGTTAAATAGCAAAGACGTCACTTAGCCAAGAAAGATTCATAGTCAAGGCTATGGTCTTTCTGTAGTCATGTACGGATATGAGAGCCGGAACATAAAGAAGGCAGAGCACTGAAAAATTGATGCTTTCAAATTGTGGTGCTGAAGAAGACTCTTGAGAGTCCCTTGAACTGCAAGAAGATCAAACCAGTCAATCCTAAAGGAAATCAACCCTTAATACTCATTGGAAGGACTGATGCTGAAGCTGAAGCTCCAATACTTTGGCCACCTATGTGAAGAGCCAACTCATTGGAAAAGACCCTGTTGGGAAAGACTGAAGTCAGAAGGAGAAGAGGGCAACAGAGGATGAGATGGTTGGAAGGCATCACAGATTCAATGAAGATGAACTTGGGCAAACTCCAAGAGATGGTGAGGGACATGGAAGCCTGGTGAGCTGCAGTCCATGGATTCGCAAAGAGCTGGAAATGACTGCGTGACTGAACAGCAGCAACAATAAACACTTACATTTTCCCAGTGGGAACAATACTTCCCTCAAAGGAGCAAAACAGTTCTTTGGGCTGAAAAGTTTTAAGTCTTTTTATGTGTAAAGCACAGATATATATACAATACAGGCATAGATTTAAAGTATAACTGTGATGTTAAATTTTTATTGTTTGGTGCTACAGACTGAATATTTACATCCCTACTCCCATTCATATGTTGAAAGGCCCAATTCCCAGCAGGGATAGTATTTGAAGATGGGGCTCTGGAGAGGGGTCATGAGGGTGGAATGGAGCTTTTATAACAGAGACCCTAGATCCCTAGATATCTTTTCTGCCTCTTGTGAGGTTACAGTCACAGGAAGTATATTCTCACCAGGTATCAAATCTCCTGGAGCACTGATCTTGGAATTCACATCCTCAAGACTTGTGAGAAATAAATTTCTGTTGTTTATAAGCTATCTGGTATAGGGGTGTTAGAAAAGCACAAAAAAACTAATAGAGGTGGACATGGTAAAGAAAAAATAATGTCTTAAAAAGTTCTTTAAGAAGGTGAGAGTGAAAAATAGACTGAGACACTGACATATGAATTACTTCTGGGGTTATATACATAAGAAAATTAGGTAAGATCATATGATAAATGAGTACGAGTATATAATAGTACACACTCGGTAGCTTTAAAAAGAAATTAAGAGCTAATAATAGACTGTTTTAAATATATTTTCATTAAATTATGTATTTAAAATAACTGCCTACCAAAAATCCTACTACAGATACAGTGATTTGTACTTTATGCAATGTCATAATAACAGCTTAAATAAGCACTATTCTCTTATCTAGAAAATGAAATTTTAGCATATGGATAAACTTCTCAGAAATACTTAATTTTACCTTCTTAAGATAAGCACCCTATTATATCTTTTCCACTCAAGGATAATATAAATATGTCAGCCTCTCTATATATTGATAGCAACTTCTACTTTTAAATGGTGTGCGGTCAATTACTCAGTCGTGTCCAACTCTTTGTGACCCTATGGACTGCGGCCTGCTAGGCTCCTCTGTCCATGGGATTTCCCAGGCAAGAATACTGGAGTGGGTTGCCATTTCCTCCTCCAGGGGTCTTCCCAGCCCAGGGATGGAACCTGTGTCTCCTGCATTTGCAGGAGGATTCTTTGCCATTGAGCCACCTGGAAAGCCCACTTTTAAATGTATGTGACATTGTTTTATTTACACGTCTTCTACGTCTGGCTGTTGCATTCCCCCGTTGTGTCTGCCTCCACCCCTTCAAAATCCTAACCCATGCCTGATGTTTCTTTTACATGCCTGCTAAGTCGCTTCAGTCGTGTCTGAGTCTTTGCGACTGTATGGACTGTAGCCCGCTAGGCTCCTCTGTCTATGGGATTTTCTAGGCAAGAACACTGGAGTGGGTTGCCATGCCCATCTTCAGTTTACATAGTTGCCCTAATTTAAACTTTCCAGAGAAAAAAGAAATCCTTTGAAAAAAATATCCACTAGATCAAAGAAGAGCAATATCTAAGAAAAACGAATGACTTTTCTCTTGTTGCCCTACAAGTAGTAGCTGGCCTTCTGTAAAGAATCTATAAAGGAAAAAAAAATTTCTGGTTTGCATGCTTTCAGAGTAGATGCCTGATGGCAGTCTTCCCTAAGCTTTTCCGCATTCAACAGACTTTCTGAGCTGAATATCTTATGTAAGCCAAAACTGATTCCAATGAAGGGTGGTTCACAAAAAAAGAGAAAAGATCAATTGTCTTGCTAACTAAGAGAGCAAGAAAAT
The DNA here is from genome assembly GCF_033118175.1 of Dama dama. Lineage (NCBI taxonomy): Eukaryota > Metazoa > Chordata > Mammalia > Artiodactyla > Cervidae > Dama > Dama dama. Next base: position 36,997,112 of record NC_083683.1, on the reverse strand, counting down.
CAATAAAATGATGACATTTATATTATCTTTATTTACTAGCGGTGTCTATTTCAAATGAAGCCTTGGCTCCTATGAATAAAAATAAATCATTTTGGCAGAATGGACCTTTCTCCTAAAGGAAGAGAGAGGGAGAAGAAGCGGGGAGAGAGGGAAGGTGGTAAGGAGGCAGGGAAGAGCGTAACTTCTAGAAGATGGTTGCAACTGCAGATTGTGAATAACTATAAACTTCTCATTAAGAAGTTCCTTAAATCAATTAAAGAAGAATTTAACTCAATCCCATATGTGCAAACCACATTTGAGTCAATCCAACAAGATTAAAGAAAGAACATTCAACTTTTTGTCATTTATAATATATTCACAAATTAATATTTATTCCTAACTTGGAAAATGTGACCATTACTATCATAAAATGATTAAACAAATATGGAAGGAAATAGGAAAAATAAAGTGATGAAAGGGTTTCCATCAATCAAAAAAAAACCCCAAAAAAACAAAAAACAATGCTTTATTGATTTATTATCTTCCTCCAATTTGGAGTAGAGTGGAACTAAATTCTAAGAAATTTTTACTTTGATTTTTTTCCAGACTACCTGAAATGGGCTTCCTTAAATAAAAGCTCATGCTTGTTTATAGGAGTCATTATCATAAGATGATTTCCTTATTTTTGAGCAGCAGGAAAAGAAGAAAATAACCAATTTGGGGGAAGTAACTGTTTTCACACAAATCTGGACTCTATTGAGGCTTTCCTTTCCAATATATTTTAAAGTTTTTGGCCACAAAATAACATGATTATTGTATCAACATTACCTAACCAAGAATTCTAGGTCAAAAGTAGCTATTTTATAGAATTTGATTTTTTAGATTTATTTTAGAAGTGCATTTTGCCAAGTGCTCTGACATCCCCAAGTTCATATACATAGCAATAATTCTTAAAGGGTTAGAAACAAAATCCAACCTAAATTTCATTTTATTTTCACGAGTACAGTCAGTTGCTGGGGATGAAGGAAAGGATGGAGAAGAAAGCGAAAATATAAAGAAAAAATAGCCCATGTTTTCTTCCCAGTCAATCCTAAAGGAAATTAACCCTGAATATTTATTGGAAGGACTGATGCTGAAGCTGAAGCTCCAATACTCTGGCCACCTGATGCTAAGAACCGATTCACTGGAAGACTCTGATGCTCGGAAAGATTGAAGATAGGAGAAGGGGGCAACAGGGGACGAGATGGTTAGAAGGCATCACCAACTCAATGGACATGAGTTTCAGCAAACTCTGGGAGATAGTGAAGGACAGGGAAGCCTGGTGTCCTGCAGCCCATGAATCACAGAGTCAGACATGACTTAGCGACTGAAGAACAACAATCAATAAGTAGCAATAACATTAATACAAATGACCAATAAACATGTGTAAAATGTTCATCTTCATCAATAAGGAAAAAAATGGAAGTTAAGCTATAGTGACAAAGTTTTTAGTGAAAAAAAAAATGAAATGATAGACAAAAGTAATCACAAAAATCTCTGCATGGTAGATTTTTCTTTATCACTTTTCATAATTTCCAAGATTTCTAAAAACAATATATGCTGCTTTAGAAACTATAAAAAAGTAAATGTTATTAAAAAATATAATCCATTCCCACAGCATAAAATAAGACTCTACAAAATATCTCATATTTCTACTTACCATTCAAAGGTATCTACTGATCAGTTTTTATACTTTCTTCTGATCATTTTTCTATTTATTATCATAATTAAAAAAACATTTTGGGGTTTGTTCTGTAAGCTCAATGTTACATCTTTTTTAAATATGAATATCTTCCTCATACAATTTATTCCCAGAGTATGTCATATGAGTATTTAGATTAGACTATAAGAGATAGCCATTTCTGTAGGTTAAAAGGATTAATATATCAGCAACATCATATGGTTCCACTAAATCATAGTGGTAATGAGAGCCACAAGTAAAGCAACAGCCCTTTCTAGAACAATATATATTTTACTTTTTATGTTTACCTACAGAAATATCATAAAAGACGTTTAAACATGAAACCATTTAACACAAACGGACACCAAAGTTCTATGAACAGATAAAACACTGAGTTGCCCGTTCACTTCCAGAGTGTTGCTTCAGAGGAAACCTTGGGAGGTCAGTTACATAGCCATGGAGGGAACCTTGTTCTGTGGCTCTGGTAGTGTGGCTGCACGTCAAAACTGAAGTTCAAATGCTGATCAGGGATATGGCAAAGCTCCAAGCTACACTGAGGATGTCACTTTCAGTCACTGCTATGACTCAACGACTGGGTGCAACCACAACACGTCGGCACTCTGTAAATAAAACTGAATTCAGCTAGTAGGCAAAGCTAACCAGAAACATAGTATGGAGTACTCAGTAGTTTATCTCTTTAGGATCATTTGAGGGGTGCCAAAAGCCCAGTATTCAAAAATATCTTTCCTGTGTTTGTCTAACTTCGCCATTATTGTTGACTCCTTTCTTTTTGTTTTTTAAACTGTTTAGTCTGTGGTACTTTAAAATATAAATATCACTGAGGGTAACACATTAAGACAGAAGTTAAGTGCTACCTCTCTTCTTTAAAAAAGGCAAACAAGACATGAGTCATCAGAAAAAAGTAGGTACAAAGTTCATGAAGGGGAGGTAGACCATTAATAATCAATTTGTTTCCTACACAATTTTCCCTAATGACAGTTGCCTTACATTTCATTCAGTGATAAACCATCTGATCTTAGATTTTAGAAGCCCAGACAACAACCAAATAATATTTGGGTTATAGTCCAGAAAGATCTCTGACTGATCTCAGAGTGTACCATATAGAAATCCTAAACTACTCCTAACTGTGGTAATATTAGAAACCCTTATTGGAGAAGGAAATGGCAACCCACTCCAGTATCCTTGCCTGGAAAACCTCATGGACAGAGGAGCCTGGTGGGCTGCAGTCCATGGGGGTCACAAAGAGCTGGACACGACTGAGTGACTAACACACATAGTATATATTATTAAGGCTCCTTGCCCAGCCCATACTTTTCCATATTTCAGAACTGCCCCTTTACATGCAGTTGGAGTCTAGCAATATGCCTGAATTTCATATCTTACCCACCACTCTACAGCCAAGTGAACCAATGATAGATCTCCATCGATAGGCCAAAGAAGAATTCATTAGAGTCTTTCTTCTAGGAATATAAAACTGGCCTTTAATCAGATTAGTTAATCTCTGACAGTGGAAGAGCTAATGGAAGCCCAGGATGTGTATCCTGACCAAGACTGGGATACCTTGGGAGAAATAAAGACAGTCAACAAAGGGAGACATACAGAGAAAAATAGAGATGAGAGGCTATGTGGTTCCCAAGAAAGATTAAGACAAAGTCCCCTTTGGTAGATTTCTAGTTCCTGATTCCAGCACTTCATCAATGGTGCTTTACCATACTTTGAGACTACGGATCCCATGGGTACCACTGATACCTTACAATATATTTCCATTTAACTATTAAGTTGAGGATGTGGTTAATAACTGAAGCTACAACAACAAAACCAGCAGAACAATACTCGAAAACATTATAGAGAACCTCTAAACATCAGGTAGTACTCATATCTGTAAGATTTTCTATTTTATCTTCACAATGACCCTCCATGATACATCAAGACCATACCCAAATTCATATCTGGCAGCATCAGAGTATGAGCTCAAGCACATGACAATGGCCATGTAGTGTTTAACTATAGAGTATATCCAGAGTTCCATACAGTATAGCATCAGGCCATCTGTATCTGATTCAAGTGTCATTAAAACAAAAGAACAACAAAAATAACAACAAAAACAGTTGCTTGGCCTAGACATGTCCACAGAATTACAATTCCTAGAAGGTAGAAATTTTCAGTTACTCCAATAATTTTATGCATATTTTGAAAACCAATGATCTAACCAGAAGATATGGGTTGAGGGCTGCTATCAGGGTTTTGGTGGTAGTATTAATAAATATGGCTTTTGAATTCTAGTGCTGGAGAAGATTCTCGAAAAGCCCTTTGACAGCAAGGAGATCAAACCAGTTAATCCTAAAGGACATCAACCTTGAATATTCATTGGAAGGACTGGTGCTGAAGTTGAAGCTCCATTACTCTGGCCACCTGATGTGAAGAGCCAACTCACTGGAAAAGACCCTGAAGCTGGCAAAGACTGAAGGCAAAAGGAGAAGGGATTGAAGGCAAAAGCAGAGGATAAAATGGTTGGATAGCATCACCAACTCAAAGGACATGAATTTGAACAAACTCTGGGAAACAGTGGATGACAGAGGAGCCACGTGTGCTACAGTCCACAGGGTCGCAAAGAGTTGGACATGACTTAGTGACTCAACAACAACAATCAATAAGTATCGGTGTCAGAAGTGGGAGTAGGGTTAGGGGAGGGCAACAATACACAGTGGATGAAGGATTTCACTTCCATTGCAATCTCCTTGGTCCCTCAGTATCATTTGACATGTCATCACAGAACCTAATTTGGGGGAATTCAAAGTATGGGAAAGTGGTGGGCTCACCAATGAAAGTTATTTAGACTGCCCTGGGGGCCAATACTGGTTGTATAAATCTTCAGTCCCAATGCTGCTGCTGCTGCTACGTCACTTCTGTCGTGTCGAACTCTGTGCGAGCCCATAGATGGCAGCCCACCAGGCTCCTCTGTCCCTGGGATTCTCCAGGCAAGAACACTGGAGTAGGTTGCCATTTCCTTCTCCAATGCATGAAAGTGAAAAGTGAAAATAGAAGCATACAAATTCAGCTTTGAGAAATCCTAACCTAGAAAAACAAGGGACTTCAAAGTAATAATTTCTTATATCATAACATTCCATTCTGAACATGGACACCATGCACATTTTCTTTATCAAATACATAATTGTGATTTTCTTCTTTTTCACAACCACAGGGATTTCCGCACACTTATCATTGGTGCAGATGGAACCATTTCTTTCCTAAAGAGTGGGAAGTCTTTCCTGTCATATTTTATTGGTTCTTCTGGTCATTAAACTTGACAGGCTACAAATCCCCTGTTTACCATTAAACAGACTGTGAATAACAAGATAGTGTTAAGCATTTCTGGCACACAGATTTCAGTTGGACAATCAATAGGACCATCATTCCAGGAAAATTATTGCTGTAATTGAAAGGGAGGGATGATCATCAAGAAGAATTGCATGTTCCCTTTATATGTGAATTTAGGGGGGGAAAAGCCTAAAAATAAAAAGTAGGACAGTTCACAGTTGCAAACATTTTGATTAATAATAATGATAAAGGAAGGCAGGAAATAAATGGCTGGGACTGAGACAGAAGATGTGGCCTATCTTCAGGATATTATTTTCTCAACAGTATAAAGGCATGGGAAACATTACATCGAAATGTAATAGTACTACTTAATCTTAAGACCAAATGCACAAATCACTCATTAATTCAAAAAAATTGTATGTTGTAGTGTTTATCTATAAATGAGTTGATTATATTTTTAGAAACCATGGAAAATGTGTAGACGCTGATGTCATTGCACTTTGGCTTTACTAAGGATGCTCATTGTGAACAGAGTTGTTCCCTCCCTTGGCTCCGGCACTAGACTACTGCTCCCTCCCACACCACCCACCTACCGACTCCCTCCCTGAGACACAAACACTCTAGATCATAAGAAAATGTGCTTCTAAAGATTTAAATCTGCTGTCTTTATTGTGGACAAAATTAGGTTCTTAACTAAGAAATTCCAAAATCCTATTTTTCCTACATGGCTCCTCTTATGAATGGAATGAAAAAATTATTTATAATTATTGATTTCATGCTTGTGTCTGTTTTACATGAGCTCCATGAGGGTGAGAATCTTGCTTTTTTTTTTTTTTCACCTCAAAAACTATGAACCCTAGTCCATTGAACAATGCCAGGAATCTGGGAATTAACACTTATGTGTAAGTGCATTGTTTAAATGTGTGTATATAAGTATGTGCATAAATATATTATTTTGAATGATGCATTCTCATCTGACAACCTTTTATTCATTGTCACTGGATGCTCTTGACTTAAAAAAATGTGATATGGAGAAGGAAATGGCAACCCACTCCAATACTCTTGCCTGGAAAATCCCATGAACGGAGAAGCCTGGTAGGCTATAGTCCATGGGGTCGCAAAGAGTCAGACACGACTGAGCAATGTCACTTTAATAATAAATGGCTTCCTCATTAAAAAAAAAAAAAATGTGATAACCTTTTTTAATAGTTCACTTAATTCAGCTTATTCAAAGATTTATGAGAGCCAGAAGATTTCTATTTTCTCTCCAATACACAAAAATGCACGGATTTAACCCCACATCCCCTAAAAAATAAGCCCAGTTTAAGTTTGTTAGGTCACAGTGATCTCTTTCAGCCTTCACTATCCATATCTCAGTGACCATAAGAAATCCCAAACCTTTGTGTTTTTGTTTGCTTGTTTTAAATTACTTTTCTTTTGACTAAGCTCTGTCTCTTCTCTTAAGGCCAACATCCCAGTGTTTCCAGTGTAGCTCCTAGGCCTATATCTATCTCCCTACAGAATCACAATATCAGAGAACAGAGGTTTTATCAGGCACCCCAGAGGACACTAACACACACCTGCAGAGTCACTACTGAATGGTTAAGGCAGAGTGTATGGAATGGGGACAATATTTGCAATCAGTATTTCCAATACTGACATTCTTTCATGTTGCTTTCCTACTTATCTTATTTGCCAATGGCCACATGATACTGGATAGGTAAGAGAGCGCACTTCACACTTTGGAGTTTAGCAAAGTCTTCCATATTTCCTTGCTCAGAAGCTTTGATTTCTGTTAAGCCATGTGTAGTTCCATTAAGCCATCATGTTCAGCACACAGAGTATCCCTTGGGATATCCATTACTTGGGGTCAAAGCTGTGAATCAGAGGGCTGGGGACATGGTTTGAATTAAATGCCACATCTAGACATTTCAGTGGGGTTAAACCATAGAAGAAGAAGACAGCCAGAAATGACAACTGTTCCTTTAGTAATCACTTAAAATTTCTCAGCATTCTACCAAGTGTATATTAAAAAGTCTATCAAAGAACATAATGAGGTTAATAAGTCCATGGACATATTTATTTTACTTGTATATTAATTCTAATTGAAAAAAATTCAAAAATATTTTAACCACTTCTGTCAAAAAAAAAAATCCAAAATGATTATCTTTCAGTAACTTAAAAAAGAGATAAAGGAGAAAGATAAAACTAAATAGCACTTTGAAAACAGTGAGAGATAAAGGACAGAGAGATAAGACATAAAAAGGAATACTCCTGGATAAAAAATATACTACATTGTATAGAAATAGAAAGAAAATAGAAATAAAAAGTATAATCCCAGTTTTGTGAGAAAAGTAAATCTCTACAAAACTTTGGCATAAGAGTTATGAAGCACTTTAATTAAAAACTCTGTAAACGCAGATTAGAGGCATATTGTAACTTGAAGATCCAAGGAGAAGTCACAACTCATTTCTCGGTTTCATGGGGTTTTCAAGCCAGAAAGTGATGATTCCAAGATTTCTAGAATCTAGCAGTAATTATGGGAGAGAGGAAAGATAAAATCTCACCTTTCTTCTTTAATGAAGTTTACGGATTCTCATTGCTCAAAGGCAGAAGCCTCCCCCTCTTTTGGGCCTGACACAGAACATGTTATTCAGGTGCATGCATGCCCACACACAAAACCCACGGTAAGAAACTGTCATTTCCTAATTGATGCCAGCTGAAGAAAGGCTTTCAGTCCTTTAAGGGCAACGAAAAGGCCTCCTTATGACAGAGCCCCAGAGCATTCGTGATGTAGAGGTGAGATAGCATATACTTACTGACAATCAACTTTAAGTCAAATAAACTCCTTTTTCTATGACTTAACATCATTTATTCCCTCAGAAGTTCAGAAATCTCAGGTCAGCCATTCTCCAGCAACCAACCTACAACCGAGTTGCAATAGAAGGACATCTGTCCATACTTCGCCTTTCAGAAAATAAAAGTCATGACAATGCCTAGGGTGAATTATCCAGACTCCATTGTGATAGTCAATAATGTTTTAATTCGGAATATCTATGCTAGTGGACTTGAGTTAATAAACATTTGTGAGCTGGTGTTACCTCACATTCCAAATTATTTGGATGATGAGTGGTCATTTCCCACCCAACACACGTAGAGGTCACTGGTGGCAGCTTTAATATACTTACCAAGGTTACTGTCAATAAACGTCTTGAAAAGTATAATTTTTCATCATTCGTTTTCAGATAAAGAAACTGAAATTAAGTGTTTTCAAGTTAGACAGAGTCTGCTGGTAACATCTCCAGTTACTTTTCTTTTTTATTTAGCAGAATACTGATATTGGTTTTGGAAAAGTTCCCACCTAAACATAATTTTTCAGACTCCTGTGCTGATACGGGTAGTCACGTAATAATATTTCTGGATGATAAGATATAAGTGGATTTATTGGGAAAGATTTCTGGGAAAGCACCTTAAATAGGAAATGGATTTATTCAATACCCCATGTATCCTCTTTGCCCTTGGGACATTTCCCTTACTCCCCGCCAGAAATGAAAAGCTCTGGCAACCATCTTGAGCTGGCTATGAGGGAAAAGCCAAGAAAATCAGCCTGACTTCCTTGAGACTTCAGACTGCCTACTTCTGAATTTCTTGCTTTGAGGCAGTAATGTTAACACCTATGTCACTTAAACCACTGTTCTAGGATTTTCTGTTACATGCAGCTCAACTCTGTCCTTAAATTTTACATCCAGTGATAGGCTAAAGGTTCTATAGCTATAAAATAATGTAACTTCTTCTGATTCCATATTCAATAAAGAAAACCAAGAGTAGAATTTCTCAATGCTAAAACAGCTAGTCAAAGTGTTGATAATATTTAAGGGCTTACATGCAGGGTTAGAATTACCCTTTAGACATCAGTGTCCCGCAATGCAAAAACATGTTCCTATTGCACTCCTTGTTTATATTCAAGCATTGATCAAGTATTATTACAAACTTATTAGCAACAGATAATGTGTTCCAAGGACTAAAAATGTGACCACTACCAAGACGCTTTCAGTCTAGTTTGCTGGATATCTCAAATAATTAAGTGAAGAACTGTAATTGTGATCAATGCTATAAAAATGTTACTGTGATAAGACATAATAAAGAAATCTATTCTAGTCTATGGTATCAGAGAAGGCTTTGAGATGTTAAAAAATAAACTGAGGCATATTAAAATTTTCAAGAGTTTATTTGAGCAAACATCAATTCTAACTGGGTAGTATCAAACCAAAACTGGTCAGGAGCATTCTGCCAACAGAAGCTAAGGTAAAGATTGTTATGGAGAAGATGCAGAAACAAAGCAAGACAACTATTTGATTGATTATAGCTTAGTGTTAGTTGCTCAGTTGTGTCCAACTCTTTGCGACCCCATGGACTGTAAGGCAGGCTCCTCTGTCCATGGGGTTCTCCAGGCAAGAACACTGAAGTAGGTTGCCATTCCCTTCTCCAGGGATTATAGCTTAAACCATTGCCTTATTTAAGAAAAATATGTTTGGCTGTTTGTGACTGTTCTTAGGTTTAGATTTCTTCACCTTGAGATATTTTCAGGAAATTTACTCTATCTTAGGTTTTGGTTTGATTATTTAGATGCTGGGGCACTAGAGCTACTTTAGTCTCCAATGGCCTTTTCAATTGAATTACTTTAATAGTGAGAGTTTGACATTTGTGCCGACTTCTGAAAAATAAGTGTTTATGAGCCAGGTGAATAGAGAGAGCAAATATTCAGGCATGAGAAACAGTATGTGTAAAGGTCCTGAGGTTTAATAAAGGTCGGGAGAAGTGGTTCACAGTTAAGATGGAGAAGCAGGCTATAATACAGGACCTTTTAGGTGGTTCTGAGATTTTACACTTTATCACAAAAAATATTGGAAACCATGGAACACTATGGAGGTGGGTCATAACCAAATGGCTTTTGGGATAAAAGGGAAAACACCCTAACTGAAGTATTTTATTTTTATTATTTTTTTTTTAACTGAAGTATTTAAACAAATGGTTTGGAGCAAGACAAGAGGAAGCCATACTATTAGGTAAGATATTATTATTATTGTAGTAGTTCAAGCAAAAAAAACCAATGTTGAATTAAATACAATGGTAACAGATGAGTGGAAAAGTAGACAGATTTAATACGTATTGAGGAGGAAGTTGCTTCTGGATATAATGGCTAATTGGATAGTAGAGGGCTAAGAATGAAGATAAGAGTGACTTCCTTCTGAGTGGGTTTTGTCATAAAATATCAAGATAGAGGTTGCAGGAGAAGGAAAGATTTTTATAGGAAAGAGCTTTAATCCAGTGTTGAGTCTGAGGAATGTATAACACATGCAAACATAGATATTGAGGAAGCAGTTGATAAGAAGTGCGAGAAGTCTGTGGTGGTGTTTTAATTGTGGATGTGACCACATATAATGAACAACATTATATATGCTTACTGACACACTTTTACTTCTTTTGTTAGAAGCCCCTTGTACTGTCAGTAAACAGGTTTTCACTAATGAGAATTAGGGAGAGCATTGTATCTTCATCCAACCTACCAGTTTTGCATAATTCTTCCTCTCTTGATAATTCCAAACAAGGTACTTAACAAGCTAACTCTCAGCACCTTCATTTTTGAGCACTGTATCCACCTCCTATAATCTCTTACATAATTGTTAGAAGAATCACACCAGCTAAATGTTCCAGGAACTGCTGCATTCTTTATATATGTAATTCCTAACCATCTGAACAGTTCCATGAAGAAATATTTCCAACACCATTTTTTTAAACTGTCACCCTGATGATTTAACTTACATGAAAAAGAATGTGCACATATGTATAACTGAATCATTGTGGTACAGCAGAAATTAATACAACATTGTAAGTCAACTACACTTAAATAAAATAATTCAAAAAAAAAAAAAAACAAGGGAAAAAAAGGCAAAGGCTGTCAGTAGGTTCATTATTAGTAATATTTATTCTGGTTACTCACTTAGCCTTTGTTTGCCAGATTTTCCTACTTTAAATATACAATTCTTCCTTAAATAATTAAGCTGAGAAGATACTTTGAGTCCATGAAAATGTCATAACACCTCAACCCTTGCCCAACATTCACTGTATATTCAGCCAATGATGAATTTTGTCTGAATTATTTATGACAATGATGGCTGTCATATGATACTTTTCTGTCAATCTGTCTACATTTGTGAGTTGGCATTCTACTGCAAAATAAGAGCTTTCCCTTCCTTTTATCTATTTTATATCTTCTCAGAATCAATTTAAACTCATGGATTTTTAAATTTTTTTATTGTTGTAAAATGTGGGGTTTAAAAACCCTCAATCCTCTGTTTATCGTTACTTACGACATTTCTAATGTGATATAAACTCCATCTCAGAGACTCATTTTTTGCTAGGTAGTCTGCAAAATTTAATTTCAAAAATGTTTTTCACATAATGTCCTCCAGAATTAAATTAGATTAACTTTTGGATCAAACACTGGTTTGGAATACCCAAAGCTTCCACCTATTGGGATGGATACTTGTGAGCATGGTTGATGAGTGAAAGAGTGAATTTAGTCAGAAACATCCAATATAAACTTTGACCAGAAACTATAAAATTCCTAGAGGTAAACATAGGCAAAACACTCTCCGACATAAACCACAGCAGGATCCTCTATGACCCACCTCCCAGAATATTGGAAATAAAAGCAAAAATAAACAAATGGGACCTAATTAAAATTAAAAGCTTCTGCACAACAAAGGAAACTATAAGCAAGATGAAAAGACAACCTTCAGAATGGGAGAAAATAACAGCAAATGAAGCAACAGACAAAGAATTAATCTCAAAAATATACAAGCAACTCCTGAAGCTCAATTCCAGAAAAATAAATGACCCAATCAAAAAGTGGGCCAAAGAACTAAACAGACATTTCTCCAAAGAAGACATACAGATGGCTAACAAACACATGAAAAGATGCTCAACATCACTCATTGTCAGAGAAATGCAAATCAAAACCACAATGAGGTACCATTACACGCCAGTCAGGATGGCTGCTATCCAAAAGTCTACAAGCAATAAATGCTGGAGAGGGTGTGGAGAAAAGGGAACCCTCTTACACTGTTGGTGGGAATGCAAACTAATACAGCCACTATGGAGAACAGTGTGGAGATTTCTTAAAAAACTGGAAATAGAACTGCCATATGACCCAGCAATCCCACTTCTGGGCATACACACCGAGGAAACCAGATCTGAAAGAGACATGTGCACCCCAATGTTCATCACAACACTGTTTATAATAGCCAGGACATGGAAGCAACCTAGATGCCCATCAGCAGATGAATGGATAAGGAAGCTGTGGTACATATACACCATGAAGTATTACTCAGCCATTGAAAAGAATGCATTTGAATCAGTTCTAATGAGATGGATGAAACTGGAGCCTATTATACAGAGTGAAGTAAGCCAGAAAGAAAAACACCAATACAGCATACTTACACATACATATGGAATTTAGAAAGACGGTAACGACAACCCTGTATGCGAGACAGCAAGAGAGACACAGATGTACTGAACAGTCTTTTGGACTCTGTGGGAGAGGGCGAGGGTGGGTTGATATGGGAGAATGGCATTGAAACATGTAAATTATCATATGTTGAACAAATCACCAGTCCAGGTTGGATGCATGAGACAAGTGCTCGGGGCTGGTGCACTGGGAAGACCCAGAGGGATGGGATGGGGAGGGAGTTGGGAGCGGGGTTCAGGATGGGGAACACATGTAAACCCATGGCGGAGTCAAGTCAATGTATGGCAAAACCAATACAATGTTGTAAAGTAAAATAAATAAATAATTTAAAAAAAAAAAAAAGAATTTACAAGTAAAAAAAAAAAAAAACTTTCTGCAGAACATTCTTAGTGTATCTAAGTCTTAACCTTGGTTCTTCTTCCTTTTTTTATTTATTTTAGGTGCAAGAAAATTATTTTATAATATTTTGAGGTTTCTTACCATACATCGACATGAATTACCCCTGGGTGTACGTATGTCCCGCCATCCTGAACCCCTCTCCCACCTCCGTCTCCACCCCATCCCTCTGGGTTGTCCCAGAGAACCAGCTTTGAGTGCCCTGCTTCATGCATCCAACACCATTTTGCAGGTAAGGAAATGGAGATTCAGAGAGGCACATTGATCAAGATATTCCTAGGGTGAGTGGGAAGCTTGTCTTCCTTCCATCCTCAGTCTCTCAGACACCCACGGCGTCCCTATCTGTTCCCACTGAGGAGCTGATAAAAAATGCTTCACGGTAGTGATGGAAACAAGTACCAGCTCCTCTTAAATTAGCCCCAAATACTACATGCAAATATCCCACAAGTGTTTCAGAGAGTGTTGAGTTTCTTTCCTGAGGAAAGCTATATTTAGAGATAAGATATGGGTGATGTTCAGAATGTAACGGAAAGACTAAATTTTATATTTACTCCCTTTGTTTACCTTTAAGGGAGATGAACAATAGAGGCCTCCATTGCATTACTTTAAAAACTAATTTTTCAAAATAGGCCTAAAAAGTCCATCTGTTTTAATAAAGATCTCAGTAGGATGTTAACTTAAGAGTAGCTGTGATGAATGGCAAATTAATTTCTACAGAAATAGCAAAATGCTTTGTGCATAGTATGATAGCTAGGTCATGATTCAGTGCTTACTGCCTTCAAAAATTTGGCATATTAATGAGACAGGTGTGTGAGGTGAAGAGAAACATCCTTTAAACTTGATTTTCATTTTACCCCAATCATTTCACTTTTTTGGGGGGGGCAAAGTACTTAACACTTTGATTTTGTTCATTTTTCACAAATGATACAGCCGACAATGAATGCAATCTTTCCTTAGCAGATTCTTTAAGCACATAATATAAATTAGTGATGTAAACTATATATTTTAAAAACATTCTAAACAGTGTAGAGTAGAAATGGAAATACTCCCATATGCCTTGAGCATATTTATTCTCATTCAAACAGGTTTCTTACACATTGTTTTATCTGGTACAATAGATCTTCAAAATGATATTTTAATATTTTTATGTTAAATACTTAAAAATAAAATTCCTTTAAAAATAACAGCTACTAGTTTCCCCTGAATAAAAATAAAAAATTTGAAAAACATGTAAAGATATTAATTTTTTAATCACTATATTTACTTCCAGGCTCTTTTCATCTCTTGACTATGACTATAAGATACATACAGTTTGTGTTTTGATAGTCTAGTGTTGTAGTGTGATAGTTTGAGTGATTTTTTTTGCTTGTGAAAAGTACCAAATCATATTGTGAATTAGCTCTGGAGCCTCTCTCAGTTCAACATGCTTCTGAGAAAATTCACACTATATGAACTTGAAATTAGATTAACAACTTGATCAGTACCTGCAGCACTGAGGCAGGGATTCCAGGAGATCCTCTGGAAGTGATGCAAACCATTAAGTCCATGGTCCTCCCACAAGTCCACTCTAAAGGCCTCCAGAATCAAGGATCCTCTTTCCCTTCTATCTCAAGTAAGCATATCTTACTGGCAGACTCTATCCCGGCACCATTCAGGGAAAGAGATTCTGGGAAAAGCATTTCTATGAGAATGTGGTTTGATGCAAGGTTAACAGCAGACTTCCTAGCATATTATCCTATAGAGAAGCAGAAGAGGCTGAAGACCTCTGTTTCTTGATTAAAACATTATGACTTCTTGTCTGTAGATACTCCAGCCATTCTGAAATTCTAAAAGAAAGGAACTCACATTTGGATTCTACCAAAAATGACTAGGCTGGAGAGTGAACACAGTCTAAGCCTGGATCGCTTTCTTTGTTATCTTTATTTACTTTCTAGGTGTTCCAACATAGATGGGTGGCTTGAATTATCATCTACAATGACAGCTCTCGAATCTATATTTCCAGCCTGGATCTCTTCCTTCCTATCATTAAAATATTTCCATAATCCAACCAATGCTCACTTCCATGCCTACCACCTTAATCTAAGATAAACATAATAAACTATCTGCTTCTTAACTAGATTCCCAGCTCTGGACTTTAGCCTTTTATGTTCAACAAAGTAGACAAAGTATATATAGGTGATTATTTTAAAATGACATGTCATATCACTCCTCTGCCCAAAAACATTTAGTGCCTTCCTTTCTTGAAAAACGAACAAAACAAAAACAACACCCCCCAAAATAACAACAACAGACAGAGGCAAAGGCCCACAAGGTCCTTGGATATCTGGCAATCATTTTCTCCCTGACCTCATTTTCTATTACTCTCACAGGCATTTCCTTTGCTCCAGTCCCACCGACTAAATTTACTATTTCTCTGCTACACCATTTATCCCTATCATAGTCTTTGAACTTGCTTTTCCCTCTGTTCCAAGTACTTATTTAACTCTTCAGTTGCTACCTTTGCAATACGGCCTTTCCTGGCCTCTGTGTGTTAATAATATCTTACCAACCATGCCACTCCCTCCCTCCCTATACTTAAATCACTGACAAATGCCAACATGTAGAATATATTTATTTGCTTTCGTGGTTTCCCTCCCCTGGATTTGAAGTTCCACGAGGGTGAGAACTGCAACTCACTGCAACATCCATAAAACAAAGAACAGAAGCCAGCATTTTGTATTGAATAAATATTGGATAAGTAATTGGTGAATAAATAAATAAATTAAATCTAAGTAGTATAGAGAAATGGGGACAGAGGTGATCATCAAGCATTTGAGTTTAACCATAATGTAATATCTAAAAAGAAGATGATCTACTGTATAGTAAAGCTATTTATGTAAAATGAGTATCAGCAATTCTTACTTAATTTGATATGTAGTCAGTTGTTTCTGGAGAAGGCAATGGCACCCCACTCCAGTACTCTTGCCTGGAAAATCCCATGGATGGAGGGGCCTGGTAGGCTACAGTCCATGGGGTCGCAAAGAGTCTGATGCAACTGAACAACTTCACTTTCACTTTTCACTTTCATGCACTGGAGAAGGAAATGGCAACTCACTCCAGTGTTCTTGCCTGGAGAATCCCAGGGATGGGGGAGCCTGATGGGCTGCCGTCTATGGGGTCGCACAGAGTCGGACACGACTGAAGTGACTTAGCAGCAGCAGCAGCAGCAGCAGTTGCTTCTATTTTATGTCATTCTATATTAACATAATATGCTCTCAGGCTGTGGACAAGCCTTTCTTCATATAATGGCACAAAAGCTTCAGGTTCTATAGAAAAATGAGATTATGCCATTTTTGATTTTTGAAATACATATTACCAAAACAAAGAATTTACTTATTTTATGATAACTGGAGACTTACTGTGAACTGATATTTCACTGGCTTTGCAATCACAGTTCAGTTCAGTTCAGTTGCTCAGTCGTGTCCTGCCTCTTGAAACACCTGTATGCAGGTCAGGAAGCAACAGTCAAAACTGGACATGGAACAACAGACTGGTTCCAAATTGGGAAAGGAATACATCAAGGCTGTATATTGTCGCCTTGCGTGCAACAACATCTCCCAACATTTTCCACTGACAGTTTCTACTTGAGTTTCCTTTATTCCTCCTTCTAGACTTTGCACATTGTCTCCCCTCTGCCTGAATGGTCTTCCAGCATTGATGTGCTTATAAAGTTTTTTCTCTGCTTTTGAGACTCATGTCAAGTGCCACTTCCCTAACCAACCTTTCCTTGACTCACATAGGTAGATCAAGGTGCTGCTTATGCTCTTATTGCACCACAAATACAGATCTCGAAGGAAGATCTGTATGTGTACATATATATGCATATATATATATGTATAATAGATATCACTAGTGCCTTTGGTACTGTCTTACCAGAATATATACTTATTTAATATATTTTGAATGAGTGAATAAAAGCATATATAGAAGACAAACTGGCATCCAAAGAAGAGTGGGAGTTCCTAAACTCTCACATTTAGTATTGTAATCAGACTATTCTATATCCCAGAGACTCTGAGACATAAAATTCTGCACTGAGGGGAAAAAAAGCATTACTCTTTGTAATGTCATACACCTTGAACTCTAAGGAATAGAAGATAGATAAATTCATAATTTAGAGACATTAAACTAGAAAATTCCTCATTCAAGTAATATGCTTTATTTTTACCCAATAAAAAATTTTATAATACATACTAGTATCTATAAATTTCCTTTCCAGAAAACTGATGAACATAGTAAAATTTAGTCACTCATTTATATACATGAAGGGCTTTCTTGTTTTTTTTTTTAAAGTGAGATTTTGCTTCTTAAAGCTAGAAAAAAGAAGAAAGAAATGCTCATTCCTAAGTCCATCACCTTGATAACTTACTCCCTTTCAGTTCTTACTGGCAGGTGAATATTTCTTCTTTGCCAAGTGAGTCACTTGAAATGGGAACATTACTTTATTACAACCTACTTGGGTCAAGTTAATCTGAAGAAAATGTAAGAAAGAAAGAAAAAAGTTGCTATGCCATATGAATACAGAAAATTATATGCAAAAAATAATACAAATGAATAGCATATGAAACAAATTCTTTAAATAATGAAAATTATTTGATGGACCCTACTAACTTTAGTATTTAAAATGTATACTGCTAAAATGGCTGCTTCTCTAAAAAAATCTGAAATGCAAGAAGCTGGAAAGCTAAATATGAGTTTGGGGGTTTTAACAATATGTCCACAGATTCTTTGATATTCCTCTCCTTGAGAACTAGAGCTTAGCTCCCTCCTCTTCTAGAGTGGGATAGTGGGATTTTGATGTCGTTTGTTGTCTGATTGCTGAGCCATGTCTGATTCTTTGCAACCCATGGACTGAAGCACATCAGCCTTCCCTGTCCTCACTATCTCCCAGAGTTGCTCAAATTTATGTCCACTCAGTCAGTGATGCCATTAGTTAGGAGTTTAGCTGCTCAGTCATGTCCGACTGTTTGTGACCCCATGGACTGCAACACACCAGACTTCCCAGTCCATCACCAACATCTGGAGCTTGCTCAAACTCACATCCATTGAGTCAGTGATGCTATCTAACCATCACATCCTCTGTTATCCCCTTCTCCTCCTGCCTTCAGTCTTTTCCAGAATCAGGGTCTTTTCCAATGAGCCAGTTCTTTGTATCAGGTGGCCAAAGTATTGGATTTCAGCTTCAGCATCAGGCCTTCCAATGAATGTTCAGGACTGATCTCCTTTAGGATGGACTGGTTGGATCTCCTTGCAGTCCAAGGGACGCTCAAGAGTCTTCTCCAACACCACAGTTCAAAAGCACCAATTCTTCGGCACTCAGCTTTCTATATAGTCCAACTCTCACATTCATACATGACTACTGGAAAAACCAAAACTTTGACTAGATGGACCTTGGTTGGCAAAGCAATGTCTCTGTTTTTTAATATGCTGTCTGGGTTGGTCATAGCTTTTCTTCCAAGGAGCAAGCACCTTTTAATTTCATGGCTGCAGTCACCATCTGCAGTGATTTTGGAGCCCCCAAAAATAAAGCCTGTCACTGTTTCCATTGTTTCCCCATCTATTTGCCATAAAGTGATGGGACTGGATGCCATGGTCTTAGCTTTCTGAATGTTGAGTTTTAAGCCAATGTTTTCACTCTCCTCTTTCACTTTCATCAAGAGGCTCTTTAGCTCTTCTTCGCTTTCTGCCATAAGGGTGGTGTCATCTGCATATCTGAGGTTATTGATATTTTTCCCTGCAATCTTGATTCCAGCTTGTGCTTCATCCAGCCTGGCATAATGTACTCTGTATATAAGTTAAACAAGCAGGGTGACAATATACAGCCTTGATGTACTCCTTTTCCTATTTGGAACCAGTGTGTTGTTCCATGTCCAGTTCTAACTTTTGCTTCTTGGCCTGCATACAGATTTCACAGGAGGCAGGTCAGGTGGTCTGGTATTCCCATCTCTTGAAGAGTCTTCCAGTTTGTTGTGATTCACACAATCAAGGATTTGGCATAGTCAATAAAGCAGAAGTAGATGTTTTTCTGGAACTCTCTTGCTTTTTTTGATGATCCAGCAGATGTTGGCAATTTGATTTCTGGTTCCTGTGCCATTTCTAGACCCAGCTTGAACATGTGGGCCTGTGGACACTGCTCACGGTTCACAGTGACTGGCCATCGAGCCATCTCATCCTCTGCTGCCCATTCTCCTCCCACCTTCAATCTTTTCCAAAATCACGGTCTTTTCCAGTGAGTTGGCTCTTCGCATCAGGTGGGCAAAGTATTGGAGCTTAGGCTTCAGTATCAGTCCTTCCAGTGAATATTCAGGGCTGATTTCCTTTAGGACTGACTAATTTGATCCCCTTGCAGTCCAAGGGACTCTCAGAGTGTTCTCTTTTCAAAAGTGGAATAGACTTACCCATATACTTCTTGGGGGAGAAGCAAAAACAAACAAAAAACCAAAACTATAGATAGATGGGCATCACTGCCAAAATTAGGTCATACAAGGACTTCAGCTTATATTTTATGTACAGTCAACTTCAAATCTGTCTCTGTCTTTCTATCTCTGATAAGGATTATGCTGGATCTATAACTGGCTTTGGATAGCATGTGTGCATGCTCAGCCACTCAGTTGTGTCCTACTCTGCAACCCCATGGACTGTGGCCCGCCAGGCTCCTCCGTCCATGGAATTTTTCAGGCAAGAATACGGGAGTGGATTGCCATTTTCTCCTCCAGGGGATCTTCTGGACCCAGGGATTGAACTCTGCATCTCCTGCATTGGCAGGCAGATTCTTTACCACTGAGCCTTTGGGGAAGTCCTTGGATGGTATGCACAACTTAACAAATAGTAGCAAGTTGAATTCAGAAACAATTTAAAAGGATTCTCCATCACTATAAAAAATTGACCCTTGGGATGATGCAAGGGTGGTTCAACATATGCAAATTTAGAAATGAGATATACCGCATTAAAAGAAAAAGAGATAAAAATTACATGATCATTTCAATAGATGTACAATAAACATTTGACAGAATACAACATCCTTCATGACAAAAATCCTTAACAGACAGGTACAGAAGAAACATACCTCATGTCTCATAATAAAGGTCTAATATGACAAACTTACATCTAATACTCAACAGTAAAAAACTGCCAGCTCTTCCTCTAAGATCAGTAAAAAGACAAAGATACACACTCTTACCACTCTAATTTAATACAGTATTTGAAGTCTTAGTTAGAGTAAATAGGCAAGACAAAGAAACAAAAGTCAACCACATCAGAAAGGAAGAAGTAAAACTCATTATTTATAAATGATACAATTTTATATAGAGAAAATCCCAAAAACTCAACCAAAAAACTGTTGGAACTAATTAACTAATTCAGTACCGTTGAAGGATATAAAATCAACATATAGGAATCAGTTGAATTTGTATACACTAACAATGAAACATCTGAAAAAAGAACTAAAGAAAACTATTCCATTCACAATAGTGAGAAAAACAGTAAAATACCTAGGAATGAATTCAACCAAGGAAATAAAAGATCTGTACAATAAAAACTATAATACTTTTTGAAAGAAAGCAAAGAAGACACAAATAAACAGAATGACATCTTGTGTTCAAGGATCAAAAGAATAAATATATTCTTATTATAATACATGTTCATTATCTGAGAGTTTCTGCGGATCAGAACCCTCTGCTGAGGGTTTCATGAAGCTGAATGAGACTGAGCTGAATTTCTTTTCTGGAGCTTAGGGTACTCTTCCAAGCTGCTAGTTGGGAAAATTAATTTCCTTGTAGCTATAGAATTTCATAGTGGCTTGCTTTTATTAAGGTCAGCAGGAGAGACTGTTTAACCTCTAGATTCATTGTTAAAAGGGTTCACCTAAATAGGCAGGCCCATCCAGGATAATCCCCATCTGATGAATTTAAAGTCAATATATAAAAAACTTTAACTGCATCTGAAAATTCCCTTCACTTTTGCCATTTGCTATTGATTCAGTTCAGTTCAGTCGCTCAGTCATGTCCGACTCTTTGCGACCCCATGAATCGCAGCATGCCAGGCCTCCCTGTCCATCACCAGCTCCTGGAGTTTACTCAAACTCATGCCCATCGAGTCAGTGATGCCATCCAGCCATCTCATCCTCTGTCGTCCCCTTCTCCTCCTGTCCCCAATCCCTCCCAGCATAAGGGTCTTTTCCAATGAGTCAACTCTTTGCATGAGGTGGCCAAAGTACTGGAGTTTCAGCTTCAACATCAGTCCTTCCAATGAACATCCAGGACTGATCTCCTTAAGGATGGACTGGTTGGATCTCCTTGCAGTCCAAGGGACTCTCAAGAGTCTTCTCCAACACCACAGTTCAAAAGCGTCAATTTTTCGGCGCTCAGCTTTCTTCACAGTCCAACTCTCACATCCATACATGACCACTGGAAAAACCATAGCCTTGACCAGACGGACATTTGTTGGCAAAGTAATGTCTCTGCTTTTTAATATGCCATCTAGGTTGGTCATAACTTTCCTTCCAAGGAGAAGGTGTCTTTTAATTTCATGGCTGCAGTCACCATCTGCAGTGATTTTGGAACCCAAAAAAATAAAGTCTGACACTGTTTCCACTGTCTCCCCATCTATTTGCCATGAAGTCATGGGACCAGATGCCATGATCCTAGTTTTCTGAATGTTAAGCTTTAAGCCAACTTTTTCACTGTCCTCTTTCACTTTCATCAAGAGGCTTTTTAGTTCCTCTTCACTCTCTGCCATAAGAAGGGACTATATTAAAGGCATAGATACCAGGGGTCAGAAATGATGAGGGCTTATCTTAAAATTCTGCCTCCAGAGACCCTATATCAGAACAGTGCACCTAAGATGCTCTGTTTCCTAACTCACATGAGAAAGTTAATATTTGTTGTATTAAGTGGCTAAGTTTGGGGCTGTTTCATTACACAGCCATAGGTAACTAATACAGTTAAAACATGGGAATTACATTCAGGGAAATAGTATACAATATCATCCTCTTTCTTGATTCAGAAATCCCAGTCTTTGCCCACAGTGGATATTGAAAAAGTACTATATTAAGTAAGGATATAATCTTTATGTTTCACATAAAGTCCTTACCGGAAAAACAGCACAAATAATCAGAATACAATCTTTGTACTTAAAAACTAATTTTGGAAATTGATACAGAATTGGCACTAACTCAAAGTTGTCCCTTTTGAAAATCCTTAATATACTAATACCATCCTTGAGATCCAAGTAGACCTTGAGACAGATCAAGTTACAAAAAAATTTCTTACTAACACATCAGTAATTACAATTCTTTCATACTGAAAAGTATAAAATACTTTCTTTTCATTGAAAATAAATGCCCATTAAATGAAGTTCTGTTTTGTAACAAATGGTATTAAAATAGTTTCTATACAGATGCATTATGTAACATTCCTTATCACTTAATAGAGATAATAATTAAGAGTAGTGGCATGTGACATGTGTTTTATGTAAAATAATGATTTCAATAAACATGAAACTGAAAGTTAATGAAAATAAGTCTAACCTTAAATTCTCAAAGAGGATTTCTGTATAATCTCTCTTTTCCAGTATTTAACTGCTCTTCTTGAGGTTAGTTTCATTGTGTGTGAATTAATTGTGTATTACTCAAAAATTATGAATTATATGTAGATCATCTTGCTTTTGGGGCTTCCCCGTGGTGGTAGTGGTAAATAACCCGCCTGCCAAAGTAGGAGAGCAAGAGACACAGGTTCCATCCCCAGGTCTGGAAGATCCCCTTGAGAGGAGGGTATGGCAATTCACTCCAGTATTCTTGCCTGGAGAATCCCATGGACAGAGGATCCTGGGAGGCTACAGTCCATAGGGTCACAGAGAATTGAACATGACTGAAGCGACTTCGCACACATGCACTCATCTTGTTTTTCAAACACTGGTTACTTAATTTTCTATTTATATAATTTTATTAGTATCCTAGAACATCAATTTTAATAAAAACAATTAATTCAAAGGAATAACATTAAAAAATAGCTTTTACCTCTGTGTTCAGGGGAAAAGCCCCAAAAGCTAGAGAAGACAGCTCAGCTTTAGTGAGACCATTTATATCAATCAAATAAATGGTGGAATTTATCTACTATTTCAAAATTGGGGACAGGTGAGGAACTAAGAAATATATATAGGAATGTGGATTGTGAGTTCAATTCACTTTGTCTTTATTATTTTGCAGAATTTTCAGTATAGTAGTGATATCTTTATTCACATATAAGTATAAACATGTTTAAGTCAAAAGTAAAGTGATTTTGGTCTCTTTGCCTTTGGCTTATTATATAGATTACCATTTTTGCAACACTGAGAATAATGAAGAGTTGATCCTATGTGTAATCCTACATCCTATATTCATGGCCAGTAGCACAGCTTCAAAGGAGAAATGATGAAACCAAGAGAGCAGGAAAAAAACAGTAAGCAATCCAAATTCCTTCCCTGAGGAGAAAGAAGCCTCTGATAGCCAACTGGTGATCTGATAGCCAACTAGGCAATTTATGGATATAAGGATTCCAGAAAGTAATTTTAAAATATTGCCTTAAGATAATAAAACTCTAGAAACAGGGGACTTAAGGCAATGTTACATGAAGGAATGAGCTTTAGAAAAGCACTTCTATACCCATTATTTTGTTTCTCCTTCCTAAGTTCCCAGTGAGTGACTAAGGCAGGAGACATCTCTGCCTACTGCAGATGAGACAATTGAATATTGGGAACATCATTATTGGTTCAAGTTTCTAAATGGTAGATCTAGCAATGAAATTCAAGGCTTAGGACTAGTTTTCTGAGTTTTTTCCACTAGGAAATATTGCCTTGACTCATCCATTGAGGACATCTTTAAAACTGAATCTCTATAAACCCATAAACTAGTAAGAGCCCAAAAATCTTAATTTCAAAAAAGAATATTAGAATTTTATAACTTTCAGACTCATAGAAATCCCAGAGAGTTTAAGAGACTTAGCCTTGATCATACTTTGATCAAGAGCTTTGCATGATAGGTTTTAGCACTTTACAATGAGAAAAATCTTATTACATAAAGAAAGGTCCATCTAGTCAAAGCTATGTTTTTTCCAGTAGTCATGTATGGATGTGAGAAGTGGACTTACATAAAGAAGGTTGAGCGCTGAAGATTTGATGCTTTTGAACTGTGGTGTTGGAGAAGACTCTTGAGAGTCCCCTAGATTGCAAGGAGATGGAACCAATCAATCCTAAAGGAAATCAACTCTGAATATTCATCAGAAGGACTAAAGCTGAAGTTGAAGCTCCAAAACTTTGGCCACCTGATGTGAAGAGCTGACTCATTAGAAAAGACCCTGATGCTGGGAAAGACTGAAGGCAGGAGAAGAGGACAACAGAGGATGAAATGGCTGGATGGCATCACCGACTCATCAGACTTGAGTTTGAGCAAGCTCCGGGAGGTAGTGAAGGACGGGGAAGCCTGATGTGCTGCAGTCCACGGGGTCGCAAAGAGTCAGACACGACTGAGCAACTGAACAACAACCACCAGAACCACCTAATGAGTGGGAACCATGACTCTGCACTTCATGAAACTCTGGAGTCTAGTAAAACTTAGGGATTTCCAGATACATTGTTCCCAGATTAGAATTGGAGTGTTCAAACCCCAAAACCATTGTCTAAAAGTGTGTGAAAATGCAGGATTATCTGGACACATCTTTCCAGAGTGCATTTTACTCAGTATTGGGCACTATAACATAGTTTTCCTACACTAACATAATCGCAAATATATCATAGACTGCAAAAAATCAAATAAATTATTAAAAGTAAAAGAGAAGACTCTAAAGATAGTTCTCACTTTGGTGTTTTCTTGAATTCTGCCCCCAAGCTTCATGGGTATTTATTTGCTTTCCTCTAAAGTTGAGGCACTATTTGGGAAAAGTTAGGCAAACACAGCTTTAGAAGACAAAGGACCTTCCTTTCTTTTCATCTCTCTCATGAAACAATCCTCAAGAATGAACCCAGACTCTAATTTACATCCTTTGCTTAAAATCCCATCTTAAAATTTCTTGATTTTATTAAAATTGTCATTAATTAGTCTACAATTTAGGGATTTCATTATATATATTTTCAATATATATTTCATATATATATATATTTCAATACATATATTTCATATATATATATTCCATTTATATGTGTATATATATATGTGTGTGTATATATATATATATATATATTCCAAGCCCTCTGATTGAACAAAAAGACATCTTCAAAAACTTGATAAAGTAATAGTTGTTGCTTTTCAAGTCCAACACTAGTATTCTAAATAACTGCAGTATCACCTGTTTTGCCCTGAGTTCTCATTGTTGGGTGACTTAGACTTCCTGCTCCATTCTGCATGTTTCCTGGGCTTGTGTGTTGGACCTATTTTAGAACTTTCATTTTTATATTCCACCTAAGAGTCTCTCTTCTTTCCCTGCCACCCATCCCAGTATAATCAAGAATGTTATTTTACTTAAAAATTGAGATAGAAATTGAATGAACAAATTGAATTTATAGAATGCTCTGACTCCCTCCAAATATCTTAAGTAAGATAATTTTGCCTTCCACATTGGGCTGTGGTTGAATTTCTATTATTTGTTCTTCCTTGCCCTCATCTCCATATTTCTTAGATAGTAA
The DNA here is from genome assembly GCF_033118175.1 of Dama dama. Taxonomy (NCBI): domain Eukaryota; kingdom Metazoa; phylum Chordata; class Mammalia; order Artiodactyla; family Cervidae; genus Dama; species Dama dama. Next base: position 36,971,454 of record NC_083683.1, on the reverse strand, counting down.
AAATGTATGTATATCTCACCTGTTTGCCTTAAAATACTAATTTGGTTTAACAGTTGCAAATGGTTTTTTTTTTGAGATATTAAGGAAATATTTTTTTCTTTTATCAATAGACTTTATTTTTTGGAGCAGTTTTAGGTTTACAAAAATTAAAGATAGAACAGAAAATTTCTATATACCCCCTCTTTACTTCCTCGCAGTTCACACTATATTAACATCTTGCATTAATGTAGTATATTTGTTACAGCTGATAAACCAAAACTGAAACACCATCATTAACTAAAGTCCACAGTTCACATTTGGCTTCCCTCTTTGTGTTATAGTTCTACAAATTTTAACAAATGCGGACATCATGCACCCACCATTACGAGGGGATCCTTCTGTCCTAAAATTCCCCTAAGTTTCACCTAGTTAACTCTTCCCTCTCCCCCTGAGCCCCTGAAAACCACTAATCTTTTTACTACGTCTATAATTTTGAATTTTATAGAATGTTATATACTTAGAATCACATAGTATGTAGCCATTTCAACTGAATTCTTACATTAAACAATATGCAGTTTAAGGTTCCTATATGTCTTTTTGTGGAAAAGGCAATGGCAACCCACTCCAATACTCTTCCCTGAAAAATCCCATGGACAGAGTTGCCTGGTAGGCTGCAGTCCATGGGGTCGCGAAGAGTCGGACACGACTGAGCAACTTAACTTTCACTTTTCACTTTTATGCACTGGAGAAGGAAATGGCAGCCCACTCCAGTGTTCTAGCCTGGAGAATCCCAGGGACGGCGGAGCCTGGTGGGCTGCCGTCTATGGGGTCGCACAGAGTCGGACAGGACTGAAGCGACTTAGCAGCAGCAGCAGCAGCGTGGCTTTTTGTGGCTTAATAGTACATTTTTATGGTTGAATAAGATTTTACTTCATAGATACCTCAGTTTGTTAATCCATTCACCTTTTGAAGGGCATCCTGGTTGCTTCCAGTGTTGTACATTTATGAAATCAGTATTCATATGCAAGTTTTTGGGTGGACCTAAGTTTTCAATTTATTTGGGTAAACACCTAGAAATGTGACTGCTGGACCATATGGTAAGATGATATTTAGCTCTGTGAGAAACACAAACCGTTCTTCACAATGGCTGTACCATTTTGCATTCCCACCAGCAATGAATGAAAGTTACTGTTAATCTACATTCTCACTAACATTTGGTATTGTCAGCTTTTTTTTTTTTTTTGGATGTTGGCCATTTTAATAGCTGTCAAATTTTTTTTTTAATGTTTTCTTTTATATTATTTGTTTCTCTTTAAGTTTCACAGCTCGTTGAAATAATAGGCTGTATTCCTGCTAAAGTAAAATCAAACTTAAGCTTTACATGTGTCTAATTTTTAAAATTCATAAATATAGAAACTGCAATAAATTTGATGATAAATCTGAATGAGGTAGGAATGAAAACAACAAAACTCCTTCAAATCCACAATATTATGCAATCTGAACTTAGAAGAAACAATAAATATCACCATTTTGAAGGAGGTATTTATGTATTATGCCATTTCTACTATGAACAACAAGCCATTCCCAGCCTGAGCATAAGAAAAAGAAGGAATGAATGCATATAATTTCATCTTTTTAGAATCCATTTCAAGGTCACAGAAGTTATTTTTGCTGAGATGCAAGCACGGTTTCAGACACCTGTAAAGCACTTGATTTATTTTCAGTAAGAAAAAGGTGATAAGTAGCTTACTAATGATGTACATAGATTTCTTCATAAGGAAGGGCTCAGAGATGAAGTAATTTCCATTTTAATGATTTAGATATTTCTTGAGTAAGAATACAATATATGGATTCACATCACACTTTGGAGAAAGAAACAATCAGGAGTTTGATGGGAGTCCACAGAATGCAAAAACATAAAAAATAACTAGTGTTTTCTTCTCCTAAGGCGGGGAGGATGACACCTTGAAAAGATTGGTGGACTTAGGATCGAAAGAACTGCTATCTGGTACATAGCAGATGCCCAGGAGTTTTGCAGAGGCTTTGAGGTAGCTACCAAGAGTTGCAGATTGTGGTTTACATGAAGCAGATTCTTCGAGACTCCTAGAGACAGAGTTTAGTATACATGATGTTTATTAGAAAGTATCTGGGAGTAACAGCTGTGGAAGAAAACAGAAAGAAGCAAGATTGAGTAGAGGGAGATGGGAGTGTTGCCAGGCCAACCCAACAGCACTAGCCAAACCCCTGGGGAGTTCTAAATCTGGAAAAGCCCTCGAGAGTTGCTTCTCTTTAGGCTGAATAGACTGAGATTTTCTACCCTTGGCTCCATCAGTCTTTGGGTGTAAACCGCCATAGAAGGGCATGATCTTGGGGAAAATGGATCTTTGTAGCTGACAAATAACAAGACACATTGAAGTAAATCCTAGATGTCGAAACAAATTTTCCCTGCCTCCATCAACTAACAGCAGTTCTACTTCCTCCTGTTGATCAGATCATTTACCAGATGTTTGCCAATCTGTACAGAAGGAGACTAAAATACCCAGGCAGTTTTATAGCTTAATAAGCCTAGTTCCTTGTCCTGTAGCTGGAAAAACCCCTCTTTTGGAACAGAGATTTTTAACCATGCAGAGACCAGGCTTGTGAAAATGGGATAGCCAAATTCTCCCACAGATGCATTGGGAGTGATGATAATCGAAGCCATTCCTGGTTCTAGTATTAAATTTCCAAGTCCACATAACTCTCTATTGGGGGCAGAACACCATAAAAAAATATTTTAACTCTAGGTGTACACAAAAATCTGGAGGATGGTGTCCCATCAACAAAGGGTTGATTATGAGCTCTGTGTACTTCAATCTGGGTCATACAAAATGTGACATAAACAGTGAGCCCCATGATGGGCAGCTCACTATTTTGCTGTAAAGTGGCTATTTATTGGGAAACAATATTATAAAGGATCCAGAGCTAGTAGATCAAAGATTATCTAAGATTTTTGAGAGTGCTATGAGGCTGAGCAGACAAGAAAGGCAAGCTCATGTGGAAAATATGTGTCTCTACTATTGGAATGGATGTCTGTCGCCTCTAGATTCAAAAAGACCCAACCAAGCGGGAGTTGGGTTCCTTGAGAAATGGTACCTTACTAGAAGAGCAGCACTGATCTTTGTTGCTGGACGTTTGGTGCTGGCTGGAGCTGTATCAGTTTTGGTTAAGTGGGAGCTCACCAATTCCTGTCAATCTGTTAACCTCCTATCTCTGCCACTGTGGTTACTTCCTTCACGTACCCCTTATGCCATTGCTGGGGCGCTCAGTTGCTTCAGTCTTGTCTGCCTCTTTGCGACCCTATGGACTGTAGCCTTCCAGGCTCCTCTATCCATGGGATTCTCCAGGCAAGGATACTGGAGTGGGTGGCCATGCCCTCTTTAAGGGGATCTTCCCGACCCGGGGATCGGACTCGCGTCTGCCTATGCCTACTGCATTGCAGATGGATTCTTTACCCACCGGGCCACCTGGGAAGCCCACTGCTGGGGTGACCGATGTCAAAGTCTATCTGACATCAACTGGCTAAGTCATTTTGTCCTCTTCACTTTTTAATACTTCTTCTGTGGTGAATAATGTCTGGCTAGCATGTAATTCTAAGATATTCACACTTTGTTCATTCTCTCATCTATCCATCCATCCATCCACATTTCTCTATCTCACATCCCGTTGTCCCTATTCTTCCCATCTTTCTTCTTCAAGTAATTCATTACCTTTTACTGAAGTGTAGTTTTCTATTGTATGTACAGTCTTTTTTTTTTTTAATTTTTATTATTATTATTTTTTTTTCCAGTGGGTTTTGTCATACATTGATATGAATCAGCCATGGATTTACATGTATTCCCAATCCCGATCCCCCCTCCCACCTCCCTCTCCACCCGAGTCTTTTTCTTTTTTTTTTTCTTGAATGACTATTGGGGTTGTTTCTAGTTTTTGGAGATTATAAATAAAATTTGTATAAACATTCACATGCATGGTCTTGTTTGAACATAAGTTTTCATTTCTCTTTGGGGGAAAAACCTGTCTTTTTAATAAACTGTGCTGGGTCAATTGGATATCCACAAGAAAAATAAAGAAATAAAATTGACTTTTCTCTTACCATAAACAAAAATTAATTACTAGTAATATGTAGATTACAATGAGGGAGACCTGGGTTCAATCCCTGAGTTGAGAAGATCCCCGGGAGAGGGCATGGCAACACACTCCAGTATTCTTGCCTGGAGAATCCCCATGGACAGAGGAGCCCGGTGGGCTATAGTCCATGGGGTTGCTAAGAGTCGGATATGATTGAGCAAATAAGCAAATACAGTATGTAGATTTGTTGTGAAATATTTATCAAGCAGGGTATAAAAATCATTAACCATAAAGGAATATTTTATTAAATTGAATATATTTTTAAAATTTTATTTATCAAAAACACTATTAAGTAAAAAAAAAGTTTCAGAGTGAGAGAAGAAATATATAACACAAATGACCAACAGAGGGCTCCTATTCAGGCTTTATATATTCTTTTTAATCAATTAGAAAATTTAGAGAGCTTAACTGGGGGTTAGTGGCAAAGAGACAGTGGGGAATGGACAAGAAAGTTGACCAGCAACATTGCTGTCTTCAGAGCATGCATAGTGAGTGTGTGTGTGTGTGTGTGTGTGTGTGTGTGTGTGTGTGCATGTGCATGTGTTAATGTATCTCTTCCCTACTTCCCTCGTTTTGTTGAGAATCAGTTTCCCAAAGTCTTTCTGTCTGCTTGCTGACCTCCCTCTCTCTCTGTTGAGAGAGAGAGGTAGTTATCTGATTAGGAAGTTTGGAAAGATGAGGCTTACATAACACAGTCCTTTCTTCTCTTGGAAGAAGGTAAGGAAAAGGGATATTAATTATTTAGCATTGTCAAGATCCAAATAGCATATATAAACTCTCATATGGAATTTTAAGTTCATACAATTTTAATTAGTCATTTTCTTAAATGTTGTTGTTATATTCTAAGTTTGATATTAGAAATACATTCACTTGCTACCTTCCCTATGTCAAAAATGTTTTTTCCTCAAGTTTTCACTTCCCAGTATCTTTCTTAAAGGGCTCACTGAGGCCTTTCATGTTCTTTAGTCTGAAATCTCAGGAAAGATGAAGAAGTAGAGGAAAATGAGAAGAAAAAGAGAGTAGAAAATATCAGTAACACTGTCTGTTTATTAAGTGCTTTTTATGTGTCAAGCACTTAGTGCTTTACATGTACCGGATGTAATTCTCACGACAAACTCACTTTACAGGTAAGGAAACCGAAGATAATAGAAATTAAACAAGTTGTCTAACACCACAAAGCTTCATTTCTGTAAACTTCCATGTCATTTTCTGACTATTTTTTACCCTGATCTTTCCATCTCTCGTTGTGTGGTACTTTCATTTTTTTCCTACACATTTCCTGTCTCATATAATCAATTATTAGTCTCTTTAAAACACAGATTATTTCTCATTTCAATCTCTAAACAATGTCCTGGATACATTAGATGTCCCGTTAATGTTTGCTGGTTATGACATAAGAGGTCATAACAAAAGAGACCATAAGACATTGTTGTATAAGTTCTGGGGATAAAATAGAGAATTTAGTCTCTGTGTCATGTAAGCTGTACAAGTTTATGTTATCTATAAATAAAATGTGTAGTGAAGTTTTTCAGGACTTTGAAGTTGGGGATCTAGCTCTACTGCTTACTGGCTGTGAGACCTTGAACAAATCCTCAACCTCTCAGAGATTTTGTTTCCTCTCCTCAAAAAGGAATCACACCTCCCTAAAAGGGTTATGAAGAGCTATTAATAGCCTGGGCAGACTGAAAGCTGTAATAAGATGACACTATCAATTTACATTAGTGATTTGATAATACTATATGATATACATATAGAATATGATATACAATGTGCATAATATCTACATGCAAAAAATGATACACAATATACATAATATTGAGCTTTCCCGGTGGCTCAGACAGGAAAGAATCTGCCTGCAATTCAGGAGACCTGGGTTCGAGCCCTGGGTCAAGAAGATCCCCCAGAGAAGGGAATGGCAGCCCACTCCAGTATTCTTGCCTGGAGAATTCCATGGACAAAGGAGCCTAGCAGGCTACAGTCATGGGGTGGAAAAGAGCTGGACACGACTAAGTGACTTTTACACTTTCACTTTCACATGTATAATATGCTACATATATAAAACAGATAATAATGACAGCACAGGAAACTATACTCAACATTCGGTAATAACAACCTATATGGGAAAAGAATCTGAAAAAGAAGAAATTATGTATAACTGATTCACTTTGCTGTACCCCTGAAACTAACACAGTATTATAAACCAACTATATTCCAATAAAATGTTTTTAAAAATAAAATACATGCTACATAGATTATAATATCATAGAGTGTTCTACTGTCATTTTATAATATCTGTTAATTTTTTGGTCATAGCCCAGGGTGAGCTCTCAATAAATATCAAGCATTATTCTCTAGACAGAGAAAATGTTATTACTGTCACTGATGTGAAGTTGCTGTTTCTTTCCTGTCTTCTTTATTTCCCTCTCTATCTGTCACTTCTATCCTGAGGCATATATCCGAAGCATATGTCCTGTCAGAACTATGAAATATTAACCAACTCCCTGAATTGAAAGTTTTTCGTAGACATTTTCTTCCACCTAACTTTCCAAGCTCCAGTGAATCCCTTTTTGTTCTCAACCTTAACCCTCGAGTAAAGATTCTGAGTTCAAGGTGGCAAATTGTTGGGTGGTAGGGTCCATATTAGGTCATCTTCAGGTCCCTGAAGCAGCACAGATTATAGGCTGTGCACTCAGTACATGATTAAAAATGCTTATTGGTTGGAACTTAACTTTATCATAGAACACACTCACCTACATTACCTTTTTCATGGCCTTTCAAAAAGCTCTTTATGTCTAATGTAATTGTATCTTTCTGAAGGCAAACTTCTAAAAGAAGATACTCTCTGCATTGAAATTCTTTGAATAACACAAAAACCTTTTTTAAAAAAAAATGCTTGTGATTTTAGAAGATTCAAAGAAGTTATGAAATAAAACCCCCAGAGCTCCCATGATACCCTCTTTATCAGTGCAAGAAATAAACATTAGTTAATTCTCATGTATAGTTCCAGAAACTAGCTACACAAACACAAATACATACCAGTCTTACACATCTTCATACTCTCTGTACACAGATTTATCCACACACTAGAATTTGTACATATATACATTTATTCTTTTTAAATACATAAAGTATGTACTACTCATACTTTCCTGCAACTTAAATATCTGAAATAATTATAATTAAAATGATTGTGTATTAGACACAGGATCTACATTATTTACTTTCCTTGTGTTCACAGAAGTTTCTTGAATGGGCATTCTATAACATATGGTGGAATTCTCTTATTAGCAAAGATTTCATCCCTCTTCTTTTTTTCATTATAAACAGTGCTGCACTGAATGTGGTTTACTTTATTATTGCCAGCTTGGGTCAGCATTAATATATCCATAGGGGGCATACAACAAATGAGCATGGTTCAGTTAAACCAAAAATGCTTTTGTATTTTAATAGGCATTTTTTTCCCCAAAGTTTGACTGGTTTATATCCCAAACAAAAGTGTATGTGAATGCCAATTTTATAGTTGATTAAAAAATGACAACCTATTACATGGCTATCTTTTGTGTATGAGAGTGTCTTTCTGTATGAGTGAATCTGATCATTTTTTCCATTGCTTTTATATTGTTAATGGTATATGAATGCAACTGTACTTTGTATTCCCAGATTTTTCCTGCCAAATACATGCACTCTAAAATAGAAGCAGTCTTGTGTGAAAGGAGAGAGCTTAACACACTAACATATGCACAGTAGTTCTCTAATGTTTTGCCTCACTATCTTTTCTGCATCCTTAAAAACAACTGAGACCCCAAAGTGTGGTGCTGGAGACTCTTGAGAGCCCCTTGGACTGCAAGGAAATCAAGTCAGTCAATCCTAATGGAAATTAGTCCTGAATATTCATTGGAAGGACTGATGCTGAAGCTCCGATACTTTGGCCACCTGATGCGAAGAACTGACTCCTTGGAAAAGACCCTGATTCTGGGAAAGACTGACAGCAGGAGAAGGGGACAACAAAGGATGAGATGGTTGGATGGCATCACCAACTCAATGGACATGAGTTTGAGCAAACTCCAGGAGATGGTGAAGGACAGGAAAGTCTAGCGGGCTATAGTCCATGAAGTTGAAAAAGAGTCAGACACAACTTAGTGACTGAACAACAGCAAAGTGCTTGTGCTTATGTGGGTTATACCTAGTGATATTTAACACATGAAAAATTAATACTAAAATTTATTTGTGATTATTTAATATAATCTGAAACCCTTCATAAGTTAATGAGTAAGTGATTTTCATGAAAAATAATAATAGCTTAAAGAAAAGAAAATAGCTATATTCTGGTGTCTGCTTCTAATTTATTATGATATCAAATATGTAGCCTCTGGAAAACTCCATGATACTCTAGTGAGATAAAGACAGCAAAAAGGGCAAATAATGACTCAGTAGTGTTACAAAAGAAGTCTTTAACTTTGTGTACCTGAAAAGGTCTCTGTGCACCAAAAGATACATAGACTGTACTTTGAGGGTCACTTTATCAGAACAAGAATTTCTGTCTAAAGAAATAAGCAAGGATATCCTGTTTGCTTTTTATGTCCTTCAAGCTTGACTGCTCAGGCCTCAGAAATCAGCTAATCACTCACACTGTTACAACAGAGAGTCTGTGTGATAAGGAAGAAAACACCAGCGAGACATCAAGAACTGATTTATTAAAACTTTTCTTTCCTCTTTGGCTCGACAGTTACAGAAAAATAAATCCTCTGCTCTGGGAAGTTTATTCCAGAAAATTTGGGGCCTGAGAAAGATTCAAAATTGAAGCTAACTCTACACATGCTCATTATTTGATTTCTGTATCTTCAATTATAATTATGTTTAGTGATTAAATCTGATATTTACTGTGCCTGGGCTCAATTTATTATATTAAAAATTTTTTTCTTTTTTTTCTGACAAGAATGATAGTTCAATTTCTGTATGAGAATATGAGCTAACAAGCTTTTCCCCAAACTTCTCTCAGGAATTCAGTTTGATCTGTTTCCTTATTGCTATTCAGAGCCCTGTACTATCATTTTTCTTTTATCGCCTTACTTTATTACATTCTCAAATAAAATCTGCACACATTCATAAATGTCATTTCATACATGTGAACTTCTCTTTTGTTTGCCTCTTTCAACTTTTTATCCCCTTAATCTTTCATGACATTTCCCTTCCCAATAGCCCCAAGTAATTAATTTATTCTTCATATTTATTTCCATGTTCCATAATAATATACCTCCTATATGCACATAAACACATACACTTGAAAGTACAATTTTTTTCCAAAAAAAATCATAATACCTACATCTTTCTGTATCTTCCTTTTGTTTCACTCTGTAATTATCCATGGGGAATACCAACAAAAGAATGAGTATTTTTTAATTAATCATTCTTAAGGGTTGCATAACATTTTAAGTTTATTCAACCATTTTATTATCTTGTTCTGGGCATTGTATTTCCTGCTAATTAGTTTTTTGTTAATAATTATTTTTACTATTTTACATCCTTACCACCCTGAACAATGCTGAAATACCAATACATATCCTTGATGACTTATATACTAGCACTTTCATTTTTACAGGAAAAAAGGACAGAATCCCAAAGTGGAACTGCTGGGTTAACAGGTTTATAAGTTAAAAAAATTAATAGAAGTTGCAGATTGCTTTTTCAGAAGGGATGTAGAATTCACACTTCCATCATCAAGGCATAAGAATATCCTTACACTTGTTAAAAGTGTAAAATTGTATACTTACTAAATTTTAAAAGTCTGACTAGTATAAAATAATTTCTTATTATATTACTTAGGAGTTTGAATGCATTTTTATAAACTTTAACCAATTTTTGAGGAGTTCTTTTGCAAAAAAATCTACTTAAACTTTTTTGCATACTTTCCTATGAGTTCTTATAACAGGATTTCACATGGGATTCTTCTTGCATAGAGCTTCAGCTGTGACTGCAGTTCTGAGAACAGTAGGTGCTATCCTCACATTTCAAATCAAAAGGCCAATTTTTCTATACAGGTCTTAAAAAGGAGGTATCAGAAACTGGCTTTTCAATAAACATTAAACCGTCACCCACATCGAGGATCTATACAAAGAGCTAAACCTGTATCAAAAGTTCAAGAGACCAGCAATAAAGGACATTGCAAGTATTAGAGAAAAAGTGCTTCTCCTTCCCCAAAGCCAATCAAGGAAGCTTGGACAATGGTTAGACACATATCGCCTGGAATTTGAGGGATATGGAGATCAGTAGGTGACTCACACTAAGAAGTGTGAAGCAGAGAGACTGCCTAGAATGGCATGCCCCTGCTGGGCAGAACTGAGACAACAATGGAATTTCCTACAAGCCAGATCAGATCCCTGTGTCAGAAATCCAGTCTCCAGGCAATTTAAAAGAAGAAAATAGCTAAACTGAGGATGGGCCATGAGGAGCCACAATCTGGCCTGGGGAACCCTTCACTGCCTAAGATGGGACAAATCCAGCATCAGGTCCAAAAATAAGCAACACAATGTCCCTCAAGAGAAAAAGCTGCCATCTGAACATCTGTCTCTCCCAGATGTGCCAATACAAGACATAACTGTTCAACTTGTCTTGCCCCTGAGCCCCACTCCTGCCCTGGGCTTCAATCCCGGAGGACCTTAAAAGCAGTTTTGGGAGTAGGGGAAGTGGAAAGGAGCAGACAGGAGCACATAGGCAAGGTGAGGACATAGAAAAAAGATGATCACACCCCTATACTGGTTTCCTTAGAAGAAATTTTTTTTCTGACTTTTCTGGATGATTACTGATTTACTTTACTTTTCATTATTATTATTTCATTATTTTTATTATTATTTTTACTATTATTTCATATTTCATTATTATTATGGCTATATCTGTATAGTGAAATAGTGGTAGATAAATATGATTTAGATAAATGCAAGATTTTGTACTGCTCTCATTTTTGGCTTGGATAACAGTTTCCTAAGAATTTACTACATTATACATAAATAATTGAATTAATTAAGTGACTAAGATAATAGAGGGTCATTTGTACAACTGAGGCTGACAAAATATATGATCCAAATCCAAAAAGAATGAAAAGTATCTGCTTATAATACACTACATTTGAATCTTTACTGATATGCCACTCTATTTTTTTTCCTGTGCAGTAGCTATCTATCTTTATGTAAGAAATACTGTTTCATTTCTAATACTTTACTGTATGTTTTAACATGCACCAGACAAGTCCTCCTTCATCAATCTCATTCAATAGAGGCAGTCCGTATTTTACACAACACCATGCTAATTGTAAAGCAGGCAGCTAAAGCTGTATTCTCAACACGCACAACTTCTCAGTTACCAAGAAACTACGCAAAGTGAGGACACAGTTCCCATATATACAAGTTTGAATTAATGCCACACAATGCAGAACAGAAATACCTGTGTTCCTCAGGCTTCCATCCATACATTCCGTTAGATAAATTTTGAAATGTATCAAGTTAAAAAATGAAGTATTAATATAAAATTCAAAGATTAATTGGGAAATAATAGCCATATCTCTTAACACTATATCAGAACTATTTTAACAAATAAAAAATAATTAGTAAAGCTGCAAGTTCTAAAACAAAAATACATAACATAACATCTGAGGCTATGTCAAATAAAAACTCTATCTGATGGAAATGGAAGTTAAACTTCATTAGTCCACGGAGGCTTTTTCTCTGCTGTTGGGCAGAGGCATCTTCTAACCATTATAATCTGATCAGCATGCGTCTTAACTGCTCTGGAATGTTCAAGGCACAGAAACAGATTTCAAGTAATAGATCTTGATTTATATGGGACAAAGGACTTCATGGGAAAATATCTGAGTGGAAAACAAGTCTGATAGAGCAGCATAGCCTGAATTGGAAAGAAAAATATTTTCAGGGTGAGTATGAGACTGGGATCACCATCCCCTAACACTGCTCCTGGGGAGTTCTCTTTGTTGAAGGAAGAAAATGATGTAGGGACATGGAAGACTCTATCAGTGGTCCAACCTACCCACTATGAGAAAACAAGTGAAAAGACTAGACAGATAAAGAAAAAACATTTTTTCCCCTGATGGTCAGAGGAAAAAAAATAAACATCAAAAATGAAGATTGTGTGGGGCAACACTTACAATTACATGATCAATAACCCTTGAACAATAGAGGTCAGGGCTGACCAGAGGCATGGACACTGGAAAAGAAGTTCTCCATAACTGCAATAAAAAGCTCTGTTCACATCAGAATTTTGCCTCTCCAAGGACTTCCAGAAGAAATTACTCAGGAAAATTGGAAAAGGGAAATAACCTGCACTTCCTATAAGTCAAGAAAGTACTAACTTAGAGATTTGAGTTCTGGCATATTGCTATAAAGGAGCAACTAGGAAACATATGGATGACCCAAAAATCTATAGCTTTCCCAGATGTGCTATGATAATATAACACCAAATTAACCAGAATGTTCTTGTTCCTCTGCCTTCCTTAACTCTAGTGGCAACTTTTCCCTCAAGGAACATTTGGCAATGTCTGGAAACATTTTTGTTGGTCACAGCTGAGGGTGGGGGCTAGTGGCATCTAGTGGGTAGAGGACAGTGATGTTGCTGTATGTGGTAAAACACAGAGGACACCCTCTCACAACGAAGAATTATCTAGTCCCAAATGACACTAGTATCAAGACTGAGAGATCCTAGTTTAAGACATTTATTTCCTCACTGTCCCAACCTCCGTAGTCTACAACCTCAGTACAGTAATTGTGTCATGTCACTTTTAAGCGACATTCTGCAAGTGTCAAACATAAAACAGATCTTGTGATTATTTCATTTCTTCCTATCTATGTTAATATACACCACTTCTCACTAACATTTTCTCGTGCTTTTGAATATATTTGTGTCACTCTCCTGGGTTAATCTATGACAGATACATACTATCTTTAAAAACTTGGCCATCCATCAGCTCTGAAAAAAATAAACAAACCTCATGTGAAAAACAAATTGGTTGCAATTATAGCTTCAGTCAGTCTCCTGGCAAATATCTGTAATGCTGATATAGTACTTCTGATAAGTGTTTCCCCAAATGCATCTCTTCAGGAGCATTAGAAATAATAGCTGAAAGAAATGGGTCTTTCCAGTTTCATTAACTGTAGTTGGAGAGTATTTTAAATCAAATTTATTGCTAGAATATTTGTAATGCCCAAACATTTGATATGTATAACTTGTATATTCCTCTACTAGGTACCATGCTAAAAGGGATTAACAGATAGGCATACCATTAAAATAGGATTGTTGTTTTTTCTTTTTTCTGAAACTCCAATTAATGAAGAAAAGCAATTAAATAGCTGTTAGGAGAAGCTGCCTGGGATACTTGGTGTATTTATCCAAAGCTATCTCCTACCCCCCCCCACCCCCACCCTGTTGCAGATCCTTATCTATATATAGCTATTTGGGTTCAGGCTTTATGAAAAGAGCAAGTTTTAATTTCTCAACTATCTTTCTGTTAAGAGATGAAAAATCATAGTTTACTCTTAGTATGAAGAGTATGACCTTGAAATGTTTTTGCTTATGCATCAAGACTCCATTCATGCATAAGTATGCCAAGAGAGTATTCAAGGTAGCTGTTTTTGTCTTCCTTGACTGCTGGGTGTTATTACCCAAATCAAGCACATTAAACATGTTGTGAAGGAGATAGGAAAGGAAATGAACCTCTAAGTATGTTTTTAAAGATATTTTTAACTTGGCAGTAGTCTAACAGGGAATCATTTTTCTTTTGAAGAGCAAAGGATGGTCAGTATCAGTTATTTGTCAGAATGTGAGTTGAAAAGAACATATGATAGGCACTTGATTTTGAAAGCAATTCTGTTTGTGAAAAATAAAAATCATTTTACAATGAAAACTTTTTTATACCGTAGATAAAATGACTCTATTCAGATACTACATAATGTCAAAGCATTCAAAAGATTGCTGAAATTTAGGGCAGAAATGCAACAGCTTTTGAGTAATGAAAAACTCTTGGCTTACATGATAGAGAGCAAACTAAACAACAAGTATAATCTCATGAATTTGGCAAAATAAATGCCTTTAATCTTATCTAGATACTCATAAATTATTTGACACAATATCAAGTTAATCATTCTGTTTACAGGAAAATGATGTTTTAAATACAAGGGAACTTTTTTTCCTTCCTAGTAAAATGCAAGATAAGAGAACAATCTTTCTATTGTGCTGCAGTGGAACGATTAGAATAAGAAAATACGCACACCACTGAAAAAGAATCTGACTTTTATTTTCTGAGGAAAATAAACAAAAATGATGCTATTGATTCTACCAAAGTTTGTTTCTCCTGATGACTTGAGTTTTCAAAGTATATTGGAAAAACTTGACTTTGGTCTAGGATTCTGGCTAGCATTCAGACTCTCCTCATGTGAAATCTTATGAGACAGTGTAAGCTAATAGGATATTAAATTTGTTCCCATTATGCAATTGTAAGACCATTAATTATTAGCTGGTTTTGTAACTAAAACTCACTTTCCCCACCCAGACTCTATTTACAGAGTAGAAAATCTACTTCACGTAATAACACTCCATGGATACTGGGGCCCTGACTGCTACTTCCTTGGCTTATCTGTAGGATGAAAGTTTTGTGCCTTGTTGTGACAATGAGAAAGCCCAAAGTAAATTAAAAATGGCTAAGAGGATGTCTAGCATATGAATCTGATATAGGATCTGTCATGTTCTATGACTGGTTTGAAACAGGGGAAAATTCAGAAGTTTTTAGTTGCCCAGTTCAGAAGAGTTGAGACAACTGGTGATGCAGTAGAAGCCTGGGCTTGCAATAAAGAAGCTTCAACAGTATGATGCCCTTGAGATTAGAGTTCATGGACAATGTCAGAAACATTTTAGGAATATTTGCCTAATAATTACAACTCTAAGTTAGCTAAATTCTCAGAGACTGCAAGCACAGATATGCAGATTAATGGATTAAGACTAATCTACCTGATGGCAGCTGAGGTCAGCAGAGAAATACAGGCCAGAAAGCAGAGCAAAGCTCCACCTCTCTAAGACCAGAATGTATTTAACCTTCCTCTATATCCAGACACTATTTCAGAAACGACCAGGGAAGCAAAGACTGACTGCTAAAGGGAAAGAAAGAGACCTGATGAGGAGTGAGGGCTCTAAAGTGACTATAAGAAACTTTTTTAAACATTAAGAAACTGAAATATTTTTAACTGTCAAGTTTATTATTTTTTCTGCAAAAAAAAGAATCTGATAAATGTGTCATCAGTTACAGAAAAATTAATGCTTTGTTTTTGTATGCAAACTTACCCAGTTTTAATTCATAAAAATCATATTCCATTTTACTAAAACAATTTAATCACTGCAGATGGTGACTGTAGCCATGAAATTAAAATATGCTTGCTCCTTGGAAGAAAAGCTATGACCAACCTAAACAGCATATTAAAAAACAGAGACATTACTTTGCCAACAAAGGTCCATCTAGTCAAAGCTATGGTTTTTCCAGTAGTCATGTATGGATGTGAGAGTTGGACTATAAAGAAAGCTGAGTGCCGAAGAACTGATGCTTTTGAACTGTGGTGCTGGGGAAGACTCTTGAGAGTCCCCTGGACTGCAAAGAGATCCAACCAGTTTATCCTAAAGGAAATCAGTCCTGAATATTCATTGAAAGGCCTGATGCTGAAGCTGAAACTCCAATACTTTGGCCACCTCATGCAAAGAGCTGACTCATTTGAAAAGACCCTGATGCTGGGAAAGAATGAAGGTGGGAGGAGAAGGGCACAACAGAGGATGAGATAGTAGGATGGCATCACCGACGCGATGGACATGAGTTTGAGTAAGCTCTGGGAGCTGGTGATGGACAGGGAAGTCTGGCGTGCTGCAGTCCATGGGGTCACAAAGAGTCAGACATGACTGAGCGACTGAACTGAACTGATTTTAATAAATGCCTTTCACACCTCTTGGCAAAGCAGTTTCTTCTGTCTCTCTTTAGTCTGAATTTTTACATTAGAATCTTTAACTGAATTAATTTTGCTGTCTTATTTAAGATGTACTTTTTTCCCAAACACGTAACCAATTGTTCTACCTTTCTGCATTGATTAACTCAACCCTGACTCACTGATTAATACCTCTACTTTATTATATATTAAATTACCTAAAATATTTTTTGTCAAATCACCTATTTATATTTTCATACTGATTTAATAATTATAGTTTCAGGATATGTTTTAATATCTAAGATGGCTAATCACATTCAACATTGTTCTTTTTCCTTGTACTTAGCTATTTTCCACTTTTTTTATGTAAATAAATTTTGAAATCATCTTGCCAAGATTTAAAAGGAAAACATCAATGTCATTTTGACTGAGACTGGATTAAATTGGTGTGTTAATTATTGTTCTTCATCTGCAATGTGGCATATCTCTACAGTTACGTATTTTTCACATGTGTCTGAGTAATGTATTTATTAGTTTGTGTGTTGTTTGCACATACATAGTTTGTGTGTTTGTCACACAATTTTTTTTTTAAGATAATAGTTATATTCCTTATTTTCTGTTGTATTTGTACTGGTATATAGGAACTATATTAATTTGTTGTATATTTTTTATATACATAGTCATATGCAGAGCTCTTAACAGTTCTAACAGTTTTATGAGTGAATTGTTTTGACTTTGCAGTTGGTTCATGTATTTTACTTAGAATCACTTCCTAGTTTACACTAGACATGCCCTCTTTCTTTCTGTCCCAAAGCAAAAATCAATGCTGCTTCTACCTGCCTTAATGATAGGGTGCATTTTTAGCTTGCAGTCATAGTGCTTACTTCTCCATGAACCTCAAGGATGACAGTGTGTATTGGAACAAAAGAAACAATGCCATAAACATGTATTCCTAGTTAACTAGGAATATTAACTAGTTAACATTAACAAGTGTGCCAGTTAACATTATCTGTGCTTGAAAAATCAATTAAGTGATTATATATTCTAGCAGTTTCCAAACAGTGCCAACCATAAACTATAATTTGTGGTATCAGAACAAGTGATGAAATACACAATCTATGTCCTGGTGAAAGACTCTATTGCTTCCAACACATCAGCCATTGCTTGTAGTTCGAAGACTGAAGGTAACTTCTTTTGAGAGTAAATAAGGTCCAGGTATTCTAGGTAGCTTCAGCATCTGGAAGGAGCCAGCCAAAATCTCCTTAATTCGATCTACCTGAGTGGGAGTAGGTACTCTGGGAGAACTTAATCCTTTAGAGGAAATATTTCATTTTCTTGACCTCATAATTACCAAACAGATACTCTTAACTAGGTAAGAATTCCTCCTGCCGCAATATTTGAATGCAGTGGGGAGACCTTTCAGAGAAACAAGAGAAAGGTGTTTGTTATCACTTTTCCCATGCAGGTTCCCTGGAATCAGATGCAGGGGTTCTGCCTATTTAGGTGAGCCCTGTCTCCACTATGCTGACGGCATCAGGAGCTTTCAGTGGTTACCATCCCTAGGACTCATTGTTACAGAGACCCCCACAGGCTTGTTGTCAGTTGCCTTTCCTTTGTTCCTGCCTTTTATCACAGAGCCATTGACCTGATGCTGCTTTAGCTGAGATAAAATAACTATACCTGTAGATATTCACAGGGGTTTGGGTGGGAGGCTTGACATCATAGTAACTTGGAAAAAAAGATAAAAGGTGGAGCTGGAAAACAGCAGCACACACAAGCTGCAACTTTATCTGGAGTTGCTATAGTTGAACAACAAAGGAACCAGGTTGACTCATTTGGTTTCAATTGTACTGGAGCAACGGGGTTATTTTAGTGTGTGTCCTAGCTCTTTCCAGAGCATCAAATAGAAATGGATTGGTTCAAGCCCTAGTGAATACATTTGGTTCATAATACAGTTTGCCTTTAAATCAAATTTATAGTTGCCTAAAATAGACTCTCCAACTGTGCAGAAGTCATATAAGTAGCAGTTGGAATGATAAGAGTACATTTGCCATTCATTCAAAAGCACATAAGTTGCTAAAGATACACTTTTCAATTGTTCTCTATCCTACTGAGACTATTGTAAGGATTCAGTTTCTCCTCAATTACACTAAAATGATGCACTTTTGTCTGCTGCTGTTTTGAATCCCTATTATCTCTAAATGTGTTTCCCTGTAATACTAAAAGGTGTCAAGTAAAACAGCAGAGAGCTCAAAAGGTTGTTATTTCATTCTCTTTCTTACATCCTCCCCCTCACCCTCCCCCCTTTTTTTTTCTTTTTCTGATGAGTTGCAGGTATTGTTGTTGTTTTAGTTGTTGCTCAGTAGACCCCATGAACTAGTCCATCTGGCTCCTCTGTCCATGGGATTTTCGCTTCATTCTTCCATAGCAATGGTTGTCAGCTGGGGAAATTTTGCTCATGGGGACATTTGGCAATATCTGAAGGCACTTTTTAGTTGTCACAACTGTATAAGGGTTGCTATTGGCCCCTGGTAAAGGTCAGAAACGTCACTAACATGCTACATTGCATGGCACAGCCCTCACAGCAGAGATTTATCCACTGCATGTGCCAATAGGGTCAAAAATCCCTAAGAGAAATAAGATTGATCAGGATTAACTTTTACATGATTTTTAGAGATGGTGAATTCACATGTTTTTACTATATGAGTTTTGAATTTAAATAGGGGGTTAGTGCCCACAGAGGACTTCTACAGACAGAACTTTCCATGAAGTCATTTTTGTTGTTCAGTTGCTAAGTCAT
The DNA here is from genome assembly GCF_033118175.1 of Dama dama. NCBI lineage: Eukaryota > Metazoa > Chordata > Mammalia > Artiodactyla > Cervidae > Dama > Dama dama. Next base: position 36,952,545 of record NC_083683.1, on the reverse strand, counting down.
GTCTGACTCTTTTGCGACCCCATGGACTGTAGCCTGCCAGGCTCTCTGTCCATGGGATTTCCCAGGCAAGAATACTGGAGTGGATTAATGAATCATTAAAATTCTTACCTTTTTTATTAAATCCATCATTAGATTTATCTCAAGGTTTGAGTTCACTTTTTTATTTCATAGTCTCCTCTTATACATCCACTGATGTGTCTAACTGACAGATTTTCTTCTGATAGAAAAATAGCACTAAAATTCCTTGAAATTACATTTATCTGGCAAGGGTAATATTTAAAACAATTCTAAGTTTTAAATGTTTCTGAAAATAATACATATTTATGTATATTTTAATTCTATTAATGTAAAATGAGACTAATAAAACCTATCTAGTTAATTTCATATATATATATATTTTTTTTTCTAGTTACACTTGAATTTCATTCTTGGTTTTAATATTTTTACTTCTCATTGTTATTTTTTACAAAAGTTCAGACAAAAAATTTCAGTCTTTGAAATTTTAAATAAAACTTACTGTTACAGACTGAATGTTTCTATCACTCCTGAAAGTTGTATGTTGAAGCCCTAATCCCCAGTAGGATGGTATTTGGAGATGAGGCTTTTGGGAGGTAATTAGGTCATGAGATTGGAGCCTCTTGACAGGGTTAGTGACCTTGTAAGAAGAGACAAGAGAGAACTTGCTTGTTCCCTCTCTCTCTCTGTCTCTGTCTTTTTTGTGTGTCTGTCTCTGTCTCTGTATGTGCATTTTAGAAACAGTTTGTCGCTCAGGTTGTATCAGAGACCAGAAAAGAATGCAAAAATAGATCAGTGGACAACAAAAAACTAATATGATAATGCAGAACCAGCATAAGGAGAGAGATGCTAAGCCAGAAGTGAATATCACAGTTATTTCCTTAATCATTCTAGAACCATTCTTGACTAAGAAACTCCCTGAGGAATGATTGGTGCTTTATCCAGAATAATCTCATATATCAATATGATATTATCAATTAATTTTTAAATTCACAAGTGTCTACCCAGTGTTGAACATGTTCCAAACAATGATCTGGATGCTGAAGGTCCAAAATGAAGATATTAATAGATATGTTTCTTGCTCCTTCAGTTTACATTTTGTTTTAATTGTGCTTCCTAGACATATGAATTATTTAACAAACTAGATAGAGTTTATCTCATAGTTTGAAATGTCATTCTCAACTAAATTTTGTGTTTACATCTTAAATAGAAAAAAAAAAAACAAAACAGCACCTTTACTGTAGGATAGGGGAAACAGTGAACAGCATGGACCTTGCTGATTTTTCATAGTCACTACTACCCTAAGTGGGTAAAACTGCTCAGAATAGTTCCTAAAATGACATCATTTCATTGGGATATGCTCCTAGGTTGAAGGACACAAATACCAATTCTTGTTTTTTGGAAGTTTCTTTTTGTTCTTGCAGTACTTCAATCATTATAAAAAGAAAACATCTAAGTAACTGAAACAAAAATAGGTATAGTCAGGTTTGGATGTAAAAGAAAAAGAGAATACATAAAGATAGCTAAGTTATTGACAGTACTATTCAAAGATGGTTTAAAAATGTTCCCATCCTTTTAAGATTTAGTTTTAGGTTTAATATAGTTGGTTTGAGTAGTAAAGTATTTTGTAGACACTGCAGTTCCAGTGTGCTATACTGAAATGGAAGTTTGGGGTATATTACAGCTTCAAGCATACATTAAGAGGTAACACTACACCCTTGGGCTAGCCGGGTGGCTCAGCAGTAAAGAATTGGCCTGCAATGCAGGAGCCACGTGTTAGATGCCTGGATCGGGATGACCCCCTGGGAGAGGGCATAGCAACCCACTCCAGTATTCTTGCCTGGAGAATCCCATGGACAGAGGAGTCAGGTGGGCTACAGTCCACAGGGTTGCAGAGTTGTATGTGACCGAAATGACTAAGCACACACCAATGCTGCCCTTTCAGAATCAACAAATCAATGCCAACAAAGAAGCAAACAGGGGGAAAAAAGAAAAAGGAGGAGCTTGGAAAGATAAAGATAGAAGACGGAAGAGGCTAGACAGCTGCCAAGAAGGGAAGACGTTCCTTTTCCAACCTCAACAATCTTTCCATCTGTAGCAAGATCTGGATGTGACATATTGCTTTTTGTAACTTAATCACATTAAACTTATTGTGCTTTGCATAATAATCATTCCCTAAATGAAGACGTTGTTTAAGGTAAAAGAAATATGAATTAAGCTGTGAAACTGATTTAACATTCTTGAAATCATCAGGAGCCTTTGCTAGAAGTCATCATTGATCTTACATGACCAGAGGGAAAGAAAACAATAAAGGATCAAGAATTTGTAATCAATAATATAATAATAATAAGTGAATAATAATAACAATTGTTGATTTCTCTCAAAAGGGGACTTTGGATACTTGGGGGCTGGGGAAAAGACAGAACAAGTCATTATACAATCAAAGAGATTATCTTGATAAATTTATTTATTCTTCCTATGGTAATATCAACAGACTTAATCACATGAGCTCTGAAAAGTAAGTGAAATAATTCAGTTCAGCAAAACTATACTAATTGAAATAGATATGTAAGAAATACAGAACTGCATGTTGTAAGAAGCATCCATGTCTGCAGGAATTTTGCAGTGCTTTAAACAAACCAGACAGTGTACAAGGTGTGTACAGATGTGCACAGCTCTGCTGCTGAACTGCTGTCTTGCTGGAAGCTTAGCCTATAGTACTGCATCCTCTCAGTAATTCACAGTTTTTAGGATGCAGCGGCCCCGACTAATCAAAGTACAGGATTTGGATAAAAACCCAGGTTCTCTTTCCAGTTGTGCCTCCCTGACCCATCTGGAAAATGCAAACATGGTCCTTCTTTATAAAGCACTTTGCGGCCTGACACTTCTCTGTCTTTTCTTCTCACTAGTTGAACATCAATACATTTACACATCGATGGATAACAATGCCGTTAAGAAGTAAACTCCAACTAGTGAGCCCAGAAATAATTAAGATCATGGAAAAGTATGAAGCATTGAAACCAATTTCCTAAAATCACAACCCAAAATAACTTCTGTTACTACCCACGTGAGCTTCAAGACTATTCTGTCTGCCCTCCTATTGCTGACCTCTTTTCCTAAGAATGTGAGGAGCCAGGAGTTCCAGAATTGAGAAAGACTGTGGGAATGGCTTTTGGTCAAAGAACAAATGGGGATTGATGCCTGGGTCTCAGAAGAGGGTGTGGGAAGCAAGTAGAGTTCAAAAATTGAGTTTAAAGGGAGAGTGGAGTCCAGAGCCAGGTATCAAGAAAAGTCTCAAGAAAAGAGCAAATAAGGCAGTCAAGGCAGGTGTGGGAGGCAAAGCACAGACAGATTCCTGAACACAATGGGATGCACAGCACTGAGCCCTTATGATGTGCCACAGGTAAGTCTGTGGATGGAGTGGAAAGCATGAAGCTGAGCTGCTTTTTACAGCTCTAAATATTCAACTGTGGGCTTCCCAGGTGGCTCAGTGGTAAAGAATCTGCCTACCAGTGCAGGAGATGTGGGTTCAATCTCTGGGTAGGGAAGAGCCCTTGGGAATAGAAAATGGCAACCTTCTCCAGTATTCTTGCCTGGAAAATTCTACGGACAAAGGAGCTCGGGTGGAATTGTAAAGAGTCAGACATGACTGAGCACTCACGCCGAAATATTCAATTGCCTCCTTAGATATGAAAGCTTTAGAAAAACAAGGTAGAAATAAAACAAGTGTTTCACAGAAAATAGCACTATGAAAAGAGATCTAATTTTCTCATAGAAAAACAAGGAACATGCACCTTTAAATGCAAAAATAAATGAAGTCTCTGAATTAGTCCAACTTTAATAAGTCAGAACGTTATCTGGCCTAAATCTCTCCCAGAGTTTATGGACACTGAAATGGATTTATCATTCTAGGGAATCCTGTTCCTCTTCCACCAGTGTAAATAGAGCCTGTTATTGTTAAAGCCTGCTTATCCCATGGTGGTTTTATTAATCAGGATAAAATAGGTTATTCTTTGGTAACAAATTAACCCTGAAATATCAGTTACTGAACACAGCAAACGCATATTTCTCGCTCATACTACATGTGCAATGTAAGTCAACAGATCAGCAGTTTTGTTTCTCATAATCACATGATGTAAGGAGAGGTTAACAGGATCCTCCAGTCAGAGTATAGCTGGTAGTCATGATAGTAAAAAAAAATCAGATTAAAATCATATTCATGTATGTTTCATTGTTCAGAGCTAGTCAACTGGTCTATCTCCCAAAAGAGGTTGGGATGTATAATCTCCCCTAAACATGAATGGAAAGGAAAATTGGAAAATGTGATGTTTACCACATCTGGTATTATAAAATAATCATATAGTTCTGGAAAATCACCTTCATGAAGAAAAGAAAGGGACATAAGAAGAAGAAAAACCTAGGGATACAGATGTAATCAAGAAAGAACAACTGAAGGATTTTAATAGTAATCTGAAATTAGGGTATTTCAGGTACTTCATAAATGTGCGATTTCTGTACATTTGAGGTTTCCCTAAAACGTGAAAAAAAATATTGCTTGGACCTATTAAAGGTAAAATATAGTTTTTAAAAACATAAGATGGAATTCTGCTTTCTGAGGCCTCATAGGACCAAAGAGAGGCTAACAGACAGGCTAATGTCTAGTTGGAGCACACTGCTGAGGTTTCCTGACCAGTACGGAACTGATGACATGTGTTTGCAGGACTATAAAATCTGAAAGAATGAGCCTCATTAACTATCTCGTAATAAGTAAAACCAAATAAACCTTGAGAAAGGTGAAGGTATGAAATCTAAAAGGCAAAAGTGAATAATTTTTAGGTCAGTACAGGACTGTATTCTCCTTAGAATTGCCAAGAAGAAGGAAAGGGCCTGGGGAATTACGATGAAAGGATAACACACTTGGGATTCAGAGGAAAAGAGAAGATGTACAGAAAAGACCAGGAAGCCTCACCTGAGAAGAATTAGCAATCCCACTGGGCAACTGGGAATCTACTGAGCTTGGGATTCTGAAGAGCTTGATCTAGACTATAGACTTGGCAGGTCTCACTTTCAGACAAAGTGAATGAATCAGGATGGGGATTCTTAGACTGCCAACTCTATTTGCATTTTAATGTAGACTAGAAAACCCAGGATTAGTGTTACTTTTAAGAGTTTCTCTAGCTTTTAATCATCCATATTGTTTGGAATTTTTGAAATATCTGTATTCCCTTCTATGTTTGCAGTTAAATCATTAAGACTCCCAAATAAGGCTCTGTGTTTCAGAAAGTATAGCTGGGGAGGTGTTAAAAATCAGGCTGAAAGGCAGTCAGTGACAATCTGGAATGAGAGTAAATAATCAAGATGCTATAGGCCATGGAAGCAAAGAGAAGATGAGAGGGTCCGTCTATGATGTAAGTAGAGCCTCATAGGAGGCTTTGGCCTGCCTTATGATGATTGATTCAATTTAGGTGGCAAAGGTTACTGGGATTTCCATTTCTTCATATAAAATCATTCACAGCTTCAAGTTATAGCAAGATTATAAGGTAGAGAGAGTAACTCAGGACCCGGGTCTGTCCTCATCATAAATATTAGCATCCATCACAGACATTCTAAGCATATTTTCTATTGCAGTATCCAAGCCACTGATCCAAATGGTAACTGGCCCAAGAAGTAACCTCTATGGAATGCCATTTGTTGTGTCTTCCCCGGCTGACACTGAACCATTGATAGTATTTGTCGGGACAAGACACTTCAACCAGCTGTCACTTCTCAAAGCACTTTCACACACAGTTGTTGGTGAGGAATTAAGACTGTAACAGCAGGGACAGTAAGGATTAGCTTTGACAGTTCACTCAGACAAGTGCATAGGTCAGCTTTGTCCAAATCAGGATGCCTTTCTATTTTAGAAAGAGGATGATTTCAGTTAATAAAGCTTAATTTAAAAAGAGCTTAAGATAAAGAAATGTGGAAGGCATTTGAATGACAAAACAGAAGAGCACATACAATTGCTGACTAATGCTCTTCAATTAAAAAATATAAAACAGAAACAAAGGTTTCAATGATTAACACAGAATTAGAGGGTAAAAAAATAATGCTTGTAAAATAAGAATATTAGGCCAGCTTTTTGTTAGGGTTCAAAAGAATACAGGACAGAAACAAGGGCTGCACTATATTCCTAGAAAAAGGAAATGTTAAGAAGGAATAAGACAGTTACCTTGTTTTACAATCATAGTGAAATCATGTTCTTAAAATGACTGTTGAGATTTTCTTCAATAGAATGTTTATTTTTTTCCAGCTTCCTAGAAATATGGTTTTATGACTGAAACAGATGTGCTGTTTAACTCTTTCTCCTTGACCTTTTCACAAGTATCCTAATTCCAATCAGGTAGTGAACAGCTGTTAAAATAAAACTGCCCTTGAGCTTTGCGGAGAGTGATGAGGCTTCAGACACTGCAGCTTCATCCCTTGCTCATGGTTTAGGTCAGAGATTATAAACTCAGTAATCTGGAGGATATGACAAACATTCTGATGATGTTGACAAAAGCCAATCTAACTGCCCTCTTCCCACAGACGGTGGCAGAGACAGGAGGTGGGTGCTGAGGTTAGGAGGACACATTAGCAGCGAGCATATTGAGTCTTCAGATTATCTGGAGACAGCAGACTTGGTGTTTGGGGACTGGTACACAGGATTTTCAGCCCCTTCGATTCTAGCAGTTGTGCTGTGGGTTGGAGCCCCAGGCTGTGTCCTCACGTCCTCAACCTGGCACTTCCACCGTGAACAGCATTCTAATGCAAAACTGACAAAAAGAGTAAATCAGGATAGCTACTCCCTCACCCAGTCTGGTAAAGCAGTCTCTTTAAAAGTTGATGTTTGTCTTTAGACCAGGAGTATATGTACCCATGAAGTGTGCTTGGTAATTCTCCCATGGAGTATAAAAAGATAATTGAATCTACTATTTTTAATCTCAGTATTTTAAAATGATATTTTCTGTGCATTTTAAAATATATTTGACACACTAGGCTGAAGCAACTGAGCACGCAGCACAATAAACTAGAAGATGAGATTGAACATAAAATGACAAATAAACAAAAGAAGAACAGGAGAGAGAAATCAATCTGAATGCACAGGTCCAAAGAACAGCGAGGAGAGATAAGAAAGCCTTCCTCAGTGAACAATGCAAAGAAAAAGAGGAAAACAATAGAATAAGAAAGACTAGAGATCTCTTCAAGAAAATCAGAAATAGCAAAGGAACATTTAAGGCAAAGATAGGCACAATAAAGGACAGAAATGGTATGGACATAACAGAAGCAACAGATATTAAGAAGAAGTGGCAAGAATACACAGAAGAACCATACAAAAAAGATCTTAATGACCCGGGTAACCATGATGGTGTGATCACTCACCTAGAGTGAGACACCCTCGAGTGTGAAGTCAAGTGGGCCTCAGGAAGCATCACTACAAACAAAGCTAGTGGAGGTGATGGGATTCCAGCTGAGCTACTTCAAGTCCTAAAAGATGATGCTGTGAAAGTGCAGCACTCAACATGCCAGTGCCTTTGGAAAACTCCGCAGTGGCCACGGGACTGGAAAACATCAGTTTTCATTCCGATCTCAAAGAAAGGCAATGCCAAAAATGTTCAAACTACCACACAATCACACTCATTTCACACACTAGCAAAGTAATGCTCAAAATTCTCCAAGCCAGGCTTCAACAGTTAGTGAATCATGAAACTTCAGAGGTTTAAGCTGGATTTAGAAAAGGCAGAGGAACCAGAAACCAAATTACCAAATCCGCTGGATCACAGAAAAAGCAAGAGAGTTTCAAAAAAACATCTACTTCTGCTTCATTGACTATGCTAAAGCCTTTGACTGAATCATGACAAACTATGGAAAATTCTAATAGAGGGAAATATGAGACCACCTTACCTGCTTGCTGAGAAACCTGTATGCATGTCAAGAAGCAACGGTTAAAACTGAACATGGAAAAATCCTAGTTCGAAATTGGGAAAGAAATACATCAAGACTGTATATTATCACCCTGTTTATTTAAGTTATTTGCAGATTACCTCAAGTGAAATGCCAAGTTGGATGAAGTATAAGCAGGAACCAAGACTGTCGACTGTCGGGAGAAATACCAATAACTTCAGATATGCAGATAACACCACCATTATGGCAGAAAGCGAAGAGGAATTAAAGAGCCTCTTGATGAAAGTGAAAGAGGAGACTGAAAAAGCTGGCTTAAAACCTAACATTCAAAAAACTAAGATCGTGCTCTCCAGTCCCACCACTTCATGGCACATAGATGGGGAAACAATGGAAACAGTGAAAAGACTCTTATTTTCTTGGGCTCCAAAATCTCTGTGGACAGTGACTGCAGTGATGAAATTAAGATGCTTGCTCCTTGGAAAGAAACCTAGACAGTGCATTAAAAAGCAGAGACGTTACTTTGCCTACAAAGGTCTGTCTAGTCAAAGCCACAGTTTTTCCAGTAGACATGTCTGGATGTTAGAGTTGGACCATAAAGAAGGCTAAGCACCAAAGAATTGATGCTTTTGAACGTTGGTGCTGGAGAAGACTCTTGAGAGTCCCTTGGACTGCAAGGAAATCAAACCAGTCAATCCTAAAGGAGATCAACCCTGAATACTCATTGGAAGGACTGATGCTGAAGCTGAAGGTCCAGTACTTAGGCCACCTGATGTGAAGAGCCAACTCACTGGAAAAGACCCTGATGCCAGAAAAGATTGAAGGTAGGAGAATGGGATGACAGAGGATGAGATGGTTGGATGGCATCACCAACTCAATGGACATGAGTTTCAGCAAGCTCCAGGAGATGGAGAAGGACAGTGAAGCCAGGCGTGCTGCAGTCCATGGGGCTGGAAAGATTCAGACATGACTGAGCAACTGAACAACAACAATAAATAAATCCACATATATGGAGCTATATGCTCACTGTGTGTGTGTGTGTGTGTGTGTGTGTGTGTGTGTTTGCATGCTCAGCTCCTCAGTCGTGTCCTATTCCTTGTGACCCCATGGACTGTAGCCCACCAGGACCCCTGTCCATGGGATTATCTCAGAAATAATACTGGAGTGGATTTCCATTTCTTCCTCCAGGGGATCTTCTGACCCAGGGATGGAACCTGCATTTCTTATGGCTCCTGCATTGGAAGGCAAGTTATTTACTACTGAGCCACTTGGGAAGCTGGGCTGCTATAACAAAATACCATAAAGTGGGTGGCTTATAAACACCAAACATTTTTTTCTCATAGTAATGGAGGCTGGAATGCCAAGATTCATTATCTGGTGAGGGCCAGCCTCTTAGTAGTCCATTTTTTTGTTAAAAGCTTATACGTAGCATAAAGGATCTCTTTCATAAAAACACTAATTCCATTGCTCTAATGGCCCCAAAACTCTACCTTCTAAATATTGTCACCTTGGAGTTTAGAATTTCAACAGATGAATTTGGAGGGTACACAAACATTCAGGTCAAAACACATTTTTTTTTTTTTTTACTGGTAGCGGCACATATAAACAAAAAGTGTTACAGAGCACTGTTCTAGATTACTCCCCTCCCCCAGCCAAATGTTCATAGGAAACAAAGTACATTGGCAAGGCACCATGTCACAGTAATTTTCTAAAAGTTACTGAGAATAAACTTTTTGACTTAGAATACTGATCAGACTGGTGTCATTATAGGCCATAGGGAAGGAAAAATAAGGGAAGGGAGAAATGAGAAATAAAGTTTCTTTCCGAAGGTAACATCTCTCTTCAATAATAAACACTTAAATAAAAGACCCAGACTGTGACCTTCCTTATCCTTACATCTATGGCATACAATACAAACTGTGGTGTGAACCATGTAACTCTGGTGAATAATATGGTAAACCAAAGAAATAAAATTCAGACCAAGAGTACCACCTTGGGGAGGGTTTGTTTAGCGAGTAGAGGACACCAGATATAGAATTTCAGGAAGATGGAGCTGTAGAGTGTGGTCATCAGGCAGTTTCCTTATAAGGAATAGGACGGTAAACAGAGGACACTGACCTCACAAACAAAAACTGAGAGATCAAATTCAAGACCATGGTTTGTAAACAGGTGGCCATGGCCAAATCCAGCCTGTAGACCTGATTTGTTTGATTAAAGGTCATGTATAAATTTTGAATTTGTTGTAAACATTTAAAACTTGGGAGATTTCACACCAAAAAAATATCTATAATTATGTCTTCTCTTGATAAATGAGAAATCTGACAACACATGGGCCCACATTCTTGAATAGCCACCCATGAGTTGGAAATGAAGTATGTTGCTTATGGAGGAAGGGCAGAATCTCTTACTCTAATTTCGTCCCCTGAAAATGGCTGTTTCCGACATCTATGTTTATTCCATTGTTCTCAGTCCAGAGAAAACAACAACACAGAATGCTGAGACAAGTTAGGATAGCAACCAAGAAACTCTGAATGATCAGCCCCTTGTCATACGTCCTCACCCTGCCCCACTGCCCACCACTTGCCAGATATGCTCTAGGAATCAGAGATGGGAAGAATCAAAAGCAAACAGAAAAGATGAAGTGCCTCTTCCAACTGAACTTCTCTCTTTGCTGAAAGAACTGGAAAACAAGTCATTAAGTATCAGTTATCAGTGACAATAATATCTGAAATATTTGGGATGTTTTATGGACCAGTCACGGCTCTCTCTCTTATGTGCCTTGTGTTTTTTTACACATATTAATTCCCACAGAAACTCCATGAAAAGGAAATAATTGCATCCTATTTTCAAATAGGAAATTGAGCCATGGAGATAAGCAAACTGCATGAAATCCCACAGCTAGTAATGGTGAAGTAAGAATGGGTCACAGCAGTCTGGCTTTAGAGGTGCGGCATTTAACCCCATATCACACCATTAAGTGCTAAGCAGAGTGTTAAAATAGGCTGATGTGACAGAGAGAGACTTGGCAGCTACTTTAGATTTGAAAGTTAAGAAAAGCCTTTTTAGGAAGTGGCATTTAAACTGAGATCAGAAGGATACAACCAGGCAAAAACATCAGAAGTAGACTAAAAGGACAATTAGTGTAAATGACTAAATTTGGAAAGAGCCTGGCTTAGTTAAGAATCTGATACAAGTTGACCAGTGTGCTGCAGCTTGATGTGAGAGAGAATGAGAGAGAAAACTGCAGAGACCAAGTTGAAGAGGAAAGCACAGATCATTCCCCACGATAGGCAATTTAGATTTGATTCCAGTTGGAAGTCATTGAAGGATTACAGGCTGAGAGATGACAGAATCTAATTTACATTGCAAAAACATGGCCACGCTCACCTTTACCCAAGCGAGGTGTTTATAAACTGATCTTAATGTATGTTTCTAGCTGCTTCTCCCATTCTTTCTCCTCCACGCATGCTGTGCTTTAAACACCAACATTTCAAGTAGCTAGTGTTATGCTGGAAAACTGATTTCATGGGAACAAAGTCCTGATTTGTAGCATTTGCTCATTTCTGTGGTGTAAATACTTTCATGATAGATGATTTTATATTATCAATAATTTAACAACCAGCTTGCAAAATTTCTCAATATTTAACTATCAGCTTTTGAGAGCTGGTTCCAGCTGGCTTCAACATAGCTATATCCCAAATATCTTCACCTGAAACTCATCAGGCCCTTATATGCATGCCTTTCTGTTCTCTCTCATACAATTTAACCACTGTAGAGCTGTGGTTATGGGTGTAGCACCGTTGGTTTCAGCTGGACTCAAATTCAAATCTCAGCTTTATAAATCAGCCACATGGTCCCAGGAAAAGTTTTAATTTCTCTACACCTGTGCTATCCCATTTATAACTTGGGAGTCATAATAGCCTACCCTAAGGTGTTGTTACAAGAATCAAATAGAATTAATAGAAAGCATTTAGCAAAGTACCTGGAGTATTAGATTATGTACTTTAAAAGCAATTTTAATTTATTCATCTCCTCTCCCACCATACGCCCTAGCTAGGAGTTGGGAAAAGCTATGGTGTTCAACAAGTGTGCCCTTCAGTATCTTGTCTTTTGAGAGCTAGGTCTCTGCCTAGCTCTAAGATGCTTTCCAGGATTCACACAAGAATCTTTTTCTCTTATATGGTAAAGAAATTACTCAATGATATAAGACATATTTTACATATAACATAAAAATAAATAGCAGCTGAAAGTATTAGTATCTTTTTTGTAGTAAGGTTTCTTGATGGCAGGAAATACTTCAATACTCTGGTTGCCTCTTGCCATTCATTGTATTTTATCTTGATATCGAGTCATTTGTGATTTTTTTCTATAGAGGCAGACATTTGAGGTAGATAATTTAGCCTTAGCTTCCACCTGTCAATTTTTATCCACTAGAATCCTGTGAACACCTAACTTAGTGTTTAGTTGTATCAACACCAAGAACAGCTTTACTCAATGACTTAAAAATGTAGGTTCTAGTGACAGCTTGGTGCTACATTTGTGACCCGAAGTCTCAGACTCTCTGAGATTTAATATTAGGATGAATTCAGAGTCTATACTTGCTCTAAAATTCATTGAGTCTACCTACTGAAATATTTATAAATTCCAAAAGCACCTTCAAAGCCAACAGAAAAAAATACTTTTGGCATCATTCTCATGAGATTAACATAAATAAACCTAGGTCTCTATAGCAAATCAAAGCAGAATATTGAGGCAAGTGTATGAATAATTCAGAAACAAAATAAAATAAAGCAAAATAAGAACTTGCATCTCTAAAGGTATGAGAATAGGCTTAATTTACAGTCCTATTCAGCAATCACTAAAATTGCAGTGCAGAGATCCCATATCAAATCCCAGTTTAAAGGAATGTTATAGGCCAATATCAAGTAAAAAACGTGTAAAGGCAATCCAGGTGCCCTTGCTTGTTTCCTCACCAAATTTACAAAGATACTTAAGAATCACTAGAAATAAAGAAATCAGATGAGATGACTCTATCAGTTCGTTAAACGTATGATGCCTTAATCAATATATTTATGAGCCTAAACTCTGAAAGAGTGCTTGTCCCAAAATATGTATCTTATGCACCCCAATTTAATATTTAAGATCAAAGATTGACAACAGTATGTTCTAAATTATCTTGATATACTGCCAACTCATTTAAGGGAACCATTTTGTTAGTTCCCGAAAGCTAATATGCAGACTATAATGCACCCTGAGCAGTGTACCACTAAGGCTACTGCCATTTGAAACGCTAAAGTGGTTGTGTATCACTCATTAGCAATGCAAAACCTGAGTCCAAAAGGGATTTTAGCCTACTATTAAGCATTTTATATCAACCAGTGAATAATCACTATGAATAATGCCAAAAGAATTTTATCCCAAATACATATTTCAGGTGACAATAAATAATAAGCCACCAACATTGCTTGTTATCTCCAAGCCCTAACTAAGATAAATTACAAACAGAGTTTTTCAGGTATGGCTAAACAGCTCTGATGATATTTCCAGATTTGCGTTATGGAATATGTGCAATTTATATTATCAATCACATTGTTGTTGACTGAACTTTGCATTCCTATGACCAGTTCAGTATAAGACTTACCAAAATTGAAACAGTGAAAGAAGCTAAACTGAAAAGGCTACATATTATATGATGCCAACCATATGACATCCTAGAAAAGGCAAAACTATGGAGACTGTGAAAATACTAGTGGTTGCCAGGGGTTAGGAGGGAAGGAGGGATGAACAGGCAGAGCACAGAGGATTTTTAGGGGCAATGGAACTCCTCTGTATGATACTATAATGATGGATAATGTCATTACACATTTGGGTAAACCCACAGAATGTGCAACACCCATGTAAACAATGGACTTTGGATGATTATGATGTGTCATGTAGGCCCATCAACTGTAACAAATGTGTCATGGTGGGAGATCCTGATAATGGGGAAAGCTCTTCCTGTATGGGAGGAGCAGGAAATGGCAACACACTCCAATATTCTTCCCTGGGGAATCACATGGACACAGGAGCCTGGTGGGCTACAGTTTATGGGGTTACAAAAGAGTCGGACATGACAACAACTAAACAACGACAACAACAAGGCATGTATGGAAACAGATGGTATGTGGGAAATCTCTATACTTTGTTTTACTGTGAATCTAAAACTGCTCTAAAGAGTCATGTCTGTACAAAATAAAAATTGAAATAGAATGTTCAGTTCATTTCAGTTCAGTTCCTCGGTCGTGTCCAACTCTTTGCGACCCCATGGACTGCAGCACACCAGACTTCCCTGTCTAAAACCAACTCCTGGAGTCTACTCAAACACATGTCCATTGAGTTGGTGATGCCATCCTACTATCTCATCTTCTGTTGTCCTCTTCTCCTCCTGCCTCCAATCCTTCTTGGCATCAGGGTCTTTTCAAATGAATCAGTTCTTTACATCAGGTGGCCAAAGTATTGGAGTTTCAGCTTTAGCATAAGTCCTTCCAATGAATATTCAGGACTGATTTCCTTCAGGATGGACTGGTTGGATCTCCTTGCTGTCCAAGGGACTCTCAAGAGTCTTCTCCAACATCACAGTTCAAAAGCATCAATTCTTCAGCACTCAGCTTTCTTTATAGTCCAACTCTCACATCCAAACATGCCCACTGGAAAAACCATAGCTTTGACTAGACGGACCTTTGTTGGCAAAGTAACGTCTCTGCTTTTTAATATGCTACCTAGGTTAGTCATAACTTTTCTTCCAAGGAGAAAGTGTCTTTTAATTTCATGGTTGCAGTCACCATCTGCAGTGATTCTGGAGCCCCCAAAAGATAAAGTCTCTCACTGTTTCTATTGTTTCCATCTATTTGCCATGAAGTGATGGGACCAGATGCCATGATTTTAGTTTTCTGACTTGAGTTTTAAGGCAACTTTTTCACTCTCCTCTACCACTTTGATCAAGACACTCTTTAGTTCTTCTTTGTTTTCTGCCATAATTGTGGTGTCATCTGCATATCTGAGGTTATTGACATTTCTCCCGGCAATCTTGATTCCAGCTTGTGCTTCATTCAGCCCACCGTTTCTCATGATGTACTCTGCATATAAGTTAAATAAGCAGGGTGACAGCATACAGCCTTGTCATACTCCTTTCCTGATTTGGAACCAGTGCGTTGTTCCATATCCAATTCTAACTGTTGCTTCTTGATCTGCACACAGATTTCTCAGGAGGAAGGTCAGGTGGTCTGATATTCCCATCTCTTTCAGAATTTTCCACAGTTTATTGTGATCCAACAGTCAAAGACTTTGGCATAGTCAATAAAGCAGAAGTAGATGATTTTCTGGAACTCTAGCTTTTTCGATGATCCAACAGATGTTGGCCATTTGATCCCTGGTCCCTCTGCCTTTTCTAAATTCAGCTTGAATATCTGGAAGTTCATGGTTTGCGTACTGTTGAAGCCTGGCTTGGAGAATTTTGAGCATTAGTTTGCTAGTGTGGGAGATGACAGCAACGGTGTGGTAGTTCGAGCATTCTTTGGCACTGTCTTTCTTAGCAATTTGGAATGAAAACTCACCTTATCCAGTCCCGTGGCCACTGCTGAGTTTTCCAAATTTGCTGGCATGTTGAGTGCAGCACTTTCACAGCATCATCTTTCAGGATCTGAAATAACTCAACTGGAATTCCATCACCTCCACTAGCTTTGTTCATAGTGATGCTTCCTAAGATCCACTTGACTTCGCATTCCAGGATGTCTGGCTCTGAGTGATCACACCATTGTGATTATCTGGGTCATGAAGATCTTTTTTGTATAGTTCTTCTGTATATTCTTGCCACCTCTTCTTAATACCTTCTGCTTCTGTTAGGTCCATACTATTTCTGTTCTTTATAGAATGTTAAAAACACTTAAAAATTTAACATCTTGAATGTTTAAAATATATGTGTCCATAAAATAGGGACAATTCAATAAATCTCTCACCCGTATCATTTCACTTGCATTATTTGCTCGATCCTGTAAATACTACAAAACACAAGTTAACTTTTAAGTTTCCTGAAACTTCCTATATTTTCCAGGACAGCATCTTCACAATATCAACTGACTCTGATAATTTTAGAAAATTGGCTCATAAATTAAGCACTCATCTTATCCTATGTGTGTAGCAGTTAGGATGCCACAAAGTCCTTTACAGAAATCCAAAATACACAAATGTATCTGCAACATATTCCCACCTGGATTCCCAAAAAGGGAGAACTTACTTTAAAAAAAACAATGAAATCTGGATACGCTAAAGATCAACCAAGGCAGTTAAATGATTCATGCTGCTGGACAGAACTGCTAAATATGACTGGCTAGTTTTCTATACAGAAAAGTTCACCAGAGGCCAAGAAAGGCTATCCTCATATACTCAGGTATTTTTTCACAAGAGGGTGAGAAAAATCTATCTATCCCATGGAAATGCTCAACTTGGCCCTGCAGTAAGCACTGAACCCCGATGGATTTCACACTGAGAAGGTAATATGTACCACAGGCCTTTGAAGAGGCCCCAGCTGTGCCTGCTGCCATGGGCGCACAGGAAAACCTGCATTACTGAGGGCTTCCGGTGGTTTGACATTCTCCCCTCAGGCTTCCCTGGAGAGGTGGCCACAGTGTGAGTCAGCAGTAAGCCAAAGCCAGGCCTTCCTCAGTCCAAAGGCGAGGGCTGAGGGGAAAGGACTGAATGTTTGCTAACACAACTGCCATCTGCCACTGTTAAGTCTGATGGTGACAGAGTGCACGTTAATGCCAGATAGACAGAAAACACTCACCATCTGTTCACTGCCCTGAAATAAAATTAACTAGGTCATCTGGATTGGAAGCCTATCTGGAACTGTTGACATCTATTCCGAACATTGGGGACGGAAAGTTTACCCCGACTTACATCATTCAAGTTACCCAGAGAAGTATTTTTACTCTAAACCTTCTAGCGGAGAAGGTACAGTTAATAGATCAGATGTTAACAACAATTTATGTGTAAACAATAAATAAAGGATTCTGTAGCCCCTACATTATTTATATCTGTAAGCAATAGTATTACAAATTGCCATCCAACTGAAAACTTCTAAAAGGAAAAATGTGTAATAAATTTCAAAAAGAGGGTGCCACATTTATGTGGACTTCAGTCCTTCTTGACCAGTGAATGAGACACAAATTTCCAGGCAGTCAAAGTAAAAAGGGAGAAATAAAGAGCTATGTTTTAATCTTTCCAACTACTAAGATATTTGAACAGTGGCAACAGATCCTAGGATATGACTGAAAGGGTAGTGAAATATATTCTTTCTTTCCCAGGAGAAGCAAGGAAAAGCTTTGGTTCAATTTCTCTACAAGAAAACCTGCCCCTAATCTCCCTACTCAGAATCTCTCACTTTCCAAATAAACTCATCATTTTGCCCTCATTTCTCTCAGACTAGTATTTGTCTCAGCCAGTACTGGTCTAGAAGTGAATTTCAGCTATGACACAGGAGAGAATCAAAGAAAATAGAATAAATAATTGTTTTCAATTCTTTATACTAGTCCTACCCTTAAATATGGTTCTATTAAAGAAAACCTTAACAGATTTCCAAGAGTCAATTTAAATTAACTTAGAAGAAAAGTTACTGCTTTTAAGAGTTTATGGACATCAATAACAGGAAATAACATAGTTCATTTAGACAACCTGTAATGTGCTGACTTGAAACAAATCCAGTGGAGCAATCTGTAGGTCCCAAGAGATTCAGTCTTAAAATGGGCTTTTGTGAGTTGGATTACTGACCAAGCTCAGTTATTCATTCGCAAAGTCTACAAGCAAACATTTCTCCAGTCTCTTACTTAAGCCTTAAGCTTTTAAGAATTTGAATAGAATATATTTCCAACCAATTACAAAGGATATAATGAGTGATCAGCATTGAATTTAGAGCTCTGGAAAGGCAAAGGAGTATTTAATGCTATCCCTTGTGTTCATATAGGTTAGATAAACAAGACACAAAGATGCATTAAAATATAATAAAATTACCAATGTGTATGAAATGTGCCAAAGAAAAGGCACTCTGACACTATAATCTAAAGAAGATCCCTACTTATTCTCTCACATACCACCTTATACTGTTTTCATAGCTTCAATCACTTTCGATGTATATAATTTACTTATAGGATCCCTTAATATCTATGTCTGCATCCCAACCCCACACCTACGAGCTATATGAGACCATGGGCTGCATACAATTGTGCTAGTGTGCCATATGTGCGTAGTTGTGTCCTAGTCTTTGTGACCCCCAGCCGCCAGGCTCCTCTTGCCATGGAATTTTCAGGCAAGAATACTGGAGTGGGTTGCCATTTCCTCCTCCACCGATCTTCCTGACCCAGGGATCAAACCCAGTCTCCTGTGTCTCCTGCAGAGCAGGTGGATTCTTTACTGCTGAGCCACCGGGAGATGTGTACAATTATATTCCTTGCTTTATGTTAGTGCCTAAGCAGTGTCTGAGACATAGTAGGTGGTAACTAAATATCTGTTGAAATCATTTTGAAATACACTGTATTCACAGTCTAGTGGGAGACAATGGAAAACCAACAGATCAGTGTTACATTCTTTCTCTCACTGATTGATCTATTTAAGTAGTGTTTACTAAGCCCCTACTATATCAACACAGTCCTTAGAGATGCAGCTAGGTTAGTGAATAAATACATGATTACTGACCACATAGAACTCACAGTGCAGGGGATCATTTTTAGATAATAATATCATCAAATTAAATAATTACAGGTAAATATATAATTGTAAAATGTAAGATCTTCATGAGCAAAAGTCATAACAGATTTGGTTTATTCTCAGGGGTCAGGGAATGAAAAAGGTATGAGTCATATAAATAAGCAGGAGAATTAGGATTTTACAAATGAGAGAGATCGCTGAGGCCAGCCAGGAACGAATAAAATTTATTTCACGGAAGTTTCACAGAAAAGTAGAGCTGGTGCTGGGTATTAATTCCTCCCGTCCTTCAAGACATATTCCTGTGTACAGTAGCATCCAACAGTGCTTACAGTTAACATGTCCACTTCATCTGGATGATGTACTTCTCAAGATACTTTATTTTCAAATAACTCAGGCACTGAGTCTTTCGATTTTGAAATTTCATTTGCTTTATTTGTTCCTTTTCAAATTAAATGTATTAACATGTGCCATCTTCATTTTTGCAACTATTCAATATATTACAAAGTATTTTACTTTGAGAAGCATCAAGATTTAGCATTTCTATTTTCGAGAAATTAACTTCACATCTCTTAACAAAACACCGGAAGTGATAACAATAGCAAAATAGACAGGAGAGATAAGTACAGTTACTTGAACCCAATTGTTTCCAAATAAACAACTTTTTAGATTTTTCAAGAAGAAAATATATGTCTTAAAAAAAATTATCAGGTACATATGAGTGACGACAGAACCATTATTCCATGAAGGGTGTTGCTTTAATATAGACTTGTTAAATATTTGGGGGAGGAAAATATTTCCATGCAAGAGCTACCAATGTATAGAGTTGCTATTATAATTTTAAAAGGCAGCATGCTATAAACTACCAAGACAGCAAATAAACTGACTGTGTTTATTTTGAAGATAGGCCTACACCCTATCAAAGCCAATAAAAGTGGGCAATGATCATGAATCCAGTTCCAAAGCTGAGACACAGAGTGCCTGGGTTGTGGCAGTTATTATTTCCTGAATAAGACTTTATGCCGGATCCAAAACTCACTCTGTCTGACTCTCAGCCAAGAAAGGAAGTAGCGTGGGTGACCAAGTTTAACACTTGCTCTGGGGATTTCTCTCTAGCCAAAGCTAAAAGGAGACTATAATTGGGTAGCCAGGCCTGTCTTTAGCACATTCTGTATTTAGGCGGCTTACCTAAGCCCATTAGACAGCAAAATCACTCTGCCCTATGCCCCTACAGACTTCCAAAAGAAAAAACTATGAGGGGGCTGGGGGTTGGCTCAGCCAAGATAAAAAGGGATGAGGGGGAAGTGAGGGGAGAAGGAAAAGGGGCCTTATCTGTGTCTGTAGGCATGGAAATAAAACAAACGAGTTAAAATTCCAGTTCCACTGTTCACTGGCTGGGATTATTTACTATCTGAGCCCCCAGGGAAGCCCAATATTAATTAAATTACACCCCCAATCTGAACCTCAGGTTCCTTAGTTGCAGAGTGTGTGCAGTTAGTAACTACTTCACGGAGTGGTTTTCAGTGGCTGGCAGATAGGAAACAATAAATATTAGTTTTTGTTGTCACTGCTATTTTTACTTCTGTATTGCCATCTTTGTTTTTTTTTTTTTTATTTTTATTATTATTATTTTTTTTCCAGTGGGTTTTGTCATACATTGATATGAATCAGCCATGGATTTACATGTATTCCCAATCCCGATCCCCCCTCCCACCTCCCTCTCCACCCGATTCCTCTGGGTCTTCCCAGTGCACCAGGCCCGAGCACTTGTCTCATGCATCCCACCTGGGCTGGTGATCTGTTTCACCATAGACAGTATACATGCTGTTCTTTTGAAATATCCCACCCTCACCTTCTCCCACAAAGTTCAAAAGTCTGTTCTGTACTTCTGTGTCTCTTTTTCTGTTTTGCATATAGGGTTATCGTTATCACCTTTCTAAATTCCATATATATGTGTTAGTATGCTGTAATGTTCTTTATCTTTCTGGCTTACTTCACTCTGTATAATGGGCTCCAGCTTCATCCATCTCATTAGGACTGGTTCAAATGAATTCTTTTTAATGGCTGAGTAATATTCCATGGTGTATATGTACCACAGCTTCCTTATCCATTCATCTGCTGATGGGCATCTAGGTTGCTTCCATGTCCTGGCTATTATAAACAGTGCTGCGATGAACATTGGGGTGCACGTGTCTCTTTCAGATCTGGTTTCCTCAGTGTGTATGCCCAGCAGTGGGATTGCTGGGTCATATGGCAGTTCTATTTCCAGTTTTTTAAGAAATCTCCACACTGTTTTCCATAGCGGCTGTACTAGTTTGCATTCCCACCAACAGTGTAAGAGGGTTCCCTTTTCTCCACACCCTCTCCAGCATTTATTGCTTGTAGACTTTTGGATAGCAGCCATCTTTGAAGAGGGAAGAGGCATAACCTATAGCTGGATTTTAAAGTTTCCCTGTTTCTTTTTGCCACCTCTAAACCTCTCCTTACCTCATTTAACCCTCACTCATTTGTATAATTCAGGTAAGAAGCAAAGGAGCTATTTGGCATAGAAAAAGGTTGATCAACCTGCCCTAGGACTAATAGCTGTTTCCAATCAGATAGTTGCCAGGCATGCCCAGAACTATTTTTTTTTTTTCCCAAAAGCAATTTGAGTAGGTCACTTGGGGGAGGCAAATTAAAAGAATCTTTTTAACTAAGTCAAACCTCAGCTCCAGATAATTTTAATACATTTTTGTAAAGTGCTCTTGAAAGCACTTGTAGCTAAAATGCCTCATACCAGAAAAAGAAAAAAGTTAAAGGAAAAAAAAGAAAGAAAACAAGTGAACAGTGCAGCTTGAAAACTGATTGTAGCGCTACATTTAAGAAATAAAAATAACCTACATACACAATTTCCTTCAAAAAAATTCTGGATATTGGACACCAAGTCATAGGGGCTTCTAAAAAATGGGGGAATTTTATTATTCCCTATGGAAGACACATAAAGATATTTGCTTTTGGGGGGTATCAGTGTTATAAGCTTCCACGGAACTTTTCTAAAAAGATATTTTAAAGCAAAAAAACATATTTACTTTTCAGAAAAAAAAATTTTTTTCCTCTGGCAAGTGAAAATAAAATACTGGTCCCACAAAACACCAAAGAGGAAAGGAAAATAACTTTTACCTTAAGAGAAAGAATGAAACTCTGCAATGAGGAGGGATGCAGTCAGAGTTTAAATCTTCATCAAGTCATTTTGAATTGATCAGATAACAGGGGGAAAATGACTGTAACTGTTAACATCAATCTTCCTGATTTTTCTATAACTTTTTGAAAAGACCCATTTCATAGTGGAATGTCTCTTTACTAACTTTTCTCAACTGCCGGTATGTATTGAAAGAGATTCCTTTTGGGATTCATACAGTTTAATATCCTTCACAAGGTCTTGGGTATTGACCAACAGAGACTAGATGCCTTCCCTAATCCTCTCTACTTGGAGCTGTTACCCTATAGCCTTCTCTACTTCACCGTACACATCCATGTGTGATAGGAACAAACACTATCCTATGTTACTCTTATACTTGATGCATATATTCATCTACTCATCCAGTCTTATTGCACACCTACTATGTTCCAGATGCTGCACATAGTATGTAGAAGATGGTTGTAGAAATAGAAAGAAAACAGTGTATTGATCATGATATATTTCAACTGTAGTACCAGCAGGACTTGAATTTTTATGGTGACTAACAGAGTCATCAAGAATGATCTCTAGGTATCTTTCATGAGGAGTAAATGGTAGTCTCATAAATTCAGATGGAGAAGTTAGATAGGAACAGATCAGAGCATTTGAAGAAATCAAAAGTTCTATTTGGAGTGTGGATTCTTACGTTTGTCCAGTGGTCAGTCGAAGGTGATATGCAGTTGGAAAGATTACTAAGGGGCCTATGGGATGGCTAGGGTTAGAAAGATAAATTTGAGGGTCACCTGTTTACAGTTAACATTAAAAGCCATGCGATAGCAAGTGGAGAATTAGAGAAGGAAAGGAGGAGGATTCAGAGTTATGCCCTGGGACACTCCAACATTATGAGAAAAAGGATGCAGCAAAGGAGAATAAAAAAGAGAAGACGGTAAAGAAAATAACCAAGAAAGTGGTGTCCAAAAAATCAGTTAAACAAAGTATATCAAGAAGGTTCACTATGTCAAATTCTGGTTGCTGAGATATGGACTAAGAAGAGGGGTACAGACTTGGCCTTTGGGTATCACTGGATTTGACAAGATGGGAGTTGATAGAAATCTTGGGGAAAGTGTTCTCAGTGGAATGGTGCATGCCTCTTAATCAAACTGCTTCATTATGGCCTTAATACAGATTAGATCATGAGTGCCTGGAATGCAGAACATGAGTCTTATTCATCTTGTATTCCTAGAACTTAGCTCAGGGTCTGACCTATACCAGATCTTTAATAAATACATATTGAATGTTGACATTTGGCTTTGATCAGTGCTTTATTTTCTATTGTCTGTCATAGATACTATACCTCTAAAAGGCATTGACCCCAGAATTATGTTTTACACTTTGCTAGTACATTTACAAATGTGATTTGATGCTTAATAAAATATTTATAATGGAAAAGGAAAAATATAATGGCTGAAGTAATGGGTTAGAGAAAGAATTAGCATCCCTATGAAGAATAGGCAGGAGACCAGATTAATGAAGACTGTGCAGGTTTTAGGGCTTCCCAGGTGGTGCTAGTGGTAAAGAACCAGTCTGTCAATGCAGGAGACTTAAGAGACTCAGGTTTAATCCCTGGGTCTGAAAGACCTCCTGGAGGCCTGGCAATCCACTCCAGTATTCTGGCCTGGGAAGCCCCACGGACAGAGGAGCCTGGCGGGCTGCAGCCCACAGGGCAGTAAAGAGTTGGACATGACTGAAGCGACTTAGCTCACAAGCACTTGCAGGTTTTAATGATCACAAATTCTTTGGCACGTCTCTCTCAAAAGACAAGCCTAATTCCCCTCCCTTTTAATATGAATTGATCTTAGTTATTTGCTTCTAACAAATAGATTGCTGAGGAAGTATTACTAATTGACTTCCAAGACTAGGAGACAGCTGCTGTCTGGTTATCTCTTTCAAGACTCACGCCTTAAGCACTGACTTGCCATGGCCACCTTACACTTCCATGTTGGAGATACCATGTGAAGAGCACCTAGAGAGAGAGAGAGAGAGAGAGAGAAGCCCAGCTGCTCCCAGACTAGGTAAGAGAGGAAAGCTTCAAAATGAATCCAGCTCCAGCTACTGTCTCACTACAATGGTGCAGAAGATTCTGAGTGAGAACCACTACCCCGAGTCTAGTCAATCCCTGAAATCATGAGTGATAATAATAACTGTTTAATGCCATTAAGACTAGGTTGTTTTGCTACACAGCAATGAATAATGAAACAGACAACAGCATTTTTATTTAACCAGGAAAGAAACAGGCTCAAATGGCAAAACAGAAAAAGATACTTTGTGATCAGCTTTAAAAATGTTCATGAAAGAGAGAGGATTAGAAGAGCTGCTTGAATGATCCCTATTACTTTTGACTGAGAAAACAAATTAAAGACCTGAACAAAAGACTCTGCAATATTTTAAGATAGGTCAGACCCCGAAGGCCAATGAGATGAAAATAAACAAAACGAATACATGAGTGCATGAGTTTCTTCTCTAGTCTGTGATGCTGTTAATGTCTATAGATAGCAAAGAAGGCATTCCTCTGGGCTGAGTTGCTGTTCATGGGTAGTTATTTGATCTCATGGCACTAGTGTGCTAGCAGACAAGCAACACAAGGACTATTTGTTGATCAAGTCAACAGGATGGCAGAGAAGTAGAAGGTCTCTTGTCTTCTCTTTTTCTGCTCATGGTACATTTCCAGTTCATTAGTCTAAAAAGCTTTCATATAGTAAGGAATGCACTGTGTTCTAGAAGTGCATTGTTCTAGAAACCCAGAACTATGAGTTTATTGCCTTTCATTCCCCTTGAATCTGAGGAACAGCAAATGGGGGAAATGTTAACACATAAGCATCTTCCTTATTATCACAATGAAGTTTCACATAAGCTGTGTCACCTGGAACCAAGACTGAATTCCAGATTTATGATTTCTTGTTTGCCACAGTTATATAACCCAATTGCATAACACTTATAAATCACCTTGTTAAAAAAAAAAAAAAGCTACTTCTGAGCTTTTATTTCCCTCTCCATTGCACCACTGGTCTGATTAGACAGAGGCTGCAGTGAAGGCCCACAGTCTACAACCTATCACATCTTTATCTCATAGTCCTCAGCCCATCCTAGATAAGGCTCCAACACTTTTATCCACTGGAAAGTAGCTTCACCTCCTGTTTATACTGCCATTTATCCCATGTACTCTTCTGAACCAGAAAGACATCTCCCTCTTCACGTTTTCCCATAGGTTTTCCTTCTCCATCTACTTGAAATTCAAATAGCTATCTCCTTAGATAACTTGCATCCTAACATCTCATTTTTATTTTCATGTCTTGAATACACTGAACAAGTCCTTAATGTGGCATTCTGCTGTGTTTATTTTCTATTATTTAATACCCTTTAGATCATAAACTTTTTGAGAACAAAGTCAAGGCCTGTTGAATCTCTTCTTGAAAAAGAGCAATACAGTACCATATCAAAGCCAAGTATTTGATAATGATTACTTAGGAATGATCATGGTTATCCATCCTTTCCAATTAAAAAAAAAAAAACTAAATCATTATATTGAGTCCTTCCTCATACTGTTTTACATTCCTCCTTCTCATCAATATTTACATTTCTTCAATTAATTTCAAGTCTTAAACTTTAGTCTGCTTCTAAAGTCTCTTCTATATAAGGTACAGTATAGCCCTATTAAACTGTTTCTCCTTTGCCTTTTTATACAAAATGAATGTGGTAATACAAGAAGAAATAAAACTCCACAGGGAACCAAGGAAAGAAACTAATCAGCCCTACTTAATGACTTAAAGGAAGGGACAAGAAAATCAGGGATAAAACAAAGCTCCCCCATGGGCCCAAACACATCCTACATTATATTAGCTGTTGGGAAATGTCACCCCTTTGGATAAAAAATAGTAATATGGGGAATCCATTTTACGCTTTGTGTTAAGTCCACTGCTGTTTCTCATTCCCGGGACTCAGTCACTGAGCCACTGGCCTTTACTAGAGGGACATGTGGCTTTGGACAGCACTTTTGGGCATACTTGTTTGTATTCTAACGTCTGGCCATTAGATAGCTTGGTGGACTATGGCAAGCAAACAGAATTGTTTTCCACCAATTCTGTTTTCAGCAAAGAATTATTTTTAATTCCCCTGTCTTGTGTGTTGCCAAAATTCTTAAAATACTGTTCATGGAGATTTTTTTTTTGTTACCCGCCTTGGAGCCCAGATGTAGGAATTGAGCCAATGCAGCTGGTGTAACTTGGCTGACTCTCACAGATAATTCAGTGTTTGAACAGTCTTTCTTTTAAAAAAAAAAAAAAAGTTATTATTTTGGAAAATTCTGGAGTAAATGCTTATGGATATAAAGTGTAAAGGTTGAGGGACTAGCAGCAATATAGGCTAAAAGTCTCCTATTTGTCTTTCCTATAGAGCCTTCATCAAGCTGGGCAAACACACACACACACACTCACACACACACACACTCACACACTCACTCACATCACAGCTCTTTCTTCAAATCCTATCCCAAATGTGCCCCTGTGCTTCAGAGACAGGCTTGTCAGGGGAGGGAAAAGAAGGGGGGAGATACTCTTTTTACTTTATCTTTTTTTTTATAAGAGACTTTATGTCATAAACATAAACATATCAAACCCAACACCGATATGTTAAAAACAGGGCAATCTTAGGAGTGAAAATACTCATTCAGAAATTTCAACACAAATCCTAGTGATACTTAGGACAGAAAAACTAATTTTATACTAGGCTTTACTTCTGCTAAATTCTGGTACCACATTTACTACTTATAAAGCAACTGCATTTTATAGCTGACACTATATTATACCAATATGGCACAAACATAATGTTAATCTCTCTGATCTACATTCCAATTTGGATTCTTCCATGAAATATGATGGAATAATAGCAGCTATTAGTTGAGGACTTACCAAACTGTGCTGTGTGTGTTACATGGATTAACTCATTTAACCCTCTCAAAAAATGAACGACAAAAGGTGCAATTACTATGCTGATTTTACCAATAAGGAAACTGCAACCTAAAGAGTTTAAGTGATTTAACTCAGAACTCACAGTCAGAAAGTCGCAGAGCTGGGGTTTGAGCCTAGCCATCTATTTCCAGAGCCTGCATCAGAAGCACTACATTCTGCCACCTTCCCAAAGAAGGGGTGGGATGAGTCACTGCTAAGATATAGGGATCTGCACTATTGGCGTGCACAAAGAAGAGTGTTTTGCTTTTAGACATTATCTACTAAGTATGTCACAATGAAAAGAGTTCAAGAAACTGACTACTTAGCTATGCTATGAACTCCTTTCCTCCTAAAGGAAGACTGCCTATTTATTTTGCTTTCTCTTCAGACTGGCTAAACTGATAAACAAAAGAAAGTGGTATGAATGACTTGTAATTACTTGATGTATATCCCTTCCCTGATTCATGTATGTTTCATCAGAAACCATCAGTGCCTTAAGCTCAAGGGCTGAGTAATGTGAGAAACTGCCATATCAGAATGAATTGCAGAGCTCAATCTCAGTTGGGAGGTTATTTCACCACTCCTCAAATACATCTTTCTCTAAGCTACCATCTTCTCCACCTATGCAAATCATGAGCTAAATTTTGAGACAAATCATTAAAATTTCCTGACAACTGCTTATTTTAGAATTTCCAAACTTTTTTCTATTTCTTTAATGACTCACAGAGTTAAATATAAAACAAGCTGAAGTACCCTCTCTCATTTATTTCTAGAATGGTGTAACACTCCCTCCTAATGCCCCCTAAATTCTAACAACATACTACTTATATGAATAAAGCTGTTTTCAAAACTTAAAAAGCTATCAGCTCCATGCAGGAAAAAAAAGGCAGCATTTTAATAGCAATACATGCTCATACTAGCTAGAAAGTCTAGTACTGCACCAAATTTTCCAGGCCATTTGGAAGTGAAAAGAAAGGCATTATGAGATAATATTGCCAATGTGAAATGGCTTACATGACTGGAAAATATAACGACGTACTCTATTCTGAGGGTCTTAAAGATATTTTTTAAAGGGTATTTAAAAATAACACCAATGGGTCTCTCCCTAAAATGAATTAGTCATGATCCTATCAGGATGCAAGCTGTCATTGAACCTTATGAACATAACTTGTGCAAATATAAAAACAAAAGCAGGAGAAGGAATGAATCAAATTTTAGGCAGGAAAAAATGAAGAGCTATGTTCCAAATATGTAGCTTCCTCCAATATGGACTATTTTGTACATGTTGTTATTACAAAAGCCATTAATGCTATGCTATGTCCTAGAATTTACGTGTCAGATAATAAACACTAAAGTTGGAACTGTAAATAACGATACATCATGAAATCATCATTTAAAACATTAGTGGACACATCATGAAATAATCACAATTTGCAACTGAATCTCTCATTTTGCAAAGGACTTGGCAAAACATGACTCAATATTTAACACTGTTTCTCAGGGGGACCTTGGGAAAACAACTGGAGTGAGCAACAGAGAAAGGGTTACAACATTCATTTATATGCATGTGGAGTGTCTTAGGATCATAATTAAAATCTCACATTTTTCTGCTTTTTAGTCAGCAACTTTGCACTCATCTAATATAAAACATAAGTGGAAAAATTTCACCCATGTTCATAAAAAGCAAATATCTTGAAGTACTTGAAGAACTCAAGCACAGTATATTAGTGCAGGCGTGTTTCAAAAATAACCACTGAACCATTCCCATTACTGGGAGGACTGCTGCACTCTATAATTATGTTTGACAGTTTTTTTCTTTTTTTCAGCTCTTTCCTCCTCCAAATTATCTGAATTTGAGTGAAAGCTAGAGGACTATCTTGAAAGTTGGTGGGAAAAAAATATGAATCTGCTCTTCTAAGGTATCAAACCTGACGTGGCAAAAGCATGGGACTCTGGTAAACATGAAAAACAATGTCATAAGCAAATAAATATTGCCTGAAGTAGTAAATAAGCTGTTAGTAAATAAGACCTCCCCATTGACACTGATGTTCTCAGCTTAAAGTTATTTATTTAACCAATGCCTGTTATCTCCAGCAAATATTCATTCAACCTATCTTTGGGAAATTGTTATGTGGTGAGCACTGTATGTAAAGAACTAAAGATAAAGTCTCTTGTACTTGAAATGGTCCTTCTACTGTGGAGACCAATATATACTACTTAATAAAATACAGCATCACATTGTTCATCAAAATTTTTAAAAATTTGGTGAAATAATCATAATTGCTTATAATACAATTCTCCAAATTATGTTCATATATGTTCTTCTTGTATTCAGTGAATCTCTAGTGAGTTAAATTTTAATAACTTTTAGTTTAAGAACATTATTTCCTATTTATTCATCTGCTGATATTTGATAAAATTTTTTCCTCACATATGTCCTTGGCTCTTGGAGAATACTATCTCTGTTGTAGAAACAAAAATTTTAAACACTTTAAAATACCATTCCCATTATTATTCCTTACCCATAGGTAGAGACAATAAGGAAGAGAGGTATTAACACAATATATAGGAAGCAGAGAGTACTGAGAAGGGAATATATAAGAATGTCACAAACTAAAAACATGCAGTTCATCTCCTAGCATATTTGCTGAGAATCAAATAGAGACATTCACAACATCAAGCAACCTCACATGTACGAATGAAATTTACATTCTGCAAATGAAAGTATTTCATTTTCATTTAGACTTCAGGGTCTATATTTTGGATCAAGTCGTAATTTTTCTGTACAGATACTTCATTAAAGATTAAAAACACGTTTTTCAACTGTGCTTGTCCTTTCCTCATGTATCTAGAGTTTATTATTCCAGTCATAACACTGCAAAAACTTCTGAATTCTCTATCACATGTATTTTGGGTATGTGGGGACAGATTTATTTCCTATAGCTTAATTTTTCTCAGTTTGGTTTTTCCCCTATATTTTTTTATTTTTTACTTTTATTTAAAAAGTCATTAAATATACATTAAAAAACAAAAATGAGAGATCAAATAATTTCCTTATATTTTTAATGTTTTGGGTGAAGTAAAGAAAAAACAATATATACTTGTCAGTCTGTAATGATAACAGTTATCATTTACTCAGCACTTACTCCACAATGCTCCTTCCCATGTTTCCTTCCTGTGATGGTGGCAGAATGAATATAACTTTGAGTCTCTCTCTGAGTGTTTCTCGCACTATATTCCTAGGAAGAAGGTGGGGGGGCAGTCACTTTTGAGACTGTAAATTTGGGAGGAATAATTGACATACCCAGTTCAACCCCTTTCTCTCAGGCCTGAGCTGCAGGCAGAGAGCCTGGGACCATCCTGCTGAGAGCATGTGACTGCAGCGAGGGCTGCCTGAGGCTGGATGGATAAACCTGCCTCATTCTGGAGTTTGGTTAGAGTTTAGTTCACATATGCCTTCTAGACTGGGCTTTATAATTAACATAGAAGCTGTTTTGACCTCTATCCTTTTTTTATTTACTTGATTTTCTTAGCCACGACACCAAATATGAGGTTGCTGAGTTCACAGCTAAATAATACCCCTCTTCTCTGGCTGGATTCAAAGCAAGTTGAGAACCCCTTGCCAGACACAGAGCAAAGTGTGTTATACACATGATCTCTGTTTATTCCTTACAACAGCATGATAATGACTGCTTCCATTTTGAAGAGGAGGAAACTCAAGTTAGGACAAGTTAACACCATTATCCAAGACTGCAGTGATGGAGCTGGGCTGCACACCAGCTTCAACTCTGGGGCTGTAGCCCTAATCGTTATGCTATATGACTATACTGAAATTCCCACTAGAATAAAATTAGTAGAACCAAAGAATGAATCAATGCACACTGTCCATCCAGAGTCAGGCAACACGAAATAATAGATGGCATTATTTAAGAGGACACCATCAGAAGCAAGCAGTGATTGCAAGGAGAATGACTGACCACTACTTTGATTATAGCAGTCAACAACTTGTCCTGCCTTTGGGTTAAAAGTCAGAATTCTGGCTACTTTCCCAAGATTTAAAAAACAGCAAGTTCAAAATGTCACCTGTTTTGTCAGCCCTAAAGCACAGTTCAGATAGAAGGCAGAAATAAAATAACCTGTAAGGCATATCAGCCAGGTGAGTGACAGGGCTTAAATCTGCATATCATTTCATCTATGAGTTCTCTTGTCTATTTCTTATAAGATATCTTCCAATCACATAAGAAGATCAGACTTGGAACCAGGGAGACTCAATATTCTTGCTAGTCCATTCTCTGCCAGAATGGCAAAACACTAGCTTAGCTACTTTAAGCAAACAAAAACACATTTGGCAAAGACTTACGAATTTGAATTACTTTAATTCTCAAAATAACTTGATACCATTTTACTTCTCTTCTTTCCTTTCCACCTGCTTCTTTATATCCGATACTCTAGAATATTCTTTTCCCAACTATCTTATTAGAAAGAAAAGCCAAGAACTCCTTCCTTTATTTACCACCATCTTTTCTTTGTCATTTCTCAATAATTTGTGGTCATCTTAAATAACATAAATAAGAAAAGAAGTCCTTTTGATGCTGATGGAGTCTCAGTTTACCCAAAATCACTCTCTTTTATTTTTTTCTTCTGTTTGGCTGATTTGTTATAGATGATTCAACTAAATTTGTAAGCCTTAGAAGTAAGGAGGAGCTGAACTGGAACAGACAAAAAAAATTCATAAGTGTGTGTAATTTGCCATAGGAAATGATGCATGGTTAAGGATGATTAAAATAGTCACAAGGAAACTGGCACAACAGTAGCTAATACTGTTAAAATAACTACATAGTAATATGCAGCTCTTGTTGAGAGCTAAAACTATTCCTGGAAAATATATTTTTCATTCAGTATCCTTAGATTCAAAACCCTTTATAGTGGGATTTTATTTATTTATTTAAAATGGGCTAAGTGCATCATCAAATGTTTTGAATGTTTCATATAGATTAAATGATGTTTCTGGGTTTTTTTCTAAAAGAAGGTTTGTCAACTTTTTAAAAGTCTATTTCACTGCAAAGAGTAACTAGAATAAAATTTCTCTTGAGAAGGTATCAATGATTATTCCAAATAACTATAAAAAACACAAAATTGGGGGAATATAGGAAGGAGGGGAATAAAACATCAATCTCATTATAATGTCCAAGAATATAGTCACTTAGTCGTGTCCAACTCCTGGCAACCCCATGGACCATAGCCACCAGGCTCCTCCATCCATGGGATTTCCCCGGCAAGAATACTGGAGTGGGTTGCCATTTCCTTCTCCAGAGTATCTTCCAGACCCATGGATCGAACCTGGGTGTTCTGCATTGTAGGTGGATTCTTCTTTGTATAAGCTACCAGGAAAGCCCTAAGACTACCTATTATTTATTGATAAATATTATAAAATCTAGTCTTCCACTAAAGTGTGAACTCAATTAACATACTGGGTCAAGTGGTTTACAAATCTTTATTTCATGTTTAAAATTAGTTGCACATCACTTTATTTTATAAGTAATGTCTTAGGTTGGTTTCCCTGGGAAGCAGATATTGAGACTCTCAGACAGTCATGTGCCTACAGGAGTTCACCGGGGAGGACTGGGGAACAAGACCTGTAGGCTAGTTAGGGGAGCGGGGTTAGGCAGAGTGTTAGTCATATGTATGACCCACAATCCAGTTGCCACAGAGACTTCGGCCATTCTCCCCGAGAGCTCTGCCAATAGGATGATCCTTCGGAGATGTTTCACTAGGAGACAAGGGGGTTGAGTTTTTGTAGTTACCCATCCCTGTTCATTTCTACACTGAACAATCACTGGAGGCAAACACCACCTGTTCAAGAGAGTTCCTTTTGGCTGAGGGCAGTTCTCAGAGAGGGTCTCAGTAACCAATACTCCAAGCTACTGAGAGAATAAATGTCTTTCCACCGAAGGGAGATCCAGGCAAAGCACTACACTATCTATACCACCAGAGAATGACTGAAAAAAGAGATGGGATAATTTGATTCATTTTAGAAATGCCACATTTTCAACCAAATCTGCACTGTATTGTAGACGGTAGCGTAATACTATAGTTTTCAAGCGGATGTTCCTTATTTATTTAAGTAACATAATATGTTGACATTTTCTATGCTTTTGTCTAGAATAATGCTCAGGGTCTTCAGTAGGGAATTTATAGCATAAGGACCAGATGTGGCTTTGTGCTACTATTTTATACTGAAAGCATTGCCCATTCACTTCACCAACGCTATATTTTACAAATTTCTATTACTTCTATTGAGCACTTACTATGTGCCAGGATCATGACAGGAATGGGAGTAAGAGCAATAAAAGACATTTCTGTTTCCTGAAGCTCACTGGCTACTGAAACAGAACACAACCAAATAATACAAGTGCTTTGCTAGAGGTGTCATGCGGTGCTATTGCTGGTTAAGGACTATCTAAACCACACCAGACCTGTATTTATCCATGTAACCTTAGGTGAGGTATGGTAAGGCCAGGTGCAGACACAGAAAGAAAACCAGCAAAGAGTTTTATAGTTTTGCTATATGCAGTTTCCTGAGAAGAACACAGCATGCCACTCAGGGCCACTCAGGGCAAGAACCTGGATTCGTCACATGGCAGGAGGAAGGAAATGAAAGAGCAGAGCAAGGCAGTTGTTCTTAGGACTGGGTAATCTGAGTAACTCCAGAGGACTCTTGGAAACTGGGGTTGTCCCTGGTTGTCTGATACTTAGTCTTAGAGCAATTATGGTGTGTGTATAGTAGCTCAATAAGGAAAATGGCTGGGAATGTGGCCTTAATCAGCTTTTCAAGAAGGCAAACTGACTGGCATCTACATGCCCTCAAAACTGGGTCAAGGCAGTATTAAAAAAAAAAAAGATATATATATATAGATAGATAGATAGATAGATATTATGGCATGACTTGGGATGAGGGAGATCTTAGGGATGACAGTTTTCCAGAAAGTCTCACAGAAGCTGAGTTTGAAGGATGTTAGTGCACATCCTCATTATGCGGGACAGGTTTACGATACTCATCATCTACTAGGAGACACAATAATGATGTAGATATTAGTTAATATTTAACCTTTTAATCATAAAGAAGGATACAGATGTAAGATATCAGTATTATTGCTAAAATAAAACACTTGTTCTTTTATTTTGAAAGACTTCGGCAATTTTTCTACAAAATTAGTTGATGTGATCAGCTGTAATGTTTGACACTAATGATTGATAGAAAAGAACTAAAATGTACGAATAAGTATTCAGTTTCTCCATTGTTTATTTACCTAGGCAAAGAATCTGTAACAATACTGATGTGAAATTAAAATTAAAATGAAAACTTTGCTGTTATTACATTACAGGAAAGATGGCCGGCCATTGATAAAGCCATCAAAAATTAACAGGATCACGATTTCTTCCTGTCCCCTCATATAGCAAAACCCTAATCATTATTCTGATAACATTTTCTTTCAAAATATTCAATTCTCTTTGTCTCTTCCTCTTGTTCTATCTCTCTTTCTATTCCTCCTCTACTCCATTTACTTCTATTGTCACATATTGATTCAACCTTCATAAAATCTGTCAAATTAAAACCCTTACCTTGGTTTTGCCCCTCTGTGTCTCTATAATATAGATCCTATAAGCCTCCTAATCAGTTTCCTGCCTTATTCTGTCTCCTCTAAAATCCATGCCATATGTGACCTGGATAAACGTGTTAACTAACAGACTGCCACCTGCATTAACTTTCTAAGTCTAATCACATTTCAAAAAACTTAGATGGCTTCTATTTGAGGGATCTCCAAAGAGAGTCCAATTTATTGGCATTAAGAAAGAAACCATTAGAATGCCTACTTACTTTTGTCTGAAGACACTTAGAAATATTAAATGCAACTAATTTTAAATTCCATTACTCACAATATCCCAACATGATCCTAAAAACCCTTGTGATAGGGTTCAGATGACACCTCATACCTTCATTTACTTCACACATTGCAGAGTACATGGGGGTATGTAGTATGCAGTTATTCTTTTTTCAATGACCAATAGCAGCATCTTTAAAACAGTTTGTAATGAGATTAAAGGGGCTAAGAAAATTATACATATAACACAAATGTTTGTTGGCTATTTCATGCCAGAGCATTTGAAAGAGGTCCAGGACTTCCCTGGTGGTACAGTGGATGGGAGGTCTCCCTGCCAATGCAGGCAGGCAATCCCTGAGCTGAGAAGATTCCGCATGCCACAGAAACTAAGGCCCGTGTCCCACGACTCCTGAGCCTGTGTGCTGCAGCTACAGAAATCCACGTGGCTAGAGCCCGTGCTCCACAAGAAAAGCAGCACAAGAAGAAGTCTGTGCACCACCAAGAAGAGGAGCCCCCACTTACTGCAACTAGAGAAAGCCTATGCACAGCAGTGAAGACCCAGCACAACCAAAAATAAACAGATAAATAAGTACAAAGAAAGACAGAAAGAGTACTTTAAAAAAAGAGGCACAAAATTTAAGGAATATATATGTAGCTTTCTTTTATAAAGAAGACTCATTTCCAAATAGATTACTCCTCTTAGTGATGATGAATCGTTTTCAGAAGTTGTTGTCCATTAGATATTGAAGGAATACATATACTTAATACATCCCCCAAGGTAAAGTTTATGAATTAACAATGAGTGAGAAAGCAACTGCTATTCAAAACAACTCATACTATGTAGAGGGTATTTTGAAAATGGATACTTGAAAATATCTGCCCATATATGATTTTCATTGCTAGAAAAAACTGTCCTATTTGCAAAAATTTAAACAGCAGAAAAATTATGTTATGTGTTAAAATGCATTCAAAATACAAAATTTTATTAGACTTAGAACTACTTATCCTTTTGAAAAACTGGGAAGATCTCTATAAAATTGATGAATAGCATTTAATATGATTATAATGATTTAATAAGCCTAGGAAATGGTATGCTTTTCCACTGCTATCTAGATTACTTTGTGAGTTTTTCAGCTTCAACAGTGGTTAAAACTAAATAAAAGCAAATTTAACAGAGAGCCAGATGTTTTAATAACTCCAGAGAACTCTTGGAAATTGGGGTTGTCCTTGGCTATCTGATACTTGGTCTTAGAGCAATTACGGTGTGTACAGTAGTTCAATAAGGGAGATGGCTGGGAATGTGGCCTTAATCAACTTTTCAAGAAGGCAAACTGACTGGCATCTACAGGCCCTTGAAACTGGGTCAAGGCAGTATTTAAAAAAAATTATAGCATGATTTGTGATGAGGGAGATCTTAGGGATGACAGTTTCCCAGCAAGTCTCACATAAAAAGTATAACATAAAAAGTCAGCTCAAGATTTTATAAGCAATGAAGAAAATTCATTCATATTGTTCTCACTTAGAACTACTTATTTATAGAAGAAGAATAAAACAGCTTCTGAAAAACTGGGAAGAATAGTTAGTATTATGAAAGATAGAAATTTATTTCCCAATTCAACAAAAATTAAATAATATAATTAATATTTAATGATGTAATAAAATGTGAATAATATTTTGGAGAGATAAAAATGGGTTATATATGACTAATAAATAAAATAATGCATAAAGTTATTTAAATATTGATCTTATATAGTGACATATGTATATATATAGCTGCATGCTCAGCTTTTTTTTTTTTTTGATGAGGTCCAAAATTTAACAAGTTTTAGGTTAAATTTGGGTTTCTCAATCTTTACACTACTGATATTTTGGGGCTCAGATGGTAAAGAATCTGACTTCAATGCAGAAGACCCAGGTTCGATCCCTGGGTCGGGTCAGGAAGACTCCCTGGAGAAGAGAATGGCAACCCTCTCCAGTATTCCAGCTTGAAGAATCCCATGGACAGAGGAGTCTGGCAGGCCACAGTTCATAGGGTTGCAAAGTGTTGGACACCACTGAGAGACTAACACTTTCACTTCACTTAAAATCTTTGTTGTAGGGAGGGCATTATATTTTGCCTATTAGGATGTTTAGCAGCATCCCTGGTCTCTACCTACTAGGTAACTATAGCACACACTCATATAGTTATAATGCAAAATGTTTTCAGATATTGTCAAATATCTTCTGAAGGGCCAAGTTAAAAATCACCAGTCTATAGCATAAGCCCAACATTAGAGTCTTACACTCTCTTAACCCAGCCTATATTTTTTTATCTTATCCTCTAATATCTATATTTTAACATTATCTTCTATAACTTTGCTCTCTTGTCATTCTCATCCCTTTCCCATCCCTTATTAGTTACATCAGTCCTGCCCTTCATTGTTTACCTCTATATTTTTGTTCATAGCTGGAGTGATTTTCCCTGATTTCTTTATGGACACATCTTACTCAGTCTTTAAAATCTGTCTCGAATTATGCCTCCTTTCTAGGTTTCCTTTAAGGTCTCATGTTAGAGTGAACTTGCTCTATGAGTACAAAATACACCTCTATTTTAGTTTTTATTATAAGCTCTCCTGTGGGGCTTCCCTGGTAGCTTAGATGGTAAAGAATCTGCCTGCAATGCAGGTGACCCAGGTTTGATCCCTGGGTTGGGAAGATCCCCTGGAGAAGGAAATGGCTACCCACTCTAGTACTCTTGCCTGGAAAATCCCATGCACGGAGGAGCATGGTAGGCTCCATGGGTCACAGACAAGACTGAGCAACTAACACTTTCACTCTTGTTTCTCTCTCTTTGGCATTTTTCTTTCTTCTCAAACTCACTCTAGACTCTTGTAAAAACTGTGTACAAATTAAAATAATTGCTAATACTATTGGTAGTGTGATTACTCATTAATGAGGGACAATGAGGGACTACAATGCAGACTTTGAGAAGAAAATGACAGAACTCTACGTATTTACATGAGAATGTGTTCAAAATATATTGCTAACTGAAAAGTGTAACTCATAGACTACTACATATATAATGATTCCTTTGAGGGAAAAATACATAAACATTATGCTTATACATGCAGGAAAAATTTATAATAAGATACACAAGTAACTATAACAATGCTTCCTTCAGGGAAGTGAGAAATGAGGACTTTTACTTTCAACATTATCTTTATGCAGAGTTTGGATTTTTTTATCATAAATATGAAATACTTTTAAAATTTAAAAAGTAATTACAAAACTGATGTGCTGCCGGCTGCACTAAGAGGCTAGATAAAAAAATAATTTAAAAGTTACAATTTTCAGTTCACTTTTTTATGGTTTACTTGCACGTCCTTGTAGAAATTTACTTCCCTGGAAGACTAATTTCCTGAAGGGATGAAGTTAGCCACCAGCTGGGCATGATATGGTGTGCATTTTTAGGACTGTGACCTTTTTACACTGCCCTTCTCTCAGGCTTATCTTACCTGAGTCTTGTTGATTTGACAAAAGCTGTTTCTAGGTCACTACTGGTCAGTAGTCAGTAACAGTACAGTCCCCTGGGTGGATATTTGTCTACAGATATCCAGAGAGATAAACTTAAATTCTTATCAAGAGAAGCAAGGATATTTCTTGGAAGCAAGGGTTAAAGTTTAACATTCAAGTTAAAAAGTTTCTTTTCTGGTTTTAGGTGTAAAAAAGAAAAAAATTAATCAAGAAGATGGTCTGGCTTTTCTAAGGTCTTCTTTGTTACCTAAACTAGGTACTTCACCAGATCTATGAGGTTATTCACCAAACCAAAACGGCATTTAGAGTCCTCTGCTTCAACTTCTTAAAAGAAAAGAAAAAAAAGGCAATGATTCAGCCATGTCTGCTGCAGGGATGCAGCTAGTTCCCAGCTCTTATTTTCCCATGCCACAGTTAATTAAATTGGTCAATGGTTCATAGTTCTGATCACAAACTTCTCAAATGCCTGCTTCCTGTATTTGGTGGGGGAGAGATTACTGAGCTGCCTTTTAGGATTAGTAATGGAAATACTGAGTGCTATGGCCCAAAAGAATCTTATATGAAAATTTCAAGGAGTATGGAATAAAAAATTAGGAGAACTTTCAAAGAAATACATAAAGAAAAGCTACTCCAAAAAAACCCATTTCAGGAGCAAGAAAATTTTTGCTCATTTTCACTGCAAATTGCCACAGATAACAGAGTTGGACTATAAAGAAAGCTGAGCACTGAAGAACTGATGCTTTTGAACTGTGGTGTCGGAGAAGACTCTTAACAGCCCTTTGGACTGCAAGGATATTCAACCAGTCCATCCTAAAGGAAATGAGTCCTGAATATTCATTGAAAGGACTGATGCTGAAGCTAAAACTCCAATACTCTGGCCACCTGAAGCAAAGAACTGACTCATTGGAAAAGACCCTGATGCTGGGAAAAATTGAAGGTGGGAGGAGAAGGGGACGATGGAAGATGAGATGGTTGGATGGCATCACTGACTTGATGGATATAACTTTGAGCAAGCTCCAGGAGTTGGTGATGGACAGGGAAGCCTGGTGTGCTACAGTCCATGGGGTCGCAGAGAGTCGGACACGACTGAGACACTGAACTGAACATGGTAATCACATATGCTGAAAATAGTCTAGTTCCCAGTCATTCACTGAGGATTAAAGAAAAAATGATAGCGAAAAAAAGTCTCTTTGAAAATCTTGTATAGAAATCCTCAAAGTAGCATCCCAAATTTTCCGAGAGGAGTCCTTCTTTGTTCATGATCATTCGATTGAAAAGCTGAGTTTTCTAAGTATCTGTTTTATTTCTTACAGGAATCATGAATCCTTAACTTGTTAAATAAGACCACAAGTTTAAAACAAATAAAGGAGGTTATGAGTTTAATTATTAAATGAGCATAGATATTTAGAGGGCATTGTCATATTTTTATAAAAAGTAATATTGTGACTTAGAACATATGAAAACAGAAATAAGTGGAGGAATAAACAGAATGTGGAAGACAGTGCCAGGAAAATGTCTAGGAGGAGCCATTAGGAATACTGCAAAAGCAGAATTCAGAGAGCATCTTATTAGGGGTGAAAGACGACCCTGATTCAAAAATCTTTCTTTTTAATTCAGCACAAAGACAAAAAGAAACTCTAAGACCAGATTAAGGTCCATGTTCCTATTAAGGCATTGCTCGGCATTTAGTACTTGTGTAATCGGTGTTTACTGCATTTAAGCAATATAGGCTGATAAAAGCAATGACCAATTGTTATTGGAAACAGCCTGGTATTCCAGGAATTTCCTGACCTAGAGTGCAGAGGTCTCCCATCTTTTGACACTCTCTTCTCTTAACTGGAAAACATGGCATTTCTTCCACAGTGGAGATGGAAACAAGGAAAGTGGCTTTTCTTATCAGCTTCCCCTTCTTCCTTCTATTTAGGAAATAAAAACACTTGAAAAAAAAATTTTAACAGAGGCCCTTTCACACAGCTATGAATTCAAAGAAAGCAGAATGTTGCATTCAGAAAGGAATCTTGGTTCTCTTTGACTACCCTTGAAGGAATTAAGAAAATGCCTATTTACTAATGACAGTGAATGCAGCTATGAGAATAAGATGCTTGCTCCTTGGAAGAAAAGCTATGACAAACCTAGACACAGTACTGAAAAGCAGAGACATCACTTTGCCAACAATGGTTTGTCTAGTCCAAGCTATGATTTTTCCAGCAGTCATGTATGGATGTGAGAGTTGTACCATAAAGAAGGCCAAGGAATTGATGCTTCCAGTTTGGTGCTGGCTAAGACTCTTGAGATTCCCTTGGACAGCAAGGAGATCAAACCAGTCAATCCTAACAGAAATCAACCCTGAATATTCACAGAACGGACTAATGCTGAAGCCAAAGCTCCAATACTTTGCCCACTTGCTGTGAAGACCAACTCACTAGAAAAGACCCTGATGTTGGGAAAGACGAAAGGAGAAGGGAGCAGCAGAGGATGAGATGGTTAGACAGCATCACAAACTAAATGGACATGAATTTGAGCAAAGTTCAGGAGACAGTGGAGGACAGGGGAGCCTGGTGTGCTACAGTTCATAGGGTCTCAAAGAGTTGGACTTGTTACAACTTAGAGATTGATCAACAACAATTTCTATATCCCTACTAGCTGTAAGCATGAGAGGGAAGTTAGGGAGGGAAATCTCTGCCTGTTCGTTATTATAGTTTCATAGTTTTAGAACATAGAAAATAAATATCTATTTGTTGAATGAATGGATAAGTATTTAGATACCGAAATGCTTATAGCATTCTGAAAGAGATGGGAATACCAGACCACCTGACCAGCCTCTTGAGAAACCTGTATGCAGGTCAGGAAGCAACAGTTAGAACAGGACATGGAACAATAGACTGGTTCCAAATAGGAAAAGGAGTACGTCAAGGCTGTATATTGTCACCCTGCTTATTTAACTTATATGCAGAGTACATCATGAGAAATGCTAGGATGGATGAAGCACAAGCTGGAATCAAGATTTCCAGGAGAAATATCAATAACCTCAGATATGCAGATGACACCACCCTTATGGCAGAAACTGAAGAAGAACTAAAGAGCCTCTTGATGAAAGTGAAAGAGGAGAGTGAAAAAGTTGGCTTAAAGCTCAACATTCAGAAAACTAAGATCATGGCATCTGGTCCCGTCACTTTATGGCAAATAGATGGGGAAACAGTAGAAACAGTGGCTGACTTTATTTTTTGGGGCTCCAAAATCACTGCAGATGGTG
The DNA here is from genome assembly GCF_033118175.1 of Dama dama. Lineage (NCBI taxonomy): Eukaryota > Metazoa > Chordata > Mammalia > Artiodactyla > Cervidae > Dama > Dama dama. The sequence continues at coordinate 36,911,067 of NC_083683.1, read as the reverse complement.
ACTGCAAATATAGCAAAACCCTCAAATTTATTCTGGATCAACAAAAATTGAGGATCTAGAATATGCAAGTTACCTATTGTATATCTGTCAAGGTTCAGAACAGAGGAGCAAATCCAGTAGGAAACATATCAAGAGCTTTAATGTAATGAAATGGCTTACATGATTGTGTGGGCTAATACCTAGATAAGGCTGAAATCTGAATCACAGGCTCTTCAGCATGTGACAAAGCTTCTATCCACAAGTAGAATTTCTTCTCTAGGGAAGCCTCAGTTCTGCCCTTAAGTCCTTTCAACTTAGTGAATTAGAACCACATATTATTTATGATAATCTCTCTTTCACACATAAAATCAGGAACTTTAATCATATCTACAAAATACCTTCACAGAAATATATAGGCCGGTATTTGGCTGAAAACTGTGCATGACAGCCTAAGGAAGCTAGCACATAAAACTGATATGGTAATGTGTTTAGGGGAAGGCAAAATACGCCTCTCCTTTTTCAAGAAAGAAAGAAAGAAAGTGAAGTCGTTCAGTTGTGTCTGACTCTTTGCGACCCTATGGACTGTAGCCTACCAGGCTCCTCCCTCCATGGGATTTTCCAGGCAAGAGTACTGGAGAGGGCTGAAGCTCATTAAAAACAATAAGATAACTCCTGTTCATCACAGCACTATTTACAATAGCCAAGACATGGAAGCAACATAAATGTCCATTGACAGATGAGTGAATAAAGGATATGATACATACACACACACACACACACACACACACACACACACTGGAATATTATTCAGCCAAAAAAAGCCATCCATTTGCAGCAACATGGGTGTCTGACTCTTTGCAACCCCATGGACTATAGTATGCCAGGCTCCTCCGTCCATGGGATTTTCCAGGCAAGAATACTAGAGTGGGTTGCCATTTCCTTCTCCAGGGAATCTTCCCAACCCAGGGTTTAAACCTGATCTCACACATTGCAGGCAGACTCTTTACCATCTGAGCCACCAGAGATTATCATACTAAATCAAGTAAGCCAGACAGAGAAAGGTAAATATCACATGATATCACTTACATGTGGGCTCTGGGGGAAAAAAAATAAAAAAGATACATGCGAACTTAGTTCCAAAACAGAAACAAACTCCCAAATATGAAGAACATATGGTTACCAAAGGGGAAAGACAGGTGAGGAGAGGGGTAAATTGGGAGTTTGGGATTAACATACACACTCTACCAATGTAAAATAGATAACTCACAAGGACCTATTTATAGCACAGAGGGAACTATACTCAATATTTTGTAATAATCTACAAAGGAAGAGAATCTGAAGAAGAATATATAAATAACTGTATAACTGAATTGCTATGCTAAATCCTTGAAAGTAATGATACCGTAAACCAACTATACTTCAGTAAAAAATTTAAAAATAGAAATAAGATACCTCTTTAAACATAAGACAGCATGCAGTTACTTCCTCTAGAAAAAATTTAACTGAAATGATGCAGCGAAACTCAGAATAAAGGATCTCAAGACTGAGATGGCATGTGGGTAGCAGGATTGAGACCTCAATTCTACTTTCACTAATAACTATGCAACTTTGAAACAGTCATTTAATCATTTTTAAACCTCAAAATGATTCTTAAATGAGGATCAAGTGCATGCCCTGCTTAACTCATAACAGTTTTTAAAAATCAAATGTGAAAATGGAAGTGAAAACAATAAATAAAACTTTATAATATTTACATCATGTGACACTTTAATCTAAACTTTGATATTGCAGTACATTGAATAATGGCTTTCAAAGATGTTTACCTTATAATTCCCATAACTTGTGAATACGTGGTTACTTTAAATGGCAAAAGATGTAATTAAAATTAGGAATCTTGTGATGGGGAGATTGTCCTCATGGGCCCTGTAGTCACAAGGGTTCTTAAAAGAGGGAGGCAGGAGAGTCAGAGGAAGACAGAAATGATGTGATGAAGGAAGCAGAGAAAGATGAGGAGATACAATGTCAGAAGCCGAGGTTTAGCAAGAGTGATCTGATTGCTCACTGGAAGGGTACCAAGAGCCAAGGCTTGTAGGTGGCCTTTCTAAGCCGGAAAAGGCAAGGAAACATTCTTTACTACAGCCTCTTGAAGGGACATGACCTTGCTAACACCTTGACTTCAGTCCAGTGAAATCCATCTTTAACTTCTTGCCTCCAAACAGGAAGACAAATTTGTGTGTTTTGAGCCACACAGTTCTGTAGTAATTTGTTAGAACATCAATAGGAGACTAGTATAGATATACTGTCTGGGAGGGTATTTACTGTATCAGAGAATGCTGCTTGTCCCCAGTGTCCATTCTCTCCTTTGTCCATCTTTAGTTTAGAAAACATTTAGAATAAAGACTGAATCTCCTTTCAAGCTAGGATGGCAGATAACTAAGTTGCTGCCTGTGCTACATAAGGGGAAAAGGAGTAAGTAGCTTCTAAAAAATAACCTTGAAGAAACAGGTCTTTCCTTCATCTCTCCTTTCTCCTTCCTGCTGGCTATAACTAAGACATGATGAATGAAGCTACACTGACACTCTGACCCTGAGATCGAAGCTAATACTGAGGACAGCAGAGCAAAAATAGAAAAAGCCAGGGTCCCTAACTGTGGAGTCACCATATTAACTATTGACCAAGTATTCAGAATTTTGTATGAGAATTTTGTCTTGTTTAAATATCATTATTTTGACTTTTCACTTTCAGCAAAACAATTTTGCCTACTATTGATATATTCATATTTCTAAATTAACTAGATATTTCTTCTGCATGAATAATAAAAGTAAGTTTTAGGTAAACTGCATACCCATTAAAGGCTAAGTAGAGTTTCATTAAATGAAGATATTAGAGGATGGAACACCAACAGAAAAAAGACCATAACTAAAACAACAGAATCCCAAACTATATACTTCCTTTTTCAAATACAAATAGGTTGGCATATTTTAAATAAAAGATAAATTTACTGGTCTTAACTATTCACCATGTGCACAACTACATCCCTATTATTATTTTCTTAAATAATCACGATCCATCATAAATACTGGGTTTAACACTGTAAGGATATTCAGTCTACTGGGTGTTTAAAGAAGTAGCCTCTCTGGTTAGAAATTTATTTTGTAAATCAAAAGATTTTAATGCAGATAAGCTGATAAAGAATATGCAACCATTTTATTTTGGCATCATGTTACAGAGACATACATTTAAGATTCTTTTATAAGTAAATAAAGCCAATAAAAAATAGCATAATCTTCAACTCACATATCTGAGTATGCAGAGATAATGACAGTCGACTGGAAGAGATCAATCAAACTCATGCAAAACTATACCTTCATTAATTGGTCTTGACATGCTAATTTGCTCATTAAATGAAATTTTTCACTATTATTGATATTCACTATTATTATATCCTTTAGTAAGGAATATGCCTGGTGTCAATACAATCCATTTAACAAATCTGTGAAGTATTTAACAACTGACAGGAAAAAATAAAGCACTTCTGGTGACTGACTCTCAATAGCTCTCCCATTCCACCAATGGGCTGGACAATGACATGAACGGACAATGTGATGGGATTGGACCAGCCAATCAATAGTTTCAGAATAGCAAGATTATTTCATTTTCTCTTGAAAAGGCACACTGATTTAGCAATTACAATTCTGTAACAATATTGAAAAAGTACCACCAACACTGATATCAGGGAGTGGTCCCAAGCTTCCAAACACAAATTCTTAGGTATGTGTCTGGTTAATATTCAAATCTGAAAGATGTGGGAAACTGACATATAATTTCCCCACCAGAGAGTGGTACAGTTGTCTGGAAAAAAAAATACAGAAAATACTCTGGGAAAATTGCCTTCCTAATAATCTTCAAAATTTGGTGACATGATGACTGGAAGTAAAGGGATTAGATAAAGAACTTCAAATTCTCAAACTGTCACATGGTTAATGAGTAAAATAAAAATTACAGAGAATGAAAATAGCCATCCAGAGTATGGCTCCCCAACATCGTGGCCCTATGCTAAATAACTAGTAGAGCTAAATAACTAGTAGACTATACTCTAAAATTAAACTCTCGGGAGGCAAGAGGGGGGATCGGGATGGGGAACACATGTAAATCTATGGCTGATTCATGTCAATGTATGGCAAAAACCACTACAATATTGTAAAGTAATTAGCCTCCAACTAATAAAAATAAATGAAAAAAAGGCAAAACAAAAGCAAAAAATAAATAAATAAATAAAATAAAATTAACCTCTCAAGTTTGGGTTTTGAGAAATATTCAAATAATTCCCTCCAAACAACTTGAAAGGGAAAGAAGAGTATTTCTACTATTGCATATTCTCTTTTGGATTTTTTAAAAGAATCCTTAGATAAAAAACCAACTGAATCAAAAGATAAGTAAGGAATAAAGAAAAAATAAAGTATGACCTGTGAAATATTTATATAGAAAAAATTAAACAAGAATAGAGGAAAAATATATGATTATATATATTTTATAAATACAAAGCAATTGCCACTTATATTGAAAATTTTACTAGAAGTCCTAATCAGCACAAGGCAACAAAAAGTAAACTAAGAGTAAAATAATTAGATATAAGGAAACAAAGCCATTACTATTCAAGGTTTATATTATTATTTACAGAGAAAAAAAATGAATGTACAGATAATAAGAATAGACTTTAGCAAGTGTTCTAGATATAGAAATTATATGCAGTTTTATACACTATCAACAAATATTTAGAAAAGGTATATTTAAAAGATATCTAAAATAGCACAAAAAAGAAAATTCTTAGAAATGGGCAAAACTTTTATAGGGAAAATATATAAAATATTGTTGAAAAATAAAAAACAATCTAAATAAATACTGAAATAAGTCACAGTTATGAATTGGGAGACTCAATACCATGAAGACCACTGGAGAGTGACAAAATTTAAATCATATCTGGTAAGAAATGTGGTTATATCACATAATTTTAAAATCAACTCCTAGTGAATAAAGATTTCATGGTTAAGTAAAAAATTGTAAAATGTTAGGACACAGGGTAAAAGAATAAGTTTTTTTACATCAGGGAATAGAAAGATATTTTAACAACATACAAAGAAAGGCAAACCACACTCAAAAAAAAGTGATACATTTTGAACTTGATTAGTTTTCTTTTAAAAAGACAATTTTGAAAAAGGCATTAAAAAACTGACAACAGTAGTGAAATGAATGAAATTAATATTAATACATTAAACAAATAAGTATTTGGATTAAAAAATACTGGGTAGAAAAAGCAAGAGAATTATTCCATATTATTCCAATTATATATAATTTAAGAACATACAAAACTACTTGCATGTCAGTTTGATTGGCTGATTACAACAAAGGTCACAAATTCTTCCCATCTCTATCTGCACACCCTTTTGTAATGTGACCATGCAGCTGCTCTTTTCAAGGCAGAGATTCTATTTTTCTCTGCTCCCTGGATTTTTGACTTGGCGACATGACTTACTTTGGTCAGCGGACATTAGCAAATGTGACACAATTGGAGACATGAAAATCTTTCTTACTTTGACACTTGTTCTCCTACTGCTCTTGGAACTTGCCACCACCACGTGAACAAGCCGGGGTTAGCCTGGTCTTTGATAAGAGACATGTGATCCAGGATCCCAGCTGAAAAGAACCTATTATCAGATAGGTGAATGAGGCCATCCTGGACAATCCAGCCCTAGCAGAGCCATCAGATGACTGCAGGTGAGATGACCCAGAGCAGAAAGGCAGAGCCTTTTCAAGGAACTGCCTAGCCAACTCAGAGAATCACAAGAAATGGTGCACGTTTATTATTTTAAGCCACTACATTCTGGGATTTGCTGTTGTTCTGTAGCAAAACACACATTGTTATTCCAACTTGTGGTAAAATTATAAATAAAAGAAAACAATAAACTCAAATGATCTCTGTCTCTGAAGAGTGTGTGGATATGACGAACTGGAAAATTGATGAAGGAACTTCAAAATTAATGTTCTGTTTCTCAAACTAAATAGTGTGTACTTTGTTTCCTTTTTTCATCCTTTACAGCTATTTCATACATATTCTCTTTTAGCTAGTTAACATAATAGTTAATAATCATAAAAGGCTCATATGCATTGGCTCTTTTGAAGTCTCTTTACTTTATAAAATCATTATGTGTAATAATATTATAGAACCAGTGTTGAAACACACCTAGAGATTACCTAATAAACCAGACAAAATTCTGGTGACTAGTAGATTAAATCACCTATTCCCCTAAACTAACATGTTTTATAACCTTACGTCTCTTTATGCAAATCATGTTCCTGGCCACTGTCTTCTTTAGCTCAATCTTCAAATTAAATACCATTACCAAAGCATTCATTATTTGTTCATGAGGACATTTCTTCCTGTTAGACTGAAACATTCTTCTATCTACTCGCTTTGACTAGCATTTCTAGGAACCCGTATGGATTTTTGAATTTTGCCTGGTCCATGTATCCTTTGGATTCCAAATACCAAAGAACTATCCAAACCCAAGTTTTTAAAAGAACATTTTATGCAAAGTATTCATGAAAAAATTATCTTTAGATGTTGATGACAAAACGTCTACTACTTTGGCAACAAGTCTTTGAATAAATGTTTGATTTTCCAGGAAAAACAAACCAACTTGTGGATTGCACAATAAAAAAGCATATCTTTCATAACCAGACAGACCTTCACGTTCTCTCCCATGGAAGGGACACTCTAAATTTCAGAAATGGACAGAGATAGACTCTCTTGTGTTATAATGACTATTAGATAATTCTTATCCAACAGAAGCAAGGATCAGCTTTAAGAGAAAAACCCAAAACACCAATGATATGTAAGAACCACTCAGTAACATGTGTAAATAGGTCATTTCATCATGATAAGAAATAAGATATTCATGCTTATACCTTTGCAGTCTCTGAACTATTCATGAACCTGGGATGATGAGACCCAAAAATTACAACAAGATTCTTCTGTTTATCTCGAAATATGCAAAGACACTATGTATTTGACATAAAGTGATCTCATTATTAAAGAAAAAAACAAGGCGGGGATCCTCAGGAGCACTTTCTGGTTTTATTACTCTGACTGGCTATTTACCTCTAAAGTGGCTCAAGATCTTTGTATTTCACAATGTTATCATTATCACCAAAAATTCATTACCTTACATTGTTCCTATACCTGTAATTCAATTGGTGATCTTTTTATAAATTTACATAACTGCCAGCTTCAATATGATAGTAAATTATTTTCAATTGTATAAAATAGGAGATCTCAACGATATGGGAAGCTTTCATTCCGAACTAATCTACTGAATGACCTCTCTTCTGTGCTTAGTATCCTCATGTGGCCTTTAGGACTGCAGCTTCTTAAATTCCTACCAGAATTTGAGCCACCCAAGATATACTACACGCTTTAGACACTCCCTCCCTACTTTTAAGGAAAAAGAGAGGGACAGATAAAAGGATGGAGGAAGAAGAATGATAGATAGATAGGTAGATAGACATTAATAGAGTTAAATAGATGATAGATATATAAAGATATTGATAACATCAAAGTAGAGATACTAATAACATAAGGCTATTTCAAAGACCAGTTTAAATGATAAACATATAAAATAAAAAAATAATTTATTTTTCTTATTCATCCATTCATTTATTCAAACTCTTATTATTTACCAATTGTTATGGAAGAATCTGGGGATATATAAATAAGTTTATGTCCTCACAGAGACTATCATAGGAATGACAGAACTATAAGTAATTACAATTCCATGGGTTTCACACTATAGTAGCAGTATGTCCAGGAATGAAGGTATCACAAGAGGGAAAAATAAATTGTGCATGAGATGGAGAGAAAGAAAAAGAAGCAGAGATTTCAGAGCAAGATATATGAGCTAAACCTGGAAGGCAGGATGGAATTTGGAGGGGTAAATTCTAGTGAGTTTCCATTCTTTGACTCAACAATTATTTATTAAAGCACCTTTAAGGTGTTAAACACTGTGGTAGGTACGTGAGGTATAAAAGAAACAAAAAAATAGTTCCTAAAATCAAGGAACTATTGTGTGTTGAGAAACAGGTCCAAAAATAAGGAATGAAATTGTAAAATTCAGGACAATATATTTTACACACATGATTAAACAAAAACCACAAAGAACAACAATTCTTTCTCTGAGAGGGGGCTGGGAAAAACTTTCCAGAGGAGGTGACATGTGAGACTGCAAAATTTCTCATAAAGGTTTTTTGTCCACATTATTTTAATGTACATAATTTAGGGATAAAACTTATATTTATAGTGTTCACACATTCACCACCTCAATGTCTCTAAATGTAATTATAGTCCTATGTGTATTTTCAGAAATAAAAATATCTTCACCTTCATTCTTTTTTAATACCATGTCATTCCTCCTGCTTTACAGAATTGTGTAGAGCTGTGATATTTTTTAAAAGTCTTTAGATTTGCTAATATCCACTGCTCTTGAATAACAAATGTTTTCTTTCTTTAGCAATAGGGAACTGTGGAAACTTTTAAAACAATTTTCTAAAGAATGGGTAGTATAGTACTTCTTATGATATAAATATTGGTAATAAAACTATGGAAGGGTTTACTATAGCAGACAATTTAAATGTTGATGTTGATTATGAAACCTAGATCATATAAGCTTTGTTTTAAATCCTGGTGATAGGCATGCCTGATGTAAGGATCTAGATATTAATTTCTTCCTTGGAAGTTGTACAAATAAGTCCAAATACATTTTAATTCAACAAGCATTGACTGATCATTCATTGTAATCAAGGTATTACAAAACATCAAATCATTAACAAATATGATTGCTTCTTAAGATGTATACCTCAATATTTAAAATAAAACACGTATGTGTATGGGTTAATACAGTTAATTTTAAAATCACTACAAAGAAGAAAAGAAGAGTTTATGTCCAAAGGGAAGAATGTGAAAGTATCATAAAGGAACAGATTTCAGTGCCAGGTCCAATAGATGGTGGTGGTAGTATTTACCAGCTTGGGGGAAAACAAATCACATAAGCAGTCTTTGAGTTAAGAAAGAACAGAATGCAATCAGGAAACACTGAAGAGTTCAATTTGATCAGATTATACTTCTGAGTCAGCAAAATTTCTATTTCCCATAACCAGCTGGTAGTAGATGTCTGAAGTTATAAAAGATTATATGACTGCATGCAGGTTCAATATGAAAAAGTGCCAAGAGTAATTAGCCATGATGCTATGAGTGAGGAAGAGAAGAACAGCAGCTCAGGGCCCACGTGTTTGCTAATTAGGGAACAAGATTTCTTTCAGAGGCATAGTGAGAGGTTAGGATAGACAGTTAAAGTAACTCAAGCTCAGAATCCAAAGGGCCTTAAATTGCAAGACAAGGGGTTTGTGTTTTATTCTCCTTTCAAACTTTAATTAGAGAAATAATGTAAAGCTTTAAAAATCCTTTTTTTTAAAGCCCAAAAGTATGTATAGAAAAGTGAAAACCTCCTCCTCAATACTAAATTGGTATATATTCTTCCAATTTTTATACATACACATACAAATGGGTGTAAAATATATACTGCATAAAAACTGCCTCAATACAAAAATAGATTCCCATTACATATATAATTCTACAACTGGTCTTTTTATGCATACATCATTTCATTAAAGTGTATAAAGACGTATTTTATCTTTTTTAACCGTGATATAACATTTTATCGTATGGTATATTACTCACCTATCCTTTAGCTAGTTGGAAGACATTGAAATGTTTCAATGGAAAAAGGAAATGATTATAAAGTTTTAAAAATCTGAAAAAAGTTGAGATTTTAAATTTTTAAAAGAGAAATATGAGACAGAGAAAGCATTTAGATTATTACAAAATTTTAAGTAAGCTCTAATAATGAGAACTTGAAGTGAGACTAACTATAAGAATATTTCAGATAATGTAATTAAAAGAGTTGATAATTTATCCTGGTTTATCAAGTGAGAGTAAGAGCAAAGAGAGGAAAGGCTCAGTGGGGATGACTGGGGAGATCAGGAAGCTGTCTGCAGAGAAAAGGAACAGAAGGAAGGAAAATATTTATTAGAGAACAGTCTCCTCTCTCACCCCTGTTTTCTAGCCTCTCATCTTGTCAGTTGCCACGTTCTATCAACCTGACCACGTAGCATTTCCCCAATGCTCCCTATTTCATCCATCCCTGACATCACTATCCCCTGTCCTCTCCCTCTCTGCACTCGTCTCCCTCTCAATCACCCAACAGTGCTGTCGGATTAATTTTCTATAAGTCAAAAGTCAAGATGGTTTAGCTGGCTAACGCTTACTAACATACTAGACATCTGCTACATGCTGGGCACTCTGTCTGCCTTTAATAAAAGGTTGTTTGTCATGGAATCCTCACAGAAAGTCACTTTTTGGTTTTGTGACTTTGGTGAGACTATTTAACTATTTAACCTCAGAGTTAAAAAGTCAGTTTCCTCATCTGTAACATGGGGTTAACAGTATCTGCTTCATGCATCTGCTGCATGAAAGGTATTAACAAACATCATTCATATAGTATGATGATGCTACACAGTAAACATTGGGAAGGTCAGCTTTTATCAGCAGGGGAGTTCTCAATCATATCTCAGTTCAGTTGAGTTCAGTTCAATCGCTCAGTCATGTCCGACTCTTTGCAACCCCATGAATCGCAGCACGCCAGGCCTCCCTGTCCATCACCAACTCCCGGAGTTTACTCAGACTCATGTCCATCGAGTCGGTGATGCCATCCAGCCATCTCATCCTCTGTCGTTGCCTTTTCCTCCCGCCCCCAATCCCTCCCAGCATCAGGGTCTTTTCCAATGAGTCAACTCTTCGCATGAGGTGGCCAAAGTATTGGAGTTTCAGCTTCAGCATCAGTCCTTCCAATGAACACCCAGGACCTCAAACTGCCTCTATATACTGCCCAACTTCACAACTCTCTTGTCCATTATATGTTTCTTTATATAATCCAGGTTTTCACATCTCACTGCCTTAACCCATGCTCTTCTCTTTAACTAGAATGCCTCCCTTGACATCTCTATTTCCATACTTGTACATTTTTCTCACCCTTAAAGGTCCCAGTCACATGAAAACATTCTGTGATTTTTTTTTCCCATCTCTTACCTGGCTCTATTGCCACAGCACTGTATATGTAGTTACCTTATAACATTTTTCTTTCTCTTGAATTTTTATACATATTTTTATTTATATACCTTATGCACTTGGCTTATACTTATAAGGTATATACATCTTCACTTATAGGCTCTGAGCTTTTATAAAAGTTGGGAGCAGGATCAATTATTTATTCTTTATAAAACCTAAAATGATAATTTTACATGACAGATACAACAAAAACATTTGTTGAAGTCCACGCTAGATGATTTCTTTTTGTACCTCTAAACATCTTCCCACTGTCTGCACTGGCAAGCTGATCCATGGATCCCATCAGTAAACAATGGAGAGGAACAGGCAAAGGGTGCGAGAGGGATTAGGTTCTGGCCCGCTCATTTTAGAGTAATCCTGAGCTGGCTGAACTGTTCCACTCACTCAAGCTAGCCAAATCTACAGAAACTTCCTTTTTCAAAACCCAGTAGGTGTTGTATTCAGTTGTCCATTTGGGCCTAAACACTAGCCCTGAGCTACCATACAGCTCCTACATTTGTCAAGTTCCTTGAAATACTTGCCTTTGAATTATTCTACTTTATGCCCTTTTTTCCCCTATTTCTTTTGCTGGGGCCATGTGCTGAAAACTTGGGAAATTTTTAGATAAAGGAAATAAGATTTGGGAAAGAAATTCCTTAAGTTCTGTACCATCAATCAAGTAACAGAGAAAGTCTTTAGTCTGTAGAAGATAATAGTGTGGTTGAAGGTTGGAGGGAATTGAAAAAGGATTTGAACAACTGCTGAAGAAAACACTTTAGGAAGTTAGTTAATGGTGAATAAAAAGATAGCAGAACATGGAGGGCCTAATTGCACAGAACTCAATTGGCAAGCTTGCCTGAATTTCTCCAGCACTGCTTCACAGAATGAGATCAAGAGAGTTGTTAAAATAAGACAAAACAAAACGCAAGTGATAGGGTTTGATTAAATTGGGAATGATGTGAGATTAAAGAATCATGGAATCAAAATGTAATAAAAAAGGCCATAGCCAAGACCAAGGCAGAAGTCTGAAGGGAGAAAAGCAAAGCCAAGAAAAGGTTAATGGATGCACTTTCATTTAGGGTTCATTTGGAGGAAACATCAATTAAACTAATTGTGCAACATGACTGATGGCAAAAGACACAGTGTGTTTTTTTAAATTTTACAGCCAGATACAACTCTGCTTACTTGCAATATAACCTACATGCCAACAGTCAGGCTGCTTGTAATTTAAATTACCTTTTAAGATAATAGGATTTGGATAATGTACTTGTTATTATTCAGAAATTCCTCTTTGGGCTCTCTCTGAAAAACTGATTTCACAAACATATATTCACTTTCTGAAATGTGAATATTTAAAACTTCCTTTCCAATTTGCTTCAGCTCTTACTTTGCATACAAGAATTTGCACTTCTGACAAATAGAGAACAACAACAAGAATTTAGACCTTGATGTAAAACAAGCACAAGGGGAAAGAGAAAAAAGGAGAAGAAATGCAAAATAATCACATTAAGGAAAACAATCAAGTTCTTGATTGCAATATGAAAACAGGAGAAACTGCTGTGCTAACTCAGAAACTCTACACAAAGGTTGCCAGGGGAACAATACTTGTACATTTCCTGGTTCTCAAAAATGCACCCATGTAATGTTTGTGTCTGTCTTCTTTCCTTCTTGAAAATCTCCTCCAAGCTTGTGAATTCTTTGTTATTCACCTCGTAAATTCATTCTTTAGAGCTCACATCACAGAATCCACTAAGTTGGCAACATAAAAAGGCATTGATTTTTTCTTCTTCAAAAGTTATGAGTGTCACTTGCAATAAAAATTTCTCCTCTCCCTGGAGCCTCTAAAAATAGCAAAGTGCAAATTGGTTTTGCCTCCAACTATTTTTCATTTTTGTTTAATCTTCCTACTTTTAGATCATAAGTTCCTCCAGGGCAGGCACTAGATCTACAAATTTATGTAATTCCCCACAGAAATTAAAACAGATATAATCCTAGAGTGGGAAGTAGATAACTCTTTTCAGCTAGTATTACATATAAGATTAAAAAGTAGTTTTGGAAATTGTGAATTGGTTTTTCAATTTGTTAAAATTAACTCAGGTCTTAGGTATTTACCATCAGTAAATAATCCCATCTAAGGAAAAGGCAGGGGAGGAAAAAGTGTTTTTCTTCCATAGCGGGTGGTATGAGATGCTCCTATCCTAGTTCAAATCCTCTGGAGGCAGACTAAAAGGGAATGGCCATTTCTATTGCCTATTCTAGCCACTGTCTCGCAGTGGCGAATGCTGCCCTTCACTTGTGTGATAAAACAAGCCAAACAGATTAGTCATGAATAACTTTAAGACTATAGTTAGGGATTTACTAAGACTAATATCAAATCATTAACTAAGACTTGGTTCAAGGCATTTACTGTTTATGAAAAGAAAATGAATTTTTATAAGACAAATATAATATTTTTAATATAAAATTCTTATAAGACAAATATAAATTAATTGACATGCCAAATATAGGCACATGGATTTTTAAAATATTAAAACATTTATATAAAACCACCATAATTAGTGGGTATATAAAGAAGATCTATTTACTTTCAAGAAGCTTAAAATACATTTTTTTTCCTCATGGAAGAAAAATATTTACTCTTTCTATATTATCCTAGCTGGTTTATATGTGGAATTCCAATTTTAGATACGGCCAAAACAATACAAGAGGCCCAAAATGGAGTTACTCATGCTAGGCCCAAATTGAGGCTTGGCTTAATCACACTTTCGGTTCTTCCAGAAATGGAACCTTAAGCCAGTCAGTGAGGAACCACCTGGTCAGCACCAGTGGGGTTATCTGCCTAACAGACCCTTGCCAACCCCTGAATGAAAGTAATTTTGCATTAACCAAGTGTTTCTCGGGCTAGTGTATTTTCCTCATTTCTTCTCCCTTCTGTCTATTTTATAGTCTTCCGGAACTCCCTTCTATCTGCTAGACTGGACGCTAGATTCGAATTGATTTTTTGCTCAAATAAACTCTTGAAATGTTTAGTTGTGCCTCAGTTTATCTTTTAACAGTTCTATAAGTAACTGTAAGAACCGCGAACCGAAGGAGACTCCGTGGGTCCCATGAGCAACAAGAAACCAGATATGGTACCTGCTGAGCCCGGAACTCGGGGCATCTCCCGCCTGAGAAAGAGCTGTGTCTGGTGGAGCCTCAGCGGACTTTATCTTAGGAGCTTTCAACGTTCACTTCAGAATTTCTTTTCCAGGCCGGATCTAGAAACAGCCAGAGTTGGAGCGGGTCCGACTAAGAAACCAGACCGGGTCTAAGTTTGGAGACCGGTCCGACTTAGAAACCAGACCGGGTCAAGGGTCGGACCACAGACAGGTTAGAAACTAGATTGGTTCTGGCCCTGACTGGTTCCGACTTAAGCCAGAGTAGGCCCAGCGTAAGATACAGTTTTGGTTTTGAGGCCGAACAAGCATGTTAACTTTACTGAAGATAATCCTGAATTACAGCGGCCACAACAGAGAATTTTTAACCTGGGTCAGTTTATGTGATTAGCAGGCACCTCAAAGAAAAAGGGGCCTCAGCTGAACACTCACTATAAAGCATAGAGGAAAAACGATATTCCCTCCTCTTCAATTTCTCATGACCAGAATGAGACCCCCCGGCACACCCCGCTGGCTCCAGAGTCTGTAGCATCCTGAGGAAACTGACAGAAGCCCGCAAACGGTAAGAGTTCTTATCAAAGTCAGCTCTTCTAGGTCTGTATCTATAGAAACTGGTTCAAAGGGGAAGGGAAAACTTCATGTTGTCTTTTCCTTTCAGATTAACGGACAAAAAACATGTGTAAAATTAAATCTTTGAAACGCGACTTGTGAATTTGCTTTCGGCTACCCACTGGTTGCTTAACCATTCTATTCCAGGGACAATTACGCATTCTTTTCTTTTCTTTTTTTTTTTATTGAAGTACAGTTGATTTACAATGTTGTTAATTCCTGTATGTTCTTTTTAAATATTCTTTTCCATTATGATTTATCATAGGATTTTTTAAATTGTAGGATAATTGTTTTACAATGTTGTGTTAATTTCTACTGTACAACAACATGAATCAACTGTGAAAAGTGAAAAAATAAAAGTGTTAGTCGCTCAGTTGTGTGAGACTCTTTGCGGGCCTATGGACTGGCGCCCACCAGGCTCCTCTGTCCATGGGATTCTCCAGGCAAGAATATTGCAGTGGGTAGCCATTCCCTTCTCCAGGGGATCTTCCCTACTCAGGGATCCAACCCTGTCTCCTGCAGGCAAATTCTTTACTGTCTGAGCTACCAGGGAAGCCCCTGACTCCCTAATATAGCCAAATGAGTACAAGTAGTTGACTCCCTAATATAGCCAGATCAATACTAGTTTGACCCACCGTTAGATAGTGGTTGGAGAAACAAGTCAAGTGTCAAGTCATCATTTTTGTGCTTAGTTCTATTGCAAAATGGCTGCTCAACCGTTAGATGGGAGCAAAAAGACATCACTGTTCTCAGTACCTGATTTTCTAACTACCCTACCCCCCCAGTGTTAAAATCTATATCAGTTGAAATTTACATGCATTTATCATCATACAGTATTTGATTTTACTAAGAACCAAATCCCAGTTTTGGTTGGGATTTGGTTAATGTAACATACAGGAAAGATCACAGACTTTGGAATAAATCAGAGTTTCAGTTTCTAGATAAGTGAGTGTGGGCAAGTTACTCTTTGAGAATCAATTATATCACCTGAAAAAATCAGAAATAATGTAACCTCCATCACCATACATAGCTATAGTTTTTTTCATGTGATGAGAATTTTTATGTGATACAGTATTAACCATAATCACCATGCTGTAAAGCACATTCCCCTGATTTATTTATTTTATAACTGGAAGTTTGTACCTTTTGACCCATTTCACTTATTTCACCCACCTACCCACCCCATTTTTCTGGCAACCACCAATCTGTTCTATAAGCTAAAGGTTTGTTTGTTTTGGGTGGTTTTTGTTTTTGTTTTTTATTTCATACGGTATTTGTAAGATTATATGGCATTTGTCTTTCTCTGTCTGACATTTCTTTTAGTGTAATACTCTCAAGGTCCATCCATGGTGTTGCAAATGGCAAAATTTCATTCTTTTTTTATGAGTGAATAATATTCACTTATTTCATCTGCTAGAAACAGAACTCAAATTCAACTGTTCTTTTATAAACTAGTGATTTTGTATTATTGTACCTATCATATGGATAAAATCTTAAAGTGAAAGCTGTAAGATGTGTTTCTGTGTGTCTAAGTATGTCTAATGTGTGATTTTTTTCTACCTCCATTTGCATCACCAAATTAATTTGTAAAGAGGTCTATTTAATTGGCTTAAAGACAAGCATTTATGTAACTCAACTATACTCTCAAAAATACAGAAACTAACCCAAATATTTTTCAAATTCATGTAATCTAGGATAATCTTCAGAAAATAAAAGCTAGTTTGTTTGTTGATTAAATTAAACTGGGCATGACTTTAGAGTTACCAGCATTAAAAATAAAGCTTTTATTCTACATAAGTTTACTAAAAGTCAAATAAGCTCACATTGTCTCCATTAACAAAATTTGTCAATGAGAAAGATAAAGTGGTGGATAACTGTTTAACATCTTATCAGATTTTCATAAAGTAAACATAATTGTTAGGAAAAAGTAAATTAAATGAATTTAACTAAATTTATAAATGAATTATTCAACAATAATCATGCCTTTTTGTATGTTTACTTAAAAATAGTTTCCCAAAAAAAATAGTTTCCAAAGTCTTTTTGGTAACTTGAAATCTTAAAGTGATACTCAGATAAGTTGAATGATGGATAGTAATTGAATACCTAGATTATTTCCAAATAAGATAAATACTAAAATATTAACTGAACATAGATATATCTACTTTTGATTTACTTTTTATATAGGAAATAACATATTTGGGTTTATTGTTGAACATATTTTTTGCCACATTGGAAAATTTACTATGAGGAAGAATATAAATTATAAAATGTATTTATGTTTGGTAGTCCACAGAATACTGTAATAGACAATTCTCATTTGTTTACATCTTAGTTTTTACTAGCGATTAAGGATTCTAAGGCTTAAGACTTCTAATCAATATAGGGGAAAGAAAACAATAGTTTATCAAAAGTAGGTAAGAAAAGTAGAATAATTGATTGTTCCAGAATGAGAAAAAAAAGAGTAAAGAACAAAGGACAAAATCTGATATTAAAAATGGATATTAAAAAGCTGTAGAAGGTTTGTGGGAAAGGAATCTTGGGAAAGGAATCATGTGTGGTCATGTGTGGTCAAGCTGACTAATATGTGTGGTCAAGCTGACTAATATTGAAATGGATTTGTTTAAGTTTTTAAAAAAATGAGTTTTCATTTTGAAAGTACACTAGTCCAAAATTAGAATTTAGTTTTCTCTATTAAAAGAACAAGTTTTCCTATTTTTGAATTGAAGCGTACTTGGTTTACAATATGTGTTTTAGGTATCCAATATAGTGATTCAATATTTACACATTGTACTCCCATTTAAAGTTATTGCAAAACAGTGGCTATATTTCCCTGTGCCATACAATGTAGCCCATTGCTTATTTATTTTATACATAGAAGTTTTTAACCTCATAATTCCCTATCCCTACCATGCCACTCTCCCCTTTTTTTCCCCCACTGGTAACCACCAGTTTGTTCTCTATATCTCTGAGTCTGTTTCTTATATTCATTTGTTTGTTTTATTTTTTAGATTCCACATATAAGCTATAGAGTATTTCTCTTTCTCTGATATATTTCACTAAGCATAATACCCTCCAGATCTATATTGTTACAAATGGTAACAACCTTGCCAACAATTGTTATTTGTAGATTCTTTGATAATAACCATTCTGACAGGTGTAAGGTGGTGTCTCATTGTGGTTTTGATTTGTCTTTCTCATGATTAGTGATGTTTGGCATCTTTTCATGTTCCTGTTGGCCATCTGTATATCTTCTTTGGAAAATGTCTATTCAGGTCTTCTGCCCATTTTTAAATCAGATTGATTTTTTTTTAATATCAAGTTATATGGGCAGTTGGTCATATCACTCTCAAATATTTTCCCCAGTTCAATAGATTGTCTTTTCATTTTGTTGGTGGTTTCCTTTGCTGTGCAAAAGTTTTAAGTTTAATTAGGTCCCAGTGAAAAGAATACATTTTTATTTGAGTATTAGTCTGCTCTTTGTCTTTATCAGGTTTTGCATTACTTTAGAAAACTTGGTCTTTTCAATATTTCAAGAGCTAAATTCTGTTTACAACTATGTAATCTTCTTTATTTGCCTTTAAAATTATCTATTGCCACTTTAGTAAAATAGATAATTGTTATTTCATAATAATCTATAACCCTGTTCATTCAAATGCTCAAACCTTTTGATGTTTTGACAACTTCTCAAAATCAAATTCTAAATGGAGTGAGTATTTTTCACCTCAAATTAACTTTGAAATTCCCCAGTGGGCCCCTGGACAATGTCAAACAATTTGCCTCTCTCCTTATAAAAGAGAGATGCTAAGTTAGAAATGTTATATTTATTCAGTACATTAAATGACAGAAGAAGAATTGTCAATAAGTGATGATATTTTCTTATGTATTTGTATTTATATTTGTATGTTTTCAGATCAGCAATAAAAGTGTTCTAGAAATTTTATGAATTTTTGAAAAATTTGATGTATTCTGATATGTTCTCAATCACCATTCCAGTTATTATCTTAATATATTGCTTGTCACAGAAATAACCAAATTTCATTGTCAGTTCTATTACAGTGAACTCATTAAATCTTTAAACATGGACATTTTTAAGACTTTGTCATCTACAGATAGTTGTCCTTTTATCCTAATGCTTTTGCAAAAGTAAGACTTATGGAAAGAACTCTACTAAGCACTTTTAACTAGTGACACTGCTGCCAAATTATGAGTTGAAACTTCACAACTGAAGACGTATGTTCCACCTGACATTTGGTCTTGTACAAATGCTAGAAGCCTCAACATCAAATTGCCTAGGAAGAAGTAGCTGACACTGAGTTAGACCATTTCCTCTCAAGACTTTCTTTCCATTTCTCCTTCCCTCTCTGACTGTCCTTTTCCTAGTGTGTTTGCCATGAAACCCTTTATAATTCTTTTGTTCACCTTGTTTTCTTCCTCTGGCCTAGAGAGCTAATGTCACTGTTCACATGTCTCAGGTTATTGTAAGGATTTAGGTGATCCAACCTCCCGATGACGTTTGGGTTTGCCACAATACTAGTGATCCTGCAGTTCTTCTCATCACGAACTTCTCCCTGGTTTCCAAAGTCTCAGTTTCTCTGGAACAAACTCAGCTTCCTCTCTATCATGTCAGACTCCTAATCCTACTTCCCTGTCTCTGGTTAAAAACCCAAACTAACAGAACCTTGCATTCAGGCTGTGGACAAAGAGGGGGACTCAAGGCAAGAGTAACCAGAATAAAGCCACCAGTGTAGTCTTAGACCCTTACATTTTCCTGACCTCCACGGCTGTCACCTTTCCAGTCCTGAGACACAGATTCAAATGAGAATTACCAGGAGGCATAGATGTTTCAAAATTAGTTTCCTTTGACAGATCTCTACTGTCTTGGTTAGGAGTAAGTACAAATGAAGCTGTAATAAGGAATCTCTGTCTCATTTTTTAATATATTGCAGAATCTTCTGTTAAAGCTGTAGATGCCTGATAAAAATCCCTAGATTCTCTGGCCAAAGTTATTACTGATAATAGGATAGCCCCTGACAATCAGATATCTTTTATCAGAGCAAGGAGGTGTTTGAACTGTGGCCAGCACTATGCTGCACTTGGACTGAAACTTCTGGGGGAATTGAGACTCAGCTACATAATCTGCCTGCAATGCAGAAGACCTGGGTTTGATGCCTGGGTTGGGAAGATCCCCTGGAGAAGGGAACAACTCCCCACTCCAGTATTCTGGCCTGGAGAATTGCATGCTAAGGGGAGCCTGGCAGACTACAATCCGTGGGTCCCAAAGAGTTGAACACAACTGAGCGACTTTCACTTTCTTTCACTTTACATAAGATTACTGAACAAGCCAGCTGGCTTAAGGAAGTGATTCCTTCATTGGGGTCTTTCTTTGATTTAATCCTAATAGTTTAAGTCTTAGGGACCATGGTTCTGAAGTACACTCCAGAAATTGAGACTTATCCTGCTTATGATAATCACAGTAGTCTTCCTGATATGCTGTATTTTCTCAAAAGCTTGAAATGCATGTTTGCAGCAGTTCACCCCAAGCAAATAATCTCCTTAAGATGAGAACATTAGGAAAAAAAAGGAGAGAGAGAGAGTGACCAATTTATAGAATGTGAACTCAGCGTCATGGTCTGTGAGTGCCACACAGAGATTCAACAAAAACTGAGAATGCCAGAGTAGTAGCTGAGATTAAAGTTAACACCTTAAAAATTGATCATATCTCTAAGACTGAGAGGCTGATAAAAAGGGGAGGATTTTTAAAAACGAGACAAGTGGTGCAAAATAGAATTCCTTTTGTTAAATACCACAGCACCAAACTGAGGCTCTAATTATACTTTAAATTCTCCCAGAAATAGCATTTTAAACTAGTCAATCAGAAGTTGCCTGATTAGCACTAGTTAGGTAATCTGCGTAACAGATCCTTGCTATCCCTAAAGGAAAGTAGCTTTGCAGTAACCAACCCACTTTTTTTGCCTGATATAAATTCCTTGTTCCTGTTTCCTTCTGCCTATAAAAGTCTTTAATTGTTTACAACTCCTTAGAGTTCCTTTTTATCTGCTAGATTAGATGCTGCCTGATTCAGGTTTATTTCTGCTCAAATAAACTCTTAAAATCTTTAATATGCTTTAGTTTATCTTCTAACAATACTATTGTTAGAAGAAAAACTTATCCTGATGCTTGTAAAAATAGCAAGAAAGGCTTTGTTCAAGGCTATTTCAATAGATGTCAAGACTATTGCAACAGGGGAGAGAAATCAAGCTCAGTACCAAATATAGCAAAGACAGATGGGGATTTATAGTCAACAAGCAGAGTGAGAGGGTTAGTGGATGGGAAATTACTGAGAGGAAACATCAAGGGCAGGGGGATTCTTGCTAACCTGACTTAACAGAATTCTTATGGAAGGGAAGCCAAAATAATCAGATATCAGTCATGGGGGATAAAGAATTTGATCATATATTGAAGGTGGTAAGAGTCTCATTAAACTTATTTAAGCAGGAATTTAGCTACAACTAGACTATACAGTCAAAGATGAGACCCAAAGTCAAGGCCTTGTTGAAAAGATGGCTCAGAGGAGTTTGTCTAAAGTTTGATTAAAACAAGAGTGTCACTACACTGATGCTGCTTCACTAAATAATTAAGAGTCAGAGTATCCTCAAGTCAACTTGCGTGATGGTAAAGGCAACCATGCATGATGTACCAGGAAGCTCTCTGATGATTTTGAGACTCAGCCCTCCCACTTACCTTCTTGAGTGGCTAGGGTATGTCATTTTTCTGCTCATGGCCAGTTTCCTCATCTGTAAAATAGGAAAATATCTGCATTAATGGACTGTCTGTGCAGCAGATGAGATGACCTATTGAAAATGCCTTGAAAACTCTAATTTGCTGTGCAAATGAAAGATACTTTTATTGTCAAGAATGCCCAACTCTTCCTTATTCCAGTGAATCAAGTCACTACCAGCCTGATGCCTTCCATACCACAAATTTAAGGAGCTGTTACCTGCCATAGCTCCCTCTGTATTTGTTAATGACTGTATTGCAGTCATTGTGACTTTGTCTTCCAATTGTCTAGTCACACAGCTTTTCACCCCACAGCTCTCTCCCAGGACAGGCAGCCAACATCATCCTTATTTGTGCTCTTGGTTCCCGTGGCATGTATTTCAGCTTCAATGAGTCTTTGCTGAAAAGACAAATACTTATGTCTTGGTTCCAAGAATATCTACTAAGAGTTCTTTGTTTCTCTAGTTTTCATAAAGCAGCATCCTCCAGCAACCAAAGAAATTCTCTTCCTGGTTCTTCTTTTGTATTAGCATACTAGAGTGAAAGCACATATTACATAGAGTTTGTATTCAAGAGGGGCATGTTAAACACAAATCATATGTCATCAAAACTGCCTTTGAAAAAGGCCTTGAGTAGCCCTTTGTTTCTCTTTTGCAACCTCTTTCATTAGGTCACTGAAAGCAAAATAAATAAATAAAATGAAGGAGGATTTCCCATGCAGTCTTTTAAGTGAGCAAAGCTATTTATTTCTGTAAGTTAAATGTATATATGCTGGTGTTGTCTTGTACTGTTGGGTCCTACCTAGTTCCCCTCCTCTGAATTTTCTCTTCCTCTCAGCTGGAACCTTGTCATTCTTGTTTTAGGTTTAAACCTACATTAGTTTCTGTCAAAGGCAAGAGACCTCAATGTTATGGTTCACCATGTGGGCAACTAGTAGCAAATTGTTGTCCCAACTAATTTGGCCAGACCCTGATTATTGGTCCCAATTACATTAGTGGATTTTTGCTTTCTTCCCAAGGCCACATTCTCTGCCTCAGGCTTCGTGAGTTAACTGCATCCCTGCCTTTCCCTTGATTCATCAACCTCTGTGTGAGGAGCTGCCCAGGACCCTGTTCCTCTGGGAGGTGGCAGTGGACTTATAATTGCTAATCACCTCTTCCTCATGTAGATGGTAGTTACCTTTACTTATATTGTCGACAAACCCATCAAGTGCCACTTCTTAAGTTGTAAATGGTACTCTCAGCCCCAAGCCCAACAGCTGGGTCCAGGTCCTCACTTTCCTATCATGCTACTGTGAATCTCATCATCATGTCATGAATCTAACTCAGTTGAATCTCAGATGATTGGGTGACTTTTTAGAGACCAGATTATATTGACAATCCCAACTCATATAGTATAAACAGGATTAAACCTTTTGCACAAGAATCATGTATTAAACAATAGCAGATTTCCTCACACATCAATTGTCTGGTGGATCTTCTTTTTATGAAAGTGAATAACCAAAAATTTGTCTTCAAAGAATTAATTCTTTGAGTCATAAAGAGATATTTTAATTAGGGAACAGAATCCAACATTGGATTTAACTCATAACCTTCCAATATATTCAAAAGGTGTTGACAAATGGTCTCTCTGTTAGGAGAAAATGAGGAGGAATGAGAGCCAGACTGTAGTCACTATGAGATCTGTTGAAGAAAAGTGATTAATTTCAAAGTCTAACACACAGATATGAGGTTGACGGTCTTCAGTTTGTAATTTTTATGTACCATATCTGTACTCGTAGAAGAATCCTCATGTGAAAACAATGACTTATCAAGCAATTTAATTTTGTTTTCTTGGAGAGTTTCCAGTAGTATATGATTTTTAAAGAAATACATATATACACATATGTACTGTTCTGTATCTTGAATTATATTTTAAAAGTGTTGGAAGTAGGCTACAAAATCAGATCCAAGAATGAGGTGATGGTGAAACTTTAGACTTATATAACAGACCAAAATGAGTATTGGCTCATTTATGTAGTTTCAGTCTCCAAACACCTGAGCTATGATAAGAAATATGCCTTATTTTACACAATAACATGATTTGAATTAATTCTTTCCTACTGCCGATTTCTCCTGCAGGCAGTTTCAATACCTTTGACCCAACTACACAAACATAGCAGAATCATTGAGTCTCTATAGGCTCTTGGTTGTATAAAGAAACAGCCATAAAAATCAAAGTGAGCTTTAAGAGTGTCATGTGAAAGGCTGGCCACATGTTGAAAGGTATTTGCTTTTTTCAATTCAAAACCATCACTTATAAGGGAAAAAAAATTGAGATTCAAAAAACCTGATTGCATTTCCATTGATGTCTCATTATTACTAAGAGTACTGTGTAGTCGTAACATTCACTACTTTGTTATATGAGTTCATGAACCAGTATAAACACTCTGATGCTTAACTCAGACTCTTATCAACCATATGCATGCCTTTCTAGTCTGATCTGTTATCAGCATAGAAATTGGGAAACACAGGATTCAATAACTAAATTTTAATTAATTTATCAAATAGATTCAAAGCGTGTATAGTTAGAGGTATTAGGTAGCAGATTTATTCTGTGCACTTTATAAAAACAGCATTGTTCAGAGAATAAAAGGTTTAACAATGTATTTTCTGAGGTAATGGTTCAAAGGGGCCTGGCTCAGAGGAGAGGGAGAAAAAAACAAAGATTATGTACAGCATGATTTTTCCCTGATGCCATTTTCAATTTTTTACAAATCATAGCAATAATTTACTAATCTGCTTTCCTGATTCTGTGGTCTTAGCTTTTAAGTCATACACTTAAAGAATAATAAAAAAAAATTCTCTCTACTGTTCTCAGTCTTGAGAAAAATTCTGTTTGCAAGGTTACTGAAGTTATTGGTATTTTGATGGAGATCAGATAAGACTGTATGTTCCTCATGAAGATGCAGTGTGAAAACACAGCATGCACAAACTCAATATATTAAGAGTTATCAATAATCTGAAGAAAACTGGGCTTTCACAAACATCAAAACAGGAAGACAATGGTATAAAACTAACATAAGAGTGGATCATGTTTACTGGGGGGATAAATGCCTTCTATTGTTATCAGTATCAGCCCACTAGAATTAACACCAAAAAAAAGGGGTTTTTTTGGGTTTTTTTTTCCTGTAAATACTGTTGACAAAGGGAAGAAAGCTTTTTCAATTGGTCTAAGATTAGCTTTTTCCTTTTTGTTTTAATTGCCTGGGAATCAACCATCATTTCATTTCTGGATTCATTCCACTAATTTATAGCCTAGAAGCACACACTGGGCTTAATTCATAGAGAGCTAAGCTAATCTCCTATCTGAGCTCTCTTAACCTCATAATTCAAATTCCCCCAATGAAGGGGAAATTTAAAGGACAATTATTTTCTCTTTATTTCTAATATTTTATGCCTATAAATCCTCTTCATATTTCTTACATGATTTCATAAATTATATATAACTTCCAAATTGGTTTATAATTTACCACACTCTTGCAAATAAAGTCATTTGCTAAAAAGTCCCTGAAAATGACATATGTTAGACTAGTTGTAAAAGAATTTGAGAGGCATGGGGTTGTTTTAAATCCTGTGCCTTGCCTGGAATAATATAAAAAGTAAAACAATAATAAAGAGAGACTAGCAGAGATAGCAAGTGAAAGATTTCAAGAACTACTTTTCCTTTCAATGACTTTGTTCTTATGAGTATTTTACACAATCACACATAATCTGTAAAAACACAACTCTTCTCGGTAACACAGTCCCCCAACTCCACCTCCATAACCCCTGTGCTGCCCATCTCCATTTTGCCTCTGAGGGATGTCTTAAATTTGAAAACTGTGATTGTTTAGTATTTGCCTTACAATTCTCAAGAAATTTTCAAGTTCAATACTGTTTCTTTAAGAGTAAGAAATGGAGTATTTCCTGCCATATTAGCCAACAAGGATGTCACAGTCATTGGTGATTCAGCCTTCCCATTGTGAATTCCTGAGCCCACCCGAGGTCAGGGGCGGCGGCTGTGAGGAGATACCCCTTGTCCAAGGTAAGGAGCAGTAGCTGCGCAATGCTGGAGCAGCTGTAAAAAGATACCCCACGTCCAAGGTAAGAGAAACCCAAGTAAGACGGTAGGTGTTGCGAGAGAGCATCACAGGGCATACACACTGAAACCATAATCACAGAAAACTAGCCAATCTGATCACACGGACCACGGCCTTCTCTAACTCAACAAAACTAAGCCATGCCCTGTGGGGCCACCCAAGACAGATGGGTCATGGTGGAGAGGTCTGACAGAATGTGGTCCACTGGAGAAGGGAATGGCAAACCACTCCAGTATTCTTCACTTGAGAACCCCAGGAACAGTATGAAAAGGCAAAATGATTGGACACTGAAAGAGGAACTCCCCAGGTCAGTAGGTGCCCAATATGCTACTGGAGATCAGTGGAGAAATAACTCCAGAAAGAATGAAGGGATGAAGCCAAAGCAAAAACAATACCCAGTTGTGGATGTGACTGGTGATGGTCACATCACCAGTGTGAAGCAAGGTCCGATGCTGTAAAGAGCAATATTGCATAGGAACCTGGAATGTTAAGTCCATGAATCAAGGCAAATTGGAAGTGGTCAAACAGGAGATGGCAAGAGTGAATGTCGACATTCTAGGAAATGGACTGGAATGGGTGAATTTAACTCAGATGACCATTATATCTACTACTGTGGGCAGGAATCCCTTAGAAGAAATGGAGTAGCCATCATAGTCAACAAAAGAGTCCAAAATGCAGTACTTGGATGCAATCTCAGAAACAACAGAATGATCTCTGTTCGTTTCCAAGGCAAACCATTCAATATCACAGTAATCCAAGCCTATGCCCCAACCAGTAATGCTAAAGAAGCTCAAGTTGAACATTTCTATGAAGACCTACAAGACCTTTTAGAACTAACACCCAAAAAAGATGTCCTTTTCATTATAGAGGACTGGAATGCAAAAGTAGGAAGTCAAGAAACACCTGGAGTAACAGGCAAATTTGGCCTTGGAGTACGGAATGAAGCAGGGCAAAGGCTAATAGAGTTTTGCCAAGGGAACACCCTCGTCATAGCAAACACCCTCTTCCAACAACACAAGTGAAGACTCTACACATGGACATCACCAGATGGTCAACACCGAAATCAGATTGATTATATTCTTTGCAGCCATAGATGGAGAAGCTCTACACAGTCAGCAAAAACAAGACCAGGAGCTGACTGTGGCTCAGATCATGAACTCCTTATTGCTAAATTCAGACTTAAATTGAAGAAAGTAGGGAAAACCACTGGACCATTCGGGCATGACCTAAATCAAATCCCTATTTTTATACAGTAGAAGTGAGAAATAGATTTAAGGGACTATTTCTGATAGACAGAGTGCCTGATGAACTATGGCCAGAGGTTCATGACATTGTACAGCAGACAGGGATCAAGACCATCCTCATGGAAAAGAAATGCAAAAAAGCAAAATGGCTATCTGAGGAGGCCTTACAAAATAGCTGTGAAAAGAAGAGAAGCAAAAAGCAAAGGAGAAAAGGAAAGATATTCCTATTTGAATGCAGAGTTCCAAAGAATAGCAAGGAGAGATAAGAAAACCTTCCTCAGTGATCAATGCAAAGAAACAGAGGAAAACAACAGTATGGGAATGACTAGAGATCTATTCAAGAAAATTAGAGATACCAAGGGAACATTTCATGCAAAGATGGATTCGATAAAGGACAGAAATGGTATGGACTTAACAGAAGCAGAAGATATTAAGAAGAGGTGGCAAGAATACACAGAAGCACTGTATAAAAAGATCTTCATGACCCAGATAATCACGATGGTGTGATCACTCACCTACAGCCAGACATCCTGGAATGTGAAGTCAACTGGGCCTTAGGAAGCGTCATGATGAACAAAGCTAGTGGAGGCGATGGAATTCCAGTTGAGCTATTTCAAATCCTCAAAGATGATGATGTGAAAGTGCTGCATTCAGTACACCAGCAAATTTGGAAAACTCAGCAGTGGCCACATGACTGGAAAAGGTCAGTTTTCATTCCAATCCCAAAGAAAGGCAATCCCAAAGAATGCTCAAACTACTGCACAATTGCACTCATCTCACACAATAGTAGAGTAATGCTCAAAATTCTCCAAGCCAGGCTTCAGCAATACGTGAACCATGAACTTCCAGATGTTCAATCTGGTTTTAGAGAAAACAGATTTACCAGAGATCAAATTTCCAACATCCGCTGGATCATAGAAAAAGCAAGAGAGTTCCAGAAAAACATCTACTTCTGCTTCATTGACTATGCCAAAGCCTTTGACTGAGTGGATCACAATAAACTGTGGAAAATTCTGAAAGAGATGGGAATACCAGATCACCTGACTTGCCACTTGAGAAACCTATATGCAGATCAGGAAGCAACAGATCTGGACATGGAACAACAGACTGGTTCCAAATAGGAAAAGGAGTATGTCAAGGCTGTATATTGTCACCCTGCTTATTTAACTTATATGCAGAGTACATCATGAGAAACGCTGGGCTGGATGAAGCACAAGCTGGAATTAAGATTGCCGGGAGAAATATCAATAACCTCAGATATGCAGATGACACCACCCTTATGGCAGAAAGTGAAGAGGAACTAAAAGGCCTCTTGATGAAAGTGAAAGAGGAAAGCGGAAAAGCTGGCTTAAAGCTCAACATTCAGAAAACTGAGATCATAGCATCTGGTCCCATCACTTCATGAGAAATAGATGGGGAGACAGTGGAAACAGTGTCAGACTTTATTTTTGGGGGCTCCAAAATCACTGCAGATGGTGATTGCAACCATGACATTGAAAGACTCTTATTCCTTGGAAGGAAAGTTATGACCAACCTAGATAGCATATTTAAAAGAAGAAACATTACTTTGCCAACAAAGGTCCGTCTAGTCAAGGCTGTGGTTTTTCCAGTGGTCATGTATGGATGTGAGAGTTGGACTGTGAAGAAAGCTGAGTGCTGAAGAATTGATGCTTTTGAACTGTGGTGTTGGAGAAGACTCTTGAGCGTCCCTTGGACTGCAAGGAGATCCAACCAGTCCATCCTAAAGGAGATCAGTCCTGGGTGTTCATTGGAAGGACTGATGTTGAAGCTGAAACTCCAATACTTTGGCCACCTCATGCGAAGAGTTGACTCATTGGAAAAGACCCTGATGCTGGGAGGGATTGGGGGCAGGAGGAGAAGGGGACAACAGAGGATGAGATGGCTTGATGGCATCACCGACTCGATGGGCATGAGTTTGAGTAAACTCCAGGAGTTGGTGATGGACAGGGAGGCCTGGTGTGCTACGATTCATGGGGTCACAAAGAGTCAGACAAGACTGAGTGAACTGCACTGAAGGGCACTCAGGATGGAGGAGAATATCTGATTGATCTAGCAGCCACGAGGCTGTACCCACTCCCTCCTGTGAGCACTGAGGAACTAAGAATGTGAGAAACGCAGGATACTGGCCCCTGACAGCTGAGATGCGTGTGAAAGTAATAATTTCAGTGAACCCAGACTCTTGCATCTTCCCATACATGGAAAAGCACTAAATTCCTTAACTTGGGATATCTGGTTTTCTTTCATTAACAGTCATCTTTTTGGTGTTCAGGCTACCTGTGCCCTTTGTTGCTAGACTTTTGTATAACTTGGGTCCTCCCCTCACCTTCTTGGAGCAGTTCTCCCAGAGTTATTTGTCTCCCAGGCTTAAGTAGTAAAACTTTACACTAAAGAAAACATAACTCTCAACTTTTAGGTTATAACCATTTTTTACATCAGTAAGAACATGTCATCAATTCAAGAATGTGACTTTATACAAGTGACCCTAAGCTATTTCTTGATTTATAAGATTTATATTTCTATATACAGAGAGATTATATTTTCTAACCCCTTTTCTATAGTCTTTCCTAACCATCTGGATTTTCTAATACTCTCTTTTAGAAGCAGTACGATTATTAGATATTAGCTATGTAAGCATATGTTTAGAATATGACAGTTTTATATAATAAATTTTGTCAAATCTGTACATTGAATATATTAGTTACTGCAGTTAATATTGCAAAATCCCCACAGTTCAGTTAACATATGGCTCCCATCAATTAGAGCTTATTTTATATCAATAAAGAATGAAACTCATTTAGCCAAAAGTTTTGGCAATTTATGTCTATAGTAAGAATGGCTCAATTTTTACATAATTATGTAATCCTGGATAAATGGATGAAAAAGTAATTTGAGTTTTATTTTTGAAACTTTTGCCCTTTTACACACAGGAAAGTGAATTCGATGGTTAATAAATACAAAAAATAATTATTATTCATTCAGGATTGTCTATATAGCTCATTATCTTTATAAAGATATATCAGCCATCAATGTATTTCAAATCTATCATAGACAAAATTACTTTAAATTACTTTTAAAAAAGTCTCCTCACTAACTAAAGTTAATACTAAATTACTTGTTATTGAAGTGGTAGAGAAACCAAGTCTTTGGTGAAATTCAGATATTTTGATGTCTAAATAATAAGTCAGATTGACTTCAAGAGAGGGTATAAATCCGAATTGTCTGTTTTAGGACAATTTTTCTTTTAATATTGTGCTTTTTGTAGTTTTCGTCTGTCAAAGTAATTTATGATCTGTAAATTATCAGCATAAACATATTAGTAATCTTTGCAAGTATTTATGAAAACTTTGGGCAAGATTATTGTACAGATCTGAATTCAGATACCTTATGATCATCAGCCATAGAATCTTTAACATAGAAGTGGCATTTAAGATAGTATGTTACATATGAGCTTTGCTTCCAGGGTCAAAATTCATTTATGCCTTCCAATTGCATTCTTGTATTGCAGAGACCAGAAAGCTAAAAATTTTCCTGATTCTCAGGGAACTCCCCAGTGGCCTAATGTCTAAATTAGGATTCTGGGCTTTTTATGTCAGGGCCCAGGTTCAATTCCTGGTCAGGGAACTAAGATTGTACAAGCCACATGATGTGGCCAAAAAAAATTCCCAATTTCTGTATAGCCATCACTCTAAATGGGATTTAATTTTATATATTCAGATGCACTTGTCCAAGTTTTGAATTGATTTTGTGTTCAGTGCGTGTTCAGTCTCTCAACTGTGTCCGACTCATTGCGATCCCATGGACTGTAGCCCACCAAGCTCCTCGGTCCATGGAATTTTTCAGGCAAGAATGCTGGAGTGAGTTGTTACTTCCTCCTCCAAGGAATCTTCCCAGTCTAGGGATCAAACCCACATCTCTTGTGTTTCCTGCATTGGCAGGCAGATTCTTTACTACTGCTCCATCTGGGAAGCAGAGGCACTGATGTAAGATTTGAATTTATTTCAGAACTGAGTTATTTAGAGCGAAAGGTAAGACATCCATTTTCAGGTGTAGATTATAGTAAATGTAACATTTCATAATAACTTTACCAATGGCTGAAAAATTTGACAGCAAGCCTTCTCACACTTAGTGATGGTAGTGAGACTCTGGAACTGATAGTTGTAGAAGTGATGTCTTAGTTACACCAGCAACAGCATCCTGCTCATAGCAGAGTTGCTGTTCCTGTAATGGTCTGGTTCTGTAAGTTTTAATTTCTACCAGAGTCATTCTTCCCAGAGAACACAAATTTAGGCAGTCTTTGTCCAACTAAGACACACCTAGAAAATCTGGTCAGGTGTTGCAAAATGACACATGTGAGCTACAGCCTGGTCAAAGTCGCCTGTTAAGACAGATGAAGAAATTAAGCTCAGAGAGGTTAAGGACCTTACCTTGAGTCACATCCTAGGAAAGTGCTGTGAGAGAAATTAAAATTTAGTATGACTCAGGCCAGAAGACAGTAGTACATCAGCACTAGTGGTTAAAATATTGAAATATTTCTGTAACTGTTGGTACATAGTCACTGCCTTGAGTCCCCTGTATGCCCCTGACCCTTCTCCTAGGGCCCAGGGTACTTTCTAACGAGCTAGAATTGAATAAATAATGCCCAGTACAGCAGAGGTCATTAGAATTTTAGCCATTTCTGATCCTATGGCTTGTGCCATTTAAAATTGCTAAATATTTGTACTTTTCACTCCTGGGTATGACTCGGCAGGCAGGTGCTTTCTGCCACACCAGGCTATGTCTTTGCTTAATACTTCATTGAATTCAACAGAATACTTAGATTTCAAACTGCAATAACGCAATTTTTTTTTAATCTCTGCTTAGAACAATAATGCCATTACTGTTTGTGGAGGAGGGAGACACTTGGCAATCCTCTTGTCATCAAAGGTAGCTTATCCAAAGATGGCAACCTATAAAATTTTATTTTTGACAGGTAGATAGCAGTCTTTTAGCTATGGTGAAATGCTTAACAAACTGACAAATGAATTTGAGAGGAAAACCATCTATCTTGGCACTAATAACAGATATATAGTCCTGAATACATAAGATTTTATAATTTTCAGATTTGTAAAGAGTCAAGAGAAAATAAACCAAAGGCCATTAAGCTATTCAGTGCTATGCAACTGAGTTATTTTACTTCAGGAAGCACTAGATGTTATGACAGAATTCTTTACATTTATACCTCTTGGCACCTGGGTTTGACAGCTGCATTTAGCAATAAATGTACAGAATAACTCTCTTCCTACTACTGCTTTTGTTATCATAAATTACTCCCAAATTGTCAAAATGTAAAATTCCTCAGACTTTCTAGGCCCTTGATCAATAATGAGTGAGTCATTACACAAATACTGCTGGGATGACCAGCCTTTGTCCGAGAAGTGGAAGATAGATTTTTCTATCTTTTCCTGGCACCTAATTCAGCTGTAAAATAAGTGTGTCATAATTTATTTAAAGTTCAGGGAAAAGAGAAAGCCCAAGAGTTCCTGAAGTGTAGTGTACTTACCTCATGGAAAAATTATAACTGGTGGATAACTGCTGCTACTGATTTTAAAAAGTAATACTAAACATGATAGCATGATGGAGGAGAGAAGAAGCTGGAGAAGCCACACAGTTCTCAACACGAAATACAATGTCCCCATCTCCAGGCTTCACGGTTTTACTGGGAGAATTCAAGAGTCAGAACAAAAACATTTTTTTAAAATATTAATATAGTTGAAAAATAATGCTTGATAGTCACATAAGCCTGGCAAAATGAAAATGCACGTTTATTCCACTCTGTCCTAAAACCCTGTTAATATAAAGAGTATAAGTAAAAATAGAGGGTACTGCCCCCATAATCAAAAAGAATGGGAGAAGAGAAAATAGAAAAAAAGTTGATAATAAAAATTTAGATGATGGAAATAGGAACTCACTTAGCAGAGTAATGAAAACTGAAACTACGCACTTAAATTTATCATTTACTAAATATAACATTTATTGCCAGGTGGTGTAGTGGTAAAGAATCTGCCTGCCGATGCAGGAGACAGAAGAGATGCAGGTTCTGTCCTTGGGTTAAGAATAATTCCCTAGAATAGGAAATGGCAACCCACTCCAGTATTCTTGCCTGGGGAGTCCTACGGACAGAGAAGAGCCTAGCAGGCTATAGTCCGTGGGGTCGCAAAGAGCTGGACATGACTGAGCAGCTGAGCACACAAATATTTATTGAGCACCTACTATGTCCTAGGCCCTGTTGAGGGAGAAGCAATAAAGCAGTGAATTAAAAAGACAAAATTATGCCCTGTGGAACTTAAATAGAAGAAGCTACTGAGAAGGAAGTTGATTTGTATTGCAAGACCACAAAGAAGCTGAAAACAAATTTAGGGCACAGAGTGACCCTGTGGCACTGAACGTGTAAGTGAGGGAAGGTGCTAAAAATAAGGGAAGAGGGAAAAAGTCAATTTAAGGGACAATTCAATTATTAGATTCATTCTCCTACTCAGCATAACTAGTGTCTTGTATCAGCCTTCCAAGTGTAAGAAATATGTCTCCTGCTTCCCTTCCATCTTGCAAACTTTGAGCAATATGACTTGTGCGATTAGTGCCGACAGAGAACTGTATCAAGTGGGGCATTCTGGGATGTAATTTCAGTTTAAGTTGATACAGTGCAAAATCACAAAGAGAAAGATTTGAGATTCAGAAAATAGGGGACCTAGAAAGGAGTGAGGAAATAGTAGTTTGAGGGTAATAAAGGGACACCCAAGGAAAAAAACAACTGAGTAGAATGCCTAGCAATAAATCAACCCAGATTGGAACCAGAGGCAGAGGACTTCAAGAAATAGGGATTTAAGAAAAATATGAATTCAAGTGAACTGATTAACTCAGGTGTTTGATTATAATCAGACGTGTTTTTAAGTTCTTGTTGGAGCACAATTAAAACTACAGGCAAAAGAGAATAAATGTACAAGAAACAAAATGTAATCATAATATTGTGCACTGCTCAGTTGTTAACATTATTTATATCACTATAATCCTCTCTTCATTGAGTGGTTATTCAACAAAAATTAAGAAGAAATATATGGAGAGATAAGGAAAGCTAGTATTAGAAAATTAAAGTAATTGTATTCATGGTAGGGAGTCAGAATATAGCATGTAAGCTCTTTTAATTAATAGACTTTATTTTAAGAATAGGGGTTCAATTCCTGAGTTGGTAAGACCCTCTGGAGAAGGGAATGGATACCCACTTCAGTATTCTTGCCTAGAGAATTCCACAGACAGAGGAGCCTGGCAGGCTACAGTCCACAGGGTCACAAAGAGTCAGACATACTGAGCAACTAATACTTTCACTTTACATTGACAGAAAAATGAGCATATAGTACAGAATTCTCAAGAATCCCTCACGCACACATACAGCTTCCTCTACTATTCATATATTGCTTTGGTATATGTGTTACAATTAATGGACCAGTACTTATGATCATTGGGCTTCCCTGGTGGCTCAGAGGTTAAAGAGTCTGCCTCCAATGCAGGAGACCCAGGTTCGATCCCTGGGTCGGGAAGATCTCCTGGAGAAGGAAATGGTAACCCACTCCAGTATTCTTGCCTGGAGAATCTGGAGGAGCCTGGTGGGCTACAGTCCACCGGGTTGCAAAGAGTCGGACATGACTGAGCAACTTCATTTTCACTTTCACTGATGATCATTGCTAACTGTGTCCATAGTTTACGCTTTGTGTTAGACAGTCCTGTGGGTGAAGGAAGACGGTAAAATGTGTAATGTCAAGTATCTGCCATTACAATATCATAAGAATGGTTTTCCTATGCTAAAAATCCCCCCATATTTCACTTATTTATCTCTTTCCCTATCACTCAAACCTCTGACAATCACTTCTATGTATATTTTCTTTATAATTTTGTCTTTTAGAATGTCAAATAGTTGGAATCATGCAATAGTCAGCCTGTTCACACTGGCTTCTTTCACTTAGCAATATTCATTTAAGTTTTCTCCATGCCTTTCTGTTGCTTAATAGCTCACTCATTTCTTTTTTGTCACCAATTAATATTTCATTGTAGGCATATACCATAGTTTTTTCATTCATTTACCTATGAAATGACATTTTGGTTGCTTCTCATTTGAGGTAATTGTGAGTAAAGCTGCTATAAACATTTATGTACAAATTTTTATATGGACATCAACTTATAACTCATAAGGAGAAATACATAGGAGAATGATTGCTGTGTAATATGTTAAGATTATGTTTAGATTTGAAAGGAACTGCCAAACTGTTTTCCAGAGTGGCTGGACAATTTGCATTCCTACCAGCAGTGCTTGAGACCTCCCATTACTCTGCATCCTTACCAGCAATGGCTATTGTGATATTTTGAATTTTAACCATTTTAATGCATGAGTAGTCATATCCAATTGATACTTTAATTTGCAGATCCCTTATGACATGATGCTGAATGTTTTCATATGCTTAGTTGCTATCTGTATATCTTCTTCAGCGAGATATTGCCTCACATATTTTCCCCATTCTTAAATTAGAGACCATGGCAAAAATCAACAAAGCTAAAAGCTGGTTTTTTGAAAAAATAAACAAAATTGACAAACCATTAGCAAGACTCATTAAGAAACAAAGACAGAAGAACCAAATTAACAAAATTAGAAATGAAAATGGAGAGATCACAACAGAGAACACTGAAATACAAAGGATCATAAGAGACTACTACCAGCACCTCTATGCCAATAAAATGGACAACTTGGATGAAATGGACAAATTCTTAGAAAAGTATAACTTTCCAAGACTGAACCAGGAAGAAATAGAAGATCTTAACAGACCCATCACAAGCAAGGAAATTGAAACTGTAATCAAAAATCTTCCAGCAAACAAAAGCCCAGGACCAGATGGCTTCACAGCTGAATTCTACCAAAAATTTAGAGAAGAGCTAATGCCTATCTTACTCAAACTCTTCCAGAAAATTGCAGATGAAGGTAAACTTCCAAACTAATTTTATGAGGCCACCATCACCCTAATTCCAAAACCAGACAAAGATGCCACAAAAAAAGAAAACTACAGGCCAATATCACTGGTGAACATAGATGCAAAAATCCTTAACAAAATTCTAGCAAACAGAATCCAACAACATATTAAAAAAATCATACACCATGACCAAGTGGGCTTTATCCCAGGAATGCAAGGATTCTTTAATATCCGCAAATCAATCAATGTAATACACCACATTAACAAATTGAAAGATAAAAACCATATGATTATCTCAATAGATGCAGAGAAAGCCTTTGACAAAATTCAACACTCATTTATGATTAAAACTCTCCAGAAAGCAGGAATAGAAGGAACATACCTCAACATAATAAAATATGACAAACCCACAGCAAGCATCACCCTCAATGGTGAAAAATTGAAAGCATTTCCCCTGAAATCAGGAACAAGACAAGGGTGCCCACTCTCACCACTACTATTCAACATAGTGTTGGAGGTTTTGGCCACAGCAATCAGAGCAGAAAAAGAAGTAAAAGGAATCCAGATAGGAAAAGAAGAAGTGAAACTCTTGCTGTTTGCAGATGACATGATCCTCTACATAGAAAACCCTAAAGACTCTACCAGAAAATTACTAGAGCTAATCAATGAATATAGTAAAGTTGCAAGATATAAAATTAACACCCAGAAATCCCTTGCATTCCTATACACTAACAGTGAGAAAACAGAAAGAGAAATTAAGGAAACAATACCATTCACCATTGCAACAAAAAGAATAAAATACTTAGGAGTATATCTACCTAAAGAAACAAAAGACCTATACATAGAAAACTATAAAACACTGATGAAAGAAATCAAAGAGGACACAAACAGATGGAGAAACATACCGTGTTCATGGATTGGAAGAATCAATACTGTCAAAATGACTATACTACCCAAAGCAATCTATAGATTCAATGCACTCCCTATCAAGCTACCAACGGTATTTTTCACAGAACTAGACCAAAGAATTTCACAATTTGTATGGATATAAAAAAACCTCGAATAGCCAAAGTAATCTTGAGAAAGAAGAATGGAACTGGAGGAATCAACCTGCCTCACTTCAGACTCTACTACAAAGCCACAGTCATCAAGACAGTATGTTACTGGCACAAAGACAGAAATATATAGATCAATGGAACAGAATAGAAAGCCCAGAAATAAATCCACGAACCTATGGACACCTTATCTTTGATAAAGGAGGCAAGAATATACAATGGAAAAAAGACAACCTCTTTAACAAGTGGTGCTGGGAAAACTGGTCAACCACTTGTAAAAGAATGAAACTAGAACACTTTCTAACACCATACACAAAAATAAACTCAAAATGGATTAAAGATCTAAATGTAAGGCCAGAAACTATAAAACTCCTAGAGGAGAACATAGGCAAAACACTCTCTGACATAAACCACAGCAGGATCCTCTATGACCCACCTCCCACAATATTGGAAATAAAAGCAAAAATAAACAAATGGGACCTAATGAAACTTAAAAGCTTTTGCACCACAAAGGAAACTATAAGCAAGGTGAAAAGACAGCCCTCAGATTGGGAGAAAATAATAGCAAATGAAGCAACAGACAAAGGATTAATCTCAAAAATATACAAGCAACTCCTGCAGCTCAATTCCAGAAAAATAAATGACCCAATCAAAAAATGGGCCAAGGAACTAAACAGACATTTCTCCAAAGAAGACATACAGATGGCTAACAAACACATGAAAAGATGCTCAACATCACTCATTATCAGAGAAATGCAAATCAAAACCACAATGAGGTACCATTACACGCCAGTCAGGATGGCTGCTATCCAAAAGTCTACAAGCAATAAATGCTGGAGAGGGTGTGGAGAAAAGGGAACCCTCTTACACTGTTGGTGGGAATGCAAACTAGTACAGCCACTATGGAGAACAGTGTGGAGATTTCTTAAAAAACTGGAAATAGATCTGCCATATGACCCAGCAATCCCACTTCTGGGCATACACACTGAGGAAACCAGATCTGAAAGAGACACGTGCACCCCAATGTTCATCGCAGCACTGTTTATAATAGCCAGGACATGGAAGCAACCTAGATGCCCATCAGCAGCCGAATGGATAAGGAAGCTGTGGTACATATACACCATGGAATATTACTCAGCCATTGAAAAGAATTCATTTCAATCAGTTCTAATGAGATAGACGAAACTGGAGCCCATTATACAGAGTGAAGTAAGCCAGAAAGATAAACACCAATACAGTATACTAATGCATGTATATGGAATTTAGAAAGATGATAATGATAATCTTATATGCAAAACAGAAAAAGAGACACAGATGTACAGAATAGACTTTTGGACTCTGTGGGAGAAGGTGAGGGTGGGATGTTTCGAGAGAACAGCATCGAAACATGTATATTATCAAGGGTGAAACAGATCACCAGCCCAGGTTGGATGCGTGAGACAAGTGCTCAGGGCTGGTGCATTGGGAAGACCCAGAGGGATCGGGTGGAGAGGGAGGTGGGAGAGGGGATCGGGATGGGGAATACATGTAAATCCATGGCTGATTCATGTCAATGTATGACAAAAACCACTGCAATATTGTAAAGTAATTAGCCTCCAACTAATAAAAATAAATAGAAGGAAAAAAAAAAGTATGTGCCCATTGCAGTTGCCAACTGAAATTACACTATCAAATGAGCATGCAATAAATTGGCAGATTTTTAAATCAAGTCAAAAAAATAAATAAAGTAAGTCTTTAAATTCAGTGATATAATTCCTCCAATTTTGTTCTTTAGTATTGTGTTGGCTATCCAGGATCTTTTATCTTTTCAAATAAATTTTATAGTCAGTGTGTTATATTCAAAATAACACATCGGCATTTTCTTTGGGATTGCATTGAATCTGTAAATCAAGTTGAGAATAGACATCTCAACAATATTTTATCCTCTTACTCATGAAAATGGAACATCTCTCCATTTATTTTGATCTTTGATTTCTTTCATCAAAAATTTATAGTTTTTCTCAAATACAGTTCCTGTACATTTTTTCTTAGACTTATGTCTAACTCTTTCATTTTATAATGGTACTGTGAATGCTATTTATTCTAAATTTCAGATTCCAATTTTTGTTATTAGCATATTAGATAGCAGTTGGCTTTTCTATATTTGTATTCTACAAACTTTCTGTAATAGATTATTAGTTTCAAAGATTTTGTTTTTTTGGTCAACTCTGAGATTTCTATATATATAATTATGTCATCACCAAACAAATGCAATTTTACTTCTGCCTTCCCAATCTATATAAACTTGGTTTCCTTTCCTTATGTTGTTGCATTCTAGTACAGTGCTGAATAGGAATGCTAATAAGGGACAGTCTTGCCTTATTTCTGATTTTAAGGGAAAAGCGACCTTCACCACAAAAGGAAGTCAGAGTATAATGTATAAAAGTCTTAAAAGCAATAAACAGACTGTTAAGCAAGTTATTTTAAAATATAGAGTTAAGTATCAGATAAAACTGTCAAAAATAGTTTGCCACTGCAGAGTAGAATATTGATAATAAGGAGGAGTGATGAAGGGGCCTGCTATTTATTACTTTATCTTTCTGCACTTTTTGACTTGCAAAACATATGTTACTATGAGTATTTTAATAATTTTCTTCAAAATAATATGAGTAATTTTGATGAGGCCTATTTTGAAACCTAACTGGGGACAACTTATGTAAATCAGTTAACAGTTTTTGGCACATAGAAAGAAACCATGGAATGATATTAACATAACTGAAGAGAAATTTTTGATGATTTTTAATAGCAGTCATATTAGTATTACTTTCATAGAGAATACCAACTGAAACAAAATTGATAAATTAAGTTGAGATTTATGGATAGATTTTAAAGGACTGATGGTTGTAGGTTGTGGTTACTGGTTGCTTAATAAGTCTGTATAGATAATAGACAAACTTACAAAAGAATCATTCATTTGATTTGGTTATGAAGGTCTTGCCTTACTGGAGTAGGTGAGCATTATCGTCTGATATGCAGAAGAAGAAAAAGAAAATAGATTAGATTTTGTTTGTTTTTCCTTTCTGTTCATTGGTCCAAAAAAGAGAAATGCAAAGAATCTGTGAAGAGTGAATTATTTTGACAGTCACTCTGGACATAGCTTTTTAGTTCTTTCCAAATAGTATGTAATTAGATGTTATTTCTGCAATGCTAAAAATTTAATTCATGTCCTTCTTCTTTCTTCTTTCCATTTCTCTCGTTGGATAGTGAATCAATATAAGGTCAATGTATTAAAAGCATAAGATCAGTATAATTCAACACACACCTTTCTCCCATCTAAAAACTGTATCCTTCCAAGAGAAGTCTTTTCTTCCCACAAAAAGTGATATGCACTTTTGACTCTATGTATCAGTCATATAACACATCTTTTTTTCCCACTTCGGTGATAAGAATTGAATATGAGGACTTTAGCTTTAAAAAGTAAGGCAGACCAGACACTGAAAGACCATCCTTCTATTGGACAGCTAGGTCCTTGATAAAACTTCAGTACACTTTGAAGTATGCAATAAATGAAAGAAAATGTCTAGACACCTCTCAGATTCTCCATCTTAAACACTACTACCTCCTACCACTTTGAGAGGATATTAAAAAAAAAAAAAAAGAAAAAGAAACAAAGGCAGGGAGCCCTGAAAAGTAAGGCATCAAAAGGTGATCTTTCTCTGAAGGAAAATTGTACTATCAGACTGTGTTTCTTTTTTTGTGCTGCATAACCTACTACCACAAATTTAATGATTTAGAGCAAAATACACTTACTATCTCACTGTTTCTGTGGATTGAGAGTCTTAGATTAGCTGAGTCCTCTGTACGATTGCAACCTAGCTATCAACAAGGTCCAGGTTCTCTAGAAGCTTATTGGAGAGGGTTTGTTTCCAGGTTCACTAATGTTGTTGGAAAAACTCATTTTCTTGCAGTTATGAGACTTATAACAGCTTCTTTCTTCAAGTCAGCAAGAAGGGCAAGATTTTAGAACAAGTCAGCTAAGATAAGGAAGTCTTATATAATGTAATATAATGATAGGAATGGCATCCAATCACCTTTGCCATATTATGTTGGTTGGAAAAAAGTTACAGATTGTGCCCATACTCAAGGAGAGGGAATTATACACGGACATGTACACCAGGATGTGGGGATCATGGTGGTCATCTTAAAATCTGTCCACCATAAGACCTATTGATCAGGATTCTAAGGACAATGGAATGGACAAGGGTGGAACGTGAAATTCCTTCATTTGGCCAACAGCTCCAGTCAGTTTAATTCAGTTGCTCAGTCGTGTCCAACTCTTGGGCTTCAAAATCACTGCAGATGGTGACTGCAGCCATGTAATTAAAAGACAACTGCTCCTTGGAAGAAAAGCTATGACCAACCTCGTCAGCATTTTAAAAAGCAGCACACCAGGCTTCCATGTCCATCACCAACTCTCAGAGCTTGCTCCAACTCATGTCCATCAAGTCGGTGATGCCATCCAGCCATCTCATCCTCTGTCATTCCCTTCTCCTCCTGCCTTCAGTCTTTCCCAGCATCAGGGTCTTTTCCAGTGAGTCAGTTCTCATCAGGTGGCCAAAGTATTGGAGTTTCAGCTTCAACATCAGTCCTTCCAGTGGATATTCAGGACGGATTACCTTTACAATTGACTGGTTGGATCTCCTTGCTGTCCAAGGGACTCTCAAGAGTCTCCTCCAACACCACAGTTCAAAAGCATCAATTCTTCGGAGCACAGCTTTCTTTATAGTCCAACTCTCACATCCATACGTGACCACTGTAAAAACCATATCTTTGACTAGACAGACCTGCGTCAGTAATGTATCTGCTTTTTAATATGTTGACGAGGTTAATCATAGCTTTTGTTCCAAGGAGCAAGCATCTTTTAATTTCAGGGCTTCAGTCACCATCTGCAGTGATTTTGGAGCCCAAGAAAATAGTCTGTTACTGTTTCTATTGTTTCCCCATCTATTTGCCATGAAGGGATGGGACTGGATGCCATGATCTTAGTTTTCCGAAAGTTGAGTTTTAAGCCAGCTTTTGCACTCTCCTTTTTCACTTTCATCAAGAAGCTCTTTAGTTCCTCTTTACTTTCTGCTATAACCTGCATGTGTGAGGTTATTGATATTTCTCCCTGCAGTATTGATTTGAGCTTGTGCTTCATCCAGCCCAGCATTTCGATGTCCTCTGCATATATGTTAAGTAAGTAGGGTGACAATATATAGCCTTGACGTATTCCTTTCCCAGTTTGGAGCCAGCAACTCCAAAGGGCATAAAAAGACCATCAACTGTTCATGCAGCTTCTTGTAAGGAAACATGCAAGGAGGTATGCAAGTCTTTTCAGATGTTTAACTACATAAGAATCATCATATTGGTCCCAAAGAGCTTATACCAATTTATATTTCAAAGCCATCTCTTGCTGATAACTTCTCAATTTAGGCTTCCAGAATTCATACATAATATGATCAGTGAAACCTGGGTTTATTGTAACAATGGCAAAGAAATACATAAGGAAGTAAAGTGAATGAGATTCTGCAAAGGCAATAGTTATGCTCCCATAGCATTTAATTATTGAAATTATCAGAAATAGTTTATAAACTATGAACTAAATATTACAAAAATAAAAAGATTTTATTTTAAAATAACTTACTAAAAATAGCAAGCCATATTGTAAAAAATAAATAAAGTTTTCATGAAAAATTATCAAAGTCAGAGAATCAGATAAAGAGTTAAAAAGCAGATTGGGTACCATTAAGAGTACCTAAAAGAGAGAATTAAAATACATTGAAAAATAAATTAAAAGAAGACACAGAAACTAATGCATGAAAAGGAAAGAAGATGAGAGATGTTTTTTTTTAATGGCCTGAACAATGGGGAAAACAGAATGAGATAGTATAAGGTATACTTTGCCATAGTCTCAGGATGAAAAGATGGATAGTGTGAAAGATAAGTTATATTTGAAGAGGTAATAGCTATGCTTTTTCTCAGATCTGAGGAAAAATACCAGTCTACAAAGGCAAGAGGTGAAATTAATCCCAAGTAGAATAATAAATAAATTGAAATAATAAATATCAATAAATAAAATGAAACACACCTACATCCATTGTAGTAAAACTTCAGAATACCAAGGTGATTTTAAAATTTATATAGAATAGCAAAGGCCTGAGAGTGGCCAAGACATTACTCAAGATGGAGAACAGAACGGGACTGTTGCTCTGCCATGTATTAAGTCTTGTTATAATGCTATTTTAAT
Organism: Dama dama; assembly: GCF_033118175.1. NCBI lineage: Eukaryota > Metazoa > Chordata > Mammalia > Artiodactyla > Cervidae > Dama > Dama dama. Next base: position 36,867,634 of record NC_083683.1, on the reverse strand, counting down.
TAAGGTGGTGGTGTAGTTTTGTTGGAAAAGGACTGATGGAATATGCACACACATACAGTCACAGAGAGAGAGAGAGCCCCAAAATAGAGCCACATGTATATGAAAACACAGGGTATGACGGAAATAGCCTTGTACACTATGAGGAAAAGAAGGAATAATTTAATATGTGATGCATTTATCAATTTGGATAAAATTAAGTTGCACCTTGACCACATACCATACAGAAAAATATATGCAGATGGCTATGTCCTTAAATGTAAGAGGTGAAGCATTAAATTTTTGATGAGAATTGTATGAGAACAACTTCTGATTTGGGGTTAGGAAATTATTTAAAATACTAGACATAGGAAATAAGATTGATGAATTTTGCTGTATTAAAATTAAGAAATTCTGTTTATAAAAAGGCACCATGAAGAAAGTGCACATCAACCCAATGTTGTAGATAGTATTTATAATTTACGTATTTAGGGTTACAAAGAGTTGGACATGGCTTAGCGACTGAACAACAACATATGTAACCAATAATGAAATGATATCTAAAGGAGAAATAACACAGCTCATTAAGAAAACATAAAGTAATCCAGGGGAAAATGGCAAAAAAAAATAAACAGTAGTAGACATATCACAAAAGAGAAAACGTGAAGAGACAATACACATATAAAATTATGTGAACTTATGATCATAGCAGTGCAAATTAAATCATAGTAAATTATCATTTTGTACTACTTTTTTGGCCACAAAATAAGTCTGCCAAGGATCAGAGGTTGAAATATAAACTTACAGAAGCACATTGGAAACAATTTTGTCCTGTCTTAGATGATTGAATATAAAATCCCCACCATCTGGCAATTTTATTCAAGGTATCAATCTGGGAAAATTCTTGCATTTATGTACCAATAGATTTTTTACAAAAAAGTCATAACATCATCATTCATAATAGAAATATGAAATGAAAATGACATAAATGTTCATCAACATGAAAATGTATCAACTATAGCATGTTCACTCAGTGGAAAATTATACAACAGCATGTCAGTGATGCTTAAAAGTATAATTTTAGGTTAAAAAGTCAGATCATAAGAGAGAACTAGACATAATGATTCCATTTTTGTAAAGCTCAAAACCAAGCAAAAACAGAATATTGTTTAGTAATGTGTGTGTTACTAATCCCAATGATGATGATAATGATTAACAATTAAGATTGTCACAGTGCTTACCACATGCAAGGCCTCTTTCTACATGCTACAAGTGTATTACCCAGTATCATTCTTATATAAGATACATACTGTTATCAATAATTATCCCCAAAATAATAATTTGGAAACTGAGGTAAAAGGGGTTAATGTAAACTGAGTCAGCATTCTTAACCATTATGCTATACCACACAGAAGTGATAACTAGGACATGTATGTAAAGCAGGGAGATGGGATGGGGAGGAGCACACAGATTGATGCAAAAGTATTGGTAACATTTAAGTTTTTGGTTCAATGCTGAGTGACAGGTACACATTTTAATATTTTCTACCCTAACATTCATATATATTATACATATTGTGCTTTCAAATGTATATAAATGTTTTTGAAAGATTAGAATTTGATGAACATTAGGCCATATACCTGACTATCTGTTTCCAGTATCTTATTAAATTTAGCCGTCTACTTTGCCCTACAATTCTACTTATGGGTGGGTTTCTTGTGAAAGTGAAATCGCTTAGTAGTGTCCGAGTCTTTGGGACCCCGTGGACTGTAGTCTACGAGGCTCCTCAGTCAGTGGGATTTTCCAGGCAAGAGTACTGGAGTGGGTTGCCATTGCCTTCTCCAGGGGATCTTCCCAAGCCAGGGATTGAACCCTGGTCTCCCGCATTGTAGGCAGATGCTTTAGTGTCTGAGCTGCCAGGGAAGTCCACCAGGGTCTCTTGTAAGCATCACCAATTGTGTACTTTGCAGTACCAGGCATTGTCCTAAACATGTTATGTGCCTTCCTTCTCTTATTTTTCACAGTAATCTCATGATGTAGGTATTTTTTATCATTATTGTTCCAATTTTACTGTTAGAAAAAAAAATGTATAGAAGAAAGTCAAGTAACTTAATCAAAGTCACACAGCTAGGTAGTACCAAAACCAGATTTTTATCCATCCTACCATAAAATCTGTTTTTATGAGCACAGGTTATTCTTGTCTACCTAAAGCAGAATAGTAAATTAATTACAAAATAGACTTGTCCAAAGTTACATACATGACTTTTTTGTTAGCTATTACTAAGCCAGTGGTTTCTAAGCATCATTTTATTTACCCTTTGTTCAAGGTAACTTTATATACATTTACAAAAGTCCAGTATATAAAATAGATAAAAACAAAACTTCTCTGGTTGGAGTAGATGAAAACCCACCTATGTTGATTTTCAGAGGTTCTGCCAAATCTCTTTGTAAAACTTACAACAGTTTTTGGACAATTGAGTGTTGGTGATAGATTGGATTGTGGTGTCCCTTTCTATTATAGAAATGTATATACATGCCCTTTGCCAAGATATTTAGGCATATCTAACTTTAATGTAGACAGAATATGTTTTCTCTCCTTGTCTGTTGCTCTCCTTATCTGTCACTGTTGAACTTGGCCATGTGACTTGCCTTTGCCAATGGAATAGTAGCAAATGTGACATAAGAAAGACTTTAAATACTGCTGTGTACTCTGGCTTGGATTCTTGTGTTCCTGTCATTGCAATAAGAAGAGCGTGCTCTGAATAACTATTTGTTCTACAGTGGAATATGTGGAATAAATCCAACCTCACCTGCAGATGAACTCACTGAGCCTGATTAAGCCCAACCAGGAACAGCCAAAATTCACTTGACCCACAGACATAGAAACAGGAAAAAGTGTTTGCCATGGTAAGCCACTGAGATTTGGGGATTGTTTGTTATATAGCATTATTACTGTAAAAGCTGCCTAATACAATAAGTGTATTGTAATTCAGAAAGTAGTATTAACAAAAGCATAGAAATCTAAAATATAGCAAGTTCTTCAGCATTTAAAACACTTCCATGGGAGTCAGTAAGAAGAATAGCCTCCAGTGTCTGACAGACTTGGTTAAAGGCTGAAATTATTGAGTATCTGGACCTCAGTTTCTACATCTAACAAATGGACACATGGGTTTGGTGTGTGTGTCTGTGTGTGTCTGTATGTATAGAAGTAGTTTAGAGCATGTAGATATTTAACAAATGGTGGTTTATTATAGTATCATCATTATTAAGCAAATGATGGAGATAAAAGAACCTCTTTTCAAAAGAGCATCTTGAGAACAGAGATATATTACTCTATTTTATCCCCAATTTTGTTCTAAGCAAAAGAGAGTGACAGGGTCACTGTATCTATGACACATACTCAAAATTCAATGTTAGGAAAAAACCCAAACTGTGCCCCAATAACTTGAGAACTTTGTCCTGTTTCTTATTTTCCTGAGAGTCATGCCAGCAGAAGAAAGGGCCTTGTTCATTAAACTGTGATCCCACAGTGTCTATTTGACAATAAGAATTTTTCCATTTCCTTATTATTAAAGATTCTGAAGATGCATGAAGTTTCTTGTCAAAAATTTACTTATCTATAATGCACCACTAAATTTGTGTGGTGTCCTACATTTGAACTCATCTTCTACAACACAGAGAATCTGTTGAAAAATGTCTTTTTTTCCATGGCCTTCATGATACAATGACTCAGTCCCTTGTGGGTGGTAGGTAACGCTACCCTTGGTCACTGAGTGAATGATTTGGAAAGCTTCTGTGGCTGGACGTATTTGAGTTAAATGATGCAGTAGGAAAAATGGGGGTCATGGAAAGAGCATGGCACTGCAGATTGTCAAATGATGCGTGGCAGCCTTCTGGAATGTGGTGCAGATGGACAGGCTGTGAATATGCTTCAGGTACTGCAGAAATTAGAACAAGCAGAAATCCACACATGTTCCCCCTAGACATTGGGATCTGGTGTCAGTGTTCTTAGAAATACAGATGGTGTTACAATACACCTAATAGCCTTAACTCTGACCATCTGGACCCTGAAGAAACTGCTTGCTTGGATTCCCTAATCAGTGACCATGTTTTACTGCATGGGAAGCAATTAGACATAATGTTTCTGGACTTTTTTTTAAAACTGGTAACCTTGGCATTCCTATTTTCTTTCTGTGAAGTGATCCTTCCACCCCTGTCACTTCTAACCCTCTCTGCTCTGAGCTGATTGGGACACCTGATTCCAAGTAATTCTACTCTGTCCCTCATTCATCATATGGGAACAAATTTGTAGATGGGGACTCTGAGCAGCTCCCATCCTCCAAGATAAGGTGATATGCTCATAAATAACTTGGTTCTGTCAACAAGCAACAGAAGAAACATCGGACATGAGCTTTTAATGTTGTCTTTGTTGCATGACTTAGGAGGAAGGCACTACATCTCTGAGCTGCGGCAAAGCCAGTGCAAAGCAATCACTCAAGTTACAATCCCATTGGAGTGGCAGGGTAATTCTTGGTGGTATTGATTTGTGTTTTGCTCTCCTGCCCATTTTAAGAGAGTATCCAGGCCTCCATGTTCATGTTTGCCTCAGGAGAACTTCATGTTATCAGGTTTGATAGCTGAGGCTGCTGGGCTTTACTCCTACAACTGAGTTTCTGGAAAAACTACTAGTGAGCAATTTAAAGAGCAGCAGGGAATTTAAAAAAAAGCATTGGTTGAATTCTGTTCCCCTAAAAGATATGTTGAAGCCCTACTTCTCAATACTTTGAATGTAATCTAATTTAGAACCTTTGTAATCAAATTAAGGTGAGGTCATACTGGATTAGGATGGGCATTAAATCTAATGATTAATGTCCTTAGGAAAAGATTGTGTAAGTAAAGATGCAGACACACACAGGGAGAACATCATAGGTAGAGGAGGCAAAACTTGTAGTGATACCACTGCAAGTCAAGGGACACCAAGGATTGACAGCAACCACCAGGAGAAGCTAGGAGAGAATCACAGGACAAATTCTCTGTTCAAGCCTCCAGAAGAAACCAAACTTGCTGACACCTGGATCACAGACTTCTAGCCTCCGAATTTGTGAGAGAAAGCATTTTTTTGTTGTTTCAAGCATCCTAAATCATCTGCGGTTTCTAAAATTTATCATTTTCCTTGTACTCAGTTACTAAAAACTAGTTAAGATTAAGTAGGAATGTCTTAAGTATTTTACTGACATAACATGATATATTTCACTATGAAGACCTCCGTCAGGTCTCTTACTATGAAAAATAATGATCAAAAAATACATTTTATAATTGTTGTACTTGAAAAGAGTTCATAACTGATCGTTCCTATTTCTACATTTTCTTTTTTTTTTTTTTTTTGCCAGCACACTTAGTGGGATGGAAAGGATGTGGCCCTAGAGAAACACCCTTCCTAAGCATCATCCTGCAAGTTCACTTTTTTCTTGACTTACCTGTATTTTCAGAATGATTTGCAGTTAGATTTTCTATGATGATCTGCATTTGATTTTCTCAGATGGAATCCATGACCTGAGACTAATACAGTCATTCCACTGAGGTAGATAGAATGCTTAAGAAGATTAGGAGAATCATGGCTAATCTAATCCTTGGCTAGCAAGGTTGGCAGAAAGTTGGGAAGAAAGATCATTTGCATGTGGTAAAGGATAAGGAGGATCAAAAAAGACACTGGGTTCCAAACTTACCACATAAATGCCAAAACATTACAGGTAGGTAACCCATGGCCAAGAAGAGTCCTATAGAGAAGATGTAGATTGAGGGAGATAAAATTATTGTTAAATCCCAATATCCTACGTAATCTCATTTCTGCATCTTGTGATTATGCCTATTATGTCAAGTATCTATGAGTTGGATGGCAGCAACTCATTAAGAAGAACCAACCTGGCTTAATAAATAAGACTTTGGAAGATATGTCATTCAGTTACATAAAAGAGTTTTTCATTTCACCTAAAGTTACCTTCTTGAACTTTGCAGGTGCAAATGATAGTAGATTGTACATTGAGCACTCATTATTGACACAGATGGCTTATTTTTAGCAAAGCAGCTCCCAGAATACTTTACAGCACCTACACACAGAAAGAAATCTACATCTTAAAAAATACAGCAAGGCTGTCAATTTGAACATGCAGTTGCATAATAAACTCTATCAAGAACTTATTTCAGAAAATAGGGCTATACCCCAAGAACTTTTCCTTGATGCTTTCATGTAGACCATTTTGACAAATCAATTCTCCCCAGAGATGTTTTTATTAATATAAAAGGTATAAAATACTTTAAGCATTTACCTGGTATATATGTCCAATAATTTATGAAGAATTTGATATTTATAATATTATTTCCCAGGGAAAAAGGAGGAAACTGGAATTCTTAGAAATATTTAGGATGTTATACTTTATATCGTGACCTCAAGAAACATACAGTCTAATCAGGAAAAATTAAATTTAAATGGAGAAGGAATTGACTACCCACTCCAGTATTCCTGCCTGGGAAATCCCATGGAAGAGGAATCTGGCAGGCTACAATCCACAAGGTAACAAAAAAGTCAGACATGACTTAGCAACTAAACAACAACACCACAAAGGAGAATCAGTTGAATTGTTTAAAGTCATATTGATTTTTCTTATTTGAAGATTTCTTAGATCTTGTTTTTTTTTTTTTTTTTTTTTTTTTACCACATTCAAACTATGTGCAAATAAATGGTAAATGAAAGCCTAAGAAGCAATGTCTTTATGTATTTCTTAGCAGTCTTTTCAGTAACCCATAAGCTGCACCAACCTGATCTTCATAAACAGTGACACCTAGCATATATGAGGTCCTCTAGAGTGCAACTTATACAAAAATACCTTTCAAAAATGCATATGGAATTGGTCTCTTCCTTTTATAGCTGCCTTGGAATATTCTACAAAGACTAAATTCTAAAGATGTCTTTCCCATCCTCCTCTGAAAGGAAAATCCAGCTCATAAAAGAGAACCCAACTCAATTAGTCATTCTTCTGTTTTCACAAAACACACATTGAGTTTTGTTGTAGAGATTTCTTAGAGCACCTCTTGGCATTTTCAGAAATTCTGGTCCTTTCACATTCAGACAGAGGTCAAATTCTCCTGGTCCTAATGCTCAATGTTTGCCATCTTAAGGCTTCAGTTAATGTCCATCTCTTTCAAGATTGCTAGGTGAAGTGAAATCAGGATTTTGCACTTAGGAATAATAGTTCCCACTTAATTTTCACTCAATGTGTTATTAAAATAAAATCTAAGCTGCTGTAACAAAACCACCTGAAAATACAGTAGTTAAAATACATAGCTATTTATTTTTCCATGTTGTAACAGTTCCAAGAGGGTAGGCATGTTCTATTCCATAATGTTATATGGGGACCCAGGCTGGTACAGCAGTTCTTGTCTCCAACAAGTGGCCTCCAAGCTTGCCTTATTCACAATTCTTTCTCCCATTAAGATCAGTGTGAATCCAGTTCAGTCTATCTGGTGCAAAAGGGAAAAGAGAAACTGTCCAAGATTACCAATTTTTTTTTTAATGACATGTAATTTGTATACATCACTTACATTCACTTTTCACCAAGGAAAATTGATTTATGGATCTGCACAACTGTTTAGCAGGCTATTAAATAGTCTTTCAGGACAGCCATGAGGGAAGAGATTATTAGCAAAGTGCTAAGAGTTTGCACACTCAGAAGTTCATAACAGCAATATTTATAATAGCCAAGAAATGGAAGCACCTTAAGTGTCAATCAACAGGTGAATGTATAAAAAAGAAATTCTCCATAATTTAAAACAACATCTTCTTCCAACAACTGAATAACTTGGCCAGAAATCTACTTGGGGGTCTAGTTCACCCATATAAGGTCTAAATGTCTTACTTCTCATGCTTGAATATGTACCACTTTATGATAGAATTAAATTTTCTATGAGATGCAATTTTCCATGACCATCATGTTATCTTCAGACAAGATATTAATTGCCTTACCTCTTTGTTGGTGCTAAGTACTATAAAGAAATACACCATAACATAAAATGCTAAAAATACATAGTAGTTCACTGAAAATACTGATTTCTGTTCATTCTCTAAACTTGTTAACTTAAGTTTTGAGGGCAACCTATTGATGCATGTGTTTGATTTCCATAAAGTACGAACAAAACTAGTGGAGGTGATGGAATTCCAGTTGAGCTATTTCAAATCCTAAAAGATGATGCTGTAAAAGTACTACACTCAATATGCCAGCAAATTTGGAAACCTCAGCAGTGGCCACAGGACTGGAAAAGGTCAGTTTTCATTCCAGTCTCAAAGAAAGGCAATGCCAAAGAATGTTCAAACTACCACACAATTGCACTCATCTCACACACTGGCAGAGTAATGCTCAAAATTCTCCAAGCCAGGCTTCAACAGTATGTGAACCAAGAACTTCCAATGTTCAAGCTGGGTTTAGAAAAGGCAGAGGAACCAGAGATCAAATTGCCAACATCTATTGGGTCATAGAAAAAGCAAGCGAGTTCCAGAAAAACATCTACTTCTGCTTTATTGACTATTCCAAAACCTTTGACTGTGTGGATCACAACAAACTGGAAAATTCTTCAAGAGATGGGAATACCAGACAACCTGACCTGCCTCCTGAGAAATCTGTATGCAGGTCAAGAAGCAGCAGTTAGAACAGGACATGAAACAACAGACTGGTTCCAAATAGGAAAAGGAGTACGTCAAGGCTGTATATTGTCACCCTGCTTATTTAACTTTTATGCAGAATACATCATAAGAAATGCCAGATTGGGTGAAGCACAAGCTGGAATCAAGATTGCCAGGAGAAATATCAATAACCTCAGATATGCAGATGACACCACCCTTATGGCAGAACATGAACAAGAACTAAAGAGCCTCTTGATGAAAGTGAAAGAGGAGAGTGAAAAAGTTGGCTTAAAACTCAACATTCAGAAAACTAAGATCATGGCATCTGGTCCCATCACTTCATGGCAAATAGATGGGGAAACAATGGAAACAGTGACAGACTATTTTTGGGGCTCCAAAATCACTGCAGATGGTGACTGCTCCCATGAAATTAAAAGACACTTGCTCCTTGAAAGAAAAGTATGACCACCCTAGACAGCTTATTAAAAAGCAGAAAGACATTACTTTGCAACAAAGGTCCATCTAGTTAAAGCTTTGGTTTTTTTCAGTACTTATGCATGGGTTGGAGAAGGTAATGGCAACCCACTCCAGTACTCTTGCCTGGAAAACCCCATGGATGGAGGAGCCTGGTAGTCTGCAGTCCATGGGGTCGCGAAGAGTCAGATATGACTGAGTGACTTCACTTTCACTTTTCACTTTTGTGCATTGGAGAAGGAAATGGCAACCCACTCCAGTGTTCTTGCCTGGAGAATCCCAGCGACAGCAGAGCCTGGTGGTCTGCCATCTATGGGGTCGCACAGAGTTGGACACGACTGGAGCGACTTAGCAGCAGCAGCAGCATTTATGGGTATGAGAGTTGGACTATAAAGAAAGCTGAGTGCTGAAGAATTGATGCTTTTCAACTATGGTGTTGGAGAAGACTCTTGACAGTCCCTTGGACAGCAAGGAGATCCAACCAGTCCATCCTAAAGGAAATCAGTCCTGAACATTCATTGGGAGGACTGATGCTGAAGCTGAAACTCCAATACTTTGGCCACCTGATGTGAAGAAGTGACTCATTGGAAAAGACCCTGATGCTGGGAAATATTCAAGGCGAGAGGAGAAGGGAACGACAGAGGATGAGATGGTTGGATGGCTATCACCAACACAACAGACATGAATTGAGGAGGCTCCGGGAGTTGGTGATGGACAGGGAAGCCTGGCATGCTGCAGTCCATGGGGTCACAAAGAGTCAGACATGACTGAACAACTGAACTGAACTGAGTAGCCTTCTCAGATCTGATCTTAGTCATAATTATTGAAATAAATGCTATTAAACATGACAGACTGTATGCTTTTCTCCGGGTATTATCTGACACTTTCAGAAAAACAAAGACCACAACTTCTGGTGGTTAGATAGTAGCTTCACTTAAAACATTAGACTAAACTTCATGTGGGAAGAACAAATTATGTCTGATTCTTGTATGTACCCCCAGAATGCTGCATAGCACCTAATACCTCATAAGTACTCAAAAAGTGTTTTTTATAACCATGCTAGACTCAGGATGTGGGCTTCCCTGGTGACTCAGTAATAAAGAATTCACCTGCCAATGCAGGAAACGCAGGTTTGATCCTAGGGTTGGAGAGATCCCCTGGAGGAGGAAATGGCAACCCACTCCAATATTATTGCCTGGAGAATCCCATGGACAGAGGAGCCTGGTGGACTACAGTACATGGGGTCGCAAAGAGTTGGACAGGACTGAGCAACTAAACAATAATAAGACTCAGGGTAGTTGTGGTAGGCAGACTAATGCCCATCCACCCAGTGAAGATATCTATGTCCTTCCCTGGAGTCCATAAATGCATTAGACTGCATGCTAATGTATGACCTAAAATAGAAAACATTATCCAAGATTATCTGGAAAGTTCCAGTATAATTGCAAAATAGAGATGAAGGAGACAAAAGAGTCAGAATCAGAGAGAGAGCATGCTGAGAAAGAATGCCTCTGCTGACTGTGAAGAAATCAGAGAGCCTGGAGCCAAGGCAGCAGGACAATCTCTAGAAAGAAGCTAGAGAAGGTAAGAGAACAGATTCTTGCCTAGAAACTTGTGTAAGAAGCACATCTCTGGTAACATCTTCATTTTAGCCCAGTGCAACCCATGTTGGACTTATGACTTCCAAACTATAACATGATAAATTTGTGGGTGTTTGTTTTGTTTTGTTTTCAGGCATAAAATTTGTGGTAATTTGTTACAGCAGCAGTGTGGAGCTAACACATAACAGAATGTTACAGGGCTATCCTTTGAAGCTATATTGTGTGTGCTAAGTCACTTCAGTCGTATCCAGCTCTTTGCGACCCCATGAACTGTAGCCCGCCAGGCTCCTGTGTCCATGGAATTTTCCAGACAAGAATACTGGAGTGGGTTGCAATTTCTTCCTCAAAGGCATTTTCCTGACCCAGTGATTGAACCCGCATCTCTTTCGTCTCCTGAATTGGCAGGCAGATTCTTTACCACTAGCACCACCTGGGCCCAGATTTAAATGTGGGGTCAGCCATCATCTACTTGTGTGACTTGGAGGCCACCCAACTCTCCAAGTTTTAGTTTTCTCAAGTGTCAAATGGGATAATTGCCCTTAACCACACAGGCCTTTTATAAGAATTAAATAAAGCACTTAAAACAGTGTCTGGCGCAACCTGTTTTTTTAAAACGTTTTCTATTTTTATCATTGTTTTGTAATTATCATAATGTTATTTTAGTAAGGCCAGCTATTTCACCCCCACCCACCCACCTCTTCTCCAGCTTCATTCGTGAAGAGTTTGAAAAGGCTTACAGAAAATATATATGAGAGATTAATAGAAGGCAAAAATTAAGACCTTATGAAATACAAACTATAATGTAAGCATCAGGAACTAAAAACCAAACCTCTTGTACTGAATTATCCTCCCTAGTTGTTGTGGTTAGGTTCATGTCTCATAGAGAAACCTGTACATAAATAACTAGAATGGACAAAAAATGACATGAATCATTCAAGCCTTAAGGCTTGAACAGTGTACTTTGACAACTGACACCTAGGTAGATCATGGCAAAGTTTCAGGAAAGTAGAGGTAGTTAGAGTGGGCCTGAGAAAATTATCAGGATTTAAATAAGTGAGCAATGGAAAACAACAAAGAAACAGACATAAAGAGTAGATCCTTTCCATAGAACCCATCAACAGCGTACCTCGACACACTGCTCAGCAAGCTTCTCTTTTCTAAACAAAACCACCCACATCACACTCTATCCCACCTCTCACATATCTTCCCAAATGTATGCTTAGTCATTCAGACCGACTCTCCTCTAAATTCCTTTTCACTCTCCCCAGCTGTATATAAATATTTCCTCAGCTACAAGGCTTCCTGTTGCACCCTGCTCCTCCCCAGGCATGCTTGCCTTGAAAGGTTGAATACTTCCCTGCTCGAGAAATCAATCAGTGTTGCTGTATCCCTTTGTTCAGAAAAGTGGACTGCCTCAAACCTTGTAGTAAGTCCCTTTAACCATAATTCTCTAACCCTTCAATCATAATTCTTATAAAAGAAGTGGCAGCATCTTCCTAGATTTAGCAGTTGTGGTCAAATATACCCCTCTCAAAATTACTGAGAACCTTCTCTCAGAATGTGAAAGAGCAGACTTCTGAATACAGAAATCTTGATCCTTTAAAGTTATAAAAATTACCTATGAGAAACTTTGACTGCATGATACCTAGGTTATGGAAAATGTACCTACTTTCCAAAGTATCAGGCCTTCTTGATAGTTGAGTTAAATAAAGCCTAGTTTCTGGATAATTTCAGAGTGACTATTCTGAGGTCCAGTAACACATATAATAAGAATATGTGAAACATTTAAATTTAGCCCCAAAGTGACCTGGAAACAATAAGTTTTAATGTTTGTTTTACTCTTGGCAAGAAAAAGGAAAAACACAAACACACATACACAAAAGAGAGTAATTTCAACTAGTCCTGCTTGAAGTGTTAAAATCAATTTATGCATTCAATAAATATTTCTTGAGCTTTTACTTCAAGAGAATTTGAATCATAAAAGTTAGAAAAATAGAAAATTATTCATTCTTATACAAATGAACTCTCAATCTAGTAGTGAGGTAGAACCACGAAAAATTTGCAGCAGACAGGGGCAGGATCAGCTAGAAACAAACTGTAACAAGTAGGGAAAAGTATGAACGCTGGAGTAAGGTACTCTTGACACACCAGGGAAACTTTTTTATTTTTTTTTTCAGAAGTAATAGTTGACTATTTTTGTGGAAGGGGATTCTTTACCCCTTTATATTTTCTCCTCTACCCATGCATATGTGTGTGCTCATGTGCAAGAAAAAAAAAAAAATCATGCCCAAGCTTCCATCTTCCTTTACCCATGTCTTGGCAGCTTTTAAAGAAAAGAGCTGTTAACCTTATTAATCAAATTCCAGAATATTCACTGGAACCTGCATTCCAGGCTTGAGACCATACTCATAGCCTGTTCTTTCTTCCATTTCGTTTCTCTCACTCCCTACTCCTATGAGGTCAGCATGGGAACATGACCACTCTCATCCAGACAACTACTCTGATGGTTTAGATATTCTAGAGTCTAGAAATGGAGTCAGAAGTCCCTTTTATTCTAAACTAAAGCTATGTGCTATGGCACAAGTCACCAGAGATGATGGATAGTGGAACAATAGAGGGTAATTTCCCAGAAATCAAAATAATCTTATTTCCCCATTTGGCTATAATTCCTTGTTCTCTCACTTTCTAATACAGAACTTCAAGGAGGAGGATGAGTAGGTGTTTGGATTCAGGGACGAAAACCACCCCAAACTCCATTGTCAAAAACAGCTTGAGCTGAGTCTTAAATGAAAAGTAGGATTTTCTAAGCAAGGGGTAGGAGGTGGGGGTGGGAGGTAGCTGGAACAGGCAGCATATGGAGAGCATTTGAGAGCTGAGCAAACAGCATCAGCCAAACTGTGATACAACTTCGAGACCATGGAGAAGAGCAAAAGATAGCAAGGCTGGATAGGCCTGGGTCCAGGTCAAGAAGATCTTATTGATATGCTAATATGTTTGGATTTTATTCTGTAGGCTGTCGGAAGCAATTAAAGGAATTTAAACTGAAGAAAAAGATAATAAACCAGTCTCTTGAAAAAGTATCTTTGTCAATCATAGGAATAATCAATAGGAGAAAAATGAGAGCATCTAGGAGATAACTGTGATAATCTAGGTAAAAGAGAGCAGTGATGCTATGGACTGAACATATTCTCCCAAAATTCATATGTTAGAATTCAGATGTCCAATATGATGATTTTGGAGATGTGATATTTGGGAGGTAATAAAGTCTTAAGGTTAAAGCTTGCATGAATGAAATTAGCCCCTATAAGAAAAGACATGAGAGAGGTGTTCTGTCTGTGTCTTGTGAGGATAAAGCAAAAAGGTAGCTGTCTGCAAGCCAGGAAGAGAGTTCTCAGTAGGCACTTACTTGTGGACTTCCCAGCCTCCGGAACTCTGAGAAATAAATTTCTGTTATTTAGGCCAACCGGTCATTGGTATTTGTTTTAGCAGCCTAAGCAAATTAAGAAGAGTAGCAAGGGAGGAAAGAATGGGATTATCTAAGTATCTGATGTGTAATGAGAGGCAATTGATCGGGGCACTTCAAACCCATTCACTTTTTATTCCTCAAAATAATGTTGTAAAGAGAGAATCACTATCTCATTTCAAAATAAGAAGAGTTAGGATTAGAACCCATGTCTGCTTCATCTCAACTCACTGTCTTGTCACACAGACCTATCTTTCATGTCGGAGGGAATGAAGAAAATAATATAGACAAAAGAAATTACAAGGTCAAAATAATGGGAAAACGAATGATACAGTAGAGATAAAATAAAGGAGGAGCCTTTGATTTGTGATTGAGACAATAAAATGAATGCTATTTCTCATGGTAAAACCAAAGGGAGATGCCCAGTGTAGTTGGAAGTTGATATGGAGACCACTAAAGAGGCCTGTACTAGAATGTACACATCACACAGAGGAAGGACAAGCAGAGAGAATGAGAGAAATATGAGTCCAGATGAAGTATCTGTCAAGATCCACTCAGGAGACAGAATACACACCAGTCGGTTGTTTGTTCATTTGTGGTTATTGTTTTTTAACAGAAGGAAATTAATGTAAAGATTTTTAAATTAGTGTTGGAGAACTGAAGCTATCAAAGTGGAACAACATGGTGATATAGAAGGAGCAAAAGCAGAAAGTACCTCCCAGCCCTAGGACAGGGAGAATAGGGGAAGTGGGGATTATTAAAATCTAACAGCTTAAAGAAGGGGTCTTGAGGAACTACTTCTCAGACCTGTGAGGACCCTCATGCTACATGAGTCACTAGAAGGACTCATAGGATACAGAAAGCTGTTATACTCAGTTATGATTTATTAAAGCAAAGTGATAGAGATTAAAACTGATAAAAGAGAAAGGTGCATGAGGAGAAATCCCTGCTAAAAACAGGTACACATTTCCAGGTGTTCTCTCTGTGTAGAGCCACATAGATACAATAATTCAGCCATGATTGTCAATATCTGTGAGGTGTTGACAACCAGAGAAACTCACCCCACCTTGGGGTTATTGGATTACTGGTTACTGGGAGTCCTTAGCAGGTTTAATAATGCACCTGTATAAGTTATGTCCAAGGCCTAATTGTTTGTATTTGTGAACTTGGCCTTATTTGGAAATACGGTCCTTGTAGATGTAATTAAGACTTCCAGGATAATACCATATTAGATTTAATACAGGTCCTAAAACCAATTACTGGTGTCATTATGAGAAAAGAAGAGGGAACAGGGACACAGGAAAGAAGGCCACGTGAAGACAGAAGAAGGATTCTTCCCTGATGCCTTCAGAGGGACCATGGTCCTGATTTCAGCATCTTGATTTCAGACTTCTGACCTCCAGAACTGTGAAAGAACCAGTTTCTATTGTTTTAAGCCACCAAGTCTGTGGTAATATTTTTTTTTCAAGAGCCCCAAGAAGCTCTCAGAGATTTTGGCACCAAGAAGTGAGGCATTTGCTGCTGTAGCAAATACCTAAAAATGTGGAAGTGGCTTTGAGATGTGGTAATGGGTAAAGATTGGAAAAATGTTGAGGTACATGATTTTAAAAGTCTATAATTCTTTAAAGAGAAAGTTGGTGGAAATATGTATATTATAAATGATTCTGATGAGAGCTCAGAAAGTGAGGAACATACAGAGTTTCTATCATGTTAAAGAATACATGTATGGTCATGAACATAATGTTACTGGAAATATGAGCTTTGGAGCTATTTCTGGTGAGATTGCAGGAGGAAATGAAGAACTTGGTATTGGAAACTGGAAGAAAGGTGATCCTTATAACAATGTGGCAGAAAATGTAGCTGAACTGAGTTTTGCTATTGAGTGAAAAACAGAACTGATAAGCAATGAACTTGAGTATTGAGTTGAGTAAATTTCCAACAAAGTATTAAAAACACAGCCTGATTTCTCCTTGCTGCTTAAAGTGAAATGCAACAGGAAAAGGATAAATTGAGAAAAACTTTGACGCAAGCAAAAAAAGCACTTGATGATTTGGAAAATCCTCAGCCTGTCGAGATTATAAAAGATGCTAAAGTGTGCTCTGGAGACAGAACCAAGGGTATGGCTGGACATAGTTCTGCTAAGGAGATTAGGAGTGGGGCTCACGTATCCAGTCAAGCAACTGAGCAGAAGTCAGGCATAGAGGCAGAATCATACAGGAAAGATCTGTGGGAGAACCTCCTGTCTCATGGTGTAGATCTGCTGACTCACATGGGACAGCCATGGTTTTTGAGAATGCTATATCACCAAAACCATGTTCAGCCTGGAATGAAGGGGACAGAGATGAGATGAAATGAAGAAAGGCTATCAGATTTCTGGAATTCAACAGGGGAAACAGACTGGTAATCTTCCTGGGATGCAAATGTGATATCCTTCAGGAAAACAGAAAAATGACTTAAAGGGCAGAGTCAGTGTCCTGAAGGGATTGCCAAGGGTCAAGGATACCGAGTCAGCCCTTTTCTGATCAAGGGAGTCTGCTTGGTTACTGCTGGTGTCTTGAACTCAAAGAAGAGCTCGAGGCCTCTGAGAAGAGGGCAACTGCCAATTGGTGCTAGAATCCCAGAGGGGGGCATATATAGGATGATTGTATTCATTTCTACTGCTGTGTAACAGAGTACCACAAAATGAGCACTTAAACCAGCACCCATGTATTAGTGTGCAGTTGTCCAGGATTAAAGCATCTGCTCAGAAGTCTGTGAGGCCAGAGCTGCTACCTCATCGGAGGCTCCAGGTTGCCTTTCAGGTTCACTGATTGCTGTTAGAATTCTGTTTCTTGCAGTCCCAGGATGGAGGTTCCTGGTGCCTCACTGCTGACTGTGAGACAGTCTCAGCTCCTTGGGACTGCTTTCATTCTTTAGCCATGTGACCCCTTCATCTTCGAGACCATAAACAGAGAATCACCATTGCGTTAACTCCTTCTTCAACTGCTAGTCTTTCATGCTGAGAAGGCCATGTCACACTTTGAAAGGTTCACCTGATTAAGCCAGGTCCAACAGTAGGCTCTCTGTTTTAAGAGCAACCAATTTGGGACCATAATTATTTTTGCAAAATCCCTTCACAGTGGTACCTAGATTAGTGTTTGCTTGAATAACTGGGAGAAAGTGTGTGAATATCAGGGGATGGAAATTTAGAGGCCAGCTTAGAATTCTGCCAACCACACAGGAAGTATTAGAATAACTGCCAACCACTGTTTCTGTGAGGAACCAAACCGCTAAGTGGAGAAGCTGTATTGCTGAGAGACCCTGGGAAGAACAAGAAATCAGGAAGTAAACAGCAACAAGAAGCAAACAGGCAGAGGAATCAAAGTGAAAGAAGCTAGTCACTTCCCCCCTATACCAGCCTTCTAATCTTACTTCGTGCCCCCTACTGGAGGAGCCGAAATGTGCCTTGCAAAATCCCGACGCCTGCCAGGTGTAGTAGGGTGGGTGTGAAGCTGACAGACAGTCATTTAATGGCTTAATGACTGTCCCAGATGGTCCTGCAGGTCACATCAGCACTATTTGCCAGGTTGGAGAGAGGATGAAGAACAAGGAAGGCAGGATGTGCACGGCGAGCTGGGTTTGGGGGAGAGTGCCAAAGGAACATCTAGAAGCTAGAACAAGAACCAAACTGATTGGTTACCCAAATCCAATTTGGTTACCAAATTGGAACCAAACTGATTACTATTACCCAGAGATATAAATCAATTAGAGATAACAAGGGAACATTTCATGCAAAGATGAGCACAATAAAGGATAGAAATGGTATGGACCGAACAGAAGCAGAAGATATTAAGAAGAGATGGCAAGAATACAAAGAATTAGGCAAAAAAAATCTTCATGACTCAGATAACCATGCTATGTGATCACTCACCTAGCGCCAGACATCCTGGAGTCTGAAGTGAGGTGGGACTTAGGAAGCATTACTATGAACAAAGCTAGTGGAAATGATGGAATTGCAGTTGAGCTATTTCAAATCCTAAAAGATGATACTGTGAAAGTGCTGCACTCAATATGCCACCAAATTTGGAAAATTCAACAGTGGCCACACGACTGGAAAGATCAGTTTTCACTCCAATCCCTAAGAAAGGCAATGCCAAAGAATGTTCAAACTATCATACAATTACATTCATCTCACACACTAGGAAAGTAATGCTCAAAATTCTCCAAGTCAGGCTCCAACAGTACATGAGCCAAGATCTTCCAGATGTTGAAGTTGGATTTAGAAAAGGCAGAGGAACCAGAGATCAAATTGCCAACATCCACTGGGTCATCAAAAAAGCAAGAGAACTCCAGAAAAATATCTACTTCTGCTTCATTGACTACTCCAAAGCCTTTGATGTGTGGATCACAACAAACTAGAAAATTCTTCAAGAGATGGGAATACCAGACAACCTGACCTGCCTCCTGAGAAACCTGTATGCAGGTCAAGAAGCAACAGTTAGAACTGGACGTGGAAGAATGAACTGGTTCCAAATTGCCAAAGGAGTATGTCAAGGCTGTATATTGTCACCCTGCTTATTTAACTTGTCTGTAGAGTACATCATGAGAAACCCTGGGCTGGATGAAGCACAAACTGGAATCAAGACTGCTGAGAGAAATATCAATAACCTCAGACATGCAGATGACACCACCGTTATGGCAGAAAGTGAAAAGGGACTAAGGAGCCTCTTGATAAAAGTGAAAGAAGAGAGTGAAAAAGCTGGCCTAAAACTAAACATTCAGAAAACGAAGAACATGGCATTTGGTCCCATTAATACATGGCTAATAGATGGGGGAACAATGGAAACAGTGACAGACTTTATTTTCTTGGGCTCCAAAATCACTACAGATGGTGACTGCAGCCATGTAATTAAAAGACACTTTCTCTTTGGAAGAAGATCTATGACCAAACTAGACAGCATATTAAAAATCAGAGACATTACTTTGCCAACAAAGGTCTGTCTAGTCAAAGCTATGGTTTTTCCTGTAGTCGTGTATGGATGTGAGAGTTGGACCATAAAGGAAGCTGAGCTCTGAAGATATGATTCTTTTGAACTACGGTACTGGAGAAGACTCTTGACGGTCCCTTGGACTGCAAGGAAATCCAACCAATCAATCCTAAAGGAAATTAGTCCTGAATATTCATTGGAAGTACTGATGCTAAGGTTGAAGCTCCAATACTTTGGCCACCTGATGCAAAGAACTGACTCACTAGAAAAGACCCTAAGGCTGGGAAAGATTGAAGGCAGAAGAGAAGAGGATGACAGAGTATGAGATGGTTGAATGGCATCACCAACTCGATGGACATGCGTTTGAGCAAGCTCCAAGAGTTGGTGATGGACAGGGAAGCCTGGCATGTTGCAGTCCATGGGGTCACAAAGAGTCGGACATGACTGAGTGACTGAACTGAAGTGATACTATTACCCAGACATCAGGGAGCCCTTGTTGATCTAGATGTGTTTTAATTATTTTTTTCTATTGCTATAATCATCCAAAATAAGCCTAATTATCATGTTACAGTGGAAATAATGTGGAATGTTTCCCTTAGATTTTCAAATGACTTCACAGTAGAAGGATAATGTGTTTATTTGTTTCTATGTAAGAGATTCAAATGAGATGGATGGCCTCTGAATGATCTGTACAAAACTACAAGGGGAGGTAAGACGTTGTGACAGAGATTAAGAGACACTAGAAGCAGACAGAAATGTTCATTCCCAAATTTATTAGGAGGTAATGAAGCTCGCTTTTTTGAAGGATGACAAATTGCCTTTAATTTTATTTTATGTAACAGTTTAAGGCAATAGTTTTTGAATTTCAGACAGTTGTGATTTTCAGAGGTTAATATATTTCCAGAAAGCAATGAAAGCAGAGAGGGAAGTTTTGAGAAGGAAATTGAGAGACATAAGATAATATCTAGGGAAGAGTACCATCATTTCATACTTCTGCTTATTCAATTTTTTAAATTCTATGCTTAACCAGGAATATAAGCACCAAACAAACAAAAAAACTTTGCACAGTCTACTTTTAATTCTGTAAATTAAATTTTAAAATGTACATGTGATAGTGTCACAGTTTCCTGGAATTTAATGAATTGCTTCCTACTCTTTAGAACCTCTGCACACATGCAAGTAGAAACTCAGAAATTTATGTCCACGTAATCCTCTTCTTAATTGAAGAGGAGGTGGTTTTTTAAGATAGTAATGTGATCTCTGATTATGTAATCTGTCTTGCAAGGAACAAGTGCTGTAGGGATGAAAACCTACCATTAGATGACTGACTAGAAAGATTTTAGATGAAAAGTCAACAGTAAAGCCGGCCACAGATTTATCAATAATGTGATTAACATTTTAGATTTCTTATGAAGATTGTTAGAAATTAAGATATTAAAGGTTCTCATACTGCTTCTCTAATCTGACCTTCACCCTTACATTGTAGCCTGCCCATTTTTCCAACAAGAATTAACTGATGCTAGCCATAGTAGCTTCTCTGCTCTTTCTAAATGCACCTAGCAAGTTCCTGCCTCAGGGCCTTTCCATCTGCTTTTATAGATGCCTGGAGCATTCCTTGAGTTCAAAGCTCTATGTAAATGGAGCTTATAACACTTATGGCGCTTATCTGGTAATTCTATATTAAATAGTCATCCCACTTCTATGCCCATCTCATCTTTCTTCATTGCTTTACCTGCTTTATTCTTCATATTCAGTCCCCAAGCTTCAAATTCAGTCACTATTTTTCTCTTCACTCTGAAGTGAAAGATCTAAGAGGGTAGGAACCTTTCTGTTTAGTTTATTGTTGTATCCCTAGAACCTAAAACAATGCTTGACTTTGAAAAACTTTTCACTAAATATTTGTTGAAAATTGTTCACCTAGTCATATTATTATTTTGGCCTGTCTCAGTCTTTATTTTCCTAGGATCAAATGTAATGCCTTGATGATTATAACAAGAATAGTTCATACTTATTATGGTCTTACAGTGGAGGAAGCACTGGATGAAGCACTTTACAAATCTCTCAGTCCCTAGAAGCCTGTGAAGCAAGTATTAGCATCCCCATTGTATGTGTGTGCTCAGACATGTCCAATTCTTTGCAACCCTGTGAACCAAAGCCTGCCAGGCTCCTCTGTCTGTGGGATTTTTCAGGCAAAAATACTGGAATGGGTTGCCATTCCCTCACCAGAAGATCTTCCCAACCCAGGAATTGAACCCAGGTCTTCTGCATTGGCAGTCATATTCTTTACCACTGAGCTACCTGGACAGCCCTCCCCATTGTATTAATAAGAAAACAAAGACAGAGAGAAATGGATTCACTTGCCCAAGATCACTGCAACTTGCACAAAACTAAATCAGGATCTCAGCCCAGTTCTGGCTGACTCTCACCACTTATTTGGGGTACTCTTGCAGCTGAATTGAATTCTATAAAAAACATAAACAAATTCAACAACTTCCATGCTTCTTTGAAGCTGTATCCTATCCTACAGTGATATGCTCCCTTTTACTTCTTCCCTCAGGGCCTTTGGTAGTCGATGTAGCACATTTGTGTGTTTTAAAAGGAGTACCCTCTAGTTCTGTGAAAAATACCATTGGTAGCTTGATAGGGATTGCATTGAATCTATAGATTGCTTTGGGTAGTATAGCCATTTTGACAATATTGATTCTTCCAATCCATGAACATGGTATATTTCTGCATAATTTCACAATTTGTATGGAAATACGAAAAACCTCGAACAGCCAAAGTAATCTTGAGAAAGA
Organism: Dama dama; assembly: GCF_033118175.1. Taxonomy (NCBI): domain Eukaryota; kingdom Metazoa; phylum Chordata; class Mammalia; order Artiodactyla; family Cervidae; genus Dama; species Dama dama. Next base: position 36,845,681 of record NC_083683.1, on the reverse strand, counting down.
AGAATGGAACTGGAGGAATCAACCTGCCTCACTTCAGACTCTACTACAAAGCCACAGTCATCAAGACAGTATGTTACTGGCACAAAGACAGAAACATAGATGAATGGAACAGAATAGAAAGCCCAGAAATAAATCCAGGAACCTGTGGACACCTTATCTTCGACAAAGGAGGCAAGAACATACAATGGAAAAAAGACAACCTCTTTAACAAGTGGTGCTGGGAAAACTGGTCAACCACATATAAAAGAATGAAACTAGAACACCTTCTAACACCATACACAAAAATAAACTCAAAATGGATTAAAGATCTAAATGTAAGGCCAGAAACTATAAAACTCCTAGAGGAGAACATAGGCAAAACACTCTCTGACATAAACCACAGCAAGATCCTCTATGACCCACCTCCCACAATATTGGAAATAAAAGCAAAAATAAACAAATGGGACCTAATGAAACTTAAAAGCTTTTGCACCACAAAGGAAACTATAAGCAAGGTGAAAAGACAGCCCTCAGATTGGGAGAAAATAATAGCAAATGAAGCAACAGACAAAGGATTAATCTCAAAAATATACAAGCAACTCCTGCAGCTCAATTCCAGAAGAATAAACGACCCAATAAAAAAATGGGCCAAAGAACTAAACAGACATTTCTCCAAAGAAGACATACAGATGGCTAACAAACACATGAAAAGATGCTCAACATCACTCATTATCAGAGAAATGCAAATCAAAACCACAATGAGGTACCATTACACGCCAGTCAGGATGGCTGCTATCCAAAAGTCTACAAGCAATAAATGCTGGAGAGGGTGTGGAGAAAAGGGAACCCTCTTACACTGTTGGTGGGAATGCAAACTAGTACAGCCACTATGGAGAACAGTGTGGAGATTTCTTAAAAAACTGGAAATAGATCTGCCATATGACCCAGCAATCCCACTTCTGGGCATACACACTGAGGAAACCAGATCTGAAAGAGACACGTGCACCCCAATGTTCATCGCAGCACTGTTTATAATAGCCAGGACATGGAAGCAACCTAGATGCCCATCAGCAGATGAATGGATAAGGAAGCTGTGGTACATATATACCATGGAATATTACTCAGCCATTAAAAAGAATTCATTTGAATCAGTCCTAATGAGATGGATGAAACTGGAGCCCCTTATACAGAGTGAAGTAAGCCAGAAAGATAAAGACCAATACAGTATACTAACTCATATATAAGGAATTTAGAAAGATGGCAATGATAACCCTATATGCAAAACAGAAAAAGAGACACAGATGTACAGAACAGACTTTTGGACTCTGTGGGAGAAGACGAGGGTGGGATGTTTCGAGAGAACAGCATCAAAGCATGTATATTATCTAGGGTGAAACAGATCACCAGCCCAGGCTGGATGCATGAGACAAGTGCTCGGGCCTGGTGCACTGGGAAGACCCAGAGGAATCGGGTGGAGAGGGAGGTGGGAGGGGGGATTGGGATGGGGAATACTTGTAAATCCATGGCTGATTCATGTCAATGTATGAGAAAAACCACTACAATATTATAAAGTAATTAGCCTCCAACTAATACAAATAAATGAAATAAATAAATAAATAAATAAATAAATAAATAAAAGGAGTACCCTCTAGGTGGACAAATTCGAAAAAGCTGTCTTCACGGGTCAGCCCAGACATAGGAGCAGAAAATGTTTTTGGGCAAAGAGAAGAGTTCCTCTTTTCTTCAGGCTGGCCCAGTCTCTCTCTAAGAAACATGACTTGGTTAGTGGCACTTTAGATTTCAGCACCCACTTGCCTCTAGATTGATGCTTGTTTACCCAGCACAAATGTACAACTTCCCTGTCTTCTGCACTTTTCCCCTTGCTTACTTGGCAGTACCTACATTTACCTTTCTGTGTTTGCCTTGAATGTTCCAAGCATAGTCCATTCTAGGTCCTATGCATTTGCTGTTCCTTTTATTTGAGATGTCTCTTTCCCCAGATATTCTGATAACTCATTTGGACTCTATGAAAATAACACTTTTCAAAGAAGTGTGTGACTATCTTATATAAAAATAACACACTGTTAGTATTTTTTGCATGATGCCACTACATTTTTTTCTTCATACCACTATTGACTTGATACTAGGTATTAGGAATACATCTAATTTTTTGGTGGGGGAGAAGATGGCATTCCCATATTGTTTTCTGTGAGGAGCCAGTTCTACTAGCTCTTTTTTCTTTGTGAATTGAAGCTTTTGCCTTATCTATACAGTTCTCTTTGAGGTAATTTTACCTTCAGTTACTGCAAATATATCATCCGTGTTGTAAGTTGACCTCATTCTTTACTCATTTCCATTGGACAGTTGAAATAAAGCATATGATGTCTCTGTCATAAGTGCAATGTATTTGAATCTAAGATATGCATATATTGTAGAATCAGTTCAGTTCAGTTCAGTCACTCGGTCATGTCCGACTCTTTGCAACCCCATGACTGCAACATGCCAGGCTTCCCTGTCCATCACCAACTCCCAGAGCTTGCTCAAACTCATTTCCATCGAGTCGGTGATGCCATCCAACCATCTCAGCCCCTGTCGTCACCTTCTCCTCCTGCCTTCAATCTTTCCCAACATCAGGGTCTTTTTCAGTGAGTCAGTTCTTTGTATCAGGTAGCCAAAGTAGCAAAGTTTCAGCTTTAGCATCAGTACTTCCAAAGAATATTCAGGAATGATTCCTTTTAGGATTGACTGGTTTGATCTCCTTGCAGTCCAAGGGACCCTAAACAGTCTTTTCCAACACCACTGTTCAAAAGAATCAGTTCTTCGGTGCTCACCATTCTTTATAGTCCAACTTGCATATCCATACACAACTACTGGAAAAACCATAACTTTGACTAGACAGACCTTTGTTGGCAAAGTAATATCTCTGCTTCTTAATATGCTGTCTAGGTTGGTCACAGATTTTCTAACAAGGAGCATGTGTCTTTTAATTTCATGGCTGCAATCACTATCTGCAGTGACTTTGGAGCCCAAGAAAATAAAATCTGTCCCTGTTTCCATTGTTTCCCCATCTTTTTGCCATGATGGGACCAAGTGCCATGCTCTTCATTTTTTGAATGTTGAGTTTTAAGCCAGCTTTTTCACTCTCTTCTTTCACTTTTATCAAGAGGCTCCTTAGTCCCTTTTCACTTTCTGCCATAACGGTGGTGTCATCTGCATGTCTGAGGTTATTGATATTTCTCTCAGCAGTCTTGATTCCAGCTTGTGCTTCATCCAGCCCAGGGTTTCTCATGATGTACTCTACAGACAAGTTAAATAAGCAGGGTGACAATATACAGCCTTGACATACTCCTTTGGCAATTTGGAACCAGTTCGTTGTTCCATGTCCAGTTCTAACTGTTGCTTCTTGACCTGCATACAGATTTCTCAGGAGGCAGGTCAGGTTGTCTGGTATTCCCATCTCTTGAAGAATTTTCTAGTTTGTTGTGATCCACACATCAAAGGCTTTGGAGTAGTCAATGAAGCAGAAGTAAATGTTTTTCTGAAACTCTCTTGCTTTTTCTATGATTCAGTGGATGTTGGCAATTTGATCTCTGGTTCCTCTGCCTTTTCTAAATCCAACTTGAACATCTGGAAGATCTCAATTCACCTACTGTTGGAGCCTGGCTTGGAGAATTTTGAGCATTACTTTCCTAGTGTGTGAGATGAGTGCAATTGTGCGGTAGTTTGAGCATTCTTTGGCATTGGAATGAAAACTGACCTTTTCCAGTCCTTTGGCCACTGCTGAGTTTTCCAACTTTGCCAGCATATTGAATGCAGCACTTTCACAGCATCATCTTTTAGGATTTTAAATAACATTTTCAAATATACTTAGATAATTTTAATGTCAACTTGTAAACACAAAATTTTAAATACTCATCAGTGACTTTTGGATAACCCGTTTTAATCTCTGCACAGTTTTAAGAATATGAATTTTCAAAGTTTTAATAAGAATAAATGAGAAAACAAATGACTAGAACATAGTAAGTGACCAATAAATGTGAGTCCTAACTTTGTTCCCCAAGACCCCCACACATAAACACACACACACATATACATACATACATACACTGAGACCATAATATATACTTCCATTTCATTATCACAGACTATTTTTCAGGAAAGGCTGGCTTTTTTGCCTCAATGATAATAAGTCTGTGGATAAAGTAAATGAATAAAAGCAGATATGTTGTATATTAAACTCATCATTTTATTTCTTAGTATTTGCCCTAAAGTTATCAGTTATATAATTCTTAATCACTCAATTGCCAACATCTTTGATCCATTGCTTACAGGTGTTCCTATATTTTTGTGAGAACACATAAATAGGTCTTTCAGAATTTCATGAAACCCATTCTTTATTTCTCACACAACAGTGGAAAGAATTTAAATTTAGTTTAAAATGATTTAAGCAAAAGATAAAAAACGTATGACAGTTTATTTGCTGCCTAGCACATATCTGTGTCCAATGTACTTGAAAAGATAAAAACTCACATTTTCATAGTTTTATCACTATAACAAGTGTGACCAGAATAATTTTTTTCTTTTTAAATATAGTGTAACTTTTTCAGTGATTTAAAATTATGAGAAAAATATGCAGAATGAAGTTTGTGAAAATTTTTAGAAAAATATCAAGTATTCTTTAAGAGTTCAAAAATATTTTACAGCTGATGATGGGTGTTTAAATGATATTATTTCTCTTATGTTTTCTGCAGTCAAAATCTCTTTGATTAGCCAATTTTGAATAAATGCCAGTTAGTCTATACTTTGATGATCTTTTAATTATTTAGAACTAAAATGAGTTTATGACCTCTGGTGCATCCAGTATAGACTTTGTGATTTTCTGTAGTATATGCTATGATGCTAGTGCATTACAGACTACAAACATGAATTTTAAAGAGGTAACTTGGGGAGGGGGAGGATGAATGGGAAAAAAAACATGGCTTATAGTAGAATATAATTACAGAATTTTAATTTACTCCATAGGTTAAAATTTATTCTCCTAACTTCAGCTATTACAAGTCTTTATCAGAATTTTCCCTTTGCACATAAATATCAGTACTTCAATCTACTTTATTACCGTGAATGGTAAAGCTAAAACTTACGAATTATGTCTTGGTAGACAAGAGTTAAAACCTATTATAGCAAATATTTACTGGAGGTGAGACAAATAACTTGGGATGAAAACAGAGGATCTTGGTCTCCACTGCAGATACAAATCAAATCAGATATTTCTTTTTGTTTCTTGACACAAAGATAAATAAAAGCTGCATTTCATTTCAGACATCCAATAAGTGAAATTCTTATTTTAATGTTTTAGAATTATATATGCATTATATATTGAATAGATAGCATATGCAGTAGTCCCCCCCACCCCCCACCCCCCACCGCTAATTGATGGGGGATACATTCCAAGAGACCCAGTGGATGCCTGAAACTGTGGATAGTACTAAACTCTGATTTTCATTCATGTTTCCACTCACAAGTTTTATGCTTTTTTTCCATCTTAGCACTTCTCATGCACTGTGGCTGTAACTTCTGCAGTTTGAGGTGCAACCACACAACTAGCACAGATTTCCTTTTCTTTTACACAGTTTCACATACAGAAGATTTGTTCCTAACATAGACCTTTGCAACTCAGCGTAGGATATTTTTCTTTCTCTATTAACAGAGAACTTTCATCGCTTCACTTCAAGGGAGCATTTTCTGGCTTCTCTTTGGCACATCCACACTGCCCGCATCACCAGTCTTGCGCTTTGGTGCCATTATTGTGTGAACCTGAACCTGAGCACTGAGATACTGTGACAGTTGACGTGATAAGTGACTGAGGCGGGACAAGCTGGACAAAGGGACGATTCATGTCCCGGGAAGGGACGCATTCTTGCCTGAGCATCCCATGGGCAGAGGAGCCTGGTGGGCTGTGTAGTCCATAGGGTCACAAAGAGTTGGACCTGACTCAAACAACTGAGCATGCACACATGCATGTATATACATTTTATATACATGTATATAATTTTATATATATATTAAACTTCTGTAATATAAGACACCCCAAAACAGAGTGGCTTAAATACGATAGGTTTTTATTTTTATCTCACATAGTAGTCGCAGAGCTGGCAGGGTAGTTTAGTTCCCTGAGGTTTCCAGGGACACAGTCACTCTATCTTGTGGCTTCTTTATCATCATGGACATTGTCTTTAAATGCAGAGTGGAAGCTAAAATCCTTCAAATTCCTGTTCTACCCTATGGGAGGAAAAAGAGAAGGTCTAGTAGAAAAACACCATATCTTTAAGCAGATTAATTGAAAGCTGTACACATCAGTTATGCATTCACATGCTAAACGGCAGTCACAAGCCTCACCCAGCTGCAAAGCTGCCTGAAACATGTCTGTAGCACAGTGATCATGTGGCAGCTAGTGCCATATCAGGAGTCTCCATTTCCCCCTTTTCTTTTGGTAATACTCGAAAGATGCTATTGCCAGCACTCAACCAATCACAATCACAATAACCAGGTGTTTTATCATATATTTATTTCAACTATTGAGGAATAAAAGTGTCCTTACTGCTCAACTGTTGTAGATTTTACTTTCATAGATACTTTTACCCTGAAACAGTAAATACTTCTTATGAATGTACACACCTATACTCACCTTTTCAATGAATAGTAATTGAGTGCTAAGTGGGTCACCTGTCATCAGATACTGAACTAGATCCTAGGGATAGAGGAGTGACTGTTACATAGTTCCAGCTTTCCTGAAATTAATACCAACGGGTGGCATGAGATAATCAAGAAACAAACAAAAAAAAAAAACCTAGAATAATTAAAACCAACACCTACATGGTTGAGGAGTCCAGCTCCGGGCCAGAATCCTAAATGTGATCTTCTAAGCCCAACTATAGGCAATTTGAAAGACTTTACCCAGCAGGCTTCATGGGGGAAAGTTGCCCTCCCACATCAAGACTTGGTACAAAGACACTGCACTGCAGCTCTATAGAGTGTTGCAATCAAGGATGCAGCCTCCCCTGGTGGCCATGTTCTTCCATATATCTGTGTTCTTAGCCCAGGAGCCTCCATTCCAGAGCCTGCTTAGTGAGGGACCACCAGCCACAGACTTTCTCAGGTTATCTGTTGCAATCCTCTTATCTGGTGGAGGTGAGGGAGGAAGGAGGAGGCTTAAGGATACTTTTTTCCACTCTCACACACTAAGTTGGACATAACTTAGTGACTAGAACAGCCGTGAAAGCAACATTATAGAGAGTGGCCAAGAAATGGCTCTCTGAGGATGTGACTTCACTAAGATATGAGTAGCAGGAAGAAGCTGAGAAGATGTAGAAGAAAAAATTCCAGGCTGAGGGAAGTAGAAGAGGCCTTTACCAGAACAGTCTGGTGAGCTCTGTGCACTGCAGGCAGGGTGGGTCTGGAGCCTGCCTGGGAGCATGCAATAGGGGGTGGGGGACAAGCTGGAGGGTTGAGAGGTTACCGATTACAGGGCTTTGAAGGTCATTGGTGAGAATTTGGTCTTATTCTAAGTGTAATGGGAAATCATCAGTTCACAAAGGGAATCTATGACCTGATATCTGTTTTTTACAAAATTATACTGTCTTGTGCGAGTACATGGATTGAATAGAGAAAAATTGAAAGTAAGGACATCAGTGAAATTATTTAGGAAGACAGAAAAACAAGGTGCACATTTCAGTCAGAAGAAAGCCATGCACAAAGGCAAAAAGTTGATAAAAAGCATGGGGACCTGAAGAAGGTACAAGTCCTAAACAGTGACTAAATTATTGGGTGCAAGTTGGTGGGCAGCTAGTTAGAGAGACTGAGAAATTTGTCTGCATACATCCAAACCTTCCCCAGGCCTTGATAAGAAGTCTGGGCCAAGAGCAATGATAGCACATCAATATTTAAAAGAAAACTAAAGGTTTTTTTCTTTTACCAAACCAAATCTACCTCTTAGAAAGGGATAGGTGAAACAAGAATGTACAGGCAAACGGTAGATCATACCCCTAATTCTAAAGCCATCCTCTAGGCAACTTCTTATGACTAGGACATTACCATCCCTTGCCCAGAATACCTGAAAGTATTCATGACCATGGACTGGCAGGTTTGTTCCACTGAAGGAACCACTTAATCTTTACCAAGCTGGCAGGATATTCAGTTCAGTTCAGTCAATCAGTCGTGTCTGACTCTTTGTGACCCCCATGGACTGCAGCACGCCAGGTCTCCCTGTCCATCACCAACTCCCAGAGTTTACTCAAACTCATGTCCATTGAGCCATTGATGCCATCCAACCATCTCATCCTCTGTCATCCCCTTCTCTTCCCACCTTCAGTCTTTCTCAGCAACAGGGTCTTTTCAAATGAGTCACTTCTTAGCATCAGGTGGCCAAAATATTGGAGTTTCAGCTTCAGCATCAGTCCTTCCAGTGAATATTCAGGACTGTATTCCTTTAGGATGGACTGGTTGGATCTCCTTGCTGTCCAAGGGACTCTTGAGTCCTCTCCAGCACCACAGTTCAAATGCATCAATTCTTCAGCTCTCAGCTTTCTTTATAGTCAAACTCTCACATCCATACATGGCTACTGGAAAAACCATAACCTTAACTAGATGGAACTTTGCTGGCAAAGTAGTGTCTCTGCTTTTCAATATGCTGTCTAAATTGGTCATAACTTTTCTTTCAAGGAGCAAGCATCTTTTAATTTCATGGCTGCAGTTACCATCTACAGTGATTTTGGAGCACCCCAAAATAAAGCCTGTCACTGTTTCCATTGTTTCCCCATCTATTTACCATAAAGTGATGGGACTGGATGCCAAGCTTTCTGAATGTTGAGTTTTAAGCCAACACTCTTCTCTTTCACTTTCATCAAGAGGCTCTTTAGTTCTTTGCTTTCTGCCATAAGGGTGGTGTCTCTGCATATCTGAGGTTATTGATATTTCTCGCGGCAATCTTGATTCCAGCTTGTTCTTCCTCCAGTCCAGCATTTCTCATTATATACTCTGCATATAAATTAAATAAGCAGGGTGACAATATACAGCCTTGACATACTCCTTTCCCATTTTGGAACTGGTTCATTGTTCCATGTCTAGTTCTAACTGTTGCTTCTTGACCTATGTACAGATTTCTCAGGAGGCAGATCAGGTGCTCGGGTATTCCCATCTCTTTAAGAATTTTCCACAATTTGTTGTGATCCACACAGTCAAAGGCTTTAGCATAGTCAGTAAATCAGAAGTAGATGTTTTTCTGGAACTCTCTTGCTTTTTTGATGACCCAACGGATAGTGGCAACTTGATCTCTGGTTCCTCTGCCTTTTCTAAATCCTTCTTCAACATCTGGAAGTTCACAGTTCACGTACTGTTGAAGCCTGGCTGGGAGAATTTTGAGCATTACTTTGCAAGCATGTGAGATGAGTGCACTTGTGCGGTAGTTTGATCATTCTTTGGCGTTGCCTTTCTTTGGGATTGGAATGAAAACTGACCTTTCCCAGTCCTGTGGTCACTGCTGAGTTTTCCAAATTTGCTGACATATGGAGTGCAAGACTTTCACAGCATCATCTTTTAGGATTTGAAATAGCTCAGCTGGAATTCTGTCACCTCCACTAGCTTTGTTCATAGTTATGCTTCCGAAGACCCACTTGACTTCCCATTCCAAGATGTCTGGCTCTAGATGTGTGATCACACCACTGTGATTATCTGGGTCACGAAGATTTTTTTGTATCGTTCTTCTGTGTATTCTTGCCACCTCTTCTTAATATCTCCTGCTTCTGTTAGGTCCATACCATTTCTGTCCTTTATCGAGCTCATCTTTGTGTGAAATGTTCCCTTGGTATCTCTAATTTTCTTGAAGAGATCTCTAGTCTTCCCCATTCTGTTGTTGTCCTCTATTTCTTTGCATTGATCCCTGAGGAAGACTTCCTAGTCTCTCCTTGCTATTCTTTGGAACTCTGCATTCAAATGGGTATATCTTTCCTTTTCTCCTTTGCCTTTAGCTTCTCTTCTTTTCTCAGCTATTTGTAAGGCCTCCTCAGACAACCATTTTGCTTTTTTGCATTTCTTTTTCTTGGGGATGGTCTTGATCACTGCCTCTTGTACAGTGTCACGAACCTCCGTCCATAGTTCTTCAGGCACTCTGGCTATCAGATATAATCCCTTGAATGTATTTGTCACTTCCACTGTATAATCATAAGGGTTTGATTTAGGTCACACCTGAATGGTCTAGTGGTTTTCCCTACTTTCTTCAATTTAAGTCTGAATTTGGCAATAAGGAATTCATGATCTGAGCCACAGTCAGCTCCCATTCTTGTTTTTGCTGACTGCATAGAGCTTCTCCATCTTTGGCTGCAAAGAATATAATCAATGATTTTTGTATTGACCATCTGGTGATGTCCATGTGTAGAGTCTTCTCTTGTGTTGTTGGAAGAGGGTGTTTGCTATGACCAGTGCATTCTCTTGGCAAAACTGTCTTAGCCTTTGCTGTCTTAGCCTTTGCCCTGCTTCATTCCATACTCCAAGGCCAAATTTTCCTGTTGTTCTAGGTATTTCTTGACCTCCTTATTTTGCATTCCAGTCCCCTATAATGAAAATGACATCTTTTTTGGGTGTTAGTTCTTGAAGGTCTTGTAATCTTCATAGAACCATTCAATTTCAGCCTCTTCTGCATTATTGGTCAGGGCATAGACTTGGATTACCATAATATTGAATGGTTTGCCTCAGACAAGAACAGAGATCACTCTGTTGTTTTTGAGATTGCATTTTGGACTCTTGTTGACTATGATGGCTATTCCATTTCTTCTAAGGGATTCTTGCCCGCAGTAGTAGATATAATGGTCATCTGAGTTAAATTCACCCATTCCAGTCCATTTTAGTTCACTGATTCCTAAATTGTCGACATTCACTTTTGCCATCTCTTGTTTGACCACTTCCAATTTACCTTGATTCATGGACCTAAAATTCCAGGTTCCAATGCAGTATTGCTCTTTACAGTATCAGACTTTACTTCCATCACCAGTCACATCCACAACTAATTGTTGTTTTTGCTTTGGCTCTGTTGTTTCATTCTTTCTTGAATTAGTTCTCCACTGATCTCCAGTAGCATATTGGGCACCTCCCGACCTGGGCATTTCATCTTTCAGTGTCCAATCATTTTGCCTTTTCATACTGTTCATGGGGTTCTCAAGGTGAGAATACTGAAGTGGTTTGCCATTCCCTTTCCCAGTGGACCACATTTTGTCAGCACTCTCCACCATGACCTGTCTGTCTCTGGTTGCCCTTCATGGACAGCATGGTTCATAGTTTCATTGAGTTAAATAAGGCTGTGTTCCATGTAACCAGATTGGTTAGTTTTCTGTGATTTGTGGTTTTCAGGCTGTCTGCCCTCTGATGGAGAAAAACAAGAGGCTTATGGAAGCTTCCTGATAGGAGAGACTGACTGAGGGGGAAACTGGGTCTTGTTCTGATGGGTGAGGCCATGCTCAGTAAATCTTTAATCCAATTTTCTGTTCATGGGCGGGGCTGTGTTCCCTCCCTGTTAGTTGACCTGAAGCCAAACTATAAAGGTGATGAAGATAATGATGACCTCCTTCAAAAGGTCCCATGCAAGCACTGCCACACTCAGTGCCCCCAGCCCTGCAGCAGGCCACCGTCGACCTACACCTCAGCCAGAGACTCTTGGGCACTCACAGACAAATCTGGCTCAGTCTCTTGTGGGGTCACTGCTTCTTTGTCCTGGGTCCTTGTGTGCACAGAGTTCTGTCTGTGCCCTCCCAGAGTCTGTTTCCCCAGTCCTGTGTAAGTTCTGGCAGCTCTATAGTGGGTTAATGGCGACCTCCTCCAAGAGGGCTTATGCCACACCCAGGTCTGCTGCACCCAGAGTCCCTGCCCCTGCCGCAGTCCGCTGCTGACTCGTACCTCCTCAGGAGACACCCAGACACAGTTCTGTCTCAGTCTCTGTGGGGTCTCTGGGTCGTGGTGCACATAAGGTATGTTTGAGCCCTCTGAGCATCCCTGGCGGGTATGGGGTTTGATTCTAAATGCAGTTTCAGCCCTCTTACCATCTTGCTGGGGCTTCTCCTTTGCCCCTGGACATGGGATATCTCCTCAAAGTCACTCCAGCAGGATATTAAAGGATGGTATACCATGTACCTGACTGGCCTAAACTGAGTCTGGCTTTCCTGAGGCAAACTTTGCCTGCTTCTGCCTGTAGAATTTCAGACTCATTTCTAATCCCTGCTTTGTTTGTGTAGGCCTTAAAGGAAGATCTCTGTCTTGATTTTCCAATTACATTTTCTTTGCCTGCTGAGACAGAAGTGTTGTATACTCCAGGAAACAAGGAAGGAGTCTGCTGCTGACCTTCCATTCAAAGGGCTATAGATTCTGCAGATGAATATCCCTGTTTTTCTCAAAAGACCTTCTTCAAAAGCCACCATGAAATAACAGTACTATCCCTCGTGCCCGTATCTACTCAACACCTGGATACTCTGGTGACTTTGTACTCTTCAACCAATAATCAATCTCTGTACAGCCCTAAATCCCTGTAAGCATGCCCATCATTCCCTCTCCCAATGACCTAGCATTTTATTTATTTTTTACTTTTTTTTCCATGAAAAAAGCACTTTATTTTAAATATAGCAGTGTATACATGTCAATCCCAAACTCCCACTCTATCTCCCCAACCTTTACCTTCTGGTACTATAAATTCATTCTCTAAGTCTATGAGCCTGTTTCTGTTTTGTAAGTAAGTTCATTGGTATCATTTTTTGATTGGTTTTACATATAAATGATATCATATGATATGTCTTTGTTTGATTTACTGCACTTACCATCCATCTATGGATAGTCCGTCTACGTTGTCACAGATGACATTATTTCATTCTTTTTAATGGAGTACTATTATATTGTATATATGTACCACATCCTCTCTTAGCATTTTAAACAGCCATACTTCTCAATCCATTTTGTTAGCTTTGGGGAATATAGTTCTAAAGTAGGTCCAATCTCTTTCCCTTTAACCAAGAACCCATTACATTTCCTGGACATTTTATGACTTTCAGTTACCACAGACTTTGTTACTGCTGACTAGTTTATGTTTACATACTCTAAAATAATCAGCATTTCCATCTAACCATAAGAAAGATATCAAACAAATCCCAGTTAAGAGATATTTTTCAAACTACCAAAATCAGTACTTCTCAATACTGTAAAAATCATTAAAAATAAGGAAAAAAAATCTCAAAAACTGGTTACAACCAAGAGAATCCTAAAGAGGACAAGATGTGTTGTGGTATCTCAAATGGAATTCTAGAACAAAAAAAGGACTTTAGGGAAAAACTGAGGAAATGTGAATAAAAAATGGGCTTTAGTTAAATAATAATTATCAATATTGGTCCTTTGTGACAAATGAACTGAACTTATATAAAATGTTAATTTGAGGAAAACTGGATGTAGGGTACGTGGAAATTCTCTGTACTAGCTTTATAATAATTCTATGATCTGAAACTTTTGAAATTAAAATTTATTTTAAAATAAGCAATGTAATAGTACAATGGCTATATGTTTTGCTTTATTCTACAAAGTATGCTCCTTGCCATAACTTTTCAAACTTCTTTTATTATTTCTTTGGTTAAATTCAATTCCCTTGTTTCTTTTAAAGATACATAAAAATCTCTCCCTTTTTCCTGAGCATGTTGATGAGGTTATTTAAGGCCAGGTTGTCTATAAATATTAGGACTGGCTTCATTTCAGGTTGAGAGGAGAAGCTTCATTTGGAGTTGAAAGGAGAACACTTAAAATCATTTTTAATTATTTATTCCTGCAGTTTCTGATTCTTCCTTTTATATATTGATTTACATGAGCATAAACGAACTTCTTGAATGCTTTATAAAGGTTTTATTATGCTTCCTTTCTCTATCTTCAAAATGCATCTTCTCAATTGACCCATTTTCCATCATCTAAGCACCTGTAGAGAGAAGATAATAGTTTCACCTTTGGCATTTATGATAATGGAGCATATAGTAGACTTAGGGAAAATAGAAGCTCCACCACTTAGTAGCTTTCAACCTTGAACAAGCTCTGCTACTTAACTTCCTCCATTGCTAAAGCAGAAATAACACTAGTAATGAACTCATATACATGGTAAGGATTAAATGAGATAGTGTATTTAAAATGTTTAGAACCCATCACATGAATTCTCAATAAATGGTAACTATTGTTTTTAGGGCTGTGGTTTCATATGAGCCCATATGTGACAGAGAAGGCAAATCACCCATCTTGAAGCAGTAAAACAGAAAAGTCCAGTTCCTCCTAAGACTGGCAGGACAAAATGAGAAAATATAGTAAAGGCTCTATATACATAAATACGGGAATTATGAGCCAAGTCTAGGAACCAGATGGTAGGATAGAACAGCCTGGCTTTTCCTACAGCTTTATAATGTCCCTGCGATGCATGATGACTATTACCAGGTCAGCTGCTTCTTACAAATAGGTCACCAAAGTGGTGGTTTTAATTTAAGAGAATTTCATTATTGTTGAGAACTACTCTGACCTCTGGGGGAGACAAAAAGAAGAAGGAAAGGAAATGTCATTACCTTTTGTTGTTTAGTCACTAAGTCATATCCAACTCTGTTGCAAACATATGGATCATAGCCCTCCCGGCACCTATATCCATGGGATCTCCCAGGCAACAATACTGGTGTGGGGTGCCCTTTCATTCTCTAGGGTATCTTCCCAACCCAGAGATCAAAGGTACATCTCCTGCACTGGCACACACACACACACACACACACACACGCATGCACGCACGCTCTTTTTCATACTTTTTCCATTATGGCTTATCACTGGATATTGAGTATAGTTCCCTGTGCTTTACACTAGGACCAACTAGTGCTTATCTACTCTATTAATATGTGTAACAGCTTACATCTGCTAACCCCACTCTACTCTTCCCCTATCCTCCCTGATCTCTCCCCTTATCGTAACTGGAGTTACCTCTGGAGACCACTCACAGAAATAAATAAAGAAGTATTTGTTGAATAAATTTATCCTTACAAGGCAACCAGTAACTGTCTTTTTATTAACACTGTGTGTATGACAGGCATTCTATATATCTCAACTTTTTTATTATTCACTACAATCCAATAAGATAAATTTGTATCACCTTCTTTTTAGAAATAAAACAAGAGATCCTATAGCATGTCCAAAGTTACTCAGCTAAGAAAAATGATTGGATGCCAGGTCTCTCTTAAGTCCAGATCAATATTGAAATTAATATTCCTTGTGCAGGCACTAGAGGCACAGTAGTGCATAAGATACAGCCCCTTCCCTCAAGGAGCTGAGAGTCCAGTGAGGGATACAGATGATATAGGTGACGTGCAGGTGCTGTGGGATCACACAGGTAAAGGCTCTAACCCAGAGACAGATGTTCAGCATTCACAGCTCACATCAAAGCACATTTTCCCACATAGTTCAGATATGTGTGGTCCTTAACAGTGAAGATTGTATCTTATCCTTGAGTTATGCTGCAGAAGAGACAGTGGTTTAGCAAGCCTACTTTAGAGAGTGAGCTACAGCTGAGCAGGTTTGGCGGCACTTAGAATAGTGTCCGTCACACACATATGTTTGACTCCTGCCTCTTCACAGGGCTTCCCTAGTGGCTCGGATGGTAAGGAATCCTCCTGAAGTACGGGAGACCTGGGTGCGATCCCTGGGTTGGGAAGATCCCCTGGAGCAGGGAATGGCTACCCACTCCAGTATTCTGGCCTGGAGAACTCCATGGACAGAGGAACCTGGCAGGCTACAGTCCATGGGGTCGTAAAGAGCTGGACATGACTGAGTGACTTTCACTTCTCTTCGCGGCCAGCACTGTGCCTAACTACAGTAGGCCCTCAATCAGTGTTGTTAAGTCATTGGAGTGCTTGTGGAAACTCTGATTTTATTTTAGACAACCCTGTAAATAAACTAAACTCAGACTCAATGGGGAGAAAAGCCAATTTGGCATAAAAAGAATAAATAAGTAAACAAATAAATAAGTACTCTCTTCTGCCAGAGCAGCAGGTAGGTATGAAAATTCAGACAAGTGCCAGAAGCATATGCGTGGCAGAGTTTCATCAAGAAGTCAGCCCGTCTTCTTTCAGTTTCTGTATCTGTACTTCTGTCCCTTCTGCTCCCTCACGACCATCTTACCTTCTCCTCAGCTTTTGGAATTATCCAGAAAATTGCCTGTCCATTGGATAAGGACAGTATGGGGTGGTAATTGTTGTTCTCCATTGAGTCAACAGGCAAAAAGTTCCAGACATGCTGGCCCATGATTTAGGTTTCCATGAATATTTACCTATGGCTAATTGTCTCTTAACTTCTCAAGAGGAACAGATCCTTTTATTCTGACTAATTTTATTCTCCTAATATGAACTACAATAGAAAGGATCAAGAGAAGTAAAACATAATATGGAAACTATAATTGAGATAAGATCTATCTGGATTTTATACTTTCATTAGAATAGCAAGTGTCAGAAAATTCAAAAAAATTGCTTGCAAGATTAACCCTAACACTTGTTGTTTTAATATCTTCCCAGTGAAGAAATGAGAAAGCATGTTAACACTATCACTATGATAACAAGCTAAAATTTTCAAATAAACCTAAACATAATAATAATAGTAGAAATGAGGGAATTCCCTGGTGGTCTAGTGGTTAGGACTGGGTTCATTTCCTGGTCAGGGAACTAAGATCTTACAAGCTATGTGGTGCTGCCAAAAAAAAATTATTTTTAAGGAAAAAAACATGCTTTCCTTTCTAGAATGACCCAAACTCTAATTTCATGTCTGAGACTCATAAAACCAATCATAATGGATTCATTTAGCACGATTATACGGTGCAGTTCAATTCTTCAAATGGAATTTTGTTCTATTGTAATTTTGTTCCAGAGCACTATATCATTAAAGTGAAATATTAATGATATTTTTATTACAATTGTCAAGAAAATTATGGACAGGATTCCAAAAACATAAAAGCTTATAATTGTTTTAGAAACCTACATTTTAAAAATGTGCTATTCAAAGACATTCAGCTTCTTAAGAAAATAATTATAATGACTCTCATTTATCATGGGTATTTATTATTCCAAAATTACATAAATGCTAGGCTGAACCAAAGAGCAGCAGTGAAAGAATTTATATGAAAGACTAATTAGAATAGAGTATTTCCCTTTAGAACAATTCTAAAGGAACTCAGTGTGTTGGTATTCATTTTAATTAGAATTTTTATTTCTTTTAAAAAAGTAATACTTTTTCACAACTGTATCTGCCCTGAGAAAAAGATACTTTCAAATCACAGTTCTTTGGGGAATATTAAAGTAGTGTTTTTGACTTCCAAAATGACTATGTGCAACCTAAACCACGAAAATGTGTCCGGTTTTAAATTCCCATGGACAAAATTAGTTTGAGTCCTGAACCACTGTTTCCTGTGGAAAATACTAGCCCACTACTGGGAATAAGTTTTCCCCTAAAAACTTGCTGATATTATAGAGCAATTTTAACAACATTACTGCTAGTAGCAAAGAGTTTTGGTTGTTCTTTATTAATTTTCATGTCAATATAAAGTTCAATAAACTCTTATCAATTTATATTTTGAACAAAATTTTTTGAAGAACACATTTCTATAGAAATAGATTAGGAGATAAAAAATAGATTAAGAAAAGTTTGTAACAGATATTTCTTTTCTATCTTTATATTTCTTTCTGGGAAAAAAAAAAAAAAAACAGATTAATGTAGTCTGGAGAGTTAATAGGTAGGCGTTAATCATTGAAAAAGCTTCTCTCCAGGAGAGAAGGTTGATGTAGAACCTCAATGAAAAACATATACTTAACGATAAAGTCAAACTTTGTTCAATAGATATCCTTGACTTATCCAGAGTTCTTTCATCTGATACTACAAAGTCCATAATATTAATTGGTAAGGGAAAAAATTGAGTATCTTGGATGTCGTTAAATTCTTTTATTTAATTCCACATATTGCATTCAAAGGGGGATCATCTTAGGGCTTTAATTATAGTGTTCTTTATTTTCAAACTCAGGTTAACTCATCTTGATTTTCATGTTATCCAGGCTATGGAGAATCCAGAGGATAATGAGTGTTGTTCACGGTGGTGAAAAAGAGAGAGACTATAAAAATAAATCCTAAACAAAAAGAAAATAATGCAATGGATGACCCACTTATTATAGACATTGTCTGTTCATGAAAATATCAACTTTGGGTTGAATTGTGTAATATGATACCAGAAAATTGTCAAAAAACCACACTTAATAAGTCCATTGAAGATTAACATGATGTGATATCCTGAGATGGCTAAGTTCCCCTAATACTTGACGCTCCTGAAGGTAACACTTCAAACCCTAGACAAAAGATATTTTATAAAAATAGCCTGGAAGCATTGAAGAAGGTTATAGAACAAGCAGATTCTAGAGGAAATTTGAACTTGGAAGAATGGATCACAGGAAGTGAGTTGCCTATTGTTATGATATTTATTTTTTAAATTCCAGTGGGAAGCATGCAGTCTTTCTAGTCTGAAGTTTTAGATTGCAGAGTTTGAGGTAAAAAAAGATCTTGGAAAATGAGGAGATAATCCCAGGAAAGAGGGCTCTAGATGGGTGGAGTTTCAAATTTTGTTTATAAATTTATTTAATTATCTGACTGACCAATGAGCTGTGCATGCACAAGATAGCTTCAAAGCAGTCCAGAACTTTCTTTATTTTTTTTTTTAAGGTTATCATTTTATTTTATTTATTTATTTATTTATTTTATTAGTTGGAGGCTAATTACTTCACAACATTTCAGTGGGTTTTGTCATACATTGATATGAATCAGCCATGGATTTACACGTATTCCCCATCCCGATCCCCCCTCCCACTTCCCTCTCCACCCGATTCCTCTGGGTCTTCCCAGTGCACCAGGCCAGAGCACTTGTCTCATGCATCCCACCTGGGCTGGTGATCTGTTTCACCATAGATAGTATACATGCTGTTCTTTTGAAATATCCCACCCTCACATTCTCCCACAGAGTTCAAAAGTCTGTTCTGTATTTCTGTGTCTCTTTTTCTGTTTTGCATATAGGGTTATCGTTACCATCTTTCTAAATTCCATATATATGTGTTAGTATGCCGTAAAGTTCTTTATCTTTCTGGCTTACTTCACTCTGTATAAGGGGCTCCAGCTTCATCCATCTCATTAGGACTGGTTCAAATGAATTCTTTTTAACGGCTGAGTAATATTCCATGGTGTATATGTACCACAGCTTCCTTATCCATTCATCTGCTGATGGGCATCTAGGTTGCTTCCATGTCCTGGCTATTATAAACAGTGCTGCGATGAACATTGGGGTGCACGTGTCTCTTTCAGATCTGGTTTCCTCAGTGTGTATGCCCAGAAGTGGGATTGCTGGGTCATATGGCAGTTCTATTTCCAGTTTTTTAAGAAATCTCCACACTGTTTTCCATAACGGCTGTACCAGTTTGCATTCCCACCAACAGTGTAAGAGGGTTCCCTTTTCTCCACACCCTCTCCAGCATTTATTGCTTGTAGACTTTTGGATAGCAGCCATCCTGACTGGTGTGTAATGGTACCTCATTGTGGTTTTGATTTGCATTTCTCTAATAATGAGTGATGTTGAGCATCTTTTCATGTGTTTGTTAGCCATCTGTATGTCTTCTTTGGAGAAATGTCTGTTTAGTTCTTTGTCCCATTTTTTTATTCGGTCATTTATTTTTCTGGAATTGAGCTTCAGGAGTTGCTTGTATATTTTTGAGATTAATCCTTTGTCTGTTTCTTCATTTGCTATTATTTTCCCCCAATCTGAGGGCTGTCTTTTCACCTTACTTATAGTTTCCTTTGTAGTGCAAAAGCTTTTAATTTTAATTAGGTCCCATTTGTGTATTTTTGCTTTTATTTCCAATATTGTGGGAGGTGGGTCATAGAGGATCTTGCTGTGATTTATGTCGGAGAGTGTTTTGCCTATGTTCTCCTCTAGAGTTTTATAGTTTCTGGTCTGGCAAAGAAATACCCAACAGGTAAAGGAACGTGAAAAATGCCCACCAAGTCAAACAAAAGAGGAGGAGATAGGGAATCTACCTGAAAAAGAATTTAGAATAATGATAATAAAAATGATCCAAAATCTTGAAAACAAAATGGAGTTACAGATAAATAGCCTGGAAACAAAGATTGAAAAGATACAAGGAATGTTTAATAAAGACCTAGAAGAAATAAAAAAGAGTCAATTAAAAATGAATAATGCAATGAATGAGATCAAAAACACTTTGGAGGGAACCAAGAGTAGAATAACGGAGGCAGAAGATAGGATAAGTGAGGTAGAAGATAAAATGGTGGAAATAAATGAAGCAGAGAGGAAAAAAGAAAAAAGGATCAAAAGAAATGAGGACAACCTCAGGGACCTCTGGGACACTGTGAAATGCCCCAACATTCGAATCATAGGAGTCCCAGAAGAAGAAGACAAAAAGAAAGGCCATGAGAAAATACTCGAGGAGATAATAGCTGAAAACTTCCCTAAAAGGGGGAAGGAAATAGCCACCCAAGTCCAAGAAACCCAGAGAGTCCCAAACAGGATAAACCCAAGGCAAAACACCCCAAGACACATATTAATCAAATTAACAAAGATCAAACACAAAGAACAAATATTAAAAGCAGCAAGGGAGAAACAACAAATAACACACAAAGGGATTCCCATAAGGATAACAGCTGATCTATCAATAGAAACCCTCCAGGCCAGAAGGGAATGGCAGGACGTACTGAAAGTAATGAAAGAGAATAACCTACAACCTAGATTACTGTATCCAGCAAGGATCTCATTCAGATATGAAGGAGAATTCAAAAGCTTTACAGATAAGCAAAAGCTGAGAGAATTCAGCACCACCAAACCAGCTCTTCAACAAATGCTAAAGGATCTTCTCTAGACAGGAAATGCAGAAAGGTTGTATAAACGTGAACCCAAAACAACAAAGTAAATGGCAATGGGACCACACCTATCAATAATTACCCTAAATGTAAATGGGTTGAATGCCCCAACCAAAAGACAAAGATTGGCTGAATGGATACAAAAACAAGACCCCTATATATGCTGTCTACAAGAGACCCACCCTAAAGCAAGAGACACATACAGACTAAAAGTGAAGGGCTGGAAAAAAATATTTCACGCAAACAGAGACCAAAAGAAAGCAGGAGTCGCAATACTCATATCAGATAAAATAGACTTTCAAATAAAGGCTGTGAAAAGAGACAAAGAAGGACACTACATAATGATCAAAGGATCAATCCAAGAAGAAGATATAACAATTATAAATATATATGCACCCAACATAGGAGCACCGCAATATGTATGGCAAACACTAACGAGTATGAAAGAGGAAATTAATAGTAACACAATAATAGTGGGAGACTTTAATACCCCACTCACAACTATGGATAGATCAACTAAACAGAAAATTAACAAGGAAACACAAACCTTAAATGACACAATGGACCAGCTAGACCTAACTGATATCTATAGGACATTTCACCCCAAAACAATCAACTTCACCTTTTTCTCAAGTGCACACGGAACATTCTCCAGAATAGATCACATCCTGGGCCATAAATCTGGTCTTGGAAAATTCAAAAAAATTGAAATCATTCCAGTCATCTTTTCTGACCACAGTGCAGTAAGATTAGAGCTCAATTACAGGGAAAAAATTGTTAAAACTTCAAACATATGGAGGCTAAATAACACGCTTCTGAATAACCAACAAATCATAGAAGAAATCAAAATATGTATAGAAATGAATGAAAATGAAAACACAACAACCCGAAACCTATGGGACACTGTAAAAGCAGTGCTAAGGGGAAGGTTCATAGCATTACAAGCTTACATCAAGAAACAAGAAAAAAAAACAAATAAATAACCTAACTCTACACCTAAAGCAATTAGAGAAGGAAGAAATGAAGAACCCCAGGGTTAGCAGAAGGAAAGAAATCTTAAAAATCAGGGCAGAAATAAATGCAAAAGAAACTAAAGAGACCATAGCAAAAATCAACAAAGCTAAAAGCTGGTTTTTAAAAAAATAAACAAAATTGACAAACCATTAGCAAGACTCATTAAGAAACAAAGAGAGAAGAACCAAATTAACATAATTAGAAATGAAAATGGAGAGATCACAACAGACAACACTGAAATACAAAGGATCATAAGAAACTACTACCAGCAGCTCTATGCCAATAAAATGGACAACTTGGATGAAATGGACAAATTCTTAGAAAAGTGTAACTTTCCAAAACTGAACCAGGAAGAAATAGAAGATGTTAACAGACCCATCACAAGCAAGGAAATTGAAACTGTAATCAAAAATCTTCCAGCAAACAAAAGCCCAGGACCAGATGGCTTCACAGCTGAATTCTACCAAAAATTTAGAGAAGAGCTAACACCTATCTTACTCAAACTCTTCCAGAAAATTGCAGATGAAGGTAAGCTTCCAAACTCATTCTATGAGGCCACTATCACCCTAATTCCAAAACCAGACAAAAATGCCACAAAAAAAGAAAACTACAGGCCAATATCACTGATGAACATAGATGCAAAAATCCTTAACAAAATTCTAGCAAACAGAATCCAACAACATATTAAAAAAATCATACACCATGACCAAGTGGGCTTTATCCCAGGAATGCAAGGATTCTTTAATATCCACAAATCAATCAATGTAATACACCACATTAACAAATTGAAAGATAAAAACCATATGATTATCTCAATAGATGCAGAGAAAGCCTTTGACAAAATTCAACACTCGTTTATGATTAAAACTCTCCAAAAAGCAGGAATAGAAGGAACATACCTCAACATAATAAAAGCTATATATGACAAACCCACAGCAAGCATCACCCTCAATGGTGAAAAATTGAAAGCATTTCCCCTGAAATCAGGAACAAGACAAGGGTGCCCACTCTCACCACTACTATTCAACATAGTGTTGGAAGTTTTGGCCACAGCAATCAGAGCAGAAAAAGAAGTAAAAGGAATCCAGATAGGAAAAGAAGAAGTGAAACTCTCACTGTTTGCAGATGACATGATCCTCTACATAGAAAACCCTAAAGACTCTTCCAGAAAATTACTAGAGCTAATCAATGAATATAGTAAAGTTGCAGGATATAAAATTAACACCCAGAAATCCCTTGCATTCCTATATACTAACAATGAAAAAACAGAAAGAGAAATTAAGGAAACAATACCATTCACCATTGCAACAAAAAGAATAAAATACTTAGGAGTATATCTACCTAAAGAAACAAAAGACCTATACATAGAAAACTATAAAACACTGATGAAAGAAATCAAAGAGGACACAAACAGATGGAGAAACATACCGTGTTCATGGATTGGAAGAATCAATATTGTCAAAATGGCTATTCTACCCAAAGCAATCTATAGATTCAATGCACTCCCTATCAAGCTACCAACGGTATTTTTCACAGAACTAGACCAAATAATTTCACAATTTGCATGGAAATACAAAAAACCTCGAATAGCCAAAGTAATCTTGAGAAAGAAGAATGGAACTGGAGGAATCAACCTGCCTGACTTCAGACTCTACTACAAAGCCACAGTCATCAAGACAGTATGGTACTGGCACAAAGACAGAAATATAGATCAATGGAACAGAATAGAAAGCCCAGAGATAAATCCACGAACCTATGGACACCTTATCTTTGACAAAGGAGGCAAGGATATACAATGGAAAAAAGACAACCTCTTTAACAAGTGGTGCTGGGATAACTGGTCAACCCCTTGTAAAAGAATGAAACTAGGACACTTTCTAACACCATACAGAACTTTCTTTAGAAATGAACCGAGGGTGGATAGGGTGAGATGTATGCAAATAGGAACATGGAAACTTACATTACAATATGTAAAATAGATAGCCAACAGGAACTTGCTGTATGACTCAGGAAACTCAAACAGGGACTCTGTACCAACCTAGAGAGGTGGGATGGGACGGGAGATGGGAGGGAGGTTCAAAATGGAGGGGATATATGTATACCTATGGTTGATCCATGTTGAGCTTTGACAGAAAACAACAAAATTCTGTAAAGCAGTTATCCTTCAATAAAAATTTTTTTTAAAAAATGAACTGAAATTTGAGCTGTAATCTGCAAAATCAAGTTTTTATCCTACTAAATGCCCACAAAGACAAAATCCTTAAAACTCTGTGGAAGAATAAGTTAAAAAATTAGAAGTCTCCATAATATGACAGTCACATTGTCTATGTTTGCATGAGCATCAGTTGCTCAGTTGTGTCTGACTCTTTATGACCCCGTGGACTAGTAGCCCACCAGGCTCCTCTGTCCATGAGATTTCCCAGGCAAGAATACTGGAATGGGTTGCCATTTCCTTCTCCAGGGGATTTTCCCAACCAAGGGATTCAACCCGCATCTTCTGTGTCTCCTGCCTCGAAGGTAGATTTTTTTACCTGCTAAGACATCAGGGAAGCCCGCAAATTATTTGAAATCAGATGATCTGGAAAAATATTATCCATTTTCAAAGGGAAAGGCAATCAATACCAACCCTGAGGTGACTCAAGTTTTAGAATTTTTGAAAATTATTATTGGAGTATAGTTGATTTACAAAGTTGTGTTAGTTTCATTAGTTCCAGGCATACAGAAAAGTGAATGCTATGCATATACATTTTTGTCCACTCTTTGTTAGATTATTTTCTCATATGGAACGTTATAGAATGTTAAGTAGAGTTCCCTGCAGGATTTTAGAATCACAAGGTAAGGTATATTAAGCAGCTCCTATAACTGTGCTCAGTGAGATAAAATATGCTTGTAATGATGAAATCTCTGAGAAGAAATAGAAATCATATTAAAATGCAAATTCTAGAACTGAAAGGCTATATCTTAAATCAAATATTAACTGAAGGGAATTAATAGAATAAAGATGGCAGAGAAGAGTTAGTGACTATGAAGACAGATCAAAAGAAAATATTCACCTGAGAATACTAAAGGGAACATTAAAAAAGGAAAATTTTGTTCAGTTGCTCAATGGTGTCTGACTTTTGCGACCCCATGGACTGCAACACTCCAGGCTTACCTGTCCTTCACCATCTCCCAGAGCTTGTTCAAGCTCATGTCATTGAGTCAGTGATGCCATCCAACCATCTCATCCTCTGTCATCCCCTTCTCCTCCTACCTTCAATCTTGCCCAGCATCAGGGTCTTTTCCAATGAGTCAGTTCTTTGCATTAGGTGGTCAAAGTATCGGAGCTTCAGTTTCAACTTTAGTCCTTCCAATGAATTTTCAGGATTGATTTCCTTTAGGATTAACTGGTTTGATCTCCTTGCAGTCCAAGGAACACTCAAGAGTCTTCTCCAGCACCACAGCACAAAAGCATCAATTCTTTGGCATTCAGCCTTCTTTATGGTCCAATTCTCACATCCATACATGACTACTAGAAAAGCCATAGTTTTGACTAGATGGAGCTTTTTTGGTAAAGTAATGTCGCTGCTTTTTAATATGCTATCTAGATTGTTCATAGATTTCCTTCCAAGGAGCAAGCATCTTCTAATTTCATGCCTGCAGTCACCATTCGCAGTGATTTTGGAGCCCAACAAAATAAAATCTGTCACTGTTTCCATTGTTTCTCCATCTATTTGCCATGAGGTGCTGGGACTGGATGCCCATCTGGTGGGCATGCCCATGATCTTCATTTTTTTGAATGTTGACCTTTAAGCCAGCTTTTTCACTCTCCTCTTTCACCTTCATCAAGAGGCTCTTTAGTTCCTCTTCACTTTCTCCCATAAAGGTGGTGTCATCTGCATATCTAAGGTTATTGGTATTTCTCCTGGCAATCTTGATTCCAGCTTGTGCTGCATCCAGTTTGGTATTTCACATGATGTACTCAGCATGTATGTTAAATAAATCATGGCAGATTTTTAGTTAAAGAATCATGGCAGAAATAAAAGAATGTGACAAAACAAATATTTGAAGGTAGAGTAAGTAAAATTTTTGAATCTTGGAGAAAAATCATAAACTTACACATTAAGAAATTCATCAAATCACAAGCAGGAAAACTACAAAGAAAATCATGACCAAGTATGCTGGTAACTAAAGATAAACAGAATATCTTGAAAATAACTAGAAGAAAATAACACTCTGCATGCAGAGAAGCAACTATGAAAAATTACTAGATTCTTTTGAAAAACTGTGGAGGCCAGAAGAAAATGAAATAAATATCTTTAATGTGATAAATTTGGGGTAAGGCAGTCCAAAATTATTTACAAGAAATAATATTCTTCAAGAATTGATAGTAAAGACATTTTCATATGAAAGAAAGCAAAAAAAAAAAAAAGTCACCAGAAGACATATACTGTAGAAAATACAGGTTTCAGCTAAAAGAAAATGATTCCAGATGGAAATTTGGATTGTCAGTAAGAAGTAAAGAACAGCAAAAGTGTTAAATGTCTACAAAATTTTAAAGGACACTTTTCTTTTAACATATTTAACTATGTACATCTATTTAAAGCAAAATCATAAAACTATTTTGTGTTCATAATGTATGCAGGCAGCTATAACATAAACAAGGATGGAAGAAAATGGACTCTCAAAACTGAAAGTGTTCTATACTTCTTCCAGAATTGTTACAATCTTAGTTTTCAGTAGATTGAGAAAACTTTGTCTACTGCAATACTTCGTTGTTGTTCAGTCACTACATTGCATCCAACTCTTTGCAACCCCATAGACTATAGCACGCCAGGCTCCTCTCTCTTCCACTATCTCCTGGAGTTTGCTCAAATTCATATCCACTGAGTCAGTAATGCCGTCCAACCATCTGATTCTCTGGCAGCCCATTCTCCTTTTGCCTGCATTCTTCCCCAGCATCAGGGTCTTTTCCAGTGAGTGGACAATACTTAGAGCAACCACTAAAACAATAACCTAACAAGTTATAGCTAAGCAAGGCAATGTAGTTCAAAAAATAATGAATAACAAAGAAGGAAGCAAAGGTCCATAAGGACTTAAAATAGATCGGCCTAAATCAAATCATAATAATTGCATTAAACGATTATGGAATAAGCACCTCAATTAAAAAGCAAAAATTGTTGGAGTAGATCAAAATAGAAAGAGCCAAGTAACTGCTGTCAATAAGAGATGCACTTTAAATATAAATACAGATAAAATGAAATTTAATCATTGGCAAAAGATACACCCTGAAAACAGTAAGATAGTTATTTTGGCTGAAAAGATATCAGGCAGTATAAGCTTCAAGATAAAAGAGTATTATCAGAGGGAAAAAAGGCCTCGTCATAATAATAAAATGGTCATTTCATCAAGGAGGTAACCATTATAAATAAGATAGTACTTAATAATGGAGCTTCAAAATGTACAAAAATAAAATGAACAGAATGAAAATGAGAAACAAATAATAATTCAACAGTGTTGGAGATTTGAACAACCCTCTCTCAACAATTGATAGAACAACAAACACAATCAGTAAACACACAGAGGATTTGAATTAGGCCATTAACCAGCTTGACCTACTTGTTATTTTTAAACACTGTACATACCTTAGAATTGCAGAATATCGAATATACCTTCTTTTCAAATGCACATGGTTCAAATGTTGAGATAGAAACATGTTAGATCATTAAAGGGAGTCTCAATAGATACAAAATGATTGAATTTGTAGAGTATGTTTTTTTGACCACAGTGGAATTAAATGCAAAATAAATAATAAAATCTAGAATGACCTCAAATATATTGAAACTGAAAAATTCTGCTTTGGGGGTTGGACCGCAGTTTCAGACTTTTTTAAAAGCTCCTCACATGATCCTAATTGGCCAGGGACCTAGTGATGGCATAGGAGCTTGAATGGATGAGGAAAAGAGGGATGGCTTTCACTCTTCATGTGAATGAAGTTGACAGTGATGTAAGTAAGTAAACTAATTCTCTCTATTCCTAATGATCTCCTCATCCAAGCTTTATGTACATATAAGTTGTAAAGCAAAATTATCACAAGAACTTTCTTGGTGGTTCAGTGCCTAAGACTCTGTACTCCCAATACAGGGGGCCCAGATTGATCCCTGATCAAGGAACTAGATCCCACATGCTGCAACTAAGAGTTCACATGGTGAAACTAAAGATCCTGCATGCTACAACCAAGGTCTGGTGCAGCCAAATAAATAAATACTTTTTTAAAAATAAAGCAAAATCATCATAGATATCCATGACTCCTTCCCAGAAGTTTTCATTTTTAAATAAAGGAAAATCCAACATTTATGTCATTTGTCATGAATGAATGTTTCATAAATATTTTTCTTCCTAATCCTCTTATTTCATTGGTGGTTATTTGATAATATTACATTTTGTTTTTTTTACTAATTTTTAATTAAAAAGTAAAAACAACAATAACACTTATCCTGTTAGGTTGAAGAAAATATACGAAATTCATTTCAATTAGTTCTCACTTCCTTAATGTAAATGAAATGTCTGTATTAAAAAACCTTGATTTTAAAAGGAAGTGTCCTAAAATAAAAAATAAATATATTTTAAAAAGCCCCCCCCCCCATCTTAATAATATACTCATTAGAGAGAACAGAGAGACTCCTCTTGGTAGCTTAATGAGTACGTCACTATAATGGGGAAGCATACATGGCCAGGAACTGTTGATGATCTCTAGGAGCTACAGGTGGCCTCTGGTTGTTGGGCAAGAAAAAAAAAAAAAGAAAACAATGAAAGTTCTCAGTCCAATGTCAGCAGTTGATTAATACCAGTAGCCATGGCAGTTTGGAAGAGGACCCCGAACTTCTGGTAGGAAAGCAACCCTAGTCAACACCAAGAATGCAACTTCGTGAGAAGCTAAGGATCCAATTAAGCTATGCTCAGTCTCCCGATCCACAGAAACAATGAGAAAGTAAATGCCATGCAAAAAAAAAAAGAATTAAGACACTTCCAAATAATCCACTGGTCAAAGAAGTAATCAAAAGGAAAATTATAAAATGTATTGAATGTAAGGATAACAACAGAAATGCAGCTTACTGAAACTTGAGAGATGCAGCTAAAACAGTGATTAGAGAAATTCATAACTAACAATAGAGAAAAAATCTAAAAATTTATTATTTAAGAAGACCTGGAAAATTGACAGACTCCTACCTAGAGTAATCAAGGAAAAAGAAAGCAAATCCATTTCTATATAAAGAATGAAACAAGGACCAATGCTGCAGATTCTACAGAAATTAAAAGAAAAATAAGAGTAATATAAACACCTTTATGCCAACAAATTAAACAAATTAGATCAAACAGGCAATTATCTGAATAATAAAACTTATCCAAAGTGACAAAATATGAAACAAAATCTGATATCTATTTATATCTATTTATACTATTTATAAATAGATAAATAGATATCTATCTATATCTATTTATATTCATCCCCATATCTATTAAAAAGATTGAATTTTTATCAAAAATTCTCCTACAAAGAAAATTTCAGTCTTAGGTGCTTTAAATGTTGAATTCTATCAAACATTTAAGAAGTATCAATTTTACACAGACACTATTAAGCAATAGAAAAGGTTATACTTCTCGGCAAAGACATTATGAAAATGAAAGTTCTTTCCTTAACCAATATCCTTCATGAATAGATGCACAAGCACTTAGTAAAATGGTAGCAGTTGAATGCAGCAACATATGAAAGGAGACTATATCATCACCAAGTATTGTTTATTCCAAGAAGATAAATTTAACATTCACCAATTTAATTTACCTTGTTAATATATTAAGAGAGAAAAAAAGACATGATTTTCTCAATAAGGCAGAAAAAATCATACATCCATGATAAAGATTATTAATGTTTAAAGAGTGAATGTTTTCTTCTTGGACTTCCTCTGGTTGTTGTTCATTTGTTAAGTCGTGTCCGACTCTTTGCGGCCTATGGACTGCAGCACACCAGGCTTCCGTGTCCACCTTCACTATATCCCAGAGTTGGCTCAGACTCATGTCCATTGAGTCAGTGATGCCATCCAACCATCCCGTCTTCTGTCCTACCCCTCTCCTTCCCTGGATCTTTCCTGGCATCAGGGTATTTTCCAGTGAGTTGGCTCTTCTCATCAGGTGGCAAAAGTATGGAGCTTCCGCTTCAGCAGCAGTCCTTCCAATGAATATTCAGGATTGATTTCCTTTAAGATTGACTGGTTTGATCTCCTTGCTATGCAAAGGATTCTCAAGAGTCTTCTCCAGCACCACAATTTGAAAGCATCAGTTCATCAGCGTTCAGCCTTCTTTATGGTCCATCTCTCACATCCACACGTGACTACTGGAAAAACCATAGCTTTGAATATACAGGCATTTATTGGCAATGCAAAAATGCCTGCCCTCATGACTTATATTTGACATCATACTGGAAACCCTAATAATTGCAATATGGTGATAAAATTAAAGTCATAAATATTAGAAAAATATTTAATGGTACCATATATAGTTTGGCATAGAAATAGAACCATATGGTATGTATTCTTCATGTATGGCTTATATGATAATGTTTTGATATTCCATCATGTTGATATATGTGTCAGTTATTTGTTCCTTTTTATTATTGATAGGTATTCCATCAAATGAATACCTACCATTTGTTTATCATTATCCTATTAATGGATAGCATCAGCTATTTCTAGATATTTAGCTATTGTGAATAAGATTGTTGTAATTGTTGGACATATCTTTTTATGAACGTATTTTTTTATTTCATTTTTTGTGACTGGACGTCTTGGATTATAGGTTAAATATGTTAGTTTTTTTAAACACTTTTATTTATTTATTTTTGGCTGTGATGGGTCTTCATTGCTGCATGGACCTTTTCTCTACTTGAGGCAAGTGGAGGCTCCTCATTGCAGTGTGTGGGCTGCTTCTTGTGGAGCACGGGCTTCAGGGCACTTGGGGTTCAGTAGTTGCAGCGTGGACTCAATATTCACAGGTCCCGCGCTCTGGAGCATAAGCTCAATAGTTGTGGAACATGAGCTTAGTTGCTCCATGGAATGTGGAATTTTCCCTCACCAGAGATCAAACCCATGTCTCCTGTATTGGGAGGAGGATTCTTTACCACTGAACCACCAGGGAAGCCCCTATGTTTAATTTTATATAAAACCTTTTCCCAAAATTTGTGGTAGCATTTTATAGCAAAAGTGTGTGAGATTTCAATCTGCCCCAAAACTCAACAATGTTTGGAGTTGTCAGACCTTTTAATTTGTTGCCATTCTTGTGGACATGTAAGAGTACCTCATTGTAGTTTTATTTTTCTTCAGTGAATTATGTAGAGCACTTTTTCATGCGTTTCTGGACCATTTGTTTATCTTCTTTGGTTAAGTGCCCAGCAGACTTTTCTGTAAAACTGATAAACTCATTGTATAATACAAAGGCCTAAAATGTCCGAAGCAATCTTAAAAATGTAAATAAGATATTATAATGTAGTGTAACATACTTAATGATAAATGTAACTAATTTATTGTGGAGAACAATTAGAAAATTTGCTTCTGGGTGGGTGAAGCTAGAGAATGAATAGGAAAGGACATAAGGAAATGTTCAAGGAAATGGGAATATTCTAGAATTTAACAGGTGTTTGAGTTACATAGGTACATACATTAGTGAAAACTTAGCAAATGTACTCTTGAGATTTGTGCATTCTGTCGTAGATGAATTTTACCATAACAGAAAAATACATTACACAATAGATAATGATATATATACTGAAGTATTTGATGGAGAGTGTACTGATCTCTGCAATTTACTTTGAAGTGAATCAAATATAAGATGCCTTAATGGTTTGGTGGAAGGAGGAATAGATGGAACAGTACATGCTTTATAGCTCCTGTCATAGCATTAATAATAAAATCTATGTGTTGTATATAGGGCTAGGTACTGAATTCCTACAAAATTCTTCAACATTGCTATAGATTTCAAATTTTTCATAATAAACTTTTGGAAAACAAAGAGGACCAGAAGTGGGATAATACATTTTTGAAATATTTCAAATAAAAATAGAAATAAAATTAATTTTGGCAATTAAAAAGCAGCCATTTTACATCTCTGAAAATTCAATTTGTAGAATAACTTCTTTTCCTTTATTTCTGAATAAGTAAAGCTATTCTTTATTAAATAGAGAATCCTTCCAAGGAAATATTTCTTATCTTCTCCTCATTGAAGCATTTTCGTAAATAGATTAATTCCAAAATGGCTTTCAGTACAGAATGGCATATGTATGTTGTCCTACACTGTTCTTATTAAAACATTTTAAAATATATAAAGATACTTTATATGCCTATAGAATCTTTACTGGTGTTCCATTTTTAAAACTTATAATGGTTATTTTTGCCTACCCTTTTTTTTTCTTTCTAAATCTTGCTTGATTTTGGCAATTAGTTAATCTTTTCAAATAATTGAATATTTGCTTTTTTGTACTCTCTAATGTGCACTTGTTTTTTATTTCATCAATTTTTTCCTTTATTATTACTTTCTTCTGTTTTTTTGTGGGGAAGGTAGTTATCTTTTCTTATTGTTTTTTTCCCTCACTTCTTGGGATGGATACTTAATTTATTTTAGACCTTTCTTTTTCCTTTTATATCTGCATTTAGGTCTATAAGTTCCTTTAAGCCGTATCTCGCTTGTTCTGATGTAAAATTTTCATTTAATTCAGTTCAAAGTATTCCATTGATCCCCTCTTTGCCCAGTGGATTTCTTAAAATTATATTGCCTGATTTTCAAAATCGTCCACTGTGGTCAAAGCACATACTTCATTTAATTTTAGGACTTCAAAAATTCTTGAGACTTACACTTTATTGCTCAGCCTTTTTAAAAAGTCATGGCTATTTATTTCAGCAAAGTCAAAAGTTAAATACTATTTTAATCCCTATGCCACACAATATGGACTTCCCTGATGACTAAAATGGTAAAGAATCTGCCTCTGATGCAGGGGACCCCAGTTCAGTCCCTGGGTTGGGAAGATCCCCTGGAGGAGGGCATGGCAACCTACTCCATAATTCTTGCCTGGAGAATCCCATGGACAAGAGAATCCTGGCAGGCCACAGTCCATGGGGTTGCAGTGAGTCAGACACAACTGAATCAATGTAGCACACACTAACACCACACTATATAAAGAGCCTAGAATATTTTAAAGATGATCAATTCCCTGTATACTTACATAATATTTTTAATATTTTTATCCTATGTGAAAGTGTTAGTTTCTCAGTCATGTCCAATTCTTTGTGATGTCATAGACTGTAGCCTGCCAGGCTCTTCTGCCCGTGAAATTCTCCAGGCAAATATGACCCAGCAGTCCCACTTCTGGGCATACACACTGAGGTAACCAGATCTGAAAGAGACACGTGCACCCCAATGTTCATCACAGCACTGTTTATAATAGCCAGGACATGGAAGCAACCTAGATGCCCATCAGCAGATGAATGGATAAGGAAGCTGTGGTACATATACACCATGGAATATTACTCAGCCATTAAAAAGAATTCATTTGAACCAGTTCTAATGAGATGGATGAAACTGGAGCCCATTATACAGAGTGAAGTAAGCCAGAAAGATAAAGAACATTACAGCATACTAACACATATATATGGAATTTAGAAAGATGGTAACGACAACCCTATATGCAAAACAGAAAAAGAGACACAGAAGTACAGAACAGACTTTTGAACTCTGTGGGAGAAGGTGAGGGTGGGATGTTGCGAAAGAACAGCATGTATACTATCTATGGTGAAACAGGTCACCAGCCCAGGTGGGATGCATGAGACAAGTTCTCGGGCCTGGTGCACTGGGAAGACCCAGAGGAATCGGGTGGAGAGGGAGGTGGGAGGGGGGATCGGGATGGGGAATAAGTGTAAATCTATTGCTGATTCATGTCAATGTATGACAAAACCCACTGAAAAAATAAAAAAGAAAAAAGAAATTCTCCAGGCAAAAATACTGGAGCGGGTAGCCATTCTCTTCTCTAGCAGATCTTTCCAATCCAGGAATCATGGTTGAGTCTCCCACATTGCAGGCAGATTCTTTACCATCTGAGCCACCAGGGAAGCCCCTAAGTACTAAAAGTTATTTCCTGTTTTATATTAGTGTTGTAGATTAAGGTCAGTTACATATTAACCTTTTATTTTGTCACCATTTATTTCGTTTCTGGTTGTCATTTTAGGCTTTTATTTATTCTTTGTGAATTTATATTCTTTTTTAAAAAATTAAGACAAGGGATTGGTAGGGAAGTCTTTCTGTTTTATTCACCTGAAGGTATAATATCTGCCATGCTTTGGGCAGGCAAACATTCCATACACAGAACACAAGAAGTGCTAGCCATGTGATAAGTTTTATAAAGTTGATTTGGTCATAATCAGAAGCATTATAAAAAGTTTATCAAAAGACCACTGAATAAAAATGTAAACAATAGAACGTGTGAGAAAACATTCACAATACATATGACCAACAGTAATCTAATATCCAAAGTATATTTTTAGGTGCCTGCGTTTACCCTTGGACTTTCTATTTATTCCATTTATCTATATTTCTCCTTTTGTGCCAGTGCCATCCTGTCTGGATTACTGTGACTCTGTAGTATGGTCTGAAGTCAGGGAGCCTGATTCCTCTATCTCTGTTTCCTTTCAATCTAAGGACATGGAATATTTCTCCATCTGTTTGTGCAATTTTGATTTATTTCATCAGTATCTTACAGTTTTCCGAGTACAGGTCTTTTGCCTCCTTAGGTAAATTTATTCCTAGAACTTTTATTCTTTTCGTTGCAATGGTAAATGAAATTGTTTCCTTAATTTCTCTTTCTGATCTTTCATTGTTAGTGTATAGAAATGCTAGAGATTTATGTATATTAATTTCATATCTTGCAACTCTATCAAATTAATTGATGGACTCTAATAGTTTTCTGATAGCACCTTAGTTTCTACATATAACATCACATCAACTGCAAACTTTTAGAACAGAAAAATGCCAGCAAATCAGGAAGACAGAGACTTCCGGAAGACACAAGAGAACTTTCCAAGAGAAAAGTAAACACAGGAAACATTGTTGCATCTCATTTGGCATCAGGGAAATATGAATTAAAATGACAAAGAGCTACTACTAAACTCCAGAGAAATAGTGAAAATTTGGAGTGACAGTGCTAACTAATGGTTGGCTATGATTTGGAACCATTTAAAAACTCTACAGCCTTGTGATTTGTGCAATTATCTGTATGTGAGTTTTACTCAAATATAATTGGTTATTTTAAAATGCCTAGGAAAGCAATTATTCTTCAATTAAAACAATATTTTTTTTAAATGCAGAGGGAATTCACTGGTGGTCCTGTGGGGTAGGGCTCCAAGCTTTCACTGCTGAAGACAGAGTTTGATCCCTGGTTGGGGAGCTAAAATCTCTCAAGCCACACAGTGTGGACTCCCCTCAACAACAAAAAAAAGCATAATAACATTTCAACATAACTACTAAAAGATAGAAATACTGTGTACATCTTTACATACACAGTTTTAGAGGTGACAAATAGGGTTAGATGAGGGCGTGAGGGTGGGGTCCTGGTCTGATGAGATTAGTGCCTTTATAAGAAGAGGGGATGTGTGTGTGCGTGTGTGTGTGTGTGTGTGTGTGTATTCTGACCTCTGAGGGAGACAAATAATATAATGATATTAAGAAAATTAATCAACCAGATAGTATGTGGGGGGGGGGAGAAAAATTCTCATTTACATTTCACTTTAAATACTAAAACTAATTCCAAATGGATTAGAGTTATGAAAATGGAGGAGGGGGAGAAAACATTTAAGTTCCTGAAGAAAAAGATGAATAACTTTTTCTCTAACCAACATTGAAGAAAATCTTCTGAACCATAACTCAAACCCAGAAGAAAAAAAAGGATTAATTTAAAAAATCTACAGTTTATTTTTATTGCCCTTGAAGGGGGAAAAAACAAAGCAAAACAAAATAATTAAGAAAAAGCTTTGTATAACTTGTGTCACAAACAAAGTGCTAATAACCCATTTTAGAAAGCTCCAAAATTAAGCAGAACTATATACATATATATTTTTAATTCCCTTGCTTATTATATGATCTAGTGGATGTTGGCAGGTTGATCTCTGGTTCCTCTGCCTTTTCTGAATCCAGCTTGAACATCTGGAAGTTCATGGTTCACATACTGTTGAAGCCTGTCCTGGAGAATTTTGAGCACTACTTTGCTAGCATGTGAGATGAGTGCAATTGTGCAGTAGTTTGAGCACTTTGGCATTGTCTTTCTTTGGGATTGGAATGAAAATTGACCTTTTCCAGTCCTGTGACCACTGCTGAGTTTTCAAAATTTGCTGGCATACTGAGTGCAGCACTTTCACAGCATCATCTTTCAGGATTTGGAATAACTCAGCTGAAATTCCATCACCTCCACCAGCGTTGTTTGTAGTAATGCTTCCAGGGCCCACTTGACTTCCCACTCCAGGATGTCTGTCTCTAGGTGAGTGACCACACCATCGTGGTTATCTGGGTTATTAAAACCTTTTTGGGTAGTTCTACTGTGTTTTCTTGCCACCTCTTCTTAGTATCTTCTGCTTCTGTTAGGTCCATACCATTTCTGTCCTTTATTGATGAACTATGGACGGGGGTTCCTGACATCATACAGGAGACAGGGATCAAGACCATCCCTAAGAAAAAGAAATGCAATAAAAGCAAAATGGCTGTCTGAGGAGGGCCTACAGATAGATGTGAAAAGAAGAGAAGCAAAAGGCAAAGGATGAAAAGGAAAGATATACCCATTTGAATGCTGAGTTCCAAAGAATAGCAAGGAGAGACAAGGAAGGCTTCCTCGGTAATCAGTGCAAAGAAATAGAGGAAAACAATACAATGGGAAGGACTAGAGATGTCTTCAAGAAAATTAGAGATATAAAGGGAACTTTTCATGCAAAGATGGACACAATAAAGGACAGAAACGGTATGGACCTAACAGAAGCAGAAGATATTAAGAAGAAATGGCAAGAATACACAGAAGAACTATACAAAAAAGATCTTCACAAGCCAGATAATCACGATGGTGTGGTCACTCACCTAGAGCCAGACATCCTGGAATGTGAAGTCAACTGGGCCTTAGAAAGCATCACTACAAACAAAGCTAGTGGACTTAATGGAATTCCAGTGGAGCTATTTCAAATCCTAAAAGATGATGCTGTGAAAGTGCTGCACTCAATATGCCAGCAAATTTGGAAAACTCAGCAGTGGCCACAGGACTGGAAAACGTCAGTTTTCATTCCAATCCCAAAGACAGGCAATCCCCAAGAATGCTTAAACTGCCGCTCAGGTGCACTCATCTCACATACTAGCAAAGTAATGCTCAAAATTCTCCAAGCCAGGCTTCAGCGGTCTGTGAACCATGAACTTCCAGATGTTCAAGCTGTATTTAGAATAGGTAGAGGAGCCAGAGATCAAATTGCCACCATCCATTGGATCATTGAAAAAACAAGAGAGTTCTAGAAAAATATGTTTCTGCTTTATTGACTATGCCAAAGCCTTTCACTCTGTGGATCACAACAAACTGTGGAAAATTCTTAAAGAGATGGGAATTCCAGACCATCTGACCTGCCTCCTGAGAAATCTGTTTGTTGCTTAGGAAGCAACAGTTAGTACTGGATGTGGAACAACAGACTGGTTCCAAATAGGAAAAAGAGTACGTCAAGGCTGTATATTGTCACCCTACTTATTTAACTTATATGCACAGTACATCATGAGAAATGCTGGGCTGGATGAAGCACAACTGGAATCAAGATTGCCAGGAGAAATATCAATAACCTCAGATATGCAGATGACACCACCCTTTCTTTGCAGAAAGCAAAGAACTAAAGAGCCTCTTGATGAAAGTGAAAGAGGAGAGTGAAAAAGTTGGCTTAAAACTCAACATTCAGAAAACTTAGATCATGGCAGCTGGTCCCATCACTTCATGGCAAATATATAGGGAAACAGTGGAAACAGTGACATTATTTTATGGGACTCCAAAATCACTGCAGATGGTGACTGCAGCCATGAAATTAAAAGATGCTTACTCCTTGAAAGAAAAGTTATGACCAACCTGGACAGCATATTAAAAAGTAGAGACATTACTTTGCCAACTAAAGTTCATCTAGTCAAAACTACGGTTTTTCCAATAGTCATATATTGATGTGAAAGTTGGACTATAAAGAAAGCTGAGCACCAAAGAATTGACGCTTTTAAACTGTGGTGTTGGAGAAGACTCTGGAGAGTCCCTTTGACTGCAGTGAGATCCAACCAGTCCATCCTGAAGGAAATCAGTCCTGAATATTCATTGGAAGGACTGATGCTGAAGCTGAAACTCCAATACCTTGGTCACCTGATTCGAAGAACTGACTCATTTGAAAAGACCCTGATGCTGGGAAAGATTGAGGGCAGGAGGAGAAGGGGACAACAGAGGATGAGATGGTTGGATGGCATCACTGACTCAATGGACATGAGTTTGAGTAAACTCCTGGTGTTGGTGATGAACAGGGAGGCCTGGCATGCGGCAGTCCATGAGGTTGCAAAGAGTCGGACACGACTGAGCAACCGAACTGACTGGCTGGCTGACTGGCTGACTTGACCGGCTGACTGGGTTGATAGCATTTGATTGTGCACTTTCACCCAACAATCTGAACACACACACAAAAAAAAAAAAGAGAGAGAGAAAAGAAAAAACAATTACTGATTGTGAAATTTTTTTAAGAGTAGAATTTGGAGACAATCCAAATGTCCATCAGTAGAGAATTGGCTGAATAAACAACAGTGCATCCACTCAATAATATCCTATACCACAGTAAAAAGTAATGAGGTCATTCTTTATTCCCTGATAAGACATGATCTTCAGGGTTCATTATTAAGTAAAAGAGCAAAAATCTAGATGCAGAGCAGTGTATACAGTTTGCTACCTTTTTTGAAAGAAAGTGAGGAAATGCAGCTTTCCATGTGTAAGTGTCATTTATATATGCAAAGGGATTTCTTACAAGGAAAACCCCCAACTGAAACGATTACATGTAGGGTCAAGAGGTAATAATGGTGAGGAATAGTAATGAAGGCTTCTCTTAACATACCTTGCTACATAATTCTATTTTGGGATTTAGAAAATATTGACATCTTCCAAAAGTAATATAAATAAAAGCAAACCCTGAAAAGTGAAAACAGA
Source organism: Dama dama (assembly GCF_033118175.1). Lineage (NCBI taxonomy): Eukaryota > Metazoa > Chordata > Mammalia > Artiodactyla > Cervidae > Dama > Dama dama. The sequence goes on along the minus strand of NC_083683.1, from coordinate 36,806,449 downwards.
AATAAATGAGCTTAACCATCTATCAAGTTGATGTTATAACCACACCAAGAGAAGAATTATTTTATATGACTTGGAAACATGTATTTTGATTGCAGACCCTTTACAGTATCAATGCTACAAATAAATAGAGCTATTAAAAAAAACTCACTTCATTAGTTTTGATATAGTTTTATATGTAGCAGGATCAGATTAATAAGTGACTGTACTATTAGGAATGTTGGTAAGAGCTAAGATCTTCAGAATATTGAAAATAACCAGTAGAGAACTGACTGAATAAATAATTTGTTAGTTATAAAATAAGTACAGTTTATTTCTAATTAGTTTATTATAATTATTCATTAAATATGGATGACTCTTAGAAACACAGTATTGAGTGAATAAAAACTCAAGCCTCAAAAGATATAGATGGTAAAGTGCCATTTTTATAAAACTTGAAAACAATTATAATGAAATACGTATAGGTATGCTCTGAGATGGGTTTCCCTGGTAGCTCAGAGACAAAGAATCTGCCTGCAGTGCAATGCAGGAGACCGCAGTTTAATTCCTGGGTCAGGAAGTTCCGCTGAAGAAGGGATAGGCTACCCACTCCAGTATTCTTGGGTTTTGCTGATGGCTCAGATGGTAAATAATTTGCCTGCAATGCGACCTAGGTTTGATCCCGGGGTTGGCAAGATCTCCTGGAGGAGGGTATTTGTGCCTGGAGAATCCCATGGACAGAGGAGCCTGGAGGGCTACAGTCCATGGTGTCGCAAAGAGTCAGACACAACTCAGCGACTCAGCACAGCACGTTACAGGCTCTGAGATAGCCCTCCAGTGAGCTTCACCTCCTGGCATTCATGCGCCTGTAATATCCTCCCTTAAGGAGGGACTGAATTTACTGGCCTGCGTCTCATAAATAGAAGCTGAGGTGTGGGATTTCAATTCTGAGGCTAGGTTACGTAAAATCTATGGCTTCTGTCTTGGGCTCTTGCTCACATTTTCTCACCTGCTTGTTGTTATGAGTTGCATCATCTCCCCTGCAAAAAAAAAAACTGAAGGCCTAATCCCCAGGGTCTCAGAAGGCTGTCTTTTTCAGAAATAGGGTCATTGTAGATATACTTATCCAAGATGAGGTCATACTGGGGTAGGATGAGCCCCTAATCCAATATGACCAGTGTCCTTATAAAAAGATGGTCATGTGAAAACAGAGAAGAACACGATGTGATGGTGAGGGCAGAGACTGGTTATGTAGCTGCAAGCCAAGGAGTGCCAAAGATTGCCAGCAAGCCACCAGAAGCCAGGAAGAGGGAGGTTTCTCAGGTTTTAGAGAAAGCAGGGTCCTTCCAACACCTTGAACTTGGACTTCCAGAATTGTGAGAGAATACATTTCTGTTTTATGGCACCCAGTTTGGGAAACAAATATGCTTGCTCTGAATTTTGACCCACAGATATGGAGATAATAAAAGGTTGCTATTTATTTTTAGGGTAATTAAAAAATTTGCTATGTAACCCCCTGGAGGAGGAAATGGCAACCCATTCCAGTATTCTTGCCTGGAAAATCCCATGGACAGAGGAGCCTGGCCGGCTACAGTCCATGGGGTCCCAAAGCGTCGGACACGTCTGAGCAACTGAATCACCACCACTAGCACTACAATTGTACACATGTTGTTTTAGACTGTATAAATACATGACCACTGTAAGAAAATTCGATTTGGGGATGGGTGGGATGTGGGCACTCTGAGAGAAAATGCAGTAAGAAACACATAAAACACCTTGTAGCAGGAATAGTCTGACCTGTACGTTGCCATTGCACTGAGATAAATAGACATAAACACATTTTGTGTCCCTGCATCATTTACTCTGCATTCACAATCCTGGGAAGCTTCCAATGGGCAAAGTTAAATTGTTTCCCCACTACTGACTGTATCAGGGAATTAGGGCAAAAATCTTGACCTTTGGATCTCTAAGGGGATTGAGTGGGATGTATCTGGATTTACCATCATATAAAAGCTATTCACATTTGGGGTAGGGTCGTTACTCCCAAAGAAACTGAGTTATATTGGCATGGGGCAGAGATTTCAGGGACCCTCAATCCAACATCACTCATTATTAGAGAAATGCAAATCAAAACCACAATGAGGTACCATTACACGCCAGTCAGGATGGCTGCTATCCAAAAGTCTACAAGCAATAAATGCTGGAGAGGCTGTGGAGAAAAGGGAACCCTCTTACACTGTTGGTGGGAATGCAAACTAGTACAGCCGCTATGGAAAACAGTGTGGAGATTTCTTAAAAAACTGGAAATAGAACTGCCATATGACCCAGCAATCCCACTTCTGGGCATACACACTGAGGAAACCAGATCTGAAAGAGACACGTGCACCCCAATGTTCATCGCAGCACTGTTTATAATAGCCAGGACATGGAAGCAACCTAGATGCCCATCAGCAGATGAATGGATAAGGAAGCTGTGGTACATATACACCATGGAATATTACTCAGCCATTAAAAATAATTCATTTGAACCAGTCCTAATGAGATGGATGAAGCTGGAGCCCATTATACAGAGTGAAGTAAGCCAGAAAGATAAAGAACATTACAGCATACTGACACATGTATATGGAATTTAGAAAGGTGATAACGATAACCCTATATGCAGAACAGAAAAAGAGACACAGAAATACAGAACAGACTTTTGAACTTTGTGGGAGAATGTGAGGGTGGGATATTTCAAAAGAACAGCATGTATACTATCTATGGTGAAACAGATCACCAGCCCAGGTGGGATGCACGAGACAAGTGCTCCGGCCTGGTGCACTGGGAAGACCCAGAGGAATCGGGTGGAGAGGGAGGTGGGAGGGGGGATCGGGATTGGGAATACATGTAAATCCATGGCTGATTCATATCAATGTATGACAAAACCCACTGGAAAAAAAAAAAATAATAATAATAATAATAATAAAAAAGTAGTGGATCCGACATAAAAAAAAAATAAATAAAAAATAAATGTCCTCTAGAAGAAAGTGTTTGAAGCAATAACAAAAATGGGTTGATACCATGATAGATGAAAAATCCCAATTGTCAAAATAAAACAGAGAAGTAGCTCAGTGAACTGACAAGCCACATCCCATGGGCCTGTTTTGAGTTCTTCTTCAAAGTCCTTCCACTGGAATTCTAGGTGTAGCATTCATCAATTCAAGTCTTAAGGAAGAGGAAGGGCAAAAGGAAAGCTTTACTCAAACTACCCTATGCACTCTTTCCTTAAACCATCTTAAAATGCTTTTTGCTTAACTACTAAAAAATTTTATCAATCCCTACTTTTATTCTCTGTCTCTCCCTCTCACATACATGCACACACACACACACACACACACACACACACACACACACAGAGGCAGAATTGATTACACGCAGCAGTTCAACAAAAAGTAATCAGACTTGTAATGCACGCACCACTCCCAACTTAATAAAACATTTCACTCAAACACACTGTAGATCGTTTGTTTTTCATCTATTTTGCAGAGAGGACAGCACGATTGTGCTCGCCTCATTATAGGAGAGTGAATCTTTTGCCTTTAATAATTACTGCTTTAAAGTTTGTTGTTTTTTTACCCCCCAATTTGGAGTATGTGTGTGTGTACATGCACATGTATGCTTTTTATAACAATTAAATAGCTAAGCAATTAAGCAGTTAAATAAATAATAGAGGAAAAGGGAAGATAACATGGTTAAACCACTCTCATAAAACTTATTACTGGTTACTTTTTTCAAGTTAATATACCACAAGCTTATAAACTCCTGACGCATTGCTGAAAATGGCGTTCTAATGAGGTAGTATGCACCCCGCATCGGTATGTTCCGCAAGCAGCTGCTGCCTTGCAATTCTGTAACTGATGTTATAGATATTAATATCCTAGACCAGTCTTTAAAGGCTTCTCTGCTTGCATGTCAGCTGCCCAGCTCAGGGAAAGGACTGTGTCCAGCACCCTGGCAGCACAAGTGGATTTGTCAGTCCCGCCAGCGCCGCCTTCCAGCATTTTCTGCCGCGGTCTGTGCACACACACTGCACTTTCCCAGCACTTTGCTCTGTATCTTCCATCCCTTGAAGGCTACTGCAGTTCTGATCATTGCGAAAGTACTGAGGGAATGCACTCAGCCCTGTGGAATTGCAGATATCTAGCAGAATCACACACCCCAGAGAGCTGCTTATTGAAGTTTCATGAGACAAAATCCAAAGCCTGAGTATTACGTTGCAAAGGGTTATTAGTCCTGACCCCTTTATTCATTGGTCCTCTCATTTTTAATATGCACGAACTAAAATATAAATGTTTTTAAAAGTAGTAAAATATTCACAGCCTTCTATATTTTACAGGTTGTCATCTGCAAGATGTTTCAAGAAGAAATTGCAAAACCCTATGAAGCAATCCAAAGTAGAGAGTGCATGGGGGAAATATGTTCGGGGAACTTATTTTAGGGGCAAACGCCTCACTTAAATAGTTTAAACTTTTAGAAATTGGATGAAAAACTAGTCAGCCTAACTAAACAGAGAACTTTTATTCAGTATCTTTGAAGAAGACAGAGTAATTATTGTTTTGTTCTTTTCTCAAATATAGCAGTCTCTTTAAAGCCAACTTACCCTCAACCAGGGGCTTCCCTGGTGGCTCAGTGGTTAAGAATCCGCCTGCAATGCAGGAGATGCAGGTTCCACCCCTGGGCCGGGAAGATCCCCTGGAGAAGGAAATGGCAACCCACTCCAGTGTTCTTGCCTGGGAAATCCACGGACAGAGGAGCCTGGCAGACTACAGTCCACAGGGTTACAAGAGTCGGACATGACTAAAAACAAAACAAAAACCCAACCCAACAAATAAGCAGGTATTTCTTTCATGTTCCCCCAAACCTATAAGTCCTATTAACTTACTAACTCAGTCATAGAATCAACATCTCTTCAGTCATCTAAGTTGAAAATCTTAAATCTAGAAAGTCAGCAAAAAAAAAAAAAAAAGAATTGTCCTCCATCTCCTTATCACAACAATCATCGAGTTTTGTCAATTACACCCCCTTTGGGTGCTTCACTCTCTTTCCATCTGTTACTGTCTGGGGTTTCGTTCAGGCCCCTCTCATGCTTGCTGGATTGTAATAATACCTCCACCCTCCACAAAGCATCACCTTGCTTCCAGTCTCTACTCTGTACAACAATTCATCCTCTGCATTGCTTTCGGTTATTTCTTCTGAAAAACAGAAACAAACCTGTCAACCCCTTGAAATTCTTACCATGGTAATCACACCTCTAAATTCTTCAGCTTCAGGCTGATTCACTCACTGGTTCAGTCACTAAGTCATGTCCAACTCTTGAGACCCCAGGTTCCCCTGTCCTTTACTGCCTCTCTCGGAGTTTGCTCAGATTCATGTTCATTGAGTTAGTGATGCTTTCTCCAAAATTCCCAAAATAGGACCAGTGCAATAGGAGAACGTAGATCATGTCTCCACATATGCTATGATCTTTTCTGCAGATTGGTTCATCACTTTTTCCTCTTTTGTGATTTCCTTTCCCACCTTTTCATCTGTCTTCATTAAGGCTCTCTGTTGTTGGAACATAGAGACACATTAACTCTAGCTTAATTAAAGGAGATAAAGTGGGGTCTCACAAGGCACCAAAAATGGAGTTTGGAAAATTATAAAGAAACAGCAGAGAACAATTAGCAGATAACAGTTCTTGCTGTCTCTCTCCCTCTCTTTCTCTCCTTCTTCCCTTTCATTCTTTTCATCCCTGCCTCTTGTAAAATCTTCACTCTTTCTTTACACCTAGACCAGCCTTTTCTGCCTCTCTGTGAACATGAAAAGATAGTGATACCATCATCTTAAACTCTAAGTTAACTTGTCCTAACAGGTCCAGCACCTGCTGCTAACTCCCAGGAAGTTTAAAGTCTCAACTATAAATCTCAGGGAGAGAGACACTGATTGACCATCTTGGATCAGGATATCAATTCAAGTCCAATCAAGTGTGATTGGTGGGCTGAAGCAAAGACCTGATTTGTTTTGCTTTCCTCTAATAAGTATCTCTCCTGACAGTGAAAAAGAGGAAATCAGTTTAACAGAAGGAGACTATGATCTAAATCAGAAACTTCAGTATTTACTACATTCTAATTCTGAACTCTTATATAGTTTTTTGGCCCAGTTTCAATGCACTCCATTGGCCAATCTTGCCCAGATCTATGAACCAAGTTTACTCACTCCTGGATACTGTGCCTCTGTCATACAATTTACTTAGTTTATTCTTATTATATACTTTTACTTACATATCTATCTTTTCTAACCATGTGATTCATCTTTGTGCCCCTGTAGTACTTAGACTAATGCCATTAGATGGGTGTGTGCATGCTATAACTGGAATACTGAAAGACTAAATGAAGAAAACCATCTTTCTTCCTTTGACTCATTTTTTTTGAGCATGTATCATGCACCCATTTATTACTTTAGCAATTATTAAGCACATATTATCTTTCAGGCAGTGTGCTAGACACCACATACATAATGATGAACAAAATAGAATTGCTCATGTGAATCTCTCTCTATTATAAAGCTAAGTAGTCAAGCAGATAAATAAAAAGTTATAAATTATGATCAGTGCTATCAAGAAAATGTGTATTTTATGTCAGTATAATGAGGAGACCTAATTTAAACTGAATAGTCAGGGATTTCCTCTCTGAGTCAGTAACCTGTCATCTGTCTAGGAATCTTCCAGGTGAATAGTGCTGAGGGGAGAAAGGGGAAGATTTTGCCAGGAAAAGAATAGCAGGTATGAGAGTCCCAAAGTGGGAAGGAATTTGACGTGTCTCTAGAATGACAGAAGGTCAGTATATCCAGAGTCTTCAGCAGACAGATGAAAGGATCAGACTGGCTGAAGAGGTATGCCAAAGTCAGCTTATAGACAGGACATGTTTGGTGTTTGATCCTGAGAGAAATGGAGTGCTTTCAACAGGGCAGAGTCATGATTCAAGTTAGAATTCAAGTTAGATTCAAGTTAGAGTGAAAGAACACTCTAAATGCAGGTTGGACAACGGATGAGAAAGAGGAGACCATGCAAAAACGGAAGCAAAAGTTCACTAAGACAAATGGCACATGCATTTAAACTCTTTGAAAACATCTTTCCCTACTTATTAACCTAGACAGCATATTAAAAAGAAGAGACATTACTTTGCTGACAAAGGTCTGTCTAGTCAAAGCTATGGTTTTCCAGTAGTCATGTATGGATGTGAGAGTTGGACTATAAAAAAAGCTAAGTACTGAAGAATTGATGCTTTTGAACTGTGGTATTGGAGAAGACTCTTGAGAGTCCCTTGGAATGCAAGGAGATCCAACCAGTCCATCCTAAAGTAAATCAGTCCTAAGTGTTCATTAGAAGGACTGATGCTGAAACTGAAACTCCAATACTTTGTTTGGCCACCTGATGTGAAGAACTGACTCATTGGAAAAGACCGTGATGCTGGGAAAGATTGAAGGCAGGAAGAGAAGGGGCCGACAGAGGATAAGATCATTGGATGGCATCACCAACTCAATGGACGTGAGTTTGAGCGAGCTCTGGGAGTTAGCAATGAACAGGGCAGCCTCGTGTGCTGCAGTCCATGGGGTCGCAAAGAGTCAGACACAACTGAGCAACTGAACTGAACTGAACTTCCCCACTTATACTGCTAAATTTCTCTTTCTGCCTTCACCTTCAGGACTGTTACTCTCAATGACTTCCTTTCTGCCATCTCTGTGGCTGAGCCATGGATTCTTCTTGATATTTTTGTGTCTTTCTTCCATTTCCCCTAAGCCAATCCTCGGTCCTCTTCCAATGACCACTCTTATATTTCTCTCTCTTTTTGGAATTTCAGTCAACCTCAGTTTAGTCAAAGTCCTTTTATTGATTCATATAATTTTATTAATTGTGACAGATTCAAAGTATGAGTGGTCAACTGGAATTATTTAGGAACTTCTTTAAAATTTTGATTTCTTAGCCTTACTTCCAAACCTCTCAGTTAGCAGGCACATGGGAGTCTTGGATGTTTATATTTTTGAATAGTTCCCCTGAGCAAAACTGATGATCATCTGTGTTTGGAAGCCTTTGTTATTAGACTATTATCCAATTCATATCATAATGGCTTGGTTATAAAAATCATCTCTTAAAGTTTCCAGAGGTTACTTAAGACGCCTTTTGAAATTTCAGCATTTGAAGTCATAATCCAATCATTTGCCAATGACTTGTCCAAGGCTGGCAATGTTCTTTTCCTGTGACAACAGCTCCCCTGTTATATGCCTGTCCTCAGTGACAGAGAATTATATCTTAGATATAGAATTACATGGAGGATTTCTCTAGATCCTGCAGCCACATTTTATTAGCAATTTGATACTAGCTGCATATAATCCTAGTAGTAGCAATAAACATTTTGATGCTGTGTCATATTAGGAAAAAGAATTGGGTTTTTTTTTTATCACCTCACTCACTTAAAAAGGTTAAGATATCAGGTCATGTGAGAGAACTGAAAACTATAAGCTTATGTGACCTGCCTACGAGGAAAAAACAAGAGCAAATTCAAAAACTCTGAGCTCCCAAATTTCCAGTCTTCTGTTTCTCACCCAGAGCCATACTACCTCCCACACTGCACATGTTGTAAACTTTATGTGGCCCATCTGTTAAAGAGTTTGTTTTCCAAATTTGCAGGGGCTTGGCACTTCTGGACCAAGTACCAGAACTAAGTGTGACATAGATTCTTTTTTTTTCTTTTTTTTTTTTTCACCTTTTTAATAATTTTGAATTGCAAGGACACTGGTGTTATAAAGGGTCTGGGAAAGAGAGGGAGTAAGCTTTACATACAGAAGCAGTACGACAAGGGTTAAACGTCATGGCTTAGGCAAGGGTATACTTAACACTTCCATAATGACAGCATCAGCAATGCTAAGGGGTATACTGAATTTCCAGGTTCAGTTGTGGGCTGAGTGTGGGCACAGTTTGGCATTTGCAATTAGGCAGATCCAGACCATGGTGTTTTCTCACAGGTAGTGCAGAGACCATAGATAATAATTACGTTGCTGAGCCTACAGAGAATCTTTACGACTGATCCTCTATTAAACTGGCAAAACAAGAGGATAATGTCTCCAGCACTAACAAGTTGGCAGGGAAGTAGCTGGCAGCTCCTCCCACTAATGTCCCATCTGTGCTCCAGGAGATTGTTTCCCCACACAGGTCGTGCCTGCAGTCTAATCAAGAGAGAGCGAGACCGACCCAGCAGAGGCATCTTGACTGTTTCTGCAAGTCACTGCCATCGGAGGGGGAGCAGTGCATGGGGTTAAACACTAATGCCGTTATGTCATTCTAAGGAGAAGCATCTATGTGGCATATTGACAGGAAAATAACCATTTCTAAGTGCTGACTTGTCCCAGTGACATATAAGTCATGGAACCAGAACAGTTTCTAACCAGGATTCATTTGAGAAAAGCCTTTTGTTTCTTTTCATGGAGACTTGGAAAACCACTTTTGTTTAAAAATATCTTTTTTGTTGATTGCTAAGACAGTCCACGGTGCTTTCCCAGCCTTGACTCCCCTCCAACATCCTGGGTCGGTTGGCTCAGATTTTGCTCTGAAAGTGCAGAGGGGAAGGAAGAAAGGCTTGTGAAGCAAAGGGAGTGCACAGACCAGCTGAGGCAAATCCTAATTCTCATCCCTGTAGTGACATGTGTCATCATACCCTTCCGATGCCACCCAGGAAATAGTCTCTGGATGGACGTTCCAGGCAGATATAACATCTGCCTCCCCTGATCTCCTAAGCATTCATTTGATATTCACTGTATATGGCTCAGTTTTAAAAATATTGAACTGTACGGCCTGTTTTTCCTTTTGTGTGATCCACAGTGCCTAGAACAGGGCATCATCTAACACGCTTTGTATCATGACTAAATAAGTGAATTCTAAGCTGTCCTCATTGAAGGCCATAACAGGGAGCCATCATCAGGTTACTCACCAACGAGGTGTATCACCCATGCCTCAACTCCTCCTCGATGGACCCTGTGGATAATAGGTAGTGATAGCTAATACACTGATGTTCTTATGTACTGAGCTGGTTCCAAACGACTTTGTTTCACTCATTTAATTATTACAATAGGAACTAGCTATTGTTATTATTTCCATGTTACTTATTAAAAATAACTAAGGCCCCAAAGACTGGAACTTTTTAGGATCTTACAAACTAATAAGTGGAACTGTTGAGACACGAACTTAAGTGATCTGTCTTCAAAGCTCAAGTTCTCTAAACACTATACTACTGCCTCTGGATGGGATTACTAAATGTTTATAAGGAACATATAAAGAACCATATTTGCATCATCTCTGAGACTTCATGTATGACAGAAATTTAGAGGAGGCAATAAAGCTTTTAATCACTTGCTTTCTCATGTGCTTTTGTGTGTTCTCCTTCATGGAATTCACTTTGAATACATGTTAGGAGTTTGGAGAAGTTTGGGAAGTTATTTCCTTCCATCTTCTCTTCATCAATTCATACCCATACTCCCACCCTACATTTATTCACTCCCCTTCTTCTCCACCAAAACAAGGCAGAGACAAAGAATTCTAAAATATTAATGCTACCAGAGACATAAGCAAATACTGAGGAAATTCTTCCCTCTCTCGAAGGTTTCATCATTACCTGATTCATCAAGCAACTCTTGTTCATCCAAACATGGTTTTGGTAAAGTGTTTCCTTACCTGTAGGCAGCTTAAATGCCTCCCACAGTTCTTTGTTCATAGCTACATCATAGTGATTATCTTTTTAGAAGACTGTTATTTATTTGCACTTAAATCTCCCCTCCTAAGCTGTAAAATCCTTGAGAATAAAGACTAGATCTTTTATTAATTTAATATCCCTAGCTCTCTGCATTATAGCAGATACTTAAAATGGATGTTCTGAATGAATTAATGAATCTAATTCAAAGCCCTCATTTTATACAGGAGGAAACTGCAGTGCAGGTGGAAATGTAAGTGACTGCTCACGATCATATAACTACTCAGTGGAAAAGCTGACCTCAGGTCGGCTGCACTTTCCATTATGAATGCCAACTGTTCTCCCTCAGCCTAAATCAAACCTGACCTCCTTAATACCTGAAAACAATAGCCCAGCACTAACAGCTATCTCCTTTGAATCTTAGAATGCTTACAATCTATAATACTCACTTAGCTATTCTGCTACTGCCCTGTGTTTTAACCTAGGTGTAACATGTGTGTGTGTTACTCTTCTCTGCCTGGATTATAATTATTTGAGTGTTAAGAATGTACCTTTTTTTCCCCCTTTCACAATGTTTTGATTGTTTGGGTATTTGCACTTGGAAAACTTAGGAATTAATCATCTCGTCTACTCTCACTGGTTCTATCGTCACTTCTAGCTACAGAACCAGGCACATGCTCAAGTGCCAGACTTCTGTTTTCAAATGTACATAGTTCTACATCTCTGTATCTCCCCTACAACCTTCAGAACACTCCTCTGGACAGCTGTCAATGGTCACAAAACCAAAATGAGACCATTCTGAGATTGGGTTAAATGGGCTTCTTGTTTTCCCTTGGAAGATCCCCGTGGAATGGCAGAGGATAATTATCCTGGATAAAAAGTTTTCTGTTGTGAAACTTACAGAGATTCTTCAGAATGTCTTGAGTGAGGGTGTCTACAAGTACCGGAGACTCTCTGGGCTTGGAGGAGTCAGATCTCAAAAGCTGTCAGGAAGCAAAGCAGTTATTTCACCAGTTTCCCATTCTCATTCTCTCTGCTCTTCTCCTCTCCCTCCTCTCCTCCCTCCCTCTTTCTCAATCTCTCTCTCTCTCTTTAACCTCCTTCCCACCTTAAGGAACATGTGGTCTTTCATCTGCATGTCTGCTTTATCATTCTCTCTTTCCAGATCTTCTGTCTTTGTTTGTCTACATGTATACAGGACAGTCATTGCCCTATATCTCCCAAGTACACTCTTTCAAGTTATAGGCATCTCTGAATCCCAATTCCAAAGTCATTAAAGAACCAATAAGACTGTACCAGCTTGGGTCAGGCATTCACCCCCACCACCATGATCTATTCAACCCAGGAGTCATGGTCATGTGGAATAGACATGAGTTTATACCATCTGATAGGACCTTGGTGGGACAAGATGGAGAAATAAAGAGATGAGAAGAGGGGAAATTTTACTTTTAAAAACTTAATAGTAAGGTGCAGATTAAGACTAAGCAACTTTTTTATGACCTGTATTATCTTTTGCTGGGAGAAATATCAATAACCTCAGATATGCAGACAACACCACCCTTATGGCAGAAAGTGAAGAGGAACTAAAAAGCCTCTTGATGAAAGTGAAGGAGGAGAGTGAAAAAGTTGGCTTAAAGCTCAACATTCAAAAAACTAAGATCATGGCATCTGGTCCCATCACTTCATGGGAAATAGATGGGGAAATAGTGGAAACAGTGTCAGACTTTATTTTGGGGGGCTCCAAAATCACTGCAGATGGTGACTGCAGCCATGAAATTAAAAGACGCTTACTCCTTGGAAGGAAAGTTATGACCAACCTGGATAGCATATTTAAAAGAAGAGACATTACTTTGCCAACAAAGGTCCATCTAGTAGTCAAGGCTATGGTTTTTCCAGTAGTCAAGTATGGATGTGAGAGTTGGACTATAAATAAAGCTGAGCGCAGAAGAATTGATGCTTTTGAACTGTGGTGTTGGAGAAGACTCTTGAGAGCTCCTTGGACTGCAAGAAGATCCAGTCAGTCCATCCTAAAGGAGGTCAGTCCTGGGTGTTCATTGGAAGGACTGATGCTGATGCTGAAACTCCAATATTTTGGCCACCTCATGTGAAGAGTTGACTCGTTGGAAAAGACCCTGATGCTGGTAGGGATTGGGGGCAGGAGGAGAAGGGGACGAGAGAGGATGAGATGGCTGGATGGCATCACTGACTCGATGGACTTGAGTTTAAGTAAACTCTGGGAGTTGGTGATGGACAGGGAGGCCTGGCATGCTGTGATTCATGGGGTCTCAAAGAGTCAGACACGACTGAACAACTGAACTGAACTGAACTGAACTGATCTCTCCTGAAATAAAAAAATACAGAAAGTATCATAGTTAGTTGGTCAGAAAAAATGGAGGAACAACTGTCATTATCTTCCACAATATTTCACCATTACCCACATCTCAAAGATTCTATCAATGCCCTCTCTTCTATCCAAAGGAAACTCCTTTACTTAGGATGGAGAAAATCAGAGAAAAGATTTAGGACCTCTTCAAGATCCCTGTAACACCTTAAGATATGGCCACCTAGAATGTGACCCTCAGCTTCTAGGGTTCAACATGATTATTGTATCTCTAAACATCACACCACCATCCCAAGCAAATAGGTAAATGAAGAGACTAAGAAAGAACTGCTACCTCTCTTTTAAGGATAATTATCCGAGGTTCCATGAAACAGTTCATTATCTCATTGGTCAGATTTTATCACAAGATCATACTGAGCTGCAAAAAGATTGAAGATATATAATCTTTTAAATGGGCATAATTATGTCTAGCTAAGAACCAGGAATCCATTCATCTATTAAAAAAGGACAGAATGATATTTTATAACTTATTAATAATCTACCATAGACTTTAGTTCCTGCTCTCAGTCTGTTTCACTTGTTTATAGATTTTTGACCCTGATCATTTTTTCCTGTCTCTTTTAAAGTGTATCCTACCCTTGAATATTGTGATCCTCAACTATGTTTACACCCATTCCTTTCTGATTATTTTTCTAACTTTTCTACTTTCCTCAATTCCTCAGTTTCTTTCTACCCTCCAAGTGTCACAAAGACTCTGTCTTTTCTTCTTTGTATCTGCTTTCCTCCACCCCTATCATTTTAACTATCAACACTATATAGCTCTTTGTCTCTCTTCTAACTTCCAGGAGCATGTTTAGGTGAGTTACAAATCACTTTTAATTGATTATCCCACCTATTGAAAACTCTAAAAATCTAGTTAAGTCTAAGAAAACAATTAAAAATGTAATCCAGAGAAATTTCAGCAGGGAAATTCTGACTCCCCTCCTCAGGTAAGGTTGCTCATTACACACCTTCTTTCTGCCTTGAAGTTCTTCATCAGGCTTAGAACAGTTGTAAAAGCTGTACTTGTTTTAATTGTACAATGATTTATTCAATGTTTGTGCTTCCTACTAACATATTAGGTGTTGAGAACAAGAAAGGTATCTGTCTTATCATTGAACTATATTTCCAGTGATTCACACAGTATCTTCCCTGTAATACTCATTCAGAAAACCAAATAGACAATCAGATGAATGAATAAAAATATCATTTGTCTACTTCCCAAAGTCTTCATGGGGCAACATTACCTTGGTCCTCAATGTATTCCTTGAGTTTTTAAATAGACTATGGGTTTAGTGCTCTCAGGTAGAATCAACTCCCACAGTCACTGTGTCTGTATACCAAATAGTTTTCAAAGATGGATACAAACACCATAGTATATGGAAGAGCTGTGTCATCTAGTCAAGGTTAGGAGACCTACGTAAGAAGCCTGATTACATTCATCAACTTTGATGACCATGGAATCAGAACAAGGGGGCATAGTCAGAGTCAATGTTTAGTGTACCCGGGCCCAGATATCCATCCTCATAATAAGGATAACTTTGATGATGGGATAAACATGTTGTCTTGTACTTTTTCTCCCTTCCATACTTCTTAAGAGATTTGAGTCTGGGAAAAAAAAAAAAGGAATATTATTATCTCTCTTTTGGGCACTGTTATAAGGATTAATAAGTATTTAGTACAATTTCTCACATTGAATAAGCACTCAATAATTGGAAATTATTACCGCCCCCCCCCCGCCCCATACCCAGTCTTCCATGGGTATGAAAGATTGATTCCATCAATCTCTTTTTTAATTAACCTATTTCTTTAGATATGTAAAGTTAAATCTCAATCCAGTTGGTTAGGGAATCCATTGTTATATCTCTGTTCTGAAACATTATGTGTTGATTTAACTTTCAGAGACTCTTATTACCTAAAACTCAGATATCTCTAGACCTCATCAACTTACTATACCAAAAAAGTCATAATAATAATAATAATAATTTACACTTCCTAGTTTCTATCTCCATCCACTAATGGCAGACCTCCATCTCCCAAGAGAGCTCCCTCTATCCACCCAAATAATTTTAAAAGCCCCCAGAGTCAGTCTCACAAGGGCTGAATCAGTATTTCTGCTGCAATGAGTATTTTTCCTTTTCAACTATCCTCTTCCTCTTTTCCTTTGTTTGTGGTCTTAGCTTGCCCTCTCTCTAGCAATAATCAATTTAGCCCAGCAACAAGACTGAGGAATAAACCCCATCATGCCCTCCATTTCTCTTTTCCAAGTGTACTTTCACCATCATCTTCTTCCTCTTGAGCCAAAACAAAGCTCTCATACTTATCAACACATACTCATGGACCTAGATGGTCAGAGAATAATCCCAACTGCTGCCCTGTAATCTCAGTCCCTGCTTAGATTCAGTCAGGACATCCTATTGACTAAATTATATTCTTTTTAAGTTGTTAGATCCCACAACAGTGTAGTTCCTATCTACCTATAATTTATTCTCAAATAACTTCTCATTCTATGGTCTATATTTCTGGTAATGGTACCAGAAAACTCAACTGTACCAAAACTCAATGGTACCAGAAAACCAGGCTCAAAAAACTCAGAGTAGTCTCACGTCCTGTCTTTTGTTTCTCACAATCTATTCCAATAACTGCAGACTTTGGGCTTCCCTCGTGGCTTAGTTGGTAAAGAATCCTCCTGCGATGTAGGAGACCCAGGTTTGATCCCTGAGTGGGGAAGATACCATGGAGAAGGAAATGGCAACCCACTCCAGTATTCTAGCATGGAAAATCCCGCAGACAGTGGATGGTGAGCTCCTGTCTATGGCTACTGTCTGTGGGGTCGTAAAGAGTCTGCCACGACTTAGTGACTAAACCACCACCACTGCAGATTTTACTTCCATAAGCTCTCCTGTTTTTATCTCCCTCTTTCTCAATCTCACAGGTGCCCACCAAGGTGAACCATTATTTACTCTTGCCTGGATTGCTGAAAAGTCCTCCTAATTTGTCTTTTTGCCTCTCACCTTACTTCCCATCTGCACAACAATTTTCTGATCTACAGAGTTTGAATACTGGACTAAATCTTGCAGCTCTACAAGCCATTGAGTCATGAAAGTCAAATTAAACTATCCAGACATTTGTCTACAATTTATGGCATTGTTTCCTTCCATTTTAGGTAAATACGATGAACTAGGTCAGGATTTTTCCAGTTCAGATTGAAAACAAATTTTTAGAAACCAAGCTCTACTTCCTTTTTAAAAACCAAAAGCAAATGTTCCAGATTTCAAATATAGAAATTACAGAGATGTACACCAATCGGTGGACTGCTATAGGACTGCTTTTATCTTAAATAGAAGAAAGTTAAGCCTGAGAAATTGTTGAAATTATCCATAACCAACTATGGGCAGCTGCCATAGTATCAAAGCAAAAGTAGTGTGCATGTCATACTTGCACAAAATATAAACCCCGTGAAAGCAAGATGGTATCTGTCTTGTATCCTCAATGTCTAGACATAGAACCTTATACATATTTATTAGATAATTATTTATTGAATAAATGAATGAATATCTTTCCAAAGCACAATTCCAGTATTTGATAATACTTATAAATTGAAAGTTTCTTGAGAGCATGGGCAGCATCCTGTTTGTTTTTCTATACCTAGCAAGACACTGTACAGTACTTTTCACTGATCAAACATTCAGAAGGATTGAAATTATTGATTTTTTAAAAAATTTCTAGGTGCATTCCTGTATATTACCAAAGTAAGTATTGCTCTCACCATGGCAATACATAAAAGAATCTGGAAATGGAAGAACAAGCCATAGAGAAACTTGTGAAGCCTTTAAGGTAAGGATTTCTCAATAAATTCCTTTACAATCAGGCCAGAAACTTTTTTAAACACTTGAAGTCACTCAGGGAGAAGCAGGCAGTCCCTCTCTGTAGGCATACCCATTAAGATGGGAAGTAGTAGCTTCTAAGCTTTGTCCATACCATCTTCAAACTTTTTACCACTCCATTGATAAACTTTAGAACGAAAAAAAATAGTTCTTCTTTTTCACAACAAAAATAGGGAAATTACTGGTGAAAAGATGTTTGCCAAAGTTAGAGTCAGATGACACAGTACTCTTTACCTGAATGCTTTGAGGAAGTTCATATACATTTCAGAATTCAAATGTCATGTCTACCAAATGAGCTAACACTAACCCTATTCTCCAAAAACCTTTGATCAGAGAATAAAAGAAGATCATGTATGTTAAAGTGCTTTTTAAAACATGAAATAAAATAAATAAAGAAGGTGTGGTGTGTATGTGTATGTATATATATGTACACATATCAGTTCAATTCCGTTGCTCAGTTGTGTCCAACTCTTTGCGACCCTGTGGACAACAGCATGCCAGGCCTCCCTGTCCATCACCAACTCCTGGAGTTTACTCAAACTCATATCCATTGAGTCAGTGATACCATCCAACCATCTCATCCTCTGTCATCCCCTTCTCCTCCCCGCTTCAATCTTTCCCAGCATCAGGGTCTTTTCAAATGAGTCAGCTCTTTGCATCAGATGGCCAAAGTATTGGAGTTTCAGCTTCAACATCAGTCCTTCCAATGAACACCCAAGGCTGATCTCCTTTAGGATGGACTGGTTGGATCTCCTTGCAGTCCAAGAGACTCTCAAGAGTCTTCTCCAACACCATAGTTCAAAAGCATCAATTCTTTGGCGCTCAGCTTTCTTTTTTTTTTTTTTTTTCATTTATTTTTATTAATTGGAGGCTAATTACTTTACAATATTGTAGTGGTTTTTGCCATACATTGACATGAATCAGCCATGGATTTACATGTATTCCCCATCCCGATCCCCACTCCCACCTCCCTCTCTACCCAATCCCTCTGGGTCTTCCCAGTGCACCAGGCCCAAGTGCTTGTCTCATGCATCCAACCTAGGCTGGTGATCTATTTCACCCTAGATAATATACATGTTTCAATGCTGTTCTCTCAAAACATCCCACCCTCGCCTTCTCCCACAGAGTCCAAAAGTCTGTTCTGTACATCTGTCTCTTTTTCTGTTTTGCATATAGGGTTATCATTACCATCTTTCTAAATTCCATATATATGTGTTAGTATACTGTAATGGTCTTTATCTTTCTGGCTTACTTCACCCTGTATAATGGGCTCCAGTTTCATCCATCTCATTAGAACTGATTCAAATGAATTCTTTTTAATGGCTGAGTAATATTCCATGGTGTATATGTACCACAGCTTCCTTATCCATTCGTCTGCTGATGGGCATCTAGGTTGCTTCCATGTCCTGGCTGTTATAAACAGTGCTGCAATCAGCTTTCTTTATAGTCCAACTCTCACATCCATACATGACCACTGGAAAAACCATAGCCTTGACTAGACGAACCTTTGTTGGCACACATACATATATATATATATATATATATATATATATATATAATACATTGGAATGTTATTCAGCCATAAAAAATGAAATTTTGCCATTTGTGACAACTCTGGTGGATCTGGGGGTTATTATGCTTAGTGCAAGGTCAGACAGAGAAAGACAAATACTGTGTGTTTTCATTTATATGTATATGTGGAATCTATAAAATAAATGAATAACAAAATAGAAATGAATTCACAGATACAGAGAACAAACCAGTGGTTACCAGGGGGGAGAGGAAGCAGAGGGACAAGATAGGTGGAGGATTAAGGGGTAAAGACTACTTGGTATAAAATAAAAATGTTGCAAGGAATATAGCCAGTATTTTATAATAACTTTATATGGAGTATAATCTATGAAAATATTGAGTCATATTGTACTCATGAAGCTAATAAGTAAATTGTACTTCAATTGAAAAAATATGAAATGAGACACATTAGGTATTATAATTGCTTCTGCTGTTTTTGTTATTGTTTTATATCTTGGGGACTCTGGTTTGATTTATGGGGATACTTGGATATCAGTAATCTGGTTTGAATTATGAGGATACCTAAATATCAATAATCACCTGAATATACAACCCAAAGGTGTGGTTTCTTAATATTGTTACAAGGAATGCTGTAATCATTAAATTCTCTAAACAGATATTCAGCTTGGAACACACTATATCCACATAATTCCAGGTGCAAATTCAAAAGCATTTTGAAGTAGAGGTAATTAAGATTATTTTAATTTAATGAAGAAGAAAAAATATTAAAAAATACCTTTGGTATTGCACAGAAGAAAAAAAAAGTGCGAAGAGAAATGAGTTGCACATCTTGGATACTGGACACTTCCAATTTTATTAAATAGAAAAAGAAAATCCCATCTCACACTGTCTTGATTATCCCAAATAAAATAAAATAGCATTCTGGTTTTCTTATTTAAAACTCAGCCCCCCTACTCCAAGACGAATTTCTTGTTCATCTGCTTTCTTTAATCTGCCATTCTTTATCTCGACTAGGGCTTTCCCTCTGTCCTTTTATGTTTGATGATTTCACTGGTTCATATGTAGTTCAAAGTTTTATTGTCTTTTGTTTCTTACTTAAAAGTTTTTTTCTTGATGCTGTCTTATCTTTATATCAGTTTTTCCATTTTCTTTTACTACCCATCATTTTTAATTTCCACTGCTTTTGATCTGCTCTTTACTTCCCTCCATTTCATTTACAGGCTGTTCTGGTGTGTCTGCTTCTACTGATGTTTCCTCTGTTGTCTCTCCCTTTTTTCTCCTTCCCAGTCCTACCCGTCTGTCTTACTTTTTATTATTATTATTTTTTAAAACATGGGTGGGTGGCCTTAAAATATTGCAGGAACAATTTGTTACTAAGATATTTGGGGGGGATAAAACCACAGCAAACGTTTATTCTAATGAGCATGTTTCCCTGAGTGGGTGGGGGCAGATGGTTGACTCCAATCACTAGGTGGCGGTAGTCCAGATAGGATTCTAATCTGCTGCCTGTGCCCCTCCCCCTTCTTCCTTAATGTTTGTGTCCTGTATATGGATTTTTGTTCAAAAATGCATTCAGTTCTCTGCAGCCTCCACTTTTGAAATCTAGGACATGTCACATCAGTTCTCAAAAATAACATAACACTTAAGGGTTTATCAGTGCTGATTTGAGCCTAACCTGGGAAGAAGATGGTTTGGTTGATGGGCTTTATTTGCATGGAAAAAAGAGAAGTAAATTTAAAGAACTTAACATATAAATGTGATAAATGTATAAAATTCCAAATACCAGCCCAAATGTTTTGTTTGTGAAGTAAAATGTTTTATGAACATTTCATACAAACATAACTGTCAAGATCTTTCTGGATTATTAGGTAATTTAAATAAACTATTTTGTGTTCTGTTGAAAATGTAGTGCTCACCTGCTGCTTTTTCTCTACCCTATACCTTTTTCTTCTGCAACCTGACCCTGATCTATTTATTTACTAACTAGGAAATTTTAGACTCATTATGAAACCTCACTGTGCCTTAGTTTTCCCCATCTGTAAAATGGGAAAATTAATGATGTATACCTAATGCAGTATTTAAAGTTTGAATGTGTTAATATGTACAACATTTAGAACAATAACTGGCATATAGTAATTTTTTGATGATACCTATTATTTATTCAAGATTTCCTTAGTCTACCTGTTATTTTTAAGCATTAGATCAGGGAATAAAGGTTAACTGGGAACTGTTCTTTGTAACTTATAAATAATCAAATATGGAGTGGGTTTCCATTCCCTTCTCCAGGGGGATAATAATTACAATACAGTCCATGGTAAAGGTGATGGGGGAGAATTCTCTGGAATGAAATAGGATTGAGTGACTTAGTGTTGGGTTCAGGAAGGAGAGAGGGAAATCCTCCCAAATAATGGTATGTGTCAGTTGAAACCCAAGAATGAGAAAGTTTGACTGGATGAATTGTTGGAAAGAGAAGGTTGAGAAAAGTGTTCCTCTTAGGAAAAGAATGAACATATGCCCTTCCTGCATATATGACTAAGAAGGTAGCACTAGCTTTACTCGAGAATTAGGCCTTCTTTTCTTAATGCTCCTAGGGATCTGTGAATAATTCATTCTGATTCTCTATAAAGCAAAAGCGAAGAAGTCATTTCAAGGGCCAAGAAGAAGCTATTATATAGCCTGAACTACTGAAGTGTGACTGTGAAATAATGAAACAGATTTTTAAACAAAATGTGGCATGAATCTTTTCTCAGATAATATTCCTATCTCCTCCTATAAAATGCTACTAAATTTGAATAAGGAATGCATTCATGAATTATATTTTCCAACAGTGGTGATGGGTTTATACTGAGTCATCGATTATCCTGTCCTTTGGGTCAATTGTATGAATTTGCAAATCAGCTTGATATGGAGTGGGAGAAGGGCACGATCTGGAGCTGGGCACAAAATGAAGCCACTGAACATAAGAGCAATAAAACTCTGGATTATTATTTTCTTTACAATCAACTGACCTTAGGTTTTACTCACTGAAATGAGAACACTAAAAATGGGAGCAGGAGGGAATGAGTTCCCCATAACTTCTAGCCCCAGAAAGATGTAGTCTCAATTTCCCAAATGGATAAAACAAACTTCCTATAGAATGCAAAACCTGAGCTGGTCTTGCTCTTTTTAAAAGTCAAACAGCAGAAATGTGGAACAACAGAAAAGAGTTTAACCATTCAGAAATTGAGTCAGTAGAAAAACCTACGTATCCTCACAGGAAACATATTTCTGCAAGGCAGAGAATTGTGGACACTTTGTGTGGTGAAATATGTAAGAAAAGCCCCATGGGTCTGTGTGTGGATGTAAAGTGATTAAATTGTGCACTTACTGTAATTGCTTTCTACCATTTAGTCAAGTCGTGATTAAAATGGCAGCCATACCATCTGACCGGGAAAAGGGTCAAGTGTATTCCTAGCTCTGGGTGTTCAGCTCTTCCTTTTATGTTCCTCCTTTAGGGCATCTCCCTTTCTTTATTAAACTATCAAACTTGAAAATACTGGCATTTGTGCTTCTCTTCTCTCTCTCTCTCTCTCTCTCTTTCTATTTCTTTGTCTCTCTGTCTTTCTGTCTCTGTCTGTCTGTCTGTCTCTCTCCCCCTTAGGACCCAGATTAAGACTAAAGATAGTCAGGGACCCTAAGTAACTCTTTCCTGATCTAGAGCAATGAAGGACTTCAGCCAATTGTGGGTGGGTGAGATGAATTTGAGAGCAATGTTCCCCCAGCCCCTGCCTACCGGTAGATATATGGTTCCCATAAAGCACTTCACATCCTGAAGGGTAGCTGTCGGCAACTACTGAAGAATTTTCCCTGCATAAAAAATTTGCTAACCAAAAATCTCATCCATAAGGAAACCCCCTTTTCTGTAATCTTAATTCAGTAATTATTTCCACACTTCCTCTTCCTCCTCCTGTTTGGATTGTGGAAAACCCTTTCACCTCTTTTGAGCAATTTGTGCCACCTTATTTTTCAGGAATTTCCTGGAATGGAGAGTGAGTAGTTAGTGATGCTTCTTTTTTTTTTAGATTTCCTCATCATACAATGTAATGTCATGAAGTTATAAGACTGATGCAGTTAGCAGAGATTTTTCTCTCATTCCATAAGCCTAATCATAGTATTTGTACTTCAAAAAGAAACGTGTCAACACCAATCATTCCCTTTTGATTGATTTTCATTTTTTATTTCTAATTTGTTATAGTACTGCATGTTCGTTATGTCTTATAAAACTCACATATCATTAAATATTCTACAATGCCCACCTATAGCACACTGATACATTTGTATTATTTCATCCATTTCCCCACCCTTATCCATTCTTCCATTACTATTTAATTATACCCTTATTATTTAAAATAAACCTATTCCTCTATTCCTTGTCTTCTTCCCACTTGAGTTACTGACATTGAGATGCACGTGACTTCTTTTCCTATAGGTTTCCACTCAGCTTGACTTTGAACATATTATTTTTTTTACCTTGCTCGGCTAACTACATAACTCCATCAATGATCACCCTTCTACTCTTTCACACCCTCAGTCCAGTCACTTAAAATCTAAAAACTGTTTGGCATTTTCCTATCCATTGCAGCTCCACATCAAAGCCTTTGTAAACTTGTTCATCTTGGAAAGGAATCAAGGAAAATTCCAAACCAGTAGAGTATATTAAAAGAAAAGTTGTATATATATGCATATATATGTATATATATAATAATATATATAGATATAGATATATATAATGAGAACATTATATATATATAATGAGAATGTCACGATGTAATCAAAACATTTCTAAAATGTCAGATATTGGATTTGGGATGTGGCAATTCAAAGATAAATGGCAAAGGTAGCATGGTAATGTGCATTTGCTATGTATGTATATGAGGCTGTATATTGGAAACTAAAGGCTAACACATCTGCACTTAATATGTTGAAGTTTTTCAATAATAGACAATCCACTGTATACAAGTTAATCCTCTGCCAGGGAAAGTCAATGTCTATCTCATGCAATCTGCTGCCTTGTAATAGCAGTTCCATTCCAAAGGAGGTTTGAACTTAGGCATTTTACCTTTGTGTCCCACTCTAGGTTTTTAGAAATCACACTTTTACGATCATGATTTTTACCTTGATCCTCTTTCCTCCTGTTGTATAGTAACATGAGGCTTTTAATATGACTCATCAAATAGTCGGAGAAGGCAATGGCACCCCACTCCAGTACACTTGCCTGGAAAATCCCATGGATGGAGGAGCCTGGTATGCTGCATTCCATGCAGTCACTAAGAGTCGGACACGACTGAGCGACTTCACTTTCACTTTTCACTTTCATGCACTGGAGAAGGAAATGGCAATCCACTCCAGTGTTCTTGCCTGGAGAATCCC
This sequence comes from Dama dama, assembly GCF_033118175.1. Taxonomy (NCBI): domain Eukaryota; kingdom Metazoa; phylum Chordata; class Mammalia; order Artiodactyla; family Cervidae; genus Dama; species Dama dama. The sequence continues at coordinate 36,782,507 of NC_083683.1, read as the reverse complement.
AGGGACAGGGGAGCCTGGTGGGCTGCTGTCTATGGGGTCACACAGAGTCGGACACGACTGAAGTGACTTAGCAGCAGCAGCAGCAGCATTGAATAGTAAATATAGCATCTTAGTAAACTGCAGTTTATTCTACCCTCTGAGATAGGACAAAGACAAGGAAAATGGTCATTGAATCACCTTTGGCTCTGAAGGAAAGCTGTCTTTGTATTTACTGGGAATTATACTATACTTCCTTCATATTTTTAATGTTAATTGAAATATTAATATTGAAATAACTTACAACACTTCAAATTTTATCCCAGACCCTAAATTAACTGAAATTAAAAATTGTCTTTAGTCCCAAACCTCTAGACTCTATTTCAAGCAGAAATTTCAGGACAGATATAGTCTTCTCGTGGAGGAGGAAATGACAACCCACTCCAGTATTCTTACCTGGAAAATCCCACAGACAGAGGAGCCTAGCAGCCTATAGTCTGTGGGGCTGCAAAGAGTCAGACACTTCTGAGCACACACACACACACACACACACACACACACACACACAGAGTCTTCTAGTGGCTTCCACGTTTCCTGACAGAGAAAGGTACACAAGAAGAATAACCAAATGTCAAATACAGAGGTGGCTTCCAGGAAGTCAACTGTGTTCAAGAGCAGACCTAAACTAGGGAGCTATTCTGGGACTGAATCCCAAGAGTCATCCCAGCTATCTTCCTTGCCCAACCTCCTCCTCACCCTCTCAGTCAGCCTCAAGGATTCTGAAACCTGACCAAGCAGTTCTAGTCACAGCGAGCTCATCATTTAGCTATGGGAAGAGAAGCTAGCTTCTCTGGGCCCTCACCCCATGGCATTTGACTGGCAGCAGGGTTTCCAAGAATAGCTATTTTCTGTGGTTTTCTCAATCCCTACTCCCTAGGGAAACCAGGAAGTATAAACTTTTTTGGTACTAAGGTTCAAACATCAGCAAAATGTTTACTTTGAGTTGTAGCCAGCATCTTATTTCATCCAAATGAATTCCCAAATCTCAATTTACACAAACCAAAATGTCCACCAGACAGATCAGTGCATTTCTATTCTGTAACATTAATAGGAAAAGAAATAATTAAAAGAAGGCTAAGTGACCTCCAGAAAGAGTATTTTGTTGAGTGGCAGATGGGGTGAGTTAAAGCTGAAAGCCAGTAACTTAGTCTCAGATTAAAGCATTATTTTGAGTCACAGTTGATGTTTATTAATAGCGAAGGGAACTTCTTTGAAATTTAAGAAGGAAACAGAGTATCTCTGAAAATTCATTTGTAATGGAAAATGAACAGCAGGCAGAAACAGGCTTTCCCTTATGGCAGAAAGCAAAGAGGAACTAAAGAGCCTCTTAATAAAGGGGAAAGAGGAAAGTGAAAAGCTGGCTTAAAACTCAACATTCAAAAAACTAAGATTATGGCATCTAGTCCCATCACTTCATGGCAAATAGATGGGGAAACAATGGAAACAGTGAAAGACTATTTTCTTGGGCTTCAAATTCACTGTAGACAGTGACTGCAGCCATTAAATTAAAAGATGTTTGCTCCTTGGAAGAAAAACTATGACCAACCTAGACAGCTTATTAAAAAGCAGAGACATTACTTTGCCAACAAACGTCTGTATAGTCACAACTATGATTTTTCCAGTAGTCATGTATGGATGTGAGAGTTGGACTACAAAGAAAGCTGAGTGCTGAAGAATTGATGCTTTTGAACTGTTGGAGATGACTCTTGAGAGTCCTTGGACTGCAAGGAGATCAAAGCTGTCAATCCTAAAGGAAATCAGTCCTGAATATTCACTGGAAGAACTGATGCTGAAGCTGAAGCTCCAATACTTTGGCCACCTGATGTGAAGAGCCAACTCCTTGGAAAAGACCCTGATACTGGGAAAGACTGAAAGCAGGAGGAGAAGGGGATGACTGAGGATGAAATGGTTGGATGGCATCACCAACTCAATGGACGTGAGTTTGAGCAAGCTCCGGGAGATGGTGAAGGACAGGGAAGCCTGGCGTGCTGCAGTCCATGGGGTCACAAATAGACACAACTGGGCGACTGAACAACAGCAGCAACAAATGAACAGTGGGGCAGGGCACTAAGCTATACATTCAGAGCATTATTCAACCGCAGCGTGTGAATAATCTTTTTGAGGAAATTGTTTTCACTATTGGAGTCAAAATTAGAGTTATAAACAGAACACTTATGAGTGTCTCCATGAAGTTGAAATTTGTCATAATTCTTTCGGTTCCTGATTAAACAACCTCAGGTTTCACCTGTCATATAGTCAAGAAGAGCATCATATAGCAGGAAGGAGCACAGACTCTGGGGCCAAGATGGGGCCAAGATATCCTCCTCATTTACTGGTATGATCTGGAGAAGCATAGAAAGATTAGGTACTTTTCTCCAGATCACACAGTTATGGTCAAGATGGGATGGCCTCATTTCCAAACCCAAGCAGTTTCACTGAACTGAAATCGTGCAGTCTGTCAGCAAGACCATCCCTGCTTCAGAGACTTTGAGGGAGAATCCATCCCAACTTTCTCCAGCTTCCAGTCACTACCAGTACTTTGGCTGATGGCCGCTTTATCTGAGATCCTAACATCAGTTCATCTTCCCTCTGTGTGTGTGTGTGTGTGTGTGTGTGTGTGTGTGTGTGTGTGTGTGTGTGTGAAATCTCCCCCTGGATCCTCTTAGTAAAATGCATATGGTAGCATTTATGGCCCACCTGGATGATTCAGGATAATCTAACCCTCTCAAGATCCCCTCCCAACACAGAAGGCATAAAGTCATTATTCACTTTCCCAACAATAGACATACCTGCCCATCTTTCCTACTGATCACAGGGTCGTACACAATATTTACAGCCTAGGGAAATGTGCATCTGCCTGCACTTCTATCGTAGGAAAAAGAGATTTTCCACTTCCTCAAAAATTATTAACCTATCCAAAGATACCTAAGGTTATCTTCAGCTTTTCTCTCACTAAGGCAAAAAAAGCAAAGAAAGAAAGAAACAACTTTGTGAGACTTATGGACTTGGGGAGAGGGGAGGAGAAGGTGAGATGAATGAAAAGAATAACATGGAAACTTACCTTACCATATGTAGAATAGATAGCTAATGGGAACTTGCTGTATGGTTCAGGAAACTCAAACAGGGGCTCTGTATCAACCTAGAGGGATGGGATGGGAGGGAGATGGGAGGGAGGTTCAAAAGGGAGGGGATATATGGATACCCATGACTGATTCATGTTGAGGTTTGACAGAAAACAAGAAAGTTCTGTAAAGCAATTATCCTTCAACAACAACAAAAAAACAAAACACTTTGTGCAATGCCAAAACAAATAAATAGGTTCCAATCCGTGCAGTGAGGTAGTGTGAAAATCAGAGAGCAGACGGTAAAGATCACCTTTCCCTTCACTCTGATACATTTTAAGGTGATTTTCCTCTTGCTCCCCATTGCAGTATACAGAAATTTAGTCCCCTACCTTCATGGTCGATGTGCTCTTTGTTCTAGGCGTGTCCATTCAGTTTATGTTATGGTTTGCATACTTGGTTGTTAGAAAGAGAACCCAGAAGGTTGGGGTTCAGAGTCCTGCTCAGCATTTTCCTAGCTATGTAGTCATGGGCAAATTACAAAATCTCGTCTCCATACTTGTCTCTGAGTAGTAAAATAAAATATCTGCTTATTGTCTATTATGAAGATTAAAAAAATTACTGAAGTGCTTAGAATGGTGTCTAACACACACTAAGCTCACAGTAAATTTTAGCCATTGCTGTCTTCTTTCCCTTCTTGTTCTTTCCATATAGAAATCTCTCATTCACTCATCCCCCCTCATTCACTGAAGCCTTTGGCACATGGTCCTCAGGCTGCCTTTCTACTTCACGGCCTGGAGCCGTGACGGATGATTTTCACATCCTCAATGAAGACTTGTTTCCAAGCTTTTAAATCTCCAGGGGTGAATTTACCTTGAAACTAATAAAACTGAAGCTTCGGGGTCATCCCTCATTGACATATGCCCTGTCCAAGGCTACCTTGTCATTTGTATTTGTAGTTTGCATTCTGTATTTTTAAAGATGATCCTCCCCCAATGGTATAAGGTCTAGGTCCCACAGGACCTGAATCCATGCCTGCTTTGTCCCAGTGATTTTCTGCTTTCGCAGAAAAATTTTCTCAACCACATTCTCCAGTGGCCACTCTGGTAGCTGGGAGCAGCCTAGCCTGTACCTCCATTGAAATTGCCTTACCCTGACCATAATACCCTAGTTCTTCCGGCTTTCTCTCTAGAGACAAAATCAGTTTTTTGACCACATAATCATTTTGATATCCGTAAGCTAGTAGTTTTCTTAGATATTATAGAATTGTGTGATTCTGTATTTTTTAATCCGCAGATAATGTAAAAGCTCAGTTATTCTCATATGTAAGTGCATGCTGAGTTGCTTCATCATGTTCCTACGTGACTCTCTGCAGCCCTGTGGACTGTAGCCTGCCAGGCAGCAATATTGGAGGGGGTTGCCGTGCCCTTCTCCAGTGGGTCTTCCCAGTCAGGGGATCAAACCCGCACCTCTATGTCTCCTGCACTGGCAGGTAAATTCTTTACCACTAGCGCCACCTGGGAAGCTTACTATCATATGTAATATGCCCTAAAATATTTCAAACTTGATAAATCAACCCTTATGCTCAAATAATTGGGGAACCTTTCACTGAAGTTATTAAAGTCAAGATACAAACCAGGTACTCACTTTGAACTGTAGATCATCAATTTCCAATATCTCTATTTATATTTTAGAAATTTTCCTTGCCGTGTTGGTGGTCAGTGGAGTTATATTCACAAGAAAATTATGTTCAAGGTCCTATATAGCCACAAAAATTACCCAGTGTCACCTATCACTAAGAGTTTTGGGTCAGAAAGGCAAAAAGATAGCTTGTATTTTTGTCTGTTTTCTTGCCTTGGGCCCAAACCTAACATTTCAGAGTCTTAACCTTCAAAAAATCTAAATTCAAACATTAGCGAGGAAAATAAAAGGTGACTGATGTTTAATGAGCATCAAAGATTTGTCTGCATTTCTTTGATTATTCTAGAATAAAGTATTAATAAGGAGGTAGTACAATGTTAGTCTTCAGAATTCACACTGCTGGATTTTAAATTCCTGACCTGCCAATCACCAGTTGTGAGACCAAAGTCAAATTAACCAAACTTTTCTTGCTTCAGCTTTCTCATTTGTAAAGTAAGGATATTATAGTATCTACATAATGGAAATATTTTGAGGTTTAATAAATTAAGATGTGAAATAGTATCTGACTCATACGAAACACTGTAAATGTTCACTATTTTTATTGCCATATGTCATTTCAATAAGCAGACCGTTTGTCAGAGTAGAGAAGTATTTCTAATAGTATTAAAATTTTGTGTATGTAGTACTAAAATTTTACTTTGATCATATTTTTATCTTAGATTTTACCTTCAATGTAGGTTAGGATTTTTTTTCTCCTGAAATAAATCATATGAAATAAATCATAAATCATATGTGAGGATGGGGGAACTTATGGTCTTGATATCTAAACTTTAGTGATATAACTTATGGAATAAAATTTCTGATTGAATGGTCTTTGAAATATGAATTTACACGTGGAATATAAGCCATGAATTTCAAAGACTAAGAGTACATTCAAGACTGTGTGTCTTGCCACAGAAGAATGTTTTTGGAAGGAGTATTCCATCATCCAACATTTACTAAGGATGACACTGATAAAATTAAGTTAAAATATTAATAAAAATACTCTTGTGAGCTTGCAAACTAGTAATATTAATATTTTGGTAACTAAACACACCTTTAGAACACTGTGAAAAATGTGTGATTGAACATATAGGGTTTTAGAGTATTTGAGCTTAAAATTTCTCTTAATTACAAATAAGCCATGTTACCTATATTAGACAGCTTTACCATTTGTTTGCATGATTGTCTTCATTTTGGACTGTTTGTTTCCTAATGAATTTACCTTTCTGCCATCACTACCTGAGACCAAACAAATATGTTCCATTCTGTTCCCTTGATGAAGTTTTAGTGTCAAAAATTTAATATACTGGTTAATTTGCTCCTTAAAAGAAATTAAATACAGAAGGATTCAATGTTACTTCATATAAGTACATAACCCAGAGTCCTGTTAGAACATAATTAAACCCATGTGTCCTCCTTACCAATTCAGCACCCAGGGGGATTGGTGTGCACTTAAACCAGACACATGGCAAATTCTGCTCCCAAGATAGGGACTGTCTTTCAGTCAGTGAAAGCACGGCGCCTCGCATTTTGACACCAAAAGTGGAAAGTCAGAGAACACAGTTAGGTCTTTGAAGGCTACTGATAAAGTAGAAGTGTCTCATCTGAGTCATTTCTCTGTGCTGTGTCAAGAAATTAAGGATGTTTCCGAAGGTGCTATAAGGATGCGGAAATCACTCTCTCACCCACTAGGCGTGGATGCAGTGGTGTCTGGCTGATGCTTCACTGGGTGAGGCTGGGTTCTGTTGCAGCGTAAGTCAAGTTCAAGCAACAGAATTGCTTGGGTAGGACCAGATTCAACCCCGAGTCAGGATCACAGAACTCGGTAGTACTTCTCTCTATTTCCCAAGGGTAGAAATCAGAGACTGGTAGAATGCAGGCATTGAGGGTGGGAGGGCAGGAATGTGGGGAAGGGAAGTAAGGATCTCCCCTTTATATTCACAGAGGGATCTATAAGGGAAGTGTGTGTGAAATGAATTATACATCTCAACCTTTGCTCTTATCTGGAGTAAATAGACTGCTTTGTCATAGAGCTGCCTGAGGCTAATCCTCCACACTCCCACAGTCTTCTCAGCCTGAGTGCCTTTGAAGCTGGGATTTAAAACCCTAAAAATAGAAGCAGAATTACTGGTTGCAAACTGCTGAGGAAGGGGCGGTCAGGGGGCAGGATGTACAGTGACATGAGGAGGGATGAATGGGGAGGGGGAATGTCAATTTTTAAGAGAAATGATAAACCCTAATCTAGGACGGTCTTTGAATAAATCACTTTTCCTGTCAGAAATTTTGTGGATTTTCACAATTAGAAATTACATGCAGTCAATATGAGTCTTTATTTATAAAATGTCCTATTCTGTTCCACCAATTGAAATCATCTCTGCGTCACGGCCCAAGCTGGCTTACGATATCCATACATCAATTCTGCTGGCTCATTTCTTGCCTGGGTTTTCTGGGTGACATCCCTTCTCTGTCTACACTTCTAGGATTGCATATACCATCAAGTGGGATAATCACTGCCCTGGAGACAGGGTCTGGCAAGGCACCACATGCTTGTTGAACAGACAAGCCTTATAAACACTTTTATACATCCTGACCTTCTAGGTTAGCATAGCACAGCAAAGGCTATTTTAATAATTTAATAATTACATTTGATACTAGGTCTGGAATTGAGAATGAATGAGATTCTTATGGGTACCTGAGGTCTTAGGGCTATTCACAAATATTTATTTCCACATCCTGTCAGTTACTATTAGGGAGGTACTGTTTCATCCTGATGAACTCAAATGTGACCATGTGGTTTTCTTTGGCCAGTGAATGGATGTTATGGATGTCATTTCCAATCAGAAGCTTTAAGAGACACCATACATATTGTCACATGCTCTATTGCCTCTCCCACAATAATTGGCAGTGTTTCAGAGCAGAAGCTGAGTCACCAACAAAAAGGACAACAGTGTGGGAACAGAGACCACAGTCAACTCTCAGTGGAGACCAATAAACCTTTGTTTTAAGGGAGTGATGTCTGAGGGGTGTTCATTACTGCCATGTAACCTCACCTATCCCAACTGATACATACCATACATTGCTTCTGGGTTACTAAGTTGTTAAATATCATGGCCTTCCACTTTTAAATATATCTTTTAAGGAGTCTTATTTTCATTGAATGTCTTCAAAGTAATTTTACACATCTTAAAAGCAGTCAAAGGAAATGAAAGTTAAATCTAAACCTAATGAAGTCCTGGCAGAGTAAGAAACACAACTCAAAGCCTCAACTGTCCACCAGCTTCTATTATATGAATGTTTTCATAAGAAAAATGTTTTGCCAGAAAAATGAAGCACAGTCTTCCCTTTGAATCTTCACTAGGGCAAAAGTAAATTTGGTACACACCAAGTGTTGGAAAATAAAGCTTATTCTTAGTTCATCAACAGTAGTCTAAACAATGTTATTCAGTTCAGTTCAGTCACTCAGTCGTGTCCGACTCTTTACCACCACGTGAACCACAGCACACCAGGCCTCCCTGTCCATCACCAACTCCCAGAGTCCACCCAAACTCATGTCCATCAAGTCGGTGATTCCATCCAACCATCTCATCCTCTGTTGTCCCCTTCTCCTCCTGTCCCCAATCCCTCCCAGCATCAGGGTCTTTTCAAATGAGTCAGCTCTTCGTATCGGGTGGCCAAAAATATTGGGGTTTTAGCTTCAACATCAGTCCTTCCAATGAACACCCAGGACTGATCTCCTTTAGGATGGCCTGGTTGGATCTCCTTGCACTCCAAGGGACTCTCAAGAGTCTTCTCCAACACCACAGTTCAAAAGCATCAATTCTTTGGCACTTAGGTTTCTTTATAGTCCAACTCTCACATCCATACTTGACTACTGGAAAAACCATAGCCTTGACTAGATGGGCCTTTGTTGACAAGGTAATGTTTCTGCTTTTCAATATGCTGTCTAGGTTGGTCATAACTTTCCTTCCAAGGAGTAAGCGTCTTTTAATTTCATGGTTGCAGTCACCATCTGCAGTGACTTTGAAGCCCAGAAAAATAAAGTCAGCCACTGTTTCCACTGTTTCCCCATCTATTTGCCATGAAGTGATGGGACTGGATGCCCTGATCTTAGTTTTCTGAATGTTGAGCTTTAAACCAACTTTTTTACTCTCCTCTTTCACTTTCATCAAGAGGCTCTTTAGTTCTTCTTTACTTTCTGCCATAAGGATGATGTCATCTGCATATCTGAGGTTATTGAGCTGAGATAAATAAACACAAATGTTTTTGAAAACAGAAAAGGTGAATACGCAGAGAGTTCCATCTCCACCTTAATGACACTGTAGCACAAACAACTCAACACTCCAGAGTATTGTAATGTAATAACAACTTATTAATATATAACAACTTTTCTTTTAATCCTAATGGGATTATTACTCTAATCATTTCCCTTGTCATTAATTGAAATATTTTTTATCTGTTTGCATTTTTTCTCCTGGGTCTATTTTATTTTTCAAATTCATCATATTGCAATTTCCTTGTCAAAGTGTTAATAAAGTTAAACAAAATGTCATCTGTTCATTTGCCAACTATGACTCAAAACTTGAAATTGGTCAATGGTAAATATGTTTGTTTCTCCAAAAACAAAAGACTAATTTCAAAATCCCATTCAAAGTCACATAACTTAACTCCATAGGATTTGAACTTTGTTTATGTAAGATAAGAATAACAACTCTACCTAATCAAGGTCTCCCTAGCAATAGGGCCAAGAGCAATAGGTATCTTCAATGTAGCAGAACTTTCCACCTGTTCCTTAGGGTAGATACTCCCCTAGAAATTCACAGAGAAAAGTAAAGACTGGATATTCCTTAGTGACACAGACTGTGTCACTCAGTCATATCTGACTCTCTGCAACCCCATGAACTGTAGCCCGTCAGGTTCCTCTGTCCACGGGATTTTCCAGGCAAGAATACTGGAGTGGGTTGCCTAGAGCCAGCTATTTTGAAATAGTAAAAACAAAATTGGAGTGTATGTTACACTGTATGTCTCCTGTACACCAGTTGCCTGGTCTCTGTGGAACATAGTCATTTTTACAATAATGGTAACTTCTGTTTGTGAGTCCAAAAACAACAAGCAAGACCTTCCGCTCATTTTTTTTCCCCAGCTAAGATTGCTGCCAAGAAAAAAAAAAGATACAGCCACAATACTTAGCAACTTAGCATTTTACAACTTTTTTTTAAAAAATATTAGATGAATGACTCCTATGAGATTGTCAATGTACTAGTCTTTAAGAATCTAATGATGAGGAGAACCTACATTGACCCTGTCCTGGAGAAACATACATTTAGTGAGCAAGACAATCAAATCAGCAACAATATTAAAGATGGTAATATAGAACATTCCAGAGTAACAAGAACATATAGTATAAAGAACTAGTCTTGTGCAAGAAGGTAAGCAGAGGGAAATGCAGAAGACTTCTAACGTATTACCACCAGAAATGAAATTAGCTATGCAAAAGCATGCAAGCATATCTCAGGCTGTTAGGAGGTAGAGAAAGTACCCCTCAGCACAAGATTCTGACCAGAATCTTTGGAAAACTAAAGTGGGCCTACTCTGTGCACACAAAAAGCCCTGTCCCATTTTTGGCTCCACAGCTCTAAAAGCATCAGAAATGAAACCAAGGAATGGAGAGAAGGAAGCAGAGGACCATCAAGCCAGAAAGGAAGGGATCAGAAAGAATTGTGGAAGCAATTTAAAAATGCACTAGCCTGTTTTCTTGGGCTCCAAAATCACTGCAGATGGTGCCAGCAACCATGAAATTAAAAGACACTTGCTCCTTGGAAGAAAAGCTATGACAAACCTAGACAGCATATTAAAAAGCAGAGACATTACTCTGTCAACGAAGGTCTGTATAGTCAAAGCTATGGTTTTTCCAGTAGTCGTGTATGGATGTGAGAGTTGAACTATAAAGAGAGCTGGGTGCTGAAGAATTGGTGCTTTTGAACTGTGGTGTTGGAGAAGACTCTTGAGAGTCCCTTGCACTGCAAGGAAATCAGTCCTGGATATTCATTGGAAGGACTGATGCTGAAGCTGAAGCTCCAATACTTTGGCCACCTGATGCAAAGAACTGACTCATTGGAAAAGACCCTGATGCTGGAAAAGATTAAAGACAGGAGGAGAAGAGAATGACAGAGAATGAGATGGTTGGATAGCATCACTGACTTGATGGATGTGAGTTTGAGCAAGCTCTGGGAGTTGGTGATGGACAGGGAAGCCTAGCATGTTACTGTCCATGGGGTCACAAAGAGTTGGACACAACTGAGCAACTGAACTGAACTGAACTGAGGAGTCAGGTGAGCTAAGCACTGGGTATTATGACTGTAATCTATAGCCCTGCCAACATACTCGCTCCTGTGATTAACCTTCTAGATGCATTAAGTCATTCAGCTGTCACTATAAAGCATTAAGGATATCACAGTATCCCATCTTAAAGATGAGTAAAATGAGGCTTAAATAGGGTAATAAGTTATCTATTTCTGCCTTCCAGTCCTGAACTCTGAACCACTAAGCCACTGCCCTTCCTAATTAGTTTCACATACAAAGGTGTTTTTGAATGCCCGTGTCCAAGCCCACTCAGACCAACTAAATCAAATTCTCTGGGATAGGAGTCAGAAATGAGCATTGTTTTAAGCTTTGACTCTAACGTGCAATGAAAACTGAGAACCATTGTGGCCTTTGCCTCTGAGCCACCAGGGAAGCCCTTCTAAGCCACTTTAATGTCAGTCACTCAGTCATGTCCAACTCTGTGTGATCCCATGGACCTTAGCCAGCCAGGCTCCTCTGTCCATGGAATTCTCTAGGCAAGAATACTGGAGTGGGTTGCCATTCCCTTCTCCAGGGGCTCTTCCCAACCCAGGGATTGAACCCTGGTCTCCTGCATTCTTTACCATCCAAGCCACCTGGGAAGCCCTCTAAGTCACTAGATGGATTTAAATATATATACTTTTTTTTCCCACCCAGACCCTTATCAATAAAGCAAAGAACTACAACTAGATTATTCCTGAGGTCCCTTTCAAGTCATTCTTCACTTCTGTACAAAGAAATTCCTATTTAAAAAATGTTTCCAAAAGGTTTAAAAAATGAGTAAGGGATTGAACGACAACAAAAAGGGAATTTTTGACCTAAGTAGGTCATTAATTACATAGACCTCATCTTGTCAATGGTTAGAATCTTGATGTATATTTATGAATCATCAAAATCCAAAGTCTTCCTTAGCAAGTAATCCCCTCTCTCCAACCTTAGTCCCTGTCAGCCACTGATCTATGTCACTCTGGTTTTGCCTTTTCTAGCATTTCATATAAGTGAAATTATATAGTATGATTTTATGGCTTACTTTTTCCACAGAATAAAATGCTTTGAGATCCAATCATGTTGCTGCATATTTCAATAGTTTCTTTTTATTGCTAAGTAGTATTTCACTGTATGGATTTACCATAGTCTAATTAGCTAACCAACTAGTTGATGGACATTTAATTGGTTTCTGGTTTTTGATTATTTTGAATAAAGTTTTTCTGAACATTCATGTACAAATGTATGTGTAGACATATAATTTCACTTCGTTTTGGTCATATGTTAAGTATGTGCTTGACTTTCTGATTAACTGTCCTCTAAAATAGCTGTAAAAAATTTGCATTGTTACCAGCTACATATGAGAGTTTCCACTGTCCACATGCTTAGCATGTACTGTTGGCATTCTTTTTAATTTTAACAATTTTTATTTCTGGTTTTAATTTGCATTTTCCTAATAAAATAATGATACTGAATAAATTTCTATGGGCTTACCAAAAAAAAAAAAAAAATCCAACATCTTCCAGTATAATGATAATTCCACCACTGGAATCCAGTAAGTGAGTGAGCTAATCACTCCAGCACTATCTTCTGTGATGAATTAGAGAAGACAGGAAGAACTGAAAGTCAGTTCCAGTTAGTGATCTTAGATAATATACAAGCCATTGCAGTACCAATTATGTAAAATTATGATGCTTATTATTTTTAAAATTAGTATGCAGCCTATATACTTTTTCTTCCCAGAAGATCCCTCTAATGTGCAGTTTCAGAGAACTGCTGAATTGATGCAGCTATGAAACAGAGCTGAATGTTTGAGGAGAGAGAAACAGAAGCTGGGGCCTAGTAATAAGGAAGGGCCCGCGAAGATGAATAGAACATTTTTGCATATTTAGTGGAGCAGTCCAAAGAAGGAGAGAATGAAAAAAGACTAGATAAGCTAGAGATAAGTGAGACAGAACTCCATGTGGATTTATAATTTGGAAAATAATAAATTAATGCCTCCAGGGGAACTGATTAAGCCCATGGGAGAGAAAAGTAAAAATAAAAAATCTAGTTTTAAGAACCGAAGAGGAGACAGAATAAGCTGAAAGGAGTGCAGCACTGTACAATTTTTATTGCTTCAAACTTCCTGCAAGCTTAAGCGCCATGCCATGGCACCATGTTCAGCTGCTTAATGATGGGGCAGAAAAAAAAACTTTTCATAAAAAAATTCAGGCTCTGTTAGTCTCAATAAAACAATAATTGAGCTTTTAGGCATAATTAAATGCAATCTCACTAGTTAAAAAATAGCCACAACTGTCTATGAGGCTTATTCATACAAAATGTGTCTGAAGTTGACCTGGACTTTGGATTGCATGTACCTTAGTCAGGGGCATTAATGTTGAGTCACTAATAAACAGCTTATGATGTTTTGAATGTTTCCTGTGAATATTGCTTTTTCAGCAGCAAACTTCAAAAGGCATTAAGGAGTCAACCATGTTCCTTATCATTTGAGCTCAAGGTTATAAGTCATTATTACCTTCTTGCTTCCTAAACAACAATATATGTACATATGCACAATGGATGAGTGTGGTGTAAAGCTTGGCTTACCTCACCTCACATCATAGTAGTTTTGCAGCTCACATTTTCACCAGCCCCTCAGGCTAACATGCAAATAGAAGAGGCATGGAAAAGAAAATATATAAAAGTCATTAAATAGGTAGAAAAAGGAAAAGGAAGACAGAAAAAAGAGGAAGGAAAGGGAGAAGAAGTCGAAAGGATATAGAAGTAAAAGTAAGTATGTGATAGGGTTGAAGAGATGCAGATATCCCTGAACTAAATTTGGTAAGAATCTAGTTCAGTTCAGCAAATATTTGTTGAGTATCAATCAAATAGCAGACCCTGTTGGATGGACCTAGAGATAACAACATACAAGATCCAGTTCATTCTTTAAACAGCTCACAGCCCCTTGGAGTAGGTAAACATACAGGTCTTTATGCATGTGTGTGTGTGTGTGTGTGTGTGTAGTAATATTTTTAATACCAATTGACAAACTGTTCACTATGTACCAGACATCATCCTAGGAGCCTAGCATGCAAAAATCAATGTAGTCTCAGAAGTTCTGCACTAAAGGTAGGAGTAAAATACCACAGGAATGCAGAGAAAAGAGTGATGACTTCAATAATGAGGTTACAGAAGGCTTCAGAAGTGTCAGCATCACAAGCCTGGGGGACAGTGTTTTACACTTCCCAGCTATGTGACTTTGAACAAATTTCAAAATCACCATCTCCCTCCACAATATTATTAGAAGAAACAGATTATTTTTATCCTATGACAATTCTAATAATAGGGCATGCACGTTCAAATTCACAGATTGAAACTATTGGAAAAGCAATCCTTCTCACTCTACTACCCACAAGGGTGACTCAATCAGATTTTTTTCAGATTTAAGTCTGTAATTAAGACAGTCTATGCTGATCACATTTCTAGATGAAGTTTAAGACCAAAAGAATATGTGAAAGAAATTGAGTATCTGCTGTTTGCCCATCAGATACAGTAATGACAGGTCAAAGGGACATAATTAAGCTGGACACAGTACCGATATGGTCACTGTCATAGCTGTCCACTCCCACGCTATTTATGGCACATTGAAATGAGTGAATTCAAAATTCTTCATTTTGTGCAGGCATAGGATGCTGAACCTATTATCTAACCTAACTCCTTCCATTAACAAACAAGAAAACTGAAAAAGTAGAATGATATTCCCAAATTATGGAACTTTTTAATATCTCTTGTAAGTAGTTCAACTCAGGCAAGAAAACGCTTAGATTTTGACAGGGGTTGAAAAATGGTGAGATACAGATATGCCTGTTTCTGTTCTGGGGGAAGATGTGGTGATACTGAAGGCAGAATAGAAGAGGGTTACTAAGAAAAAAGTAGCAAATGATGGGAGAACTAATTAGCCACACACACACTTAGTATTCAACATCCATAACCCACCCATTACTTTGATACTTGAAAGGAAATAGTCCAGAGGAAATAACTCTTATGCCTGACTTCAAATTTAACAGTTTGCTTTTCTATCTTAACAACCCAATTTCTTCTATATGCCTGACATGTTACCAGTTCATGACTAAATAACTAATAAACAACTGCAGACAAGTAAACTTCAAGGGCCCTCCAAGGCACAGCTTGGATGTTTGTGTTAATAAGTCTAGTCTCAAAGTAGAACTGGCAATCTCAAAAGAAAATTCTATGGACATTCACATCCCCATCCATTGTTTTGCTAATCCTAACCACCACCTTATAATGCAGAATGGAATTTGGACATGTTTATCTTGGTTGAATGTTTAAAATAATGGCTGAATATGGCTCAGAATGCTCTATTTTATCTACTAAAGTTCAGTCTAATCATTGCCTTCAATCAAACCCGCTCTTTAACAACACTAATACTAGAAAATTCTTTATCAGCGTGCCTTCCCTCTTGTTTGGTTATGTATTAACAGCTCCTTACCAGTAGATCCTAGCTTATTCTATATATGTTGACAGAGGGGAGAATCAAAGGGAAATAAAGGAATCCCAGTTCCACTGGTATTCAACATAAAGGATACAATAATTTACTTGTTGATTAATATGGTTGTTCATTTCTCTTATTATGTGATATTCAAAAATGGTCTGTGTGTGTGTGTGTGTGTGTGTGTATGTGTATATATGTATATGAACTGAAGGTGAGGGAAAGAAAATAGAGCAATGGTAATGGTAGAACTTAGAAGTACTATTTCGAAAGGTGTGTCTCAAACCATGAAAGTGATAACACTTGGCCACGTCACACCGATTTCTAAATGGGTTGAATGAAGTATAAAATCCTCAATGACTTTACCTGCACAAAATGGACAAATGAACTGATGAGAGTTATGCTTATTGCCTCCCAAATTATCAACCTCTTTTACATCTAATGCTTTATCCATTTATAATCAACTAGTGACTTTGAAAATGCTCCCCACTTACTTTTGCAGATGTTTCACTATCTCAATTAGATGATAAACTCCTCCAAGTCATAGTCTATACCTGCTCTGCTTTTGCTTCCATTTCTTATTACTACTTTGTCCCTTGGCCCACTCGCTGCCCCACTACAACCACTCATAGTCAGAGCACCTAGAACATGGGTAGACTCAGTAAATATCCATGACTTGAACCTAAGTTGTAGCATTTTTTTCCCTAATTTTTATATTCACATTTTCTTCACTGTGTCTTATAGCCTCAGAGTTGTTTTTTCTTTTTTAAATCCAGTTCTGCTGTCTCAATAACTGTTCTGATTGACTCCACTCTTATCAAAACGTGCAATCAGAAAAATCTTCACCTTTCATTCCTAATTATATTCTAAAAAGAATCTTAAATTTCCAAACCTATTTTCCTTTTACCCTTAGCCTTATAAAATTTTTATTATTTGAGAATACAGTGAAAAAACCCTGGACTAGGAGTAAAAAGACATTAGTCTTGTTTCTGTCTTCTTGGTGCTAGAGTAGTCTCAGTAACCATATTCATGGACTGATAAGTGAATTAGTTAACTGAGTGAATGAGTATCACAATTTATTAATCTACCTATGACAAATCACATGGTCTTTTGGAAACTTGGTTCCCTCATCTATGTAATAAAAGTGTTATAATCTATAATCTTAAAATTAAGAGAAATATTCCAAAAGAAATGAAGCCATTATCTCAGAGGGAGATCTATATGCCTCATTTATCACAACATAATTCACAATAGCCAAGGTATAGAAGCAATATAAGCATCTGCCAAAGATGAATGGATGAAGAAAATATGCAATCATACACAAGGGGATATTATTCAGCCTTTAAAAAGAAGGAAATCCTATCATTTACAACAACATGGATGAACCTGCTAAGTGAAATAAGCCAGACAGAGAGACAAATACTGCATGGTAACACTTACATGTAGAATCTTAAAAATAAAAGTTGAACTCATAGAAACAGAGAGTAGAAAAGTAGTTGCCAGGAGCTGTGGAGTGAGAAAAATATGCAGAGAAACAAACTTTCAGTTATAAGGTGAATAAGGTCTGAGGATCTAACATAATAGCATGGTGACTGTAGTTGATGATACTGTATTGTTTAATATTTGCTAAGAAAATTATAACTTAAATATTCTCAATAACAAAAACAGTAACTATTATATGAGATAATGAATGTGTTAGGCAATTCAAAGGGAATAATCTTTTCACGGTGTATACGTACATCAAGTCATCACACTGTACACTTTAAATATCTTGTGCTTAGTTGTTCAGTCGTGTCTGATTCCCTGGGAGTTCATGGACTCTAGCCCACCAAGCTCCTCTATCCATGGAATTCTCCAGGCAAGAATACTATAGCAGGTTGCCATTTCCTCCTCTGGAGGATCTCCCACCCCAGGGATCAAACTCACCTCTCTTGCATTTTCTGCATTGGCAGGCAGATTCTTTACTATTAGTGCCACCTGGGAAGCCCTTAAAAATGTTACAACTGTATTTGTCAGTTATCCCTCAATTTTTAAAAAGAGTACATATTTTTAAAAGTAAGAGAAATATTAGGTACTTACACTGTACCAGGTATTTTAAAATACATAAAGAGCTGCAAATATACAGATAATGGATATAGATACAGTTTAGCCATTACCACCCTAACCCTAACCCTAGCCCCATTTTGCATGGGAAGAAAACTGAAATTCACTGAAACTATGTAACTGGCTGAAAGCCACACCGTGAGACAGTGGTAGAACTGATTTTTTAATCTCAGATCTACGTGTCTCCAACATCAGTGTTCTGACCCAGCTGTCATACTACTTCGCTTTATTTTCCTAAATTCTCTATCTCTGTAAGAACTCCATCTTGCCAGTCTGTAGTTAATTTAGATAAAGAATGCCCTAAATCTTAGTAACTTCAGATATGTGTCAGTATCTTTAAAGAAGGCATGCCATTCAGAATAGATAGGGGCTCTTTCCTATAATTAACAGACCAAAGGAATAGTTGTGTTACAAGGGACACAGATAGGTATCTCAATTTAAAAAAACAAAACTCACATACCTTCTCGGTGTTCATTCATGGTGTGTGCTTTTTTGAATGACATTTAAAACTCTGCAGAGTAATACACCATGTTTCAGGAAATGCAAACAGAGCCTCCCCTTTCCTCTCTCTGATTTACTGGAAGTTCAATTATCCTAATAGTCTGACATATATCTGGATTTACAAGTAATCTCTTAAGAGTACCCTGCATCCATTTTGCTGTGCTCTGAAGATACCCATTTCTGTCTGCTAAAAGAGTGCAGTTCAGCAACTTCATTTATTTTAATGCTTTCTTCAACCTACAAACCAGAAGTTAGTGACAAGAGGGTAATTTAGACTGCAGATTCCTTAATCTTTTCTGCCTCTGCCCAATCAAATGTAGCTTTAAAAGAATGGTGGCTTTTTTTTTTTAACTTTAAGGAGAGGGCTCTATATGCCCCAATTATAACACTGTGATGATTTCATCATCATTTTCCAGACTCTGTTCGCTAGCTTGCATATTTTCCTTTTTATCACAATGAGTTTAGTAGCAGAAGGGAACCCTATTCTACTTCCTCAAAGAGGTGATCTCATGCAAAACTGTAACAAATTCCTTAAGATTTTCTATTAAAAATCTATCTTAAATGATAAGTGTTCATTATTGAAGGTTTTGTGGTCAGTTATCAGGAAATTACCCCGAAGCATAAGCCCAGGTATCTAAAACAAAACTGTTCTTTCTCTGGTCATCCTTCCCAGTTGCCTCAGTCTTAGCCGTCAGCAACTATACTTAGATTATTGATGTTTGGAATGGTGATCCAAGGACTTTGCAAGATCAAAATCATCAAGAAAGTCCAAGTGGCATTTGAAAATCATCCTCCTAATGACAGGAAAGCTAACTCACATATTTTAGAATGCCTATTTAATAACAAAGATTGAAATGAAATATAGTCATAGAACTCTTAACCAGAAATCCAACTAAATGGAAGCAACCCATTTACCAGGAAGTCTGGTTAATCGTATATTCTAGTGCATTTTGTACTTGAATTTACAAGGTCAGGAATATACAGCTATGCCCAAAGTTAATTTTGGGTTGATTCATGTATAAACAGGTATTACAGGAAAACCAGGCCAAGTGTTCCTGCAGAAAGTCGGTGGATTTTTGTGGCTGTTCTTCCCACATGGTGGGAGGCAGGAGGGGATGGAGGATAAAAGGAGACATAAAGGCCTCTGGGGTCAGATGCCACGTTGCATCAAGGTTCAGTTCCCAGTGTTCCACTTATTCAACCTGACTTCATCACAGCAGAGAACACAATGCCATTCGCCAGATGTAAATATTCCCTCTTGGAGCTGTCAGACATTTTTGGTGGTTCACCAGCCTGACCTTCAAAATCATGTACATGACATTTATCTCAAGCCTAAAAGTTTTATGCCAGAGAATTTAAACTGTGTGAGCATAGAAATAGCAGATTCTTACATCACAGTTCAAATTTTATTTAAAAAACAATAATAACAAAAATTTGTCACTTCATTTCTAAATCCTGGCAAGAGAAGGGAAGACAGAAAACATTGTCTTGTTTCACATTATTTCATGACATCAAATTGTACAAGTGAAAATTGAAGCTGGAGTCCTAAATAATTAAAATGAATTTATCTTTTCAAGAAAAATTATATAAGATTTAGTTTTTCACCATTTCAAATGAGGTAGGTTTTTTTTTCTGTGTTTTCCATTTATTTTGAGTTCTAAAAAGTATCTGAAAAACTCAGTCATAAAAGTGAAGTATTCAGTGATATTTTTTCTAAATACCTTGTGTTATAATGGTCAAAGCTGTCAGTTGTTCTTTTCTTTTCAGAACCATGAACTCTGAGTTAGCCTGTAAATAAGACAGACAGTTTTCTCTTAAGTGGTGCCATTCTGAGATAATAGGCTACCTTTTGTAAAAGTAAGCAATATAATACATTTGGCAAAAAAGAGAGAGAGAAAAGGAAAGAAAAAGACAAATTTACCTATACCTCAAGTGGTTAAAGTTAAGCCCTCCAGAAAATTTCTCCAGCTAGTTTGTCCTTTTCCAGCTCAGATTTGTCCTTCTTTAACTATGATTATACTTTGAAACAGGTCAACAGTAGACACATGAGCATTTTCTAAAGTTTTGTGATGGTTCATATGTGCTCTCTCCCTAAGCAGCCACATCCTAATAAAGAATTCTTCTCTTTTTCTCTGTTTACATCTTGCACAGAACTTGGCTGGTAAATATTTAAGAAGCATTTGCTGATTTATTACTTGCTCAAAACTGCACAGCTGCAGACACACAAGAAAATTGTTCTACAACAGAAGTGGGGGCTTTTTTGTCATATGACAAAGATGATCCACCCAGAGAAAAAGGTTCAAAGGCTAAGCGTGACTCTAAGGTGTACCTCTCCAGACACTAAAAGACTGTCACCGTGTTCTCTGAAGAGCCAAAAACAATGAGGTTTTAGTGACACTTGCACTTAACACCTGCAGGCCCATCCCACTAAGTGGGCCAGAGAATAAAGCAATTATCCAGGTGACTCATGGAAATAAGCCATTTTTAGCTGAAATAGCTAAGCCGTTCAGGCTAAAGTAGGCTGTTACCTGGGTCGTTCAAGCAAAAGCAGGTTGGTTTAAATTTTCTGGGAGTAGGAGGCGGGGTGGAGGCCAACAGAACTGAAAGATCAGCCAGGAGCTCTCCCACAGCCCTGGAATTGCTGCTTATGGTGTGACAGGCAGGCTTCAGGAACTACTGGGAAGGGGAAAGAACTTACGTTTTGGTGATCTCATCCTCTACTGCATGTGTACACCAATGTAGTCTTAATATGAAATGAGGAACTTCGGGTCTTAAGAAACTTTTTACCGTCATTGATTGGTGGGAAGAGAAACACTTGATCATACAGATCCTGACTCTTCAAGCACTGAAAAAGCACTTCACAGACATCAGTTCATCTAACAGTAGATTCTGACAGCAAAACCGTAGTAATGTTCCTGGTCCATGTAGAAATAACACTGAAGATCTGTGTCATTCACATTGTACACAATACTGTTTCCTGGCCATGTCACCTGAAGCACATGAGTCCTTTATGCATTCTACCGAAGAAGTGATCAATGCCTGCCATGTGGATGCTAGCCCAGAGCTCCCCCATCTGACATGTGCCCAAGAGCTTTGTTGAAAAGCTACTTCCCTCCACATCCAGACTATTTCCAGCCAGGGCCAGGGACCCTTTTGCTTTGTTGGCTCTTTGTAGTTTCATTGCTTCTACTTGTGTCTCAGTGGGATGTTCCATGTTTTATTTGCCTATTCTGCCCACTGCAGCTCTAAAACCATAGGCCCTGCCACAGAAACTATTGTACACTTTTGTGTTTTTCAGGCCACAGCAAGCTCAACTTCAGTGAAAATAGACAGAGAGTGATGAAACAGGGTGGAGTACAATAGATAAGATGCCCCAAGGAATAAGGACACTCAAACAACCTCCAGGGACATTTCTTAGCCATATATTAGTTTAACTGTAATTCCCCTTGAGCATTAGTGGTTCACAGTCCAGCCAGCCCTCTGTACCTATCATATCACATAGGATCAGAGGGCTGCCTGGACTGCAAACCCAAAACTTTTTTTTTTTTTTAATTTCAGAAAATTCCAAAAAGCAAAACTTTTTTAACTGCACCCCAGAAACTATCTACATGGCATTTACATTGTATTAGATACTATAATCTAGAGGTGATTTAAAGTATGTGGGAGGATATGAGTAGGTTATAAGCAAATGCTTTGCCATTTTACACAAGGGAATTGACCCAAGGAGGAGTCCTGGAACCACATTAATCCTGAGTGAAGACTGTGTAGACTCTGGAATCAGGTTAGGCAGGTGTAGAATTCTAGTTCTATTTACTGATGGAATGACTTTAGAAAAGCTTCTTTAATCTCTGTAAATCTCAATTTCTTCATCTCCAATATAAGCTTAAATATTAAAATAGCCTTACATAGTTGTTAAATCAGACAATACCTATAAAGCACTTAGCACAGGAATGGTAAAAAATAATAATAATAATAAGCTTTCTAACATGGTAGCTGTTTGATCACTGTCATCATCTTTTTCTTCTACTGCTTTAAGGATTGTCCAGCCTACTGCTTTTCATGAGTGATGCTTATTCCCCAGACCATCCCAAAGTGAAACATGATTAACATCTTTCCTCCTTCTTTCATAATCCCACATTAGATTCATGGAATGATCAACATATTCTAAGATATTTAACCAATATTTAATATTAAGAAAGCCAGGAATGAGTTGCCTTCAACATATTGCATGGGTTTTCATGTTTTTGGTATTTTGGTTCCCTTAAACACAGTCATAACCATTCATGAATTTGTATAGCTGGGCTTAGACTGAGGAAAGAGGCATCTTCAAAGAGAAGAAAAAAACAGACGCAAGTTGTATTGGACACTTAGTTCATGAATCAGGTTCAGGGATTTGAATTCAGGTTTTCAGAATAAGATAGAAGAGAATAAATTATAGCTGGTGGCAGCAGAGAAGAAAGAAATCCTGATGCACTAGACATAATGGCCATATTTCTTAAAACAAGAGTGAATCATGTCATTGTCTAAAAAGCACCACTGTACCTAACAAGCAAGAGAATATTTATAACAAAACTGTCCTGGAAAAGCTGGACTTAGTGGTTACTATCAGCTAGGACAACAAGTCTTGGAGAGTCCTTCATATATATTAGAATTTGGACTATTTGTTTCAAATATAGTATGAAATGCCTTTCTATGGGGCCTCCCTGTCTAATAGTGAATCCCTGCCTACCTTGAACTGAGCAAAATATCCAAGTAGCATTATCAGCCTTTGGAAACTTCACTACTCCCTTAGAACTGAAAAATCTCTGATACATGTTTTTTGGGTTTTGTCAGTATTTCCGGGCATTTTGAAATACTCACCTCAATTTCATCCTAGTTACATATCACTTTTTTTATTAAAAAAATAAAATTCTTGGGTTCCATTTCTGATATTTGATGTTTGGTCACTGATAAGAGATCTGGCATCTCTAAATCCCAAAGTGATAGGTAACTAAATTCAGATTTGCTATTTATAAATTCTTACCCATCACAATGGGTTAAGTTAATGGTTCAAGTTAAGGAGAATGTGGTCCTTCAATTACATACAAATTATCTTCTTTACTATCTGCAAATCAAATTAGAATAAAATTAAATTGAAAAATGTATGTCTTCAGTAAGGAAAAAAACATCCTGAAAAACAATTACTTCCATCATCAACAATAGTATGTTTTATTAAAATTCCATTAAGTTGCCTTGTTTATATTATCACTTTCCTCTGTGAAGTTTCTCAAAGACTCCTTCTTTCCTTTTGGTTGAGTTCATGATGCCCAGCGTGATTTACCCCCTTCCTAGCTCTCCAAACTTACTTCGTGCCCTTCTCCCCTGTTTGCCTTTCTCTAACCATGAAAGCCTCATTCAGTCTTCCAAAGATCTTTATCCCTTCCTACCCCAGGCCCTTTGCATGTGCAGATCATCTCAACTTGTGTGCTCCCCCTCCTGCCACTGTTTCTGTATTGCAAATGCTCCCACCTCTATAGACTCATCCTTCACAGTACTGCTGCTGCTGAGTTGTATCCAGCTGTTTGCAAACTCCTGGACTATACCCCTCCAGGCTCCTCCATCCATGGAATTTTCCAGACAAGAATACTGGAGTCAGTTGTCATTTCCTACTCCTAAGGATCTTCCTGACCTAAGGATTGAACCCACATCTCTTGTGTCTCCTGCTTTGGGAAGTAGATTCTTCACTACTCGCCACCTGGAAAGCCAATCCTTCATAGAACATGCTTATAATTGTAATTAATTCATTATTGAAGTGCTGTCTCTTTCCTGGCTGGATTTAATTGCCATGAGAATAGACACTGTAGCCTTCTTATCATAGCTCTATCTATCTTAATGAGAAAGCACACAGGATAGGTGCTCACTAAAAGTTGGCTGCTGGAATAACTACTACAGATTTTAGAAAAACTTCTCAAGTTATCACTTTATAGCTTCTTCCTGGCTTAACTAACACTGTTACAGGTCTTCCTAGAAGCTGGCAGTCTTCTGTAGGTTCTATAAAACTACTCAGAAAACAGTTAATGTCAATAGTCATTTTTTTAAGTCCTGAAGGAAATTAACAGTTTATAGTGGGCAGAAATGCCTTTACTCATATCTGCCTAAGACGAAAGTACCTAGTCTTTTCATTAAAATTCCTTACCCGTTTGTCTGTTAATTTCAACTAGAATTCTTTCCTAACCAAGCCTTTTGTAGATAAAAATACCTTCTCTTGAACCATATGGTTTTATCTTTATCTTCAAAAGGAAAATGCTAACAACTAAAAACCTGATTCTTTATCAAATTCTTATCCATTTTCCGTCTTTCATTCTTTTTAATTAGTGTGATGTCACTGATCAACTCTAGTGTCCCAGCAAATGCTGCAGACCAAGAACAGAAACTACTCTGCAATTGTCCAAATTATAGTGACCATCAGATAAAAGGTTTGCTATCTCCTGTTCTCTATTTTCAGGAGCCATAAATAACCTAGCACAAGCAGAGCTCCCCTCTGCAAGCACCACAATACATCCTGGAATTTTGAATAGAGGGAGAGCAGTCTTGCAGTTTCAGTAATACAAGTGGAAGGCAAATAAATTATCTTCTTAGCAATCCAAGTTGACCGGAGCACCATGACCAGCCAAGCCCCATCTTGGGCTGTGTTTCCTCCAGAAATGTCTTAGTATACAGTGCTGCCACTATCTGCTATCCATGTGTGGTTAACACTAAAACAGAGAGGTGAAACAGCATTTCTGTTTGTGTCTTATGAGACTTTTTGATAATTCACACAGTAATCAGATAATTCTCAAGCTGGCATGTCCTGAGATTTAAGACACAAGACCCATTCAAATAAAATAGGAAAGTTATCTGACTGTCCAAAGGGAGGAAGGCTGATACTGGTTTCCTTTGAGCTGTCCTGTGATTAAATGAAGTCTACAGCACAAGTGTCCTCGGGCCTTGGAGAGGGTTAGCTCAGGGAGCAGTACAGCTTACCCAGGATCAGCTGCCAAAGTGTGAGCTTGGACAGGGCCCCACTTCCCTTGTGACAGTAAAGAATGGAAAGTCTGGTCACACTGGAGATTGAGTTAAACTTGATTCAGATATTTAGGCTATGACTACCAGGATGCAGTGCAGTTAAAATAGAGTTAATTTGACTAATGTGTTCCCTCTGGCCCCAGGACCTCATCCCCCACCCCTCCCTAACACACACACACACACACACACCCTTTAAACTTGACCATCTCCTTCCTTTGCAGTCCTCTTTGACTCCATCTCCTGCCCTCAACTCTAGTTAACTCCTCGCCCTCTATGTTCCCTCAGTACCCTGTGCTAACCTCTGCCAAATGACTGACCATTTGGTTTTAATTACCTATTTGTTCATTTTTTTTCACCTTAAGAAGACCCACGAGCTGCTTAATGGCAAGAATCTTATTTTATTTCTCCGTGTATCCCTAGCACCTAGTTCTGTTCCTGGCCAATAATTATTTGATAAAATAATGAATTAAGAAGTTATACTAAAAGATTCCCTGTGGCTAAAAGGAGTCACAAAATGCAAGAACCAAGGAAAATCTTTATCTCCTTACTGTTATTCTGAAATACACAGACTAAAAGTACCAACTTTGAGATTTCCAGAACTGTCCTCAGAGCTAGTGCAATGCCTGAGGAGCACCACAGTTGGCTATGTGCAGTGACAAGTTAGAAATTAAGAGGAAAATCTTGTATCCAGAATACTGGATACCCCACTTCAACTTAACTTTTTGAGGATGCTGTCACTTCTCTCTAGTCCTGGCATGGGAAAGCTTGCTCCCCTGTAACCAACACACCTGTCATGTCGAGGAGACAGAAAATGTGTTCTTCTTCCTCACAGTGGCCTTCCTGCCTTGTTCTGCCAAATGTACTGCTTCTTTGAAACCCTCCATCTAATGAGCTTGCTCTCTTACCACGCCATCCATCATCTACTGATATCCATTGCTCCACCCAATATTGATTGAGGATATTGAAACTTGGCTTACAATCTTTCTCTTCCTGTAATTCCCCACCCATTATCTTAGGCAACTCCACTACCCACACTAAAAAATCATTTTAACTTGTTATTGCTTGACCTCCTCTGATCCAGTGTTTGTATCTAAGCATCAGAGTCTCAGTTCTTTGGCTCACTTACCCTACAGGCTGATCTCCCCTGTGTAGGGTACCGATTAGAAAAGGGGAGGATGGATGAAGACAGGGGTTTGACTTAGGCTGAGAACC
Source organism: Dama dama (assembly GCF_033118175.1). Lineage (NCBI taxonomy): Eukaryota > Metazoa > Chordata > Mammalia > Artiodactyla > Cervidae > Dama > Dama dama. The sequence goes on along the minus strand of NC_083683.1, from coordinate 36,756,050 downwards.
CTGAGCTAAAGAGAAACTGTGACCCATGTAACATGGTAACTCATCTTGGACAAGCAAGAGCAAGACAGTAAGGATGAATCCACAATATCAAGCACAGCAAAGGAAAGTAAAATTAGTCTGATGGGTAGAATCTAGAATCAAAGTGTTTAGTACTCTCATAGCTGCTTAAAAGGACCCTGTAGTTATTGGTTCATCTTCCTCTCACATTTCCCCATCTAATCCTCATCGCCACCATTGGAAACAAGCCTGACTGCCAGATCTGTTCCAGGTCTTGTGTAGTACAAATGAAAGGAAAGAAAGGTCTGGGGAGACTAGAGGAGGAAAGGAATGAGTTGACGCAGTCAGGAGCTGTGCTTCGTCACTCAGTGATGTCCGACCCTGTGTGACCCCATGGGCTGTAGCCCACCAGGCTCCTCTGTCCGTGGGATTCTCTAGGCAAGAATACTAGAGTGGGTTGCCATGCCCTCCTCCAGGGGATCTTCCCAACCCAGGGATCAGACCCACGTCTCCCACATTGCAGGCAGGTTCTTTCCTGTCTGAGTCACCAGGGAAACCCAGTTAGGAGCTGGGGGAGAGTAATAGGAGGACATCATGAGGACAGGCTCCCCAGGACTAGAGTAATGCAGAGAGGAATGGGAGCTGGAGATAGGAGGCCCTGACTCTACAATTACAAAGGAAAGAGGACAATTCCAAAGTCAGATCCCACTTATAGCTTCCAAGAAATAGAAATGGAACTCCTTAGTGTGTGTGTGGACTTGCACACATGCGCATCTGTGCACGGGCACAGAAACTATAGTCTCAATTGAATTACTTCGGAATTCAGTGTGAGTGGTTGGTAATAAGAGAGTGGACCAACTGAGCAAGGACATTTAGGATGCCTGGAATCCTATGAATGCTACTGACTAGCCCCTGAGTGAGCAGAGAGCTGTGGAGGCACAGAACCAAGATGGGCAGCCTTGAACTCCCACTATTGCTGGCGTGCAGCGTGCCAGTTCCTAACCTGGATCAACCCAACCATCTGTTTCTGTGGGCCTGCTCCCAAGCTACCAAATGCAGTCGGAGGAAATTGGCTCTAAAACCAATTTATCATTTTCAAGCTCAGCTGGACTGTCAGTGCTGCTCAGCAGTTCTTTTACTTACCCATGATTGGTTCCCTTTCTCATTTTCAATAGCAGCTGTGCCAATGTCTTATCATTCTTTTTCAGGGCTCCAATCCATACTCTCCATTCATGTGTGCATTCAGCCAGTCATTTATTGAGCACTTACTATAATCCAAACCCTTTCTAGGGGCTTGTGGAAGACAAAAAAATGGTCACAAATTCATTGAAGTTTCCCTCCCTCAAAAATATGGGGCCGATTTTCCTACCCCATCGTGCTATTTGATCTGCTTTGCTGACTAGAATAGAGCAGAAATAATGTGGAAGTACTTTCAGACGAGATCTCAAGAGTCCCTGCAGCTACCTCTCACCCTCCTGGAACCCTGAGACCATCCTGCTCTGAAAAGCCCTAATCTAGTCTCCATGAGGTTGAAAGACCGCAAGGATAGAAGCATCTAGTCAGTTCAGCCATTGCAGCTCAGCCCAGCTACCAACCAGCCCACCAGCTGAAGGCAGCTATGAGGAAGCCCTCTGGTCTTTCTCCATTTCCTTCTCTCTCTGCTTGAAAGAAGCCAATTGTTCCCAGATTTCATCTCTTTCATTAATGATCATGGCAGCTGATAGTAGCCAATGCACACTCTTACTTTGATTCTTCAAATCTGCCTCCAACCTGCTCTTCTGTATCAATCGACTCCACTACTCATCACATTCATCAAGCCTGTGCATGATCCAGGCCTCTGGATTGCTCATTATTTTCTAGAGATGCCCTATTTGTATGTTCCCAGTGCCCTTGCCTTTGCTCATCATTGATGATTAAAACTCCAGATGTATTTTCAAGGTTCTGCTTAAGTATATGTTTTTGTGAAGTCCACAACCTTATCCATCCAAAAACTTCTGTCAAAGTAAGTGTCTTCTTCCTCTGTTGTCTCAGAGTAGTTTTTTAAATCCTAGTAGAATGTTACACTGTTTTTTTTTTCTTTTTTACACAGAGTGAAGTAAGTCAGAAAGAGAAAGACAAATATTGTGTGTTAACGCATGCATATGAAATCTAAAAAGATGGTACTGATGAACCTGTTTGCAGGGCAGCAATGAAAACGCAGACAGAGAACAGACTTGTGGACACAGTGGGAAGAGCAGAGAGCAGGACGGATTGAGAGAATAGCATGGAAACATATAGATTCAGTTCAGTTCAGTCACTCCGTCATGTCTGACTCTTTGCGACCCCATGAACTGCAGCACGCCAGGCCTCCCTGTGCATCACCAACTCCCAGAGTTCCCCCAAACTCATGTCCTTTGAGTCGATGATGACATCCAACCATCTCATCCTCTGTCGTCCCCTTCTCCTCCTGCCCTCAATCTTTCCCAGCATCAGGGTCTTTTCAAATGAGTCCGCTCTTCACATATATATTACATATGTAAAACAGATAGCCAGTGAGAATTTGCTGTGTAAAACAGGGCGCTCAACCTAGTGCTCTGTAACATTGTTTTATAATCACAGTTTACGTAATTTTGTCACCCAGTCTGCATCTCTTTAGTTACTAGAGAATGGTAATTTGGGATCACAGATGTCTGGTATGTAATATAGAACATAGTGGGGCTTAATGTTTATTATAATTAACCATATACATACAAAGCTAACAGTATTCTAGTCAGTTGAATAATTCTGCGCACCCACATCTCACTAATCATCACTGCCAAATGAAGTATACCACAGTCTCCTGTGATATTAACTCAACCCAGAAAGACCAAGCTAGCCATGGGATCATCAGATCATTTTACACCGAGAGTGCCATTTTAATTTGTTCAGAGCACTGAAAGGGAGAAGTTCTTAATACACAGATTGCATAAAAGATCTAATGCACTCTGTTTCCAAAGAGCAGGCACTTTATTTTCTTCTTGCCACCAAGAGAAGACTCATTATCTAATTTTGTGCATCAGTCTTAAAGTTTTTTATAAATACAGACCATTACTTTAAAAGGACATCTTTTGGTAGCTGTTTAGAACTACCTCATTTAAATGCATGAAATCCTGAAAATGTAATACATTTTCAATTCATGAAATCATTGAAAAATGCACAGAAGCTAGAAAAATTGATATCTCTTAGAAGATTCTAGTTCACATTGCTTTATATTTCTGCTTATAGCACAAAGCTCTTGAGAAACATAATCTTATTTTGTGAAGGTTACAGATATGTATGTAAAATATTCTATTACATGCCTTTTATTTTCCACTCATATTTATTTTTATGATATTTCAAATCTTAAGCATTTAACATATGCTTTCGGTGGTGTTTTTACATTTTTTTCCCCTTAGATTTGTGGCTTGTTAAAGCTAGAATGAAGCTGAAGACATATAGCCCAATTCCTTTATAGTGTTGAAATTCAGGAAGGTCAAGTGACTTACCCAAGTTTACAGAGTAAGAAAATGGTGAGGTTAACAAGGTCTCCTGAGCCCTGTAAAAATGGAAGCAATATAGAAAAACTAATGTTTAACTAAGAGGTTATAGGATCTCTGAATTCCACTCTCAGATCAATTAGACATTTTTTCATTTGTAAGAGATTGGGAGAAAATGTAATCCTGCTTTTTCTAAACTGACAGAGTACCACACAGTGCATATCAACTCTAATTCTGCCAGAGAATCTGTGACTTTTAAAATTCCTCTTCTTGGTCAGTCTGATTAGAGGTTTATTTTATATTTCAACACAGTTTGCTTCTACACACACACACGTGTGCACACATATTCAGTAGCCTAGGTTTAACTGGAAGATGCCTACTTAACTCATGTGTGTGCCTAACCTACAGTAATGAAAATCTTAACCATGCCTGAATCCCTCAGATGCATCAGTCACTTTTTTCGTGGTGATTTAATTGCTTCCTTCCATTTAATTACTTTGCGGATTAACTGTGGCAAATGTATTCCAATAACAGGTTAATTTACAAAGAGCAGGAAGCGTTCCTCACAGTCCCAGGGGAACTTTAGCGCTTCCGACTGTAACTCTTCAAGACAGGTCTCATGTTTCTTTTAGCCCTTAAGCCATGTGTGTCACCTTGTTTGGGTGTAAAAAAAAAAATGTCATGGGATGCACTGTTTACATGCTAGCATTGTACACAATCTCTGGCAGGAGCAAAGATGGCTCTTCTTAATCCCAGCCATACAGGAAGCCGTTTCTTTCCAAATCAAGTCGTTAATGCTAAACAAGCAAACCATGCAGCCAAGACAAAAATCAATTTGCAAAAAAGGGAAGCTTTTTTTTTCCCAGACACTCCAGCAGTCACCGGAGAATGATGCTTTTACAGATCTAATGCTTGAGAGCATTACAGTATTAGGTTAGGTTGATCCTATTTTTCTAGTTGGATTTATTTTATTTGAGAGTCAAGATGATTAGTAGTACTGAATACTACCAGCATTGTTTTCACTACCAGAAGAAATACTTTTCCTTCTGAATAATAAGCATAGAATTCAGGCCAGTGACCTTTATTTGACCTGCAGGCCACTTGTGTCTGGGCATCTTCCAATGGCTAGAGGCTCCGTAACAGTGGTCCCCAAACTCTGTCACACATTAGAATTGCCTGAAGAGCTTTTAAAAATCCAGATGCCCAGGCTGCACTGGTCCCAATTAAATCAAAATATCTGGTGAGTGAAGCCAAGCATTAGTACATTTTTGGTCTTTTTTTAAATTTTTATTGAAGTATAGCTAATTTACAATGTTGTGTTATTTTCTGCTGAGAAGCAAAGTGACTCAGTTATGCATATATGTGTATTCTTTTTATATTATTTTTCATTATGGTTTATCCCATAATAGTTTATCCCAAGATATTGAATATAGTTCCCTGTGCTATACAGTAGGACCTTGTTGTTATCCTGTTTATATGTAATAGTTTGCATCTGCTAACCTCAACCTCCCAATCCCATTAGAATTTTTAATAAATCTTTAGATGATTGCAAAGAGCAGAAAAGTTTGGAAACTACTGTTCATGATATTTCTGACTCATAGTTCTTTCCAGTAGATAAAGTCTCAGAACAAATTTGTGTGTGGAATTTCCTTCTCTGTCCTGACTTCTACTTTTGTAAAAACAAGAAATCTTAAAGATGTATGTAGTTGGAGGATATGTTTATTAAAATAGAGGAAAATTAATGTTCATATTATGAGCTAGGAAGCAGTTTATACCCTTAGATATACCTATTTTAATTTATGAATCTATTTTAAAGATGAAATATGCAGATATGTGTATATAGATGTGCAAGCAGTGTTAAACATAATTTTAAAATATTTAAATAAATGTTTTTACTAAGGTATCATAACTTAATGAATTATGAAGCAACTACATGAAAAACATTGTGCTTTCATTCAATATTTTTCATTAAATAAGAAAATCTTTCCAATATGTTATAAAAGTTTGACCCAGATATATATATCCATATATAAAAATATTCTCTATATATCAAATATATGTCCATATATGTGCATGTGTGTGCATAAAATATTTGAAAGTATGTACATGGACAAATATGCCTAAATGCAAAAAGGTAGGTCTGGAAGGTCACACTTTAAACTGCAAGCAGTGTTTACTCTGGACAGGTTAGTAGGGCTGGGTGAAGGAAGACTTTCTCTTTGTATTGCATGTACTTTTTTATTGTTTGTGATTTTACAATGCTATGATGTGCATCATTAAAATTTTAAAATTAAACAGAATTTAAAAAACAGAAAAGTAAACTCTGATATATATGGAGAAAAAAAGTTCAACAGAATGTAAATATATCTGAGTTAGCCATATTGGATGGCATCACCAACTCGATGGACATGAGCCTGAGCAAGTTCCAGGAGTTGGTGATGGACAGGCAAGCCTGGTATACTGCAGTCCATGGGGTCGCAAAGAGTCAGACACAACTGAGTGACTGAACTGAACTGAACTGAACTGAGCCATATATGTGGTTTTTTTCCCCTTTGATACACTTTCTAGGAATTTTTCCCCACTTTTTTACTAAACATCTAGTATAGTTAGAAAAATTAAAAATGTTAAACCTTAGGAATAGAGTATTAGATAAATTGATCCTCAGATTTGATAGGCTTAATTCACATTGCAAAGACATTCTCACCTTGCTGAACAGGTGAGGAATGATATTTGTATCTCATTTAGTTTTTACACTAACGAGTTTAAAAGCCCTTTAGAAAACACTATTCAGACCTTGCTTACTCCATTATCATTTCATATTGTCTTTAATCTATTTCAAGGTGCCTTTAACAGAGCGTTACTCTGTGTGCTTAGCAGTTTAAAAAAGAGGAGGTAAAGTTCTAACTTTATTTTGCCAACAAGAGATATCAGCATATTTCATATCATCTAGATAGTCCCACAGCTGAAGCTTAAAGATTCTTCACATGGGGAAAATCATAACTAACACAAGTGCCCACCAAAAAAGGGAAGTGTAAATTATACCATAACTGTTTAACCAGGAAACTAAATGAACAGTAATCTACATGTGAACTAAGTGGGGTAAATGAAGAACAGCAAACATGGAGGGTAAAATCAGAGAAATCGAGCAAAAGAAGGTCTAGAAACTTTTAAGACAAGTAAAGTCATTCATTTGGAACTTATTGGTATAATTTCTATCAGCGAAACTTGAAGACTTTTTCAATAAGGCTGGTTTGAGGAGGTAAAAGTCCTTTGGTTTGTTTGCAAATTTACTTAAAACTTCCCAAGAAGGAAGGGATAAAATTAGCCAAGAAGTCAAACACCCCCGCCCCTCAGTCTGTAACAGAGGTTTGGAAATTCCTTGAAAGTTACTAAGGATGAAGATTGGGTTTGGTGAGAAAATATAAACAAAAAATTAGAGAAAAAATATTACACCAAAAAGCAGATGAATCTTTAGGGCTTCATGTGCGTGCCATTTTTGCTGAACTAGAAATCCCAAGAAAATTGATCACTGAATCCTGTGTCCCCAAATAACTTATTTTCACTAATGATCTGAATGCGTATAATATTTTTGGGTTTTGGCTATATTGCATGGTTTGAGGATTGATCTTATTTCCCCAACCAGGGGTCGAACCCAGGCCATGGCAATGTGAAAGCGCCTAGTCCTAACCACTGGACCACCAAGGAATTCCCATGAATGTAAATAAAAATAATTAAATATATAAGGCACAGTCTACTTCTATATGGCTGCTATAATTAACCCAGAAAATGTTAGTGACTCGACACCATGGAAATGATTTCCTTGTTCATGAGTAGGTTCAATGCAGGATCAATGCAGGTGCTAGAGGGATGGCCTTCCAACCAGTGATTCAGGGCCCCAGACTCCTGTCATCTTATAGCCAAATCCTCTCCTGTGGCCTAGAAATATTTTGCTTCCACTAGTAAAGAGTGAAAGAGTAGGCAGAGAAGAAAAAGACATCACTTCTGCTCACGTTCCATTAGCAAGAACTGAACACAAGTCTTCCCTGAGGTGTAGCTGCCTCCTGGGCAGGCACATCCTCACAACACTGCCTTATTAAAGAAGGGGAGCACAGATCTTTGAATGACAGTGAGCAAGTCGTCTGGACCACAAATGCTATTTCAAATATCAGTAATGGTCTTATCAGAGGTCCACTTCTCAATGGCCTAATCTGAATATATTTCCAGTTGTACCAATTTGCTCTAGCTTATAATTGTTCTCCAGATAGAACAAATATGCATGCTTCTAGTTCCCAACTAGGCAATCAGAGTAGGGACAACCTTTTCTTAAATTTTTAAAAAATTCTTTCCTACTCAAAATTCTGAAAGAGCCACAGTTATGCTCAACTAATGGTGACTCTGGATAAACTGTATTAATTTCCATCTTCACCCCAGTCTGAGAGAAATGGAGCAGCTTCTGTTTTCTCTCATACTGCCCACAGGCTCTGAATGAATTATTAGGGTACTTTCACTTTGTAAGACGAACTAATAGCTCCTAAGTAATAAGCCAACCTAGTTTTAAGGTACGTAGGTTTTAAGTTTAATTTAGACTTTTTCCATTGTCATTTGTGTCTTATCCTCTTCATTTCATCTTTCTTTGATGCAACACTTGCTTCTTTCAGCATTTTACTCCCATTCTCATCAATTTTTTGTTGAACAGTGTACATTTTTTAATCTCTTTCATGGCAGACTCATGTATCACCCAGGGTTAGTTGTTACATTTAACTAATATTTTGCAATAAATGATATATGGTTAATGACAAGTCATTTACTTCATTTCCAAAATTCTGAAGTGGCAACTATCTCTTGCTTTGTGGAATTATTAACCTAGTTTGGTGATTTACATTCTTTATATTTTAATAAAAATAACATCTGTATTTAAGATTTTCCTTAATTATAATAATCTCACCAGTCATTTCATACGTGTAGAAATAGGCTTTATAGCTTTTCCTTTCCTCCCCATTACTGCCCATAAGTCAGATGCTACCTGTCACAAATTCCCAATAAACACGAACATGCCCCCAGGGACTGCTGCTGGGCAAAGAGAGTAGAAATGGGTCTGGGCAGACCAATCACTGTTGCTGTAAAATCACGTGCCCTCCTGAGGGTGAGTCACATATTAAGACCAGTCTGTTTTTGTGTCTTTACTCTTATAGCCTAGATGAATCTCATGTAACTTTATTATAATCATGTGAACCCTGTTGTCTAAGTCCATTATCATACAGTGTTGTTAAGATAGAACTCCTTTGGTGATATGAAAAATATCTAAAAATATTGTCTTTGAATGGCAACCAAAAAATATATAAAATAGCTTTCTATTTTTGTAAGACAGCCAACTGTTCTTTATTATGATCCCTCCCATTCCTTACTAGTAGCTAAGAAAATTCAATATCTAGATGTTTCTTTGATCTGTTCTGCCTTACGTCTTCTAGACAGAGCTGCAAGCTTTTCTCAGTTGTGTCTGAGAGAGAGGAAAAGGAAGAGAAAAACTGTGATCTGTACACGTGCTCTTAAGTGGCACAATCAAAGCTTTGGTACTGCTTTATTTATTATAGAACTCAGTAACAGATCTATTATGTCTTTTAATATACCTGTAATATACCCCTATCCAAAGCCAGGGGGGCTTCCTGGTAGCTCACGTGATAAAGAATCTGCCTACCATGCAGGAGACCTGGGTTTAATTCCTGGGTCAAGAAGACCCCTTGAAGAAGGGAATGGCAACCCACTCCAGTATTCTTGCCTGGAAAATCCCATGGACAGAGGAGCCTGGTGGGCTATAGCCCCATGGGGTCACAAAGAGTTGGACACGACTGAGTAATTAACTCGTTCACGCATTCATCCAAAGCCATGTTATGGTCACTATCGACTACAGTATTCTTAAAAGTTCATCCCCATTAACAAATGTGTAATCATCACCTCTGATGTGTAAGGCATTGGGTGAGGTAACTGAGTGGCAGTGGGTATGGAGAAGACACAAAGAAAACAAAACTCCTTTATTTTAGCAACCTGAATTTTAGGGTTAACAGTGAATGTGTAATCTGAACATTGTTCTACCTATTAAAATAACTGCAGCTGCAAGAAATCTTGATTCTTCAAGGCTTTTGCTATCTATTGCCTTCTTATCAAGGCCACCAATGCTGATGTCCTTGATCAATTGCAGAGTTTCAAGGTTTGAGGTTGCAATTACCTGTAACTTGAACCACTCGAATAAGACCTCACATTCTTACCAAACTTTTCTCATCTTAGTCTAAAATCATATATAACTGCATCTATATAATTTTGTTCAAGCTATTCTACATAGTGCCCTCTTTTCTCTGGTTCTCCTCCTTCAGGATATATATATCATGAGGAGTTTTAGTCTGGTTAAATTTTTTACTGTAGAAATATCATCATCTTTTCTGACCTATTTATATAGACTGCAATGACACTGTAATAGAAGTCTCTATTCTTAACAGCAGTAGAGTATTACCCACTCATAATACTAATAAACATTTTTGCTAAATATAAAATCAGTTCTGTTATCATGCAGTTAGAGCCATCACTTTATAGATTCATTTGCTGGGTAGAACATTTCCGGGGACTGCTGTTTATTGCTGATAAATATAGCTTGCTTATTTAAGCTCTTTACCTTTTTCTAACCCTGCTGAGAGATCTTCTGAAGCAAGAAGCTTTAGAATGACATAGGTAGGTAATGTGCTGAGAGCATCGGACAACCTCTTATTGGAGGCACCATGATCAGATAATAAAGCAACCACCGTAACTCAAGGTCAAATGATCCTTAATCTAAAAACAATCTCTAAATGACATAAGAAGGGCTTTAACCTTAACATTTGAGGCCCTATTTTATCTCCCTGCAGAGTAAAGTCAATAATATAAGAATCATAAACCGAGCAGGATTGCAAATCCTCTTATCCTACCTGTTAGAAATCAAGCAAGTGGGGAAAAGCATTGTTTCACTAATGCAAAGACATTAAAAAAATAGTTCATAAGATGATTGTTTAATATAAGCAGTGGTCAAATAATGTTATTTGATGGGAAATTTTTTCTCTGCTTGCTTCCTGAATTCACTATTTAACATTCTAGAAAGTCATTCTGTTGGAAAAAAAGTCCAAGATATGCAAAAATAAAATTAGGCTTATTAATCACTTTGCAATTAGACAACTTGAGAAAACTTTTTATTCAAAGCGAATCTTAACTCTACCCCATACCTTGTGTATCCAGAATCTAAAACAGAAATTAAATTCAACAATTCATATTTCTGTATTGAGTTTTATGCTTCGGAATACTTATATTCATACTTATTCCTCCAACAAAAGGGATGAAGCAGTCATTTGGATAATTTTTTAATCGGATTTTAATTTTATTTTATTAGAGAAAAGATTTGTGGAGTAACGCTTCTGAAACTTTAATAGGCACACAAGTCACCTAGAGACCTTGATAAAATGCGGGTTCTAATTCAGCAGATTTGGGGTGGGGCCTGAGATTCTGCAATTCTAACAAGCAACTGTGTATGTGGATGCTCAGTCGCTTCAGCTGTATCCAACTCTTTGCCACCCCATGGACTGTAGCCCACCAGGCTCCTCTGTTAATGGAATTCTCCAGGCGAGAATACTGGAGCGGGTTGCCATGCCCTCCTCCAGGGGATCTTCCTGACACAGGAATTGAACTCGTGTCTCCTATGTCTCAGGGTGCCAATTCTGATAGTCCAAGGCCCATGCTTTGAGTGGTAAGATCACATAGATTTGTGTTATTCCTGCACAATATTCAAAGAGAAGGTGAAGGGAGACTAAAAGTGAAGATGGATTTTCGGGAAGTTCTCGTTCTTTGCTTTCCTTTGCACACATACATATGCCTAACATTTTTAAAAAAGCAAACAGAGAGTACATGTTTTGTCCTTTGTAAAACACAATACAAATGCAGAATTAGCACTATTATGGTGTATACTAAACTTTGCATCAACATCTAATGCACTTCTTATTAATTCATGGACTACTAATTTAAACTTCCCACTTTGATCGGTCATGAAGTAAACAGCTCTCAGGTTGTTGAGGAAATATAAATGTAAATGTAACCAATCAAAATATTCAGTTAGGTTCCACTGAATAGTTTATAAATAATAGTGTAAAAAGATTATTTTATATTAGAAATGCACTGAAAGTAGCATTTTTCTTTGTTGAGCTCAGAAATTAACATATTTACTTGAAATGCTGGCTCAGCCCTTGGACAGGTTCCTTGACTTCACTGAGGAGTTCAAACTATGTTAAATCTTTTAATAAAGCTCTGGGGGAAATTCCACTGCCATATGATGAAATTCCATTACGTATTACTTATTTTTGGCTCTCCAACTGATAATAAAACATATCAAATGGCATTTCCCTTTATTTTTTCCTGAAATTTGGTGCTGGTGCTACTATTTATGTATTCTTCAAGGGGAGTGTTTCTGCTTAAAAGTATTTTTAATTTTATTTTTCAAGAAGTACTAAAATATGTAAATTTTGTTATTGTAATGACATCATAGTATATTAAAAATTATGAATTAGCAAGTATCCTGCTTAATGATTTCCATAAATATTCTGCCATGTATAGTGTTAAAATGCCAAGAGATACCTTTATGGCAGAAAAGATTTATTTTCTAAACATCCTCCACATAGTTAGTATCTAGTAAATATTTATGTATGAACTGTAGCCTGATTCTTTGATGGCTGAGCAAGAACTGCTGCAATGAGTCTGGACTTTCAATTTTAAAAGAAGGAAAAATGTACATTAAAAAAATAGACTACTTTATTCCTATCAAATACCTATCACAAAGCATGCCTTTAATAGGTGTTTGATGATCATGGTACTGATTATAATTTAACATTTGTAGAAAGTTTTACCGTTAAAAATAATTTCACTCACAGAACCCTGATAAATATGTGAGAAGCAGAGATATACGGCCCAGATCCCTCTTAGAGCAATGACATTTTGCCCCCCTCAGGCATCAGATCAGTGATATCTTTTGAAAAATGGCCTACATCCAGTGACACATAGAGGCAGAGGTATTGCTACAGACTAAATGTTTCTGTCCCCCATTCCTATGGTGAAACCTAACCCCGAACGTGATCATACTTGGCCGTGGGGTCTTTGGGAGGTACTTAGGTCATGAAGTTGGAGCCCTCATTAATGAGATTAATACCCTCATAATAGAGACCCCACAGAACTCCCTAGCCCTCCTGGCTGTAGTCCACTAGGCTCCCTCTGTCCATGAGGACACAGCAAGAAGACAGCTGTCTTTGCCTCAGGAAATTAGCCCTCACCAGACACTGAATCATCTGGCACCCTGATCTTGGACTTCTAGCCTCTAGAGCGATGAGAAATAAATCTTTATGTTTTAAGCCACCAAGTCTTGGCATTTTTGTTATGGCAGCCCCAAATGACAAAGACAGGTTTAAAGGTCCAAGGCACTTTGGATCAATGAAGGGCCACCTCAAGCTTGATTTTGCCCTTTACCTAATTCTGATTTTATAACCCTTGTTTTCATAGGAGTTAATCCCAAGAGTCTCCCCAACCTGGCACAATAGGCATTGTCATCTTTGTCTTATAGATTAGGAAACAAAGGCTCAAAGATGAGCAATGAATTGCCTGGGTTTGGCAGTTTAGTCAAATCATGAGCTGAGTCCTACTCATTGCAAATCTTATTTCCTCTACCATGGGACTCTCGTCTCTCTGGCCTGTCAGATCTTTGAAATAGATTTTATCTACACTTCTGGAGATGCACTGAGCTAAAGCAGTTTGTTGTTTGGTCTCTTTAGTCATGTCTGACTCTTTTGTGACCCTGTGGACTGTAGCCCTCCAGGCTCCTCTGTCCATGGGATTTCTCAGGCAAGAATGGGTTTCCATTTCCTTCTCCAGGGAATCTTCTCGACCCAGGGATCAAGCCCCTGTCTCCTACATTGGCAGGTGGATTCTTTACCACTGAGCCACCCCAAAGCGTCTTGAAGTCCCTTTAGCTATCTTCCGAATGTTTGGTGCCAGACATTCCTTTTCTCCACCTCAAGAAGTGCAATGGAAACTAGAACACACTTAACACTGTCTATTCTCAGGCTTGCTGCTCTAAAACTCATATCAAATTCAGAATGCCCTGGCACCCCAGTCCCTTGTCTGGAAGAAAGGGTCAATATTGAGACAGAAGAGTCTAGGGCAGGGCCAAAGATAGGCATAAACCAGTGGAAAGCCAGGATTCACAAAAAAGGGCAAAGATGGAGTTAGAGCAAGGGAAATGTCAGGGCAGGGAATGGGCAGGAAAACAGAGACAAAGACGCAAGAGAGGGCAGAAGTAGAGGCATTCCTTCCCAGGTTTCTGCAGCTGCTCTGTCTGCGAGCCCTCAGCCCTAGGAGATACTGGATGTGCTTCAGAAAGATCTGCCTGTTTACTGATTAACCAGTTTGCTCTTCTCCAGCTATCCTGCTTTAGCCCCGGGGAATGGGAGAGTCCTTAAAAGCTTGACATGGAGCATGTTCTATAGCTGTGAATAGCTCTGAGTGTGTCATAGTACTTCAAGTCCAACCGAACACCAGCCATAACTCAAGCATACCATGGGTCTTCATTATGAGAAAGTGAAAGTCGTTCAGTCGTGTCAGACTCTTTGCAACCCTAGGCCAGAATACTGGAGTGGGTAGCCGTTCCCTTCTCCAGGGGATCTTCCCAACCCAGGGATTGAACCCAAGTCTCCCGCATTGGAGGCAAATTCTTTACCAGCTGAGCTACAAGGGAAGCCCAAGAATATTGGAGTGGGTAGCCTATCCCTTCTCCAGAGGATCTTTCTGTCCCAGGAATCGAACTAGGGTCTCCTGCACTGCAGGCAGATTCTTTACCAACTGAGCTATGTCAGTTGGGAATCCCCTTCATTAGAGTCATTATCAAAGCAGGCATTTTGCAAAGCAAATCTATGGTCTCCCACTGATTGTTTTATTTGATGGGGCTTCCCAGGTGGCTCAGTGTTAAAGCATCTGCCTCCCAGTCAAATCAGGAGACACAGAAGATGCAGCTTCCATCCCTGGGTCAGGAAGATCTCTTGGAGGAGGAAATGGTAACCCATTCCAGTATTCTTCCCTAGAAAATTCCTTGGACAGAGGAGCCTGGTGGACTATACCCCACAAGGTTGCAAAGAGTTGGACATGACTTAGCAACTAAGCACACATTTTATTTGATAGCACACATTCCTAATTGAACAAGGGAAAAAATAAGAATTGTTCCTTTGCATTTGTTGTAATAGGAGTTGATCAGTTTTTTTAAACAGAAGAAAAGGTTCACTGGTGAATTTTTCAGTCTGTTCTTGAGGATTTAAAATTGAACAAAACGGAGAGGGAGCTCAGGGTGAGACTCTAAGCTTGAAACCAGTGTCGAATGTACCTAGTAATTCACACAAGAAAATAATTAAAGAGTCCATAGGACATAGCACTTAGGTCCTAGTTGCCTGAATACCAATTATCAAACATATAATATGATGTTCATGCAAGAAAACCAGCACATCCACCCCGCAGACATTACTGCATCTTGGCAAAATAAGAATCACAAGTGGCAATACTTATGGAAAGCAGGAAGATATATACCTTTGTGAAAATTCCAAAATCAGGGATGGCAGAATGACAAACAACATCTGGGTAGAGATTAAAGGAAAAACCATCAAAACGATATTACTGTTGGAGAGGATGAGATAGGGGTGATGTTTGGTAAGTTAGCCATTCCAGGCAGAATGAAAGAATGGATGATCCGTTCCTGACACTGATCACACATCTGGCGCAGATGTAGAGGTGGGAACAGAAGCAATGCAGAATTATGCTTATCTCAACATCTCCAAAAAGTCCATCAACTGAAAGTGTAGCAGTGGATACATGTCACTGACAACTTCATCTTTTAGAAGGCAGGGAAGGTAATGAAGGGAATTTCTGCACAGGACCCAGCCCTGACAAGCAGAAAAAGTACTGGTTGGCAGAGTAAAAATGATAGCATCCTTGAGAAGGAGCAAACCAGTATGAGCACGTTATGGTCTGTGATAGCAAACGCTTCAAACCCTGAGTGAAGCTAGATATTTGGTCTCAACTAAAAGAAGACAGATTTCCAAAGGTTAAAAAAAAAAAAAGTATGATCGTATGGCCAGAGACTGGGCACACAAAAGGACTCTGCTTTTTTGAACACCCAGTTCCGAGAATCTCATCGTGAAGGTGAGGGAGAGGTGGCTAAGGAAACAGCTCACCAGTTGTTACAGAATGGAAGGACCAACGTGTAACCACAGACAAACGAAAACTAATACCAAGGGAATGAAATAAAGCTTGTGACAATTGCCAAAGATAAAAATAGGTTTCCTAAAGATATGAAGGGAGCAAGAAGCAGATATGGGAAAATAGCATGAAGTTTACCAAAAAGAGTCAAAAGCAAAACATTTCAGGTCTTTCCTCTGTTGTAGACAACCTACATTTCTCTGTCCCATATCTCATGAGGTTGTAGTGTGCCTGCCAGCCACATGCCCAGCCTGCACCAGCCATGGCCACGAACACATGATCAAACAGGGCCAGTCAGATGTTCTCCATGAGATTTGATACACAGATGCTGAGAATATGTTTCTCTTCCTTTTGAATTTGAACAAAGCCCATGAGCTATCTTCCTAGCCCTGTGGAAAGCCCATCCACGAAAGGAATCAACTCAAATAGGGCAAAAAATCTAGGTTTCTGATGACATCTTCTGAATCCCTGAAGTCAGCCATGATTGAAGCAAGCCTTACCCCTGAATTCCCCAGCTATGTGAACTAAGGTATTCCTTTTTATCATAAGAGTTTAAACTGGGTTTCTTTTAATCAAAAGAGGGCTGACTAATACATTGGTTGAGAAGGTTAACTGTCAGATTAAAAAGGAGAAAGCAAATACTGGAAGGAGGAAATTAAAGTCCAAGCCAGGAAAGAGGTTGAAAAACACACCTTTCAAAGGACTTTAGTTCCATTCCATAAAACTAAAAGAAGGCTCAGATGACATCAGTGAACTGTAAATAGTCATCTTTGAAGAACTATGGGAACAGAAGACTTCTGGCAGGTGGAAAAAGGGCAAATAAATGTTTCCATTTTCAAAAAGGTGAAAGAAGTTACAGTCTTCAAACTACACCCAAAGAGATTAGACAGATCCCTAGCAAAATGTTACAATATAAAATGTGGGTAAATAGTTAAAAAGCAAAGAGGTAATCATTAGGGACCAGCACAGTGCCTGCAGGGATTATATTATTTCCTTTTTGAACTGCATACCCCAGAGATGTTTGATGGAATTATTCATCATGCCAGGTACTATGTGAGGCACTGCTCTGAAAGTATTATGTGCTATGTTTGTAGTCATAATTGGTTTCCTTTGTAAAGTATAATAATGTCTGCTGTGTATTGACAATCTAATATGTTCTAAAATACACACATGTACATACAGCACTGTACACATATATTTATTCACACATAACATGCACATTCATACATATATGTATAAGCACACATATATGTATACACAAAAACATGTGCCTGTGCACATATGCACAGTACACAGAGGCATATACACATACACATAAACATACTTACATGTGCACAAATATACAAAAGGCACAGTGGGCATGCACACATATACATATGCACATAAATATGCCACACATATACACACATTTACACATATCAGTCATACTATAAGTGCAGCATACATACATACAAGTAGATACACATACATATATATGCATACACACACCAATATAAAAACCTAACCTGAGCAGTAAAAACCCCTATGATACAGGGAAAATTGCAGTGAGGCAGTTTGTCCAAGGTCACACACTAATAACAGCAAGATATGTATATGAATCTAAAATTTTCTGATTCTTAAACCAATATTGTTTGTCGACAACAGTTATCTATGCACACCATAAAAAAAAGCTAACTAAAAGAGGGATGGCAAGCTGAGGAAAGGTCTGAAGTATCTTTGACCTCTTCACCTTTCAAAAATTTGAATGACAAATAGGGAGAGCATTACAGTCAAATCTGAAAATAATTCAGAAATACATGTAATACGTTGTTGAAAGAACTGGAATCTATACTGAAAACAAAAAGAAATATTTTCTATATTTTATATTAAATATATATATATTTTTGTTATTAAGAAATAACAAAAAAAAAAATGAGCTCTCAGACTCAGGCTGCACACAACACAGGCACCTTAAGGAGAATTTCACTTGACTGTCAGCTCAAGGAGTTAACAATGAGAAGTTGCTGCTGAAAGAATAAACTCATCCCTGGGCTGAATTAACAGCAGTATGAAGTTCAGGAGGAGGGGGGAAATTCTCCTTTTTAACCCTCTCTGGACTAAATTAACACAGTGACACAGGCCCAGAGGAGACTGCCCACGACAATGATGAATTTAATCACATACTAGCTAGATTAGAGAAAGATGACCACTGTGTTTTATGAGAGAAGTAAAGACTTACACCATGGGTGTGTGAGGAGAATTCATTACATATTCCTTCTATCATCCAGAGAGCTTTAAAAGGCAAAATGGGAATTAACAGAAAATTTCTGTGCGTCAGATTTCAACACAATGTAAATTTAAGAGTTCCTGTTACCACAGAGATTAAATGTGGTACCATGGAAAGCAGAGATCAAAATTTTTAATAATATGATACTTTCCTGATGTAAAGGAAGTCAGAGGACCATGTAAGACATCTTTTTGCGCCTGGAAAGAATGACTTGAGTGGTCTCTCATACGAAATGTAGATAAGGTAGGCATCCATTGCCCAATTGCCCTAACAGTCCCCCCAACAAAACGCACTAAACAATCCCTGTGGAAGGAAGTTGATCTACCAACACAAAAGGTGCAAGTTTCTCTGGGGAAAAAGGAACTCAGATCCCATGGCCTGTGTGTCCCTGGGTTTGAATTTAGAGAAATCTTTAAGTGAGGGCTGAGGTGACTTTGACCCCAAAGGGAGAACGCATCAGGAGGAAAGCAGGAACCATTTACTGCCGTAAGCTCAGCACTTAGGATGTTTGTGGGGAAGAGCTAGTTGTAGCTCAGTGTTTGACTGAGGCTGAAAGTTGCTTGGGCTGGAGTTTACTGGAGGTTATGTTTGATGAATAATTAATGAACGTGCATGCAACCACCTTGGCATGCAAGCATGACATACCAGTTTGACATGTGTGGGGATAGTGCCCAACAAGGGCATAACCTCAATGAAGGGAACACCGGTTCATCTGTGCAAGTTGAGTCTTCAACACGACACCATGTGGCAGGCAGCAAACCACAAAAGCAGAAGGAACGGATACTCCTCTCCACTCTCTTTCATCTCTACTTTCAGTAGCACAAAGGACTGCCTCGCCGCTTTCACTGTCTAGTCTCTGGGATTCTTGGACAGGTGGATTTGGATGGTAATCAGTGGACAGATACTGTGCTTCTGTTATGAAAGATTATTGTTGTTCAGCGGCTAAGTTGTGTAGGATTCTTTGAGACCCCGTGGACTGTAGCACACCAGGCTTCCCTGTCCTTCACAATCTCCCAGAGTTTGCTCAAACTCTTATCCATTGAGTTGATGATGCCATCCAACCACCTCATCCTCCCCCTTCTCTTCCTGCCCTCAGCCTTCCCCAGCATAAGCATCTTTTCCAATGAGGTGGCTCTTCACATTGGGTGGCCATTGCATTGGAGATTCAGCTTCAGCATCAGTCCTTCCAATGAATACTCAGGGTTGATTTCCTTCAGGATTGACTGGTTTGATCTCCTTGTTGTTCAAGGGACTCTCAAGAGTCTTCTCCAGCACCACAATTAGAAAGCATCAATTCTTTGGTGCTCAGCCTTCTTTAGGGTCCAGCTCTCACATCCGTACATGACTACTGGTAAAATCATAATGACTAGGTGACACTTTGTTGGCAAAGTTTAGGATAGGTGGGTGCTTATCTGTTCAGTATTAGAGGAGGCTTCCCTCTATGACCAACATCAACTTTGATTCTTCTAATTACTAAAAAATGGAGATTACAGGACTGAAGAAATAGAAATTAGTTAAGTATTTTCACACTTTTTTTTTTTTTTTTTTTATTAAGACAATGCCAGCCCACTCCAGTATTCTTGCCTGGAGAATTCTATGGACAAAGGAGTCTGGCGGGCCACCGTCCATGGGGCCACAGAGTTGGACACGACTGAGTGACTAACATACACACACAATGTTTTGAAACCTGTGCCTGAAACTGGAAATCCTTAAGGGTTCTAAAAGTCCCAAGTTCCTAGCCTTTGTTTCTTGCTTTTAGGGGCAGAAGAATAGGAAAGGGCATCTGCAGCTGAACTAGTTTCCCATTACCGTAAACTTACTGGCTTAAAACAATACAAATTGACTGTTTTATAGTTCTAGAGGTCAGAAGTCTGACGCTGGTCTCAGGAGGACACAGTCAAGGTGTTGGCAGGCCTGCTTTCCTTCTGGAGGCCCCGGGAGAGAATTAATTTCCTTGCCTTGTCCAGCTTCTATAGACTGTCTACTCGGCTTGCTTTGTGACCACCTTTGAACCTTACTCCAACCTCTGCCTCCATCGTCACATCTTCTCTCCACTCATGTCTCCCTCTCTCCCTTCTGATTACACCGGGCCCACCCAATGGAAACGAAAGCCTCCCCATTTCAAGATACGTAACTTAATCACATCTGTGTGACATAGTCACAGTTACCAGGGACAGGGACATAGACACCGCTGGGGCCATAGCTTCACCTTCCACCTCTAGCAGCCTATAACAGGAGTTCTGAGCTGTTACTACAGAACTACAGTTCTGTTTTCTTTTTTATGGACTTCCCAGATGGTGCTCGTAGTACAGAACCTATGTCAAAACTGAGAGGACAGAGGTTTTAATTTAGTGATGAAATAGCCACAAGCTTAATCCATTGGACTTGGCAGAGGAGAAAGTTTCCGAGAAATTCTTAAATGGACAGAGATCCCCCAAACTTCATGAAGGCAAGTGATACAGAGAACCAACAGAATTGCTTTAAAAAAAAAATCCTCCCCTTCAGTGTGTTTCTACAAACACCCTGTAGAAAGATGACAATAATCTTTGGCTGACCTGGTTTGGGCAACTGTTTTAATTTTAATATTTTCTATTCCTGCCCCCCCCAAAGCATCAAGGGATTCAGGCTCTTATGAGAAAATTTCCTCCAAATCTCCCTTACCAGTGCTCAAGAAGTTAATAGGAGAAGTAAAGAGACAGTGGCCTTACTTGAAATCTAACTTGGTGAAACAAGACACAAAAGCTATGTGAAGAAAAACCTTAAATTTAGTACAGTTTCTAAAAACATCTGTCTCTTTCTAACATGTTTCTCATTTCTGTTTTTGCCAACTTCAGGCAGAAGCCAATCCCCATTTTTTTTTTTCACTTTATGCTGATGCCAAAAGACTAGCCAATAGTGCCTATTCTTTTCTATGAAATCAACTTGCTTATTAGAAACTGTAGTTACTATACCCCATACTCAGACCAACCCAAGTCTAAAAGTTGGAGACAATTTAACTGGCAGGCACAGAAACTATGTAGGTAAGGAAAACATTTTTACTTGTTCCCCAACCAGTGCAGGCCAGTCGTTAACCCCTTATCTAGAGGTAACCCAGGTAACTCAGTATCAATAACATGAGCATGAATGCCTAGCAGGGTCAAGATATTCACTCAGAAATGCCCTGTCTGCAAATAAAAGTTGGTATCTTTCTCATGACTATACTACCTACAAATAAAGCAAAATGTTTTTATTATTGCTATCATATTTTGGTGAAGCTAATCTATTTCTTCTTATTTTAGCAGCAAAAAGTTGAGATTGTTAACTTTTGATTTTAGCAGCCTTAAAATGGGGAAGTCAATGCAAGAGAGATAAGTGAATCTGTTAGAGACGTATTGCATTGCCATAGATATAATTAATCATGAAACAATGACTTCTAGAACCTTTTATAATACTTTCATAATTTGTATTGTATATCTCATGGAGAAATATATTAAGACTGCATGATGTCAGTGTTGTTTATTTTTTCTTCATTAGACATATAAAAATTATTAATAATTGAATTTATTTTAATTTAAGGATAATTTATGAAGATACAAGAAGACGAATATGATGCCAAAGTTAAATTAAACCTTTGGAACCTCCACCTTCAATTTTGCCAAATTGATTCAGCCTATAACACTGCTGTGACTGGGTTTATCCATACCCCTTCCTGGAGTATGTGCAACCACGTGCATCCGCTGTCTGCTGTATCTGTCACTACTGTGGTTTCATTGAGTCTCAGTCTCACAGTCTATAAAGTGGAGAAGTAATACTTTCAGAGTACTTTAAGATGTCTCCAGACATTGTCAAATGTTTTTTGGGGAGGCAAAATCACCCAGGATAAGAATCATTGATTTAAGCAAATTGGTGGTTGTGACTCTTAAAAAGCCCACGTTGCTCAAAAGTTGCTTGATGTTCTTTTTTTCCTATACCACTTGCTAATTTACAAGACATTCTGCCATTTTGCCTGAATAGATTACAGGGGTCTTTATTTTTAGCTTTTTTTTGGATAAAGACTCAAGGAAGAAAAACTCTAACAGGACAAAATATCTTTTTAGTTTTTACTTTTTGATTTGTTTAAAAAAAAACACAAAAGCAATGGTTAATCACGATAGCAATGTTGCCTTTTTACCCATGAAACTTCGCACACACACACACACACACAGAAGATTCAAGCTAAAAATATTTTGAGTTTAGAATTATTTAAATACTATGTTTAATTTTATTCTTTGTCTCATTCCAAAAAGAATGATATATCTTTTTAAAAAACTATTTCTTATTAATATACTTTCAAATCTTAAGTTATAGAAAACTTTGTTTCTAAAAGTGTTTGTCATTTTTATGTCTTGGGTGTTTGACTGTGAGGTGGAAAACAACATTGATGTATAAGCTGATGCATTGCACATTTTGACTTTGAAAAATTGTCAACCTCAATTAGTTAATTTGCAATGTCTCTATCTACAAGCAGTGTTATTCCTATGAAACTACTTACCATACACAATCAATGAGTCTATTCATCTACCTGATACTGTTGTTTAACCACTTAGTCGTGTCTGACTTTTCTGCGACCCATGGACTATAGCCTGCCAGGCTACTCTGTAAGGGGATTTCCCAGGCCAGAATACTGGAGTGGGTTGCCATTTCCTTCTCCAGGAGATCTTCCCAACTCAGGGATCAAACCTGATCCCCTGCATTTGCAGGTGGGTTCTTTACCATTGGGCCACCAGGAAGGGCTTATGGTAATAGCATCCCTTAGATAACTGGAAAGGTATCTCCATCTGCCACCACTCCCCCTCCCATCTGGGGAGCTGTTAACTGCTGATACTGGGAACACAAAAGCCCAGGCAGGTTCTTTACCACTGAGCCGCCTAGGAAGCCCCTGCCTGGTATACTGGCTTAATAAATACACATTACGTTCTTCACTGTTTATAGAATAAAATCAATGCTTACAATCCACTATTCAAAAAATTGCTTCAGTCTATATTTATTGATCTGAAATAATGCCCAAAAGATATTAAGTGAAAAAAGCAATTTCCTGAGGTGTTACCTGTGTCTGTTTGTTTAGAAAAAGATTATGTGTGTATAAGAATGAGCTCAACGTTCAGAAAACTAAGATCATGGCATCCGGTCCCATCACTTCATGGCAAATAGATGGGGAAGCAGTGGAAACAGTGACAGACTTTATATTGGGGAGCTCCAAAATCACTGCAGATGGTCACTGCAGTCATGAAATTACAAGATGCTTGCTCCTTGAAAGAAAAGTTATAACCAACCTAGATAGCATATTAAGAAGCAGAGACATTACTTTGCCAACAAAGGCCTGCCTAGTCAAAGCATTGGTTTTTCCAGTAATCATATTTGAATGTGAGAGTTGGACTATAAAGAAAGCTGAGCGCCGAAGAATTGATGCTTTTGAACTGTGGTGTTAGAGAAGACTCTAGAGAGCCCCTTGGACAGCAGGAGATCCAACCAGTCCATCCTAATGGAAATCAGTCCTGAATATTCATTGGAAGGACTGATGCTGAAGCTGAAATTCCAGTACTTTGGCCACCTGATGCGAAGAACTGACTCTGGAAAAGATCCTGATGCTGGGAATGATTGAAGGCGGGGGAAGGGGATGACAGAGGATGAGATGGTTGGATGGCATCACTGACTCAATGAATACAAGTTTGAGTAAGCTCTGGGAGTTGGTGATGGACAGGGAAGCCTGGCATACTGCAGTCCATGTGGTTGCAAAAAGTTGAACAGGACTGAGGAACTGAACTGAACTGAAATGAACTGAACTGAAAGTATGAGCATAAATGTAGAAAAATACAAACCAGGCTGAACTATGGAAAGGAACTAGAAGTAGGGGAGAAAACAAAATAATTTGGTGAAAAGGAAAATTTGTTCAAAATGAGTGTTCAAAGTTTCATATGTATTTGCTATTTATATGTAATTCATTTAAATCTAATTATTCCTGTCTTCCATATTCATGGTAAGGAAATATGTAACAATCCAAATGGTCAAAAACTGTTATAGTTGGTTAAAATAGCATTTAAAATATGGTTCCTATATATAGATTAATAGCATATGCATTTAAAAAGAATGTTAGAAAAATATTCTGTAGAACACTCATAATGGATATCTCTGGCTAAATCATGAGTGTACTTTACGTTATTTTTCTTGTCTGCATTTTATTTTTTAATGAATATGTAATGCTTTTATAATGAGGGGCTAAAAATACAGGAAAAGGATCTGAGGAGTGGGGAGTGGGATGAAGAAGCTGTTGACTTTCCAGAACACTGAAAAAGTATGTCAGAAAGTGCTATGTGAATAAGTGGTCTTTAAATGTGTAAAATCAGTTTTGAGATTTATCTCAGAGATACTTGTCAAGAACTGCTGGAGGAACTGAGTCATACTTTCACAGGAATCTCTTAGTAATGGAAGGGATTGAATTCCAGAAGATAAAAACAGGTTGGTGGAAAATGGCTCCTGGGGATTTGTTCTCTTCTGGTTATGGGTTATTTCAGTTCAAGACTTTTTGATTATATGTGGATATAGGAATATAGCCTCATGTGATTAGAAAGATAATTTATATGGGATTAAATCCAAGAATTCATTTTCCATTTGAACAAACTTCTTAAGAACTGGTGCCACTCTGCACTTCATCATGCGTAGACCTTAGTCAGAAAACAGCTGGTATCCCAGGAATATAAACATAGCCTTTGAAGGTGTGTTCTCGGGGTTGGAGGTGATGCTTTCCTGGCTTGTTTATTCTCTTGGTGCGCGGACTGCGGTTGTCATTCCCTTCCTTGACTTTAGTTCCTTCTCTTCCTTCTCTTTCTACCTCCGCAGAGCTGGCAAGCTGTTCAAAAATCCATGACTCTAAAGATTATATATGATATATAAGCCTGCAAGGTCTTCAGAGATTCTAGGATGAGCTTCCCTGGTGGCTCAGATGGTAGAATCGGCCTGCAGTGTGGGAGACCCAGGTTTGATCCCTGGCTCAGGAAGATCCCCTGGAGAAGGAACGGACAACCCACTCCAGGATTCTTGCCTGGAGAATCCCACGGACAGAGGAGCCTTGCTGGCTACAGTCTTTGAGGTCACAAAGAGACACGACTGAGCAACTAACACACACACACATGATTGATTTCATATAACTATTGAATTATTCATATTATTTCCAAATTTTTATTATCTTTTCTTCTAAACACCTTTAGTTACAACAAGACTAAAAGGTGAAGCAATTGCCTCAAGGAAGTGTAGAAAGACATGAAGATGCTAACAAAATTGGATTTAATCTTGGACTGCATTTAAGAGAAGCACAGGGAAAAGTTTGAACTGGAAGTTTCGACTGTAGTCAGCCCATACAGAAGATGTTAGATTCCAAAGTCAGCCGTTAGACCACTGAGTGGAAGTTTCTAACTTAGCAACCCAGGATAGGTTTGAAGAGTTTAACCTCTGCTACACTTAAAGAGATGAGAATACCAGACCATCTTATCTGTCTCCTGAGAAACCTGTATGCAGGAAGCGACAGTTAGAACCAGACATGGAATAACTGACTGGTTCCAAATTGGGAAAGGAGTACAACAAGGCTGTATACTGTCAACGTGCTTATTTAACTTCTATGCAGAGTACATCATGTGAATGAATCACAAGCTGGATGAATCACAAGCTGGAATCAAGACTGCTGAGAGAAATATCAACAACCTCAGATATGCAGATGATATACCACCCTAATGGCAGAAAGTGAAGAGGAGCTAAAAAGCCTTTTGATGAGGGTGAAAAGGCAGAATGAAAAAGCTGGCTTAAAGCTCAGCATTCAAAACACTAAGATCATGGCATCCAGGCCAATCACTTTCTGGCAAATAGAAGGGGTAAAGTGGAAGCAGTGACAGATTTTCTTTTCTTGGGCTCCAAAATCACTGTGAATAGTCATAAGACAAACACTAAAAAGTATGCCAGAGACATCACAGAAAAAAGGAGCAACTAGTGATACATATATACATATATTTGGTGAGGTGAAGAAATACCATTTCTTCATTACATGCTTGAATATACTCTCATGTATCCATACTTTGCTGACACAGGTCTGTATAGTCAAAGCTATGGCTTTTCCAGTAGTCATGTACAATGTGAGAGCTGGACCATAAAGAAGTCCAAGTGCCAAAGAATTGACGCTTTCAAATTGTGGTCCTAGAGGACTCTTGAGAGTCCCTTGGATGCAAGGAGATCAAACCAGTCAGTCCTAAAGGAAATCAGCCCTGAATATTCATTGGAAGGACTGGTGCTGAAGCTGAAGCTCCAATAATTTGGCCACCTGATGCAAAGAGCTGACTCACTGCTGGGAAAGATTGAGGGCAGGAGGAGAAGAGGGTGACAGAGGATGAGATGATAGGATGGCATCACCGACACAATGGACATGAATCTGAGCAAGCTCTGGGAGATAGTGAAGGAAAGAGGAGCCTGGAGTGCTATATAGTCCATGGGGTCACAAAAACTCAGACATGACTTAGCAACTGAACAACAAACACCACCTCTGCCAGAGAGATATATAAGAAGGTTTGGAGGTAGTAAATAGATTTCTGAAGAGATACTTTGGGAGAGAACTGCTTTAGCACTGTGAGTGTCCCCCTCTCACCCGCACATCAGGATGTGGGGTTCAGTTCAATTCAGTTCAGTCACTCAGTCGTGTCCGACTCTTTGCGACCCCATGAATCGCAGCACGCCAGGCCTCCCTGTCCATCACAAACCCCCGGAGTCTACTCAAACTCATGCCCATCGAGTCGGTGATGCCATCCAGCTATCTCATCCTCTGCCGTCCCCTTCTCCTCCTGCCCCCAATTTCTCCCAGCATCGGGGTCTTTTCCAATGAGTCAACTCTTCACATGAGGTGGCCAAAGTATTGGAGTTTCAGCTTCAGCATCAGTCCTTCCAATGAACACCCAGGATTTATCTCCTTCAGGATGGACTGGTTGGATCTCCTTGCAGTCCAAGGGACTCTCAAGACTCTTCTACAACACCACAGTTCAAAAGCATCAATTCTTCAGTGCTCAGCTTTCTTTATAGTCCAACTCTCACATCCACACATGATTACTGGAAAAACCATAGCCTTGACTAGACGGACCTTTGTTGGCAAAGTAATGTCTCTGCTTTTTAATATGCTATCTAGGTTGGTCATAACTTTTCTTTCAAGGAGTAAGCGTCTTTTAATTTCATGGCTGCAATCACCATCTGCAGTGATTTTGGAGCCCAAGAAAGTAAAGTCTGACACTGTTTCCACTGTCTCCCCATCTATTTCCCATGAGGTTATGGGACCAGATGCCGTGATCTTCGTTTTCTGAATGTTAAGCTTTAAGCCAACCTTTTTACTCTCCTCTTTCACTTTCATCCAGAGGCTCTTTAGTTCCTCTTCACTTTCTGCCATAAGGGTGGTGTCATCTGCATATCTGAGGTTATTGATATTTCTCCTGGCAATCTTGATTCCAGCTTGTGCTTCTTCCAGCCCAGCGTTTCTCATGATGTACTCTGCATATAAGTTAAATAAGCAGGGTGACCATATACAGCCTTGACATACTCCTATTCCTATTTGGAACCAGCCTGTTGGTCCATGTCCAGTTCTAACTGTTGCTTCCTGACCTGCATACAGGTTTCTCAAGAGGCAGGTCAGGTGGTCTGGTATTCCCATCTCCTTCAGAATTTTCCACAGTTTATTGTGATCCACACAGTCGAAGGCTTTGGCATAGTCAATAAAGCAGAAATAGATGTTTTTCTGGAACTCTCTTGCTTTTTCAATGATCCAGCAGATATTGGCAATTTGATCTCTGGTTCCTCTGCCTTTTCCAAAACCAGCTTGAACATCTGGAAGTTCTCAGTTTACGTATTGCTGAAGCCTGGATTGGAGAATTTTGAGCATTACTTTACTAGCGTGTGAGATGAGTGCAATTGTACGGTAGTTTGAGCATGGTTTGGGATTGCCTTTCTTAGGGATTGGAATGAAAACGGACCTTTTCCAGTCTTGTGGCCACTGCTGATGTGGCTAACTTAGCCCCAAACCAAGAGAGCAGGGCATCACTACATCCTCAGAGAGCTTCATGTGTGTCCCCTAGAGTTGGGAAGCACACTGTGCTGGTACCGGAGGAGCCTGGGGATCCAGAGGCATGAGAGCAGAGCAAGGAGAGATGCTGCTGCACTGGGATTTGCCTGCACAACTTGAGTTTTGTCAAGATAAAGAATAAATGATAAAGGATAAGTATCTCCTGGAGACCAGATGTGGGCCAATTTAAATAAGATTTTGCCTAAGAAAGCATCACTCAGAGGGTAAGGGGCTTCCATTGTGTGTTTTTATGGAATGAACTCTGGAAAAACCATAGCTCGAGGTTGGGGCAGCATCTGAGAAAATTATTGCTCCACTATAATCATGAGTATTCTGATGGATCAGCAGGGAGATATCTGAAGATTCCACCAAACTTTCCAGGAAGAAAAAAAAAAAAAAAAAAAAAGGTTTCACCATCTTTCAGACCCAGAAAGCATCCATTACGAGAGTAACTGTCAAGTAAGAAATAATCCTAGGGCTTCCCTGGTGACTCAGAGGTTAAGAATCTGCCTGCACTGCAGGAGACATGGATTCAACCTGTGAGTCAGGAAGATCCCCTGGAGGAAGGCATGGCAAACCACTCCAGTATTCTTGCCTAGTGAATCCCATGGACAGAGGAGCCTGATGGGCTACAGTCCATGGGGCCGCCAAGAGTTGGACACGACTAAAGCAGCTTAGCACAGCACATATGGTACTGCCCAAGAAATAACTCTACCGTCTTGCCGCTTTAACTCTCCCTCCCTCCCTGCCCTCACTATACCATAGTAGACCCTGAGGAAATAAAAAACAGTAACTAGTGGGTTGGTGGGGAAGGAGGTGAGCTGGAGACAAATAGCCAATCACAGTACTTCCAGAAAGTAGCCTACTTACCTGTAGTCAAGCCCTAGGTCAGAAGAGGAAGGGAAACAAGTCTTAACATTGAAAGAAGATATAAAAGTTGATACTTTAATTACCAAATTAAGATGGACATAATGTAATGCTAAAAAGGAGACATATGTAATGAAGTATTTAAAAACAAGTGTTTGTAGTTATTTTTAATTGTCTTGTATAGCAATATATTTCTCGTTATTGGTTGTTCCAGCTGAGTCTGGGTGGCATTTGTCTTGGTTCTTACATGGAGTATCTAAAATTAATCATTTGGTTCCAGGTCAAATTGCCAAAGACCCACTTGTTTTGAAGCCAGTTTGCCAAATGACCAATCCAACAAACGGCTATTTCACTGAAAACCAATTTACCCGACGCCAACTTGCCACATCTCTTTGTTTACTTCATTTTAGTTGACTATTTCATTTTTTCTTCATAAGAGAACACTCTTAAGGAATATTTGATTGCTGCCCTCATTCCCTAGGGTCTGAGAGGAGAAACTGAGGAGCAGAGAATATACAAAGTTTCTGTGCATATGTGGGCATGTGTATGTAATCTGTAAATACAATACATACCATATACATATTATACAATACTACATCATAAAAAGTGGATGTATGTATATATTGGGGCTTCCCAAGTGGTGTTAGTGGTAAACAACCTGCCTGCCAATGCAGGAAACATAAGAGATGGGGGTTCATTCCCTGGATTAGGAAGAGTCCCTGGAGGAGGGCAACCCACTCCAGCCTTCTTGCTGGAGAATCCCATGAACAATGGAGCTTGGCAAGCTATGGTCCTTGGGGTTGGAGAGAGTCAGACACAACTGAAGTGACTTAGCACACGTGCACGTATATATTATCATTTATCTCACGCAGTTGACATTATTAGGTTACATATATACTCCCTTGTTAAATTATAAACTCCTAAACTTTGTTTTTTGGGGCTCCAAAATCACTGCAGATAGTGATTGCAGCCATGAAATTAAAAGACACTTACACCTTGGAAGCAAAGTTATGACCAGCCTAGAAAGCATATTAAAAAGCAGAGACATTACTTTGCCAACAAAGGTCCGTCTAGTCAAGGCTATGGTTTTTCCAGTAATCATGTGTGGATGTGAGAGTTGGACTATAAAGAAAGCTGAGCACTGAAGAATTGATGCTTTTGAACTGTGGTGTTGGAGAAGACTCTTGAGAGTCCCTTGGACTGCAAGGAGATCCAACCAGTCCATCCCAAAGGAAATCAGTCCTGTGTGTTCATTGGAAGGACTGATGCTGAAGCTGAAACTCCAATACTTTGGCCACCTGATGCAAAGAGCTGACTCATTTGAAAAGACCCTGATGCTGGGAAAGATTGAGGGCAGGAAGAGAAGGGGATGACAGAGGATGAGATGGTTGGGTGGCATCACCAACTCAATGAACATGTGTTTGGGTAGGCTCTGGGAGTTGATGATGGACAAGGAGGGCTTGCGTGCTGCAGTTCATGGGGTCGCAAAGATTTGGACATGACTGAGCGACTGAACTGAACTGAACTGACAGTTAGGAACCACATTTCTAGGCCATCAAGTGCCTAAGTGTCATGACTGGTATGAAGTTAGATAAATGAGTTAATGAATAAGTGAGCGAATGAATGAACTACTCATTGCAAACAGTCTCAGCCAAGTCGCCAGTGGAAGCTATAAGTCTCATCTGAAAAAAAAAACAGTTGTCCAGAAACCCTGAGCCCTCACCTAAAAATCAAACTTACCAAAGTCATTTATGGTTTTGAGTCAGTCTTCACCTAGATGCCTGGAGACCCGGGTTTAATCCTTAGGTTGGGAAGATGACCCGGAGAAGGGAATGGCCATGCATATTTATATACACACCCAAAGCTGAAATAGCATCCTCCTAAATGATATTTTTAATCTTACTTCTTTCACCAAATTCATAAGCCCTATGTCTTTCCTTCTAATTCTCCTGTAGCATCTCATAGTTTGTCTTCATCACATAAAAATTTTACCCCAGTCTAAATTTTGTTTTTAATGACTCTCATTCCTCTCTTCACCCAGTTGAGGTTAATTTATTTTCTCTTTATTTGCTCTAACTCTCTACACTTTCCTGAAATAAATCACCTAAAACTCTGTCAGATTTTTTTTTAATAACCAAATCAGAAGCAGAAGCCATAAGTTCTGATTTCTACCAATTCTCGTAGATCTATTTAACAGAAAAGTCCAATAAATGCTGGTAAATATCATCTACACTCATAATTTGCCTATGTATTCAAGGAATTATTTTTAAAACTTAGCATTGACATCTTTGTTGCTGTTGTTGTTCAAATGCTAAGTCATGTCCAATTCTTTGCAACCCCATGGACTACAGCTTTCCTGTCTTTCGGCCACCTCCCAAAGTTTGCTCACACTCATGTCCACTGAGTTAGTGGGGCCATCCAACCATCTCATCCTCTGTTGCCCGCTTCTCCTCCTGCCCTCAGTCCTTCCCAGCATCAGGGTCTTTTCCAGTGAGTTGGCTTTTCACATCAGGTGGCCAAAGTACTGGAGCTTCAGCTTCAGTGTCAGGACTTTCAATGAATATTCAGGGTTGATTTCCTTTAGGACTGACTGGTTTGATTTCATTGCTGTTCAAGGGACTCTCAAGAGTCTTCTCCAACACCACAGTATAAAATCATCACTTCTTCAGTGCTCAACCTTCTGTATGGTCCTTATGGTCCAACTCTCACATCCATACATGACTACTGGAAAAACCATAGCTTTGACTGGAGGGACCTTTGTTGGAAAAGTGATGTGTCTGCTTTTTATTACAGTGTCTGGGTTTGCCATAGCTTTTCTTCCAAGGAGAGTCTTAAATCCATCCTCCATTTTACAATGGAGCCAATAAGGTCCAGAGAAATTGTACGAGTTCCCTAAGATCACACAGCAGATACAGATAAAGCCAGCACTGGAAGCCAGGTCACTTAAACATTCACTGTTCTTTCTAGTCCAAAATATTGCCTTCCTTACTAAAGACAAAAATATAATGTCTAAGTTTGGAATTCTACCAAGACAGCCCCTTCTCAGAGCTACATTACACGAAAAGCATATTATTGGGGTTATTTGGTGGTACAGGTGGGAATTTAGGACGTATGTGACACAACAGTAATATTGAGGCAAAATTCAAAGGTTTCAATCTATTGTTGCTACGTTATGCTTAAAATCAAAAAATTATTTGGTTGAGCTAAATACTATAAAATGTAATTATAGTTCTTTGTAACAACTCAGCAGAACTGGAGCTATATTTTTCTGTCTTAGCTCACCAAAACCCTGGAAGACATTCAAGAAGAGTTGATTTCATTTAAAATTAACTGGTTTGATCTCCTTGCTGTCCAAGGGGCTCTCAAGAGTCTTCTCCAGCACTGCAATTTGAAAGCATTGTATAGCAAGTAACATACATCATTTCTTTTAGATTCTAACCATCAGTGATCAGAAAATGTGGCCAATTTGGACTCATTAATAATCAGTGTTAATTGCCAAAGTTTAATTGATCTTGTGTGTATTGAATAAAGCTGGGCACTAATTATTTCTTATATAGATCATAAATACTTATGGTTTATCATACTGTAGCCTATATATTTCTGTCTTAGGGAGATAAAACTACTGCTGTGAACCACCAGCTTTTCCAATTTAATCTGAATCTGACTTTTTGTCATCTTTATTTTTAGTTTATAAACTGCTCGAGAGGGGATTTTTTTCCCTCTTGATTCCTGGCTGGAGTTGAAACTGAGATTATGGAAATACCTCAAGTGGTTATTTCTATCCACACTGAAAGGAGAAATTTAGGGATATTTAGCTGAACATTCAAATGTTTCAGCTCTTATCCTTCACTATTAATAATACCATCATCTGTCTTTCACACAGAAAAAAATCTTTCTTTGACTTCAACTTGAGAATTTTATATCTTTTTCATTTCTTTCCTTATAGAGTCTTCCTGAAGTGAGTCACAAAAAATGGAGGTTACAAAGTGCACCCCCAAATACGTGTATCAGTCTTGAAGTGGGATCACTAAAGATTCAAACTGAAGGATGCCTGGGCTCAGGGTCTTTCCAAAATCCTGTTCCCATTTAGGACAAAAGGAGAGGAACAAATTCCTTATAATCTTAGGCTCTGATCCTTATCTTTACTCTGTACTATAAGAATTCAGTTAATTTGATAATGGTAGGTGGTAGTCACAGAAATGTGGTCTAAGGCTCCAAAATTAGCTTTTAAAAGCCTTTGGCTTTTAATCCTAAGTGCCTTTTCACTCATCTTAACAAGTTTAAATTCGGATCTGAGCAGTTAAAAAAAAAAAAAAAAGGAATTGTAAATTACATAGCCAATATGGTGTTACTAGCATTCTACCAAATTACTCACTATCCACTCATAAAGTGAGGTGATGGGTGGTATCATTTCCTGTGTGGGTGTAGCTAAGTTAAGGTGGGGTTTCAGAGTTTTAGTTTTATCCTTTAATATCTTTCTATCGTCATAGACATGTTCTTATCTCACTGTCTTCATAAATTTCACTTTAAACTTCTGAACATAAAGATTATCTTACTAAAAGGAACAAAGAGTTGCCAAGTTTCTTTATTTTCAAGTAGAATTCTGATCAAAATGCTGAGTTTTTGCTGAAACTTAGCAAAAAAAATGTATTTTGGTTTATGGACGTCTCTGTTGGGATAAATGGATTCAGTTGAATCTCAAATCCTTGTGTGAATTCACAAGCCGCTTTGACCCTTCACCCCCCTTCTCTCTGGCTTCACCCTTTCCTGTAATAGTCACTGACTCACACAATTTTCAGGCTGACATAAACCTTAGAAATTGGTCATGGAGTCCAATTCTTCACTTTACAGAAAAGGAAAGCTGAAGCCCACAAAGTTTAAGAGATGTCCCCAACATGACCCAACTAGCTAATGGTAATGTCTTTGTTTTTTTTAAAGAAAACTTTAGCTAAATTTGACACCTACTTTAAGTTAACCACTTTCCTATCCATTCTTATAGAGTAACTTAATCGTCTTCTACCATAACACTTATAATACAGCATTCAATCTATTTATTTATTTGATATTATTTTCTAGGTCTGCTGCAACAAAGGACCACAAACCTGGGGACTTTAAAACACATAAATTTATTCTGTCACAGTTCTGGGTGCCGAAGACCAAAATCAGTGTTTCAGCGGGGCCACACTCCCTGTCTGTTGCTTCTTTCAGCTGCTGGTGGTTCTGGGTGTTCCTTGGCTTATAGTGCATGCGTGCTCGGTCGTGCCCAACCCCCTGTGACCCCGTGGACTGCAGCCCAGCAGACTTCTCTGTCCATGGAATTTTCCAGGCAAGAATACTGGAGTGGGTTGCCATTTCCTACTTCAGGGGATCATCCCAACCCAGGAATTGAACTCTTGTCTCTTGCGTCTTCTGCATTGGCAGGTGGATTCTTTATCACTGCGCCACCGGTGAATCCTGGCTTATAGTAGCATAACTCTAGTCTCTATCTCAGTCTTCACATGGCCTTTTTCTCTGTATCTTCTCCTGTTCATATAAGGACATTCTAAACCCAAGAGGATTTCATCTTAAGATTCTTAAATAATTATTTCTGCAAGGACACTATTCCAAAGTAAGATCACATTCTGAGGTTGCTGGTGGACATGAATTGTGGGTGGATACTAA
Source organism: Dama dama (assembly GCF_033118175.1). Taxonomy (NCBI): domain Eukaryota; kingdom Metazoa; phylum Chordata; class Mammalia; order Artiodactyla; family Cervidae; genus Dama; species Dama dama. The sequence continues at coordinate 36,721,369 of NC_083683.1, read as the reverse complement.
TATCTGAACACTTTTCAGTTTTCTTCACTGGATTATAACTCTATGCAGGAAGGAATTATATCCACATGGCCATCACCACAGAGTCAACTTGGCACATAGCATACACTTAAGAAATAACTTTGGAAGGAATACTTTCCTTCCTCTCAATTTTTACCAAGATTTTCTATCACATTGTCATTTTCTCCAGCAACCTCAGTGCTCACTTCCACTTAATCCTTGAAAATTGACTCATGCTTCAGCCTGAAAACTAAATAAAGGAATATTGAATCACCTGGAAGAAATCCCATCTCACATTACTATACCTGATTTGTTAGTAAACTTACATCCTTCTAGCTTATATTACACTTAAGTATTTCTTTTATAATTTCTCTAAGAGCAAATATTATATATTCTTATCTTTATATCCCCCTAGAAGAGAATGACAACTCACTATAGATTTTCAGTAAATATTCGTGTAATATGTAAATCTGGATTATTTACTGATTTTTTTTTTAATTTTTATTATTATTATTTTTTTTTTCCAGTGGGTTTTGTCATACATTGATATGAATCAGCCATGGATTTACATATATTCCCAATCCCGATATTCAGCTCTATTAGAAAAAGTTCAGTTCAGTTCAGTTCAGTTGCTCAGTTGTGTCCGACTCTTTGCGACCCCATGAATCGCAGCATGCCAAGACTCCCTGTCCATCACCAACTCCTGAAGTTTACTCAAACTCATGTCCATCGAGTTGGTGATGCCACCCAGCCATCTCATCCTCTGTCGTCACCTTCTCGTCCTGCCCCCAATCTCTCCTAGCATCAGGGTCTTTTCCAGTGAGTCAACTCTTCGCAAGAGGTAGCCAAAGTATTGGAGTTTCAGCTTCAGCATCAGTCCCTCCAAGGGACACCCAGGACTGATCTCCTTTAGGATGGACTGGTTGGATCTCCTTGCAGTCCAAGGGACTCTCAAGAGTCTTCTCCAACACCACAGTTCAAAAGCATCAGTTTTTCGGCACTCAGCTTTCTTTATAGTCCAACTTTCACATCCATGCGTGGCCACTGGAAAAACCATAGCCTTGACCAGATGGGCCTTTGTTTGCAAAGCAATATCTCTGCTTTTTAATAGGCTATCTATGTTGGATTAGAAAGAGTTAGGTTTTCAAATTCAAAGAAGTTAGATGTATTCCTTTTTACTTCAGAAAGGCAAAAAAGAATCCAAACTTTCTTCCTCAAAGTGCTAACAGGTATTTCTGTTCTTTGATTTAAAATTTTCTAAAACCTATAAATACCAAAATATTCAAATTTAAATACCCTACAAGTACTTTTTATAGGTCCACTTGTTTCCTTTATTCCATTGAATCTGTCTGCACATTCAGGTAAATTCAGCAATGTTATCTATGTGTGTGTGTGTGTATGTGTGTGTGTGTGTTTGCATATATATTATATACATAATCAATAATTGTTATCACTAATTTTTTCAAAGCCATTATTAATCTTTTTCGTGTAGACATGAGTGCTGCCAAGATAATTATACTATATTCACATATTTACATCATAATGTGTTATCAGCATTTCATCAGGAAAAAAAAATATTTTAGGTATTTTAGGCAGGAAGAAACTTAACCAAAATTTTGTGCTTACAAAGCTGACGGACGGGCAAGGGCCAGAGAAGGCTCCACTAGCACAGCACTACCACGGATTCAATCAGAAAATTGCTTCTGTGACCCAGGTTAGGATTTTCACTTAACTGCCTCCAGTGTTCACAGATGTCTGCAGGTCTGAGACAAGTGATGATAAGCAATGGAACATCCAGAGATGATTGCAAAGACTCACTTCTATCACTGCCCAATTATTTGCCTGCCAATACTAGTAAAATGATAGTATGGTTTCTACCCAGTTGTATGCTAAAATTATCTAACAACTGACTCACTGGCCAGGAATAAAATGCTGATTTGTAGTACTTACCAACTTCCTTAAGTAAACACTCCCACCACGGCTGACTTAAAGCTCCCAAATGCAGAGCTGGATAGGGATACACAGTTGGCTTCTTTGAGCTTTATGATACAAGTCAGCACACCTCTGCCGCTTCTCTGCCTTACAAATATTATAAAATGTATGTTACTGATAGTCTTCACTGGTGGCTCAGTGATAAAGAATCTACCTGAAATTGCTGGAGACATGGGTTTCAATCCCTGGGTTGGGAAGATCCCCTAGAGAAGGAAATGGCAACCCACCCCAGTACTCTTGCCTGGGAAATCCCATGACAGAGGAGCCTGGCTGGCTACAGCCCATGGGGTTGCAAAGAGTTGGACACAACTTAGCGATTGGACAACAAACTTAACTGATGGGACTTAATACAAACTCAGAATCCTGTTGCCAAAAAAGAGAGAGAAATGTATGTGTCTTACACTTCCAGCCCCTGCAGGTCAGGGTAAAGCTAACAAGGAGGTATAACGTGGGACAAGGGACAAGATAGATTGTGTCTAGTTCACCGTACGAACATACTAATGTTAAATACTAATGTTCGATGCCATTTTTCCTTTTCATACGAATGACAAAAACAAATCCTTGGTGATTTCATCAGCCTCAGGGCTCAGTTCCCAAATGATATTAGAGCTTTGCATGGCTCATTTGGAAATTAGTGTTTAAGCAGGCACATCAACATGAATTTTGGCTAACATTTACGGAGCAGTTATAATGTGCTGTATTAGTCACTCAGTCATATCCGACTCTTTGCAACCCCATAGACTGTGGCCCACCAAGCTACTCTGTCCGTGGAATTCTCCAGGCAATAATACTGGAGTGGGTTGTCATTTCTTCCTCCAGGGAATCTTACATAATGTGCTATAGATAATATGCTAGGTTTTGTTTTAAGCTTTACATGTGTTATTTCATTTAGTCTTCACACAATTTCATGTGATAGGTTTACTATTATACTAATTTCACAGATGAGGGAACTGAGATTATATAGTTAACTAAAATGCCCCAGATCACAGGTATTGAATAGCAGCATGTTTCAAACTCAAGTAGTCTGACTCCAGAGCAGCTGCACTTACTTATTAAAATATTCTACCTTAAAAATACAGTATTTTATGTATTGTTTTTGCTTCTGAGCACCATGGTTGGTATGAAATGCCTGAAAGCATCAAGTAGATCTTAGAATCCACATACTGAAATATTTTTAGGACTATGTTGCATCTTAGCAATCATCTGATGCTATTTGGAAATACTGTAATAAACATCTGTCTAAAAGGGGGAAAAAATGTATAGTTTACAATAATTTGACCATGAAGTATCTTCTTTTTCTGTTTCTCTCGTTGCTACCTAAAAGTTTGATCCTTTTCATTCTTCTGATTTAGATGAATATATTCTCTTAGTTCATCAGCTGGGCCTCCCTGCTGGCTCACGTGGTACTAAAGAATCTGCCTGCAACACAGGAGACCCGGGTTCAATCCCTGGGTCAGGAAGATGCCCTGGAGGAGGGAATGGCAACCCACTCCAGTATCCTTTCCTGGAGAATCCCATGGACAGAGGAGCCTGGTGGGCTACAGCCCATGGGGTCACAAAGAGATGGACACGACTGAGTGACTGAGCATGCTTATAATTCTCTTGTTAATGGTGTCAATGAGCTTGTAATACACGAAAGAATTTTAAAATATGCATAATTTTCAGAAGGAAAAAAATACGGTGGGGAAACCGGATTCCATCTTCTTTTTAGTAAATGCACATTTACTAAAGACATTTTATGTTTCCAGGTGTAGGGACTGGTTTCCATGTATATATATTGTGTCTTTACACGTTACTTAGTCACCCTTATTTTTTCTAGTGCTTTGTCTTGCTTAATGCAGCAAAATATCACTCTGCTTTCATGTCACACTCGCATGTCTTGCATTCCCTTTTCTTGATTCTGTTTTGAAAGCAAGCAAGCATCTCTCTTTATTATAAACCATTAAATGGTAATTTAGTCAGTGTGCTTTCTACCTGTGTAATTTCAAGTTAATTGGATGGCTGCATGTTTGTTCAAACCAAAGTAATTGTGCTTTCTCTTTCTTTAGTCAATCTTCAGGTTAAAAATGAATAAATAAAAGGACATATTTGTGGGAGAGGAGCTGTCCTCTTAAAAATGGTGGGCTAATTTCAGGGGCAGGTGCTGTCCACGTGGGATACCATATCTAGTCTGGCCATGCTTTTGCCAAGGCATGCAATATTTGTGCCAACTCACTGCCTCTAATGCTCTCAGTGCTTGTCAAACACAACAATGTGTTTCTCGGCTATGCAATAACCTGGTTGAGACCAGTTCAGAGTTTCAGATGTATCAAAACATAGCTAGATATTGAGAACCCTGAGGTTTATATTTCTTTGACCAACTTCAGTCTGATGGTCAACCCAATTGTCCAGTGATAGGCTAAGACAGAAATTCTGAGTGATCGCTACATTTTTTTAAAAAGGAAAAAACATAGCACTGTGCTGTTTAATTGACCCGTTTGCCAGGAGACATTCAGAATTTTAAGAATAGGAGACACTCTTCTCCTGAGCGCTAGAACAAGCAAGCTTTTCTTCTCTTCCAGAGGTATTTAAAATTTGCTGGGTTTCTCTGATATCTCAGCTGGCTGAGATAATAGCTATTTGGTGCTAAACCAGATTAGTTTAATTTAATTTGACATTCATATTATAAATCATTGCTGAAGGTTGAAGAAAGCAAATGTGAACTATTGAGTATGAAAGTCACTGACAAACCTGTTTCAAATGCTAGCAAAAGTTAATCTCTAAGGCAGATGACACCAAGATTAACCCCAGCTGATATTAATGCACACAAACACACACACAAATAATGAAATAGGTTTAATGACAGTAAGTGGTGTCATCACAAACTGCTGTGTCTGGGAATAAATGAGTATTTATCATTTCTTGAACTCTGCTCCACTGCAGAATGTACATCAAAATTAGAAGAGATGGGAGGTGGGCCTTGGTTCCAAATTGATCTGAATAATGATAGCAAGCTTAAAAGCTGCCCCCCACCCCCATATTTTAAGGTTCACTGTTCTCTACTTTCAAGGGTAAAAGAAAACATTCAAGCAAATAACAGGAAGCCAGTCAACAGCTCAGAGAAAATCTTGCTTGATTTGATTCCTTGACAGCATTGCATTACCGTCTACAGAATGTGGAGCTCACCCCTGCCAAACCCTGAAATGCATAAAATGGAAATGAGAAGGGAAATAAATGCCTTTGCCACACCTCTGTTCTGTCTTGGGAAATATCCTCAGTGCTTCTGCACTGAGCCTCTATGTGACCACATTAAATAGGGCACGTGCCATGGAGAGTCAAACCTGAATGTGCGTTGGCCTGACCCACCTCTTAGCAAATCCCAGATTTATTTCATCTCAGTGAAACACCTACACGAAGGATGTCTATGGCTTTTCAAGCCCAGAGTCACTTGCTCTCTAATCATGTTGTCTTCTTGGGAATTTTCAGGTGGCTTTCAGCAAAATGCCATCAAGTATACTGTTAGCAGAGTCAGCAAAATGCATAGGTTAAGAAAATCTATTCTGGTGATATGCTTCCAAAACACAGTGATGGGACAGATATTGGATAGATATTCTGAAAGGGGGAAAATGGAAGAAATAAAATTTGGAATTTGTCTAAAACAAGTTCCAAACACAGCAGGGCAAATTCCATTAGGTTTTTAAGGCTTGGAAATGACCCTCTGTGGCTCAATTTTTTGTGTTCTGTTCTTTGGGCCCTCCAGAGTCACTCTTGATGGGCTCCCTGTCTTGGAAACACAGCACTCCACTCTCTGCTTCCATCAGCACATGGAGTTCTGTCTGCATTTATGTATCTATGTTCACATTTCCCATTGCTTATAAACACACTAGTTGTTGGATTAAGGCCCACCCAAATCCAACATTCTGAAAGAGATGGGAATACCAGAACACCTGACCTGCCTCTTGAGAAACCTGTATGCAGGTCAGGAAGCAACAGTTAGAACTGGACATGGAACAACAGACTGGTTCCAAATAGAAAAAGGAGTACATCAAGGCTGTATATTGTCACCCTGCTTATTTAACTTATATGCAAATACATCATGAGAATTGCTGGGCTGGAAAAGCACAAGTTGGAATCAAGATTGCCAGGAGATATATCAATAACCTCAGATATGGAGATGACACCACCCTTGTGGCAGAAAGTGATGAAGAACTAAAGAGTCTCTTGATGAAAGTGAAAGAGGAGAGTGAAAAAGTTGGCTTAAAGCTCAAGATTCAGAAAACTAAGATCATGGCATCCGGTCTCATCACTTCATGGCAAATAGGTGGGGAAACAGTGGCTGACTTTATTTTTCTGGGCTCCAAAATCACTGCAGATGGTGATTGCAGCCATGAAATTAAGATGCTTACTCCTTGGAAGGAAAGTTATGACCAACCTGACAGCATATTGAAAAGCAGAGACATTACTTTGTCAACAAAGGTCCGTCTAGTCAAGGCTATGGTTTTTCCAGTGGTCATGTGTGGATGTGAGAGTTGGACTATAAAGAAAGCTGAGTGCAGAAGAAGTAATGCTTTTGAACTGTGGTGTTGGAGGAGACTCTTGAGAGTCCCTTGGACTGCAAGGAGATCCAACCAATCCATCCTAAAGGAAATCAGTCCTGAATATTCATTGGAAGGACTGATGCTGAAGCTGAAACTCCAATACTTTGGCCACCTGATGCAAAGAGCCGACTCATTTGAAAAGACCCTGATGCTGGGAAAGATTGAGGGCAGGAGGAGAAGGGGACGACAGAGGATGAGATGGTTGGATGGCATCACCAACTCAATGAACATGGGTTTGGGTGGACTCTGGGAGTTGGTGATGGACAGGGAGGCCTAGCATGCTGCGGTTCATGGGTTGCAAAGAGTTGGACACAACTGAGTGACTGAACTGAACTGAAATCCAACATGACTTCTTCACTTGGTTCTATCTGCAAAGGCCCTATTTCCAAACATGGTCATATTCATAGGTATCAGGAATTGGGACTTTCACATATCTTTGTGGGGAACACAATTCAACCTACAATAGGCAAACACAAAGGAAAGATGAGGATAGTGATATAATATGCAGCCAAAGAAAAATTTTTGCAAAAAAATATGTCAAATTTTTCTTCTACTCTCATAGATAGGCAGTAAACTTCATTATCAACATAAAAAGGAAAATCTGATCATTTGCACAATCCATAATGTCCATAAGATTAAGAAAAAAGAAATAGTGCTATAAAAAGCACAAGTATTGCTAATACCAAAACCATAAAAAATAAATATCTAATTAAAGAATGTGTAAGATTACAGACATATCTTGGTTTATTGTGCTTTACTTTATTGCTCTTCAGACATACTGCATTTTTTTAATGTAAATTGAAGGTTTGCGCCAGCCCAGCATTGAATAAGTCTATTGGCACTATTTTTTCCAAAAGTGGTTGCTCACGTTGTGTCTCTGTGTCCCATTTTTTTAAGTCTCGTATTCTTTGAGGCTTTTTCATTGTCATTGTGTTTGTTACAGTGACCACTTCTAGCCTTGCATCCAGTTGTGGATCATATAGCAGCCATGTTTTTGGTTTATTTTTTTAACTCTTAACCAAAATTTCCTTCCATACTACCCAGGGGCCAGTCAATCATGTTTCTGGCTTTTGTAGGAAATAAACTTAAAAATAATCCATAAGGCAATGCCTCAAATGCCATAGTTTGTAATTTTTTTTTAATCTGAATTTTTAGATCCTAGTCCAAAGCTATATAAACAGTTGGTTTCTCCTCCACACCAAACCCACCCTTATTTACATCAGATTAGACAAATTTTCAGCAGTTCCCTGGTTTTCAGAGCTATAGCCTCATCTGGGTAAAAAGTGAATTGGACATTACTGGCCATGTCTTATCCATCCTGCCCCACTGTCTCTCTGCCTCTGCATCTGCTTCCCTGAATCCCTACCTCTGGCCTGTCCAACCTTGAGCCACTGTAACTTAGGCCTCCGTGTGTTCCCTAAAGCCAGCAGTCCCTAACAGAATCTTATTCTCTTTGAGATTTACATATGCACATGTACCAAAAAAAAAAAAAAAAAAAACTAACAAGTATTTATTCTTGAGGCACAAAACAGCTGTGCAGAAACCAAACCGTCTTTATGTATTACAGTTATAAGTAACTTAGGCCATAAGCCTTCATTTCTGCTAATGGTGGAAAAGACATTCTTGTTTTTAAACTCTGTCTCTTAGCAATTGCTCTCTGTGCTCATCCCCGGTTCTTCTTTCTCCTGGGAGAGACAGAAGTTCTCAGGGCTTATGTGTCATCCTGGCTTGTAGGGCTGGGGCTTCTGGTCTGAGCCCCTCCTCTGACCTGGTCAGCACACCCTCATCTTATTGCCTTAGGTGTTCGCTCCTTTCTGCTGCATCCAGAGTAGGTGTTCCCAGCCGGTGATGGGGCTCTGATAAAGCATATCTATCCAGCTCTGTTCAGGAAACTCCATGGTCTTGCTGGCCCCTCAGCACTTGCTACAGCTGCTGATTCTCTGAGGCTCTCTCCTCGGAGTCTCTGCTAGGGGGCCTCTACTCTTAGCACCATGCTGACCCCATCAGAGAGGATGTTCAGAGTTCTCAACTACATTTCATAATCCCTCGAATATAGACAGTGTTTTGGAATTCCTAAATGCACCCACGGAGAAGGGGATTTGAAGGTGAGGCAGTGGAAGACATTCTCTGTTTGAATCATTGCCCCACTGTCTCCATCTACTAAAGCAGCCCCGCACAGACATGGGGCCTGAGAGGTGTTCCTTCCAGAATTCCACATGGCAAGTGAGACACCAGCTCCTCCTCTTTTCAGAAACCTCAGCCCTCTAGAGGTCTCAGTCTCCTACCCCTGGCTTTCATGGCAGAGAGACAAGAGTAAGACCCTCTCTGGCCTCTACGCTCATGTTCTTCCTCGAAAATCCTCCCCAAGTGCCTCCCTTCATTAAGACAGAGGGTCTAAAGGCCCTCCATGCCCAGGTGGGGAAGGAAAGCTGACCCTAGGGCTTAGATTCCTCCACAGACTGATGCAGGGTGTAAACGCGATTGTTCCATCCCAAGATTTTGCTGTTAGTTTACCAAGTCAGATTTTTGAATTTCAGTGAAATCTTTTTTTCTTCCAAAGAGGCTCGTAAAAGTATTATGGCTTTTCGAGTACTGTGTCTGCTGTGGACTGCAAAAAAAAAGACAAAATCTGAAGCCCAGTCAGGACAGTGGAAGAAACAAAATGCCACTGTTTCAATTACAGTGGGGGCCTTGGACCATGATTAGGAATTAGTAAAAATGAAAGAAGCATCAGTCAGCATTTTGGACAGTGTATTTTGCAGCATCATGTAAAATTGTAATCTAGGCTTATGATACAGTTTATAACTTTTTATAGTACCATTATTATAATGATATTATTTGGAGCTTTCTTTAAAAAGTAGTAGTTTTAAGTAAATTTAAGTAGTACTTAAATTCCTTTGTTTACTTTTGAAAATGAAACCAACACACTTATTTGTTTGTTTTGATTTCAATGTCAAACATTTAAAGTCTTCTATAGTGTGGAATTATTCAAAAAGGCATGTGTATTTTGCAAATTACTTTATTATTTTTACATTTCAACACATTTCTTGTTGAAATAACACCATGCAATATTTAATAAAAAAATTTAGAATCACTCAGCTTCACCATTTTATGTGGCTAAGGGGTACGCTGCTGCTTCTGCGGCTTAGTCGCTTCAGTTGTGTCCACCTCTATGTGACCCTGGACTGTAGCCTACCAGGCTCCTCTGTCCATAGGATTCTCCAGGCAAAGAATACTGGAATGGATTGTCATGCCCACCTGCAGGAAGGAGGTATGCTATAAGTTACTAAACTAATTCCACATTACCAGATATCAATCCAGTGTTTTTTCTAATTATGCCTGGCTATGGATGATGACTTAATGAGTAACTTTGCAAGCATATGTTTTCTTTACAAGATTACTTGTTTGTGACCAAGTACCAAGTTTTTGATTATTGAGTCAAAGTGTAGAATTGGATCCAATTAATTTGTCTCCACAAGATACAAAGGTTACCCCTGTGCCTCTCCATTCTAAACTCAATGCCTGGTAATACTGCCTCTGAGTACTTTAATTAAGATAACTGCAATAAAATATTTTATATAAAAGAAGGCATTACTTTTTTTTTCTATAAGAAAGTGACCTTTTGCTCTTTTTTCCTATTTACACAATATATTATAAAACAGTCTCAGAAGTTGAATGAGTTTAAACCCAGTAACCTTTAATGATATCTACAATCATTTTTTCCAATAGTTTCAGGGTTCAAGTTAACTTATTGCCATATAATGTGAGTCAGAGTGCAAAGTGAGACAAGTTCTACATGTTGCCTTTTATGTAGATAAAACCCTAAATGAGCATATTGGTGCTATCTGGGGTGCCGCATAACTTAAAATAGATAGTAAAATTATAAAATGAGATTGCTTCTATAATTTGTTCTATTTAACTTGTATCACTGTGGTACGTGTTACACCTGAATAACCCAGGGAAGTACTGATAAATTCTGTGTCTGTTTATCTCTGTGTATTTTTAAATACATAGGTGTCCTGAAAACTTGAAACATAACCTTTTGTGTCAACACTAGGGTTTTATAGAACTTTTCAAAATGTCTTTACTCCTAACTGTATTATGCAAAAGACTATCACCATATATATCTAAACTCATAACAGGAAGACCAGTGTCACGATGACCTTGAGACTGTTATTTTAGAAATGCATCTGTTGATTTGTAGTGTTTTGTGAAGAACACAGTAGTCAAAGTAGAAAGTTACCACAGCTACCGCATATGCTGTATATTTGTATAACCGAGAGATGCGCAATTAAGTTAAACCACGTAAAGGAAGTATCTCATGTCCAGTGAAATGAGTTCTAGGAAACTGAACTCTACAGAATTGAATTAACATCTGAGTTCTGCTATGGAAGACAAGACTTTGCCTCTCTCTGGACTTCAGTTTGGACATCTGCAATAAATAAGGAAGAGGCACACAAGATACCTTCTAAGACTTGTTCAAAACGTGGAGTGTTGTCATGCTATGCAAAGGCCATCAACAGCAGCAAAGCTTTAGCATGAAAGGATTCAGTGACAATAACCAACATATTAAGTTGTAATTATAATTACTAAGCAAATGTGCAATATACACAGACATTCCTTTATTTCCTTCTTTATGTGTAGGCAGTATCAGGGGTAGCCAAATATTCGTAGTATTAAAGTCTGTATCATGCTTTTGTACTTAGTGATCAACAAAATAGTGGATATTGTTATTACACAGCCCAGTCATTAAGTTATGGGCCTCGAGGATTGTTTTCTCAAACCATTCTTAAAAATAGAGCTTTATAGACAAAGAAAAAGAAGAAAAATGAAAAGCTGACTTCAAAATCAGAAGATCACCTCATCTCCTTTGCTCACTCTGTCATTATATTTCTGATTCTGCCTCCCTTGGGAAGCCTTTTCTGATGTTTCCAACTCAGAGTTCTCTCTCTGTCCCTCTCTCACTGCCTCTCTCCCTCCCTCCTTCTCTCCTTTTCTGTATCACTCTTCTATAATTCTACTTCCTTCATGCACCTTATCAGAGTAGTACTCCAGTCCTCTTGCCTGGAAAATCCCATGGATGGAAGAGCCTGGTAGGCTGCAGTCCATGGGGTCGCGAAGAGTTGGACACGACTGAGCGACTTCACTTTCATTTTTCACTTTCATGCACTGGAGAAGGAAATGGCAACCCAGTCCAGTGTTCTTGCCTGGAGAATCCCAGGGACGGGGGAGCCTGGTGCGTCTATAGGGTCCCACAGAGTCAGACACGACTGAAGTGACTTAGCAGCACCAGCAGCAGCATGCACCTTATAATTTCAAAGCACTTAGCTCTACTCTTTTTAATTAGCACTGGGTAATTTTCCTAATATCTCCTACCAAATTTTAAATCCTTTATGAGGGTAGGATTTTCTTTTATCATCTGCATATTGCTCAAAATACTTCATATCTTAGCAGTAAGCATTATGTTACTTGTTGAATTGAATCAATACTAATCTAATTAATGAGCTCAACATTGTTATTTCCTATGAGAGAATTTATATGAGTGAGTGTTGATACTAAGCTTCCCCAATAGGTCTTAAGTGATGCAATTACACAGGAGCCCAAAATACAATCCACATTTTTTTATTTGATTCTCAGGGTACATCTGAATGACATAAGCTGTGTTTATGAAGTCATGGGAACCATGAAAACACTTGTACCAATGCACAAAGATGATCCTGTGACACGCCTGTCCAAGAGATTACATTGCGTGCTTCTTTCAGATTGCCCCCTTGCAAAATCACGAGTAGAATTACAGATCTACCAGGTGAAAAGAGAGCATACGCCCACATCTGCTGCTGTCACAGAAACAATTGTGTTTACCCTCAACTGCGGGGTTTACCTTTCTTACTCATCACTACTCTGTAACATCTGAATGAGCAGGAACCTTGGAGGTGACTTTTTGTGAAAAGCTTGAAAAAGACCTTTAAGACCACAGATAGCATACAGATAAAATCAGAGTCACAGTTTTCTAATCACAACACTTCTCCAGTGAATTTGTTATTCTTATACAAGTTGTGGGTTCAATCCCTAGGTTGGGAAGATCCCATGGAGGAGGGCACAGCAAACCACTCCAGTATTCTTGCCTGGAGACTCCCCATGGACAGAAGAGCCTGGTGGGCTACAGTCCCATAGGTTCACAAAGAGTTGGACATGACTGAAGTGACTCAGTGTACATGCATACAAGTCAACGCAAATCAGTTATAAAACATTTTACGTTGCTAAAATGAAACCTGCCTTTAGCTATAATGTTAGGCAAGATTTTATTAAGATATTTTGCATAAATAACTCAATGAAGTCATGACTTAAAATGCCCAACCTGTGTTTTGCAGATAGAAGTTTATAATATGCCATGAAGAAGAAAACAATATTTCACATCAAATATAAAATGTAATTTTCACAAATCTTGGAAAAAATGTCTTTACATAAATTAAAACATAATCTATAGAGCATTTTAAGTGAGTCAATTTATGGTCTTTATGGACTTTATAAGGTCTCATTTAAACCACTTTGGTTATATGTTGTTTTATGGTTAAGTTTCATTTTCAACAAGTCAAATGAAAGCAAAACTCTGACAAACATACCTGCCAAATTTTGCCCCAAACTGAAAATAGTGTAAGTTTTTGGATTGTCCAAAACTTGTTTGGCCTGTTGTGGAGGACTTTCTGACTTATGAGTAGAGAAAATGTTAGGAAGTTTATAGCCATATGGTTCGCGTACCCATGGAATGATCAAAGGATCTTACTTTGTATTTGTTGTCTGGGAGTTTGATGAATCTGTATTCTGTTGCTAAGCTAGATCAGATTGGGGAGTCTTATTGCTTTTGAATCTCTGTCTCATGTTAAATGCAATTGTCTGTATATATGTTAGATAGTGCTGGTTAAATGAAAGAATGTAATAAAGCTCAGATAATAGGAAGAGAATCTAATTAAGACTAAGTCAGAAACACCTATGAATCATAGGCAACATCTCTGATACCTCACTTTATCTGCATCTACATAAACCTCCACCATCAAAATTCAATGCCAACTTACTTGCTTTACACATCTCTCCTGATCTCCCTTCTCAAAATTTCTACAAAGCTTTTGCCCTTCAGACTGTACATCTTAGCAAAATTCAATGGGTATGATATTTCTTCTTCATCTGTTTTGTCTTGCTCCACATTTGGGGGGATTATAAGTATCTTGAAAAGAGACAATGTCTCTTTGCTTTGTGTATTTTTCAAAGTGACTATCACAGAGTAGTACCCTATTAAATGTATAAATTCAAACTTCCTAAAAAGAAATTGTGTTTTGGTAAAATGCACTCCAAATTATTAACCTTTTTTATTGGTAAAATTCCATGTACCCATGGGATATCTTATTTGCAGTAAATTCTAGTAGAATACTTGTGTGATTTTAATGACTACCTGAAGTCTACATTACCTAAGATGCACCATGACACAAATACACAGGGTGGAAGAGAAAGGTAATTAGAAGCTTCAGGTGTTTTGTACGCCTTTTCTTGTATGCAGCTGCTGTTATCTCTACTTATCATTGATGTATCATTTTACATTCTGGCAGCAATGATTATTCCTAATTATACACAGGAAAATAAACAGTAGTATATGTTTAATACAAACAGTCTGTCGTTTGGGATGTCATGTCAAATGGTTAATCATGTTTAAGACTAACAGTACCAGGTTGAGGGACAGAAATCTACTGGGAAATGACAACTTCCTCTCTTCTAAATCTTGATTTAAAATGTAATCTGAAGGTCAGAAAAAATGGCTTCAAGATACATGTTAGCGTTTTTACTGAAGATTAGTTTCTCCTTTTACATGAAGAATTCTTCTGGATTAGATAACACATCCACTCCTTCTTGCTTGGGTTTCCCTGCAGGCAGCAGTATCTTCCCTTTACTGCTCATCTCCCATCTTCAGCCACTTACTGCTTGTCCCGCGGTTAGAACAAGGCAGAAGAATCCAACCTTTGTGCTGCAGCTCAACCAGTTTCTAGCTGACAAGAAATGCTTAGCAGGTTTTTTTTTCCCCCCCAATTTCTCTGGTAAGGGTGATTATTATGGTTTTACCCAGGCTTAACTCTGCCTTGCAAGTAAGAACTATTCCTTCACATTAGTCCAGTGAAATTAAGTACATTTAAAAATATATATATTGTTTTTTAGTCTGCAATCAGTGTACTGGGAAGAATTATTTACCTTGAGTAAGTGGGCAGGTAGCTCTTTTAAAACAAGTTTGGATAATGTCATAACTGTTGATAACTTTGGAAAGAAAAATCAAAGAGGGCACAAAACTAATGGTCACATTTATGGTCCCTCAAAATAGTCCCAGACTTGTGCATATCTACCTGTGATTACATGGCAACTACTCATTTGCAAAAGCTTATATATTTTGTGAGGAAATATTAGGGTTCCCTAATAGAGAAAGCAAGGGAATTCCAGAAAAATATCTACTTCTGCTTCATTGTTTGCAAACAAAGGTCTGTATAGTCAAAGTTACAGTTTTTCCAGTAGTAATTATTATGGATGTGAGAGTTGGACCAAAAAGAAAACTAAGCATCAAAGAGACTGATGCCTTCGAATTATGGTTCTAGAGAAGACCTTGAGTCCCTTGGACTGAAAAGGGAGCAAACCCGTCAGTTCTAAAGGAAATCAATCCTGAATATTCATTGGAAGGACTGACGTGGAAGCTGAAGCTCCAATACTTTGGCCACCTGATGCAAGGAGCCAACTTATTGGAAAAGACCCTGATGCTGGGAAAGACTGAAGGCAAAAGGAGAAGAGGGCGGCAGAGGATGATGTAGTTAGATAGCATCACTGACTCAATGGACATGAGTATGAACCAACTGCAGGGAATAATAGAAGACAGGAGCCTGGTGTGCTGCAGTCTGTAGAGTCTCAAAGAGTCAGACACACCTTAACAACTGAACAACAACAATTAGGGTTCCCGCTAACAGCTACAACATTGTCAGCTGGGGAGACTCCTAGAAGGTCTGCTGTTTCTGAATCTTTCAGTGACTCTGGTGTCAATTGCAGATCTCATTCAGACCTTGCTGATACTTTGAACATCATAAAAGTCAAGCATTTAAATTTTTAATACTCTGTAGTAAAAAAATATATAGATAATGGGAATCTCATTTTACTAGAAGCTACGATGTGTAGTGACTTATATCTGCAATGAATTGTTTCTCCTCCACACCAAACTTGAAGAATGCCAAAGAAATATGCATGACTGAATAAATTATCTAGTATTTCAGGAGAATGGGTATACAGACAGAGGCTAATTGTGGAAGAAGAGGTGAAGGAAAATCGGGTGTGTGTTATGAGAAAATAGGGGGAAAACCAACCACAATTTGGGCTGAACAGAGGAGAATCATAAAAGCTGTCAGCAGGAAAAAAAAAAAAAAAAAAAGCTGTCAGCAGGGTCTGATCATAAGTGAACATATTTCCAAGGAATAGAAGACATTGTACATCCCAAGAACAGAAGAGAAAAAAACAGACGATTATATTCCAGTAACATGAAGTCGAGATCCTGATGCTTTAGGGTCCTGTTATTCCCCATGATCACTCACCTATTAATTAAATGCCAAAAATAGAGAAACAGAGACCACATTCTTCATCCCTATAAGCTGACACAGCTATTCATCTTTAGTGAGATGAAGGTCATAGAAAAACCTGGTTTTATGAGCAAGAGGAGTCAAGAAATAAACACTCAATTTGCCATTAGCCATTATGAATAAGGCAGCAAAATTAATTTATTTTAATGCTATACCCAAGAGGCACATGTTTTCCTTTCTATGTGATTATGAAAATACTGAATTCCCCCTAAGGAAAGAAGTCCTTTTTTTAGACTTCAAGAACAGACAACCCAATTTTCTCTGAGTTTGTTCTTTCTCCTTTGAGAGCATACTTAATTTGTTAATGCAGGAGTGCACTTGTCACCAATAAAATTCATCTTCACTCTATAAACAGACTGCCTGAAATTAGTCCTGATCGAGAGAAAGCTAGAGAGAGTGTATTTGGTTGTGTGTTATGAAAACATAATTCAATGGTTTAATTTGTAATAAAATTTTTTTACCTCCAACCATTGCACAAGTAACAGAAAAAAATATACTGAAAGACCATGCTTTTATTCACCTTTTGACTTTCATGATTATGAATCCAAAAAGCGAACTCTTTTCTTTAATAGGGGTTTCACTGATGTTAAATGGAGCCAAAAGCTGTCAGAGTGTATTGCTTTCAACACTGTTATTTATCAACAAGCAGTGAAATTGTAGCTGTTTGTAAGGCACTATGTTAAGAGTTCAGAAAGAAATAAAAAATGAATGGGACAGGGCAGCTGCCCTCAAGTAATGTACAACCTACAAAGGACATCCACACTGAATAAATACTGCCTTCCAGGGCACAAGGGAAGAAGAGTCGTGAGTGCTTTTGGTTAGACTGCATATGACAGAAACCTCAGCTAAACTAGCTTAATGATAAGGAAATCTGGTGTGATGCAAAAGATGAAGTACAGAGTTGAGGCAGGCTGCAGGGGTTTAACTGTGGCACCCAGCATGCACTTCCCCCCATCCCTCTCAAGCTGCCAATCACAGCATTGATTCATCCTAAGGCTGCTGGCTTTGCTGGAAAATGGCTGCCGGCACCAAGCAGAGCAACGTGCTTCTTTTTTTATCCAGCAGAAGAGAAAAACTGAGTTCTTTCTCCCAAATCCCTTTCTTAGTATTGCACTGGCTCATGTCCACACTCATGGCTGATAAGAGGGATGGGATTACCTTGAATGACTTAGACTAATCTGTAGGGTAGAAGAGAGGGTGGGGGAAGCAAGGACAATAGGAACCGAGGCATAGCAAAGGAATTAGACCTGAAGCAGATCCCCAAACTCCTGTAGCTTCCTTGGGGTTTGGTGGGTTATCCTGAAGTTCAGAAGTGCCAGCAGAATAGGCAAGAGGCAGTACTTAGTATGGGGAAAATGTTTTCAAAGCCTCTGAGAGATGATTCATTATGCCTCTGTGACATTTCTAAATCTGGGTAAGAGGAATACCTCAGTATTCTCCCAAAGTCAGATAATCATTCTAAAGTGGTTGCCAAGCAGTTTTTAAACTGATATTTCTAGCTCCTTCCAAAACAGTCTGTCACTAAACTCACCCACTCTACATAGGAGGGGAAGAAGCTGCAGTGATATTACTTTTTATAGAGACGTTAATTCTTCAGTTTTGTCAGCTTTTGAAGGGTAATACAATGCTTTCAATCTTATTATACCTCTTGTCTATGGGTACCCTACCCTATTCTGAGTCCATACCTGGTCCTTTGCACTGAACTATAAGATTGCTTATTTATTTTTAAAATCTTTAATGTTTACAATGTGTCACATGCTGGTATAAGCTCATTACAGGTGTTAGAAGCTCATTACAGGCAAAACTCATTTGATTTTCATAACAAGCCCTGAAATAGGAATTATAGTATTCTAACTTTACAGGTGAGACAACTAAGCCACAGAGAGACTGAGTAGCTAACCCAAGATCACAGCAGTCAGTGGCAGAGCTGGGATTTAAATCTAGACATTCAAGGCCCAGAGTCTATATTCTGGCCTAGAATACCACAGAATTACATATAAACTATCGACTTTCTTTACCAAACAAGAAGTAAAATTTCAGTGATTGATTCACATTTACCTCACGGACTGTCAAAATGTCACCATTTTGAACTCTTTAGTCAGGAGATAGGACTGAAAGGAAGTAACTGTGGCCAGTGAGTGAGAGATACGGCAGGGTACAAGAGACTTGAGAAGGACTATGCTGAAAACTTTAAACTTTATCCTAAGTGTGGTAGGTAATACTTTCTGAAGGGTAATCAGAAAACTTAGATAACAGCATTCAAATAAGTCAATAATGCAGTAATGAAGAAGAGAGTATTGTTTCTGCGAGAAGGTGGAGGAGAAAGGGAATAAACATTTGTTGAACACCCAATGTACGAAGGGATAGTGCCTGATGCCTTGCGCGTGATTCGTCATTCAGCAAGAACTTTTCAAGGTTTAATTCCCCCCAGTAGAGAGCTTGGAAAATTTAGGTAACCTGCCTATGGTCTCAGGAAAGACCTAGAATTTGAAATACATCTGATCTCAAAACCAATACCTTTTTTTTGCCCACCACCCATTAGGAAGCCCCCAGAGCTTCTCCATGCCAAAGACCCAAAGAGAAAGGATTTCTTCCCACACACCATTATTCATCCTGTGACATGATAGCCTCCTTAAAGAAAAATAATAGTTGTATATAAGAAAAACTAAGTATCACTGAGAAACTTCTCTCAGATCTTTTAATTACAGACATCAGTGAATAAAGACCTGAATATGTGAGCAAAAGAACAAACAAACAAATGAACAAAAACCACTGGATAGCCAGCCAGGACAGAAACTTGATCACCACTAAAGTATCTTCTCTGCTTCCCTGAAAAAGGAGGAATTAAACACCACCCCCTACCCCAAGCACCATGTGCCCAGGGAGAGCACAGAATTCCCGGGATCTTCCTTGAGTTGCCCAGGGCATCATTGTATATACTTGCAAAGTACGCCAGCCCTAAAGGATGTGAGGTGCATTTCTGTTTCTGATACGGTGACCCTGCACACCTCGGCTTCTAGCTGGAGAGCAAGCTTCAGGAGAAGAAAGCTCATTACTCACGAGGGCTAAGTCTTTGTTATGTTCCCATGAATAACTTATAGCTGTGTGGCCTCATGAACAGCGGCCCCGACAGGGCTGACGTGACGGTAACACACCGAATCCTGATCCACCCTCCCAGGAGAAAACGGGAGTATTTGCTCGGTTCATGTTTCACCAAGAGAGGCTCTTCAACTATTTATAAGTTGAATAGAAATTTCCACTACTTCAGCTGACATGGTGGCTCTACCTAGCAACTGATAAGAGGGATCCATCTAGAGCCTTTAGGAAGCCAGCTTTGGCAAAGGGCAGTAGTGGTAGGGAAGGGGACCAGGTCGTCACCAAGGGAAGCTCTTCTCCAGCAGGCTCCACTCCCCTCCTCCTCACTCAGTCTTCTCCTGCTCCACCGCAACTAAGACCTCATGTCTACGGCTTGTCTAGAATGGACATTGCCACTAACTTTTGCAAACATGCCCATAGGTAGGTTCCTGTGCCTTATCAATGCTTATTGAGGATGCGCTGAAACTGATCAGAATCTCAGTGTCCTTCTTTTTCTGGAAGGAGGGCTGTCACCTCTAATTCAGTCCTATCCAATTCAAAACAGATTCGCTGAGGACCTTCAATGTACTGGTTCTGGGATTTTAAAGATTAATAAAATTCAGTCCTTTCCCTCCAAAGGCTTAAAACCATATAGAGAAACAGACACACGGAAAGTATTGTCTAAGATAACTGCTCTGCCCCAGAAAAGACACAAGTAGCCGAGGAGGTCACTTAACCCAAGCTGGAGGATTACCTGATGAATAACGTGCGCAGACCCAGTGCTGTGTACATTCCTCACCTTATGTAATCCTCACAACAGCCCTCCCCGTAAGTCTAGTCCTACTACTAAACTGATTTTTCTGGTCAGGTCTCCCAGGCTCAGAGATGTTAAGTGGCTTGCTCAATCTGACAAAGCAAGTGACAGATATAAAATTTAAACAGCCCAGACTAACCACAAAGACCATGCACTTACTAATAAAACTGTATTACCTCTCAAAAGCAATTTACAGAGTTTAATGTTCATGACTATATTAATTTATTGTTCAAGAAACAGTTGCCAAATCTCTCATATGTTCAAGGCACTAAAAGGAACAAAACAGCACTATGGGGTGGCTCTGGACCTCTGGTTCTTGCCTTTGAAGATCATCCTAGGTGAAGAGTCTTGAATGACAGCATTCAGTCAATCTGAATATTCTGGAAACATTTGCAGAATACTGTTTTGTACTACCATGCTTGATTCTGAGAATATGGCTGCTGCTGCTGCTGCTAAGTCACTTCAGTCATGTCCGACCCTGTGCAACCCCATAGATGGCAGCCCACCAGGCTCCCCCGTCCCTGGGATTCTCCAGGCAAGAACCCTGGAGTGGGTTGCCATTTCCTTCTCCAATGCATGAAAGTGAAAAGTGAAAGTGAATTCGCTCAGTCGTGTCTGACTCTTAGCAACCCCATGAACTGCAGCCTACCAGGCTCCTCTATCCATGGGGTTTTCCAGGCAACAGTACTGGAGTGGGTTGCTATTGCCTTCTCCTGAGAATATGGAGTGATCTTAAAAAAAAAAAAAGAAAAATCTCTGTCCTCTTGGAATTTATATTTTGGAACATATGCAAATAAACATGTTGAAATTCATGTTGAAGATGGTAAGGGCTATAAAGAAAAGTCAAATTGAGCAAGGGGTTGAGGGCACAGTGAGTGACTGAATGAAGAGCTTAGCATTTTGAATCAGCTATTCAGTGAAAGTGTCTCTGATAATTGGAGGAGAACCCTGAATAAGGTGAAGAAACATGTAATGTGATCATCTTTGTTAAGAGTATCTATGGTGCTCGCTTTGGCCGCACATATACTAAAATTGAAGAGTATCTATGGCTAGGCAGGAGCAACGGAAACTGCAAAGACTCAAAAAAAATAGAACAGATTTACAGGTAACAGGAATGGCAACGGGCCAGATCACAATGAGAGACTGGGAGCATTAGGAGATAGGTGAGAGGTCAAAGGACAGGTTATCCAGGGCTTTGTCAACAGTGTACAAAGTTCCCGTTTTCTTTGCAAGAGAAAGGAAAACCACTGGAGAACTCTGAATGGGAGTGGGGGTGTCATGCTGTGATTAAATTTTTAACCATTCTGGCCTCTCTGTCAAGAACTGATTATGGAGACAAATAAGTACAAACAGGAAGTCAAATTAGAAGATCATACAAGCCTAAATTTGAGATGATAGTAGGTTAAACTAAAGGGGAAACCGTGAAGGTTGTCATATTGGGGATATATTTTTCATGGTAGTGCTGACAGACTAGATTAGATGTGGGCTGTGAGGAAAAAGAAGACTGAACATGCTTAAATCACTGGAACAGTGCCTGGGACTGAGTTTGTTCTCAACATGCAGGAAATCTGCTCCTTACCTAGGGGAAATAGGTCTCAGACTAACTAATCACATATAGGGTCCATAAGAGGAGCCCAGCAGAAGTCTAACCTCATGGCCACCACCCAGCGATGAGCAAGTAGATAATATTCCACCTCAGTTGCTTTGATCAAATTGCTGAGTAGCTTCTATTTGGGTTCAAATAAACCAATGTGAAGAATTACTAAAAGAAATTTGGTTTTATCAAGGGTGAGGGAACTCCTTGGTGAAACTGTCACTACTATAAGTAGAACACAGTTCTATTTATTGTACAACTCAAATATTGCTTTACAAGAGAAGTCTTCCATGGACCTCTTCCAACTACATTAGGTCATCTTGTTACAGCCTCTCAGCACTTCTGTACCTTTCCAGCATAACTCTTGTCAGTTTGAAATTTGGTGAATATATATAGTCGATTAATATTTGCCCCCATGCAAACTACCATCCCACCCTTTTTAACTTTGAAGTATTTGCCTAGGGAAAAATACAGTAAGCACTCAAAAATATTTCTTGGAAAATGAGTTAGCACTTCCATGTTACAACACATTATTCACAACAGCCAAGAAAAAGAAACAGAAAACTAAATATCTAGAAACAGATGAATGAATGAATGAAGAAAATGAATATACATGCAGTGGAATACTATCAAGCCTTTTTGAAAAAAAGGAAAGTCTGTAGTAAGCAGCAACATGGATAAAACTTGAGAACATTATGTTGAGTGAAACAAGCTAGTCTCAAAATGACAAATACTACTTGATTCCACTCATATGAGTCATCTAAAATAGTCAAATTCATAGAATCTAAGAGTGGAATAGTAGTTGCCAGGGGCTGGGAGGAAAAGGAAATGAAGTGTTAGTAATCAACAGGCATGAAGTTTCAGTTAACAAAGATGAATAAACTCTGTACAACATTGTGCCTATGTTAAATAATAATGTGTTTTACACTGACAATTTTACTAAAGTATAAGTCTCATAGTAAGTGATTTTATAACAATAACAAATAATTATTAAAAATAATAAAAATGTATTTAAAATATATTTCATTTTTGAAACAGAGAGCAAATGACCTATCAAGAAAACTAGAATGAAATTTAATAATTATGAGCACTTAACTCAATTTTAAAAATTCTATTTATAATCACTAATTATCCTACTAGAATGTACAGAATTCATTTCAACAGAGCCAGAGCTGCCACAGAGAAATGCTTCTTACAAGTCATCTAGAACTTTAGGCTGTGATAAAAGTTTGTGGCTTTGGTATCAGGGTATCTGAGATTGATTGGGTATTGATTCAGAATAACTGGTCTCTATAGGTATACACATGAAGTCTCACCTAGATTACAGCCGTAGCCTCCCAACTGTTTCCTTGCTTCCATCTTGCCCTGTTCAAATTTTCAACACAGCAGCCCGATTGACTCTTTCAGAATACATCACTCTTTTATTCCCCCACCCCCATCTCTCTCAGAATAAATGCCAATATCCTTATAATGGTCTCCAACACCTTTATCAATCAGGGACCTGGAAGGAAAATAGGTAGCAAAATTAAACTGATAATAGAAGGGAGTTTAATAAAGGGACTACTTACAAAGCTGAGGGTGAGGCTTAAGAAGCTCATTTATAGATACCGCACTAACCCTGAGGCTAGCAGCCCTGGAGAGCTATCACCATCTCTTGTCCTAACGGGGCAAGAGGAGCCCTGGGAAGCAGCTTGGAGGGGGCTGCCTGGCAGAAGCTGTGGCCTTTGGTAAAAGGATAAAGTCACTGAGCAGCAACCCAGCAGGGAAGAAGCCAGGGGAATAAATGTCCCGACCCTGGCATTCCCCGGCTCTTGCATCTTCTGTCTGGAACTCACATTGGCTGAGCCCCACTGGAAGGTGACAGGCCAAGGAATCTGTTGATATAGTCCATACACCTCTCCCTTCCAGGGCACAGAGCATGGCAGAGAAGAGAGAATACTGGATTTGGAGAAGCAAAGGGAAAATGTCCAGCTAATGTCCTGTGTGATCTTTCCCTTGCCTCTTCTTTGTTCCTCCTGCTGCGGTCATTCTGACCACCTTTATCCTGACACTCCAGGCACTGTGCAGCTTCAGGGTTTATGTATTTGCTATTCCCTCGCTTGGAACACTTTTTCTCTGCTGTCTGCACAGCTCATCCCCTACTTTCTTCAAGCTGAAATGCTAGCTTCTCCATGCTACATACCTAAAAACCTATTTAAGATTATAAATCACCTCCCCCAGTATCCTAATCTCCTTAACCCTCTTCTACCTTTTCTTTTCCCCATAATATTTATCACATATGATATCATATATGATCTAGGTTTGCATATTTCATTATGTAGCTTTTATTGCCTCTATTGTTGTCAGCCTTCCTTGCTAGAATATAGGCTCCAAGGAAATGATCTTCATTGTGTTTTTTTGGTTGATATATTCTAATGCCTAGAAATAGTACAAAACAAAACACATAAACAAGTAGAGGGAAATAATCATCTTAAGTGCAGTATTCAAATACTCTCACAAATAGCATGTTGAATTTGGTTTATAAACACAGGTAGAAATAAATAGCTATATTAAAATCAAACAATACTGCTCCCTTTTCTACCCTCAAGAGATAAATAAGGTTAAATCTTGACCTTGATTGAGATTAAGTCTGACCAACTGTTGAATGAATTTTTCTCCTTCTGTAGATAGCTGCACTTAAAATGGTTCCTGAGTGGAAGCTCATTCTTTTACATTTCATTAAACTAATTCAAGAAAGGATGGTGAGCCAAAGACTATATTCTCTTGAGTCTGACCTCTTCAGTGAAGGTGGACGGAATCATATGAAACTCTGGTTATACCCTTTGAAAATACTAAGAATCATCAGAAAGAATACAGTGAAGTCACTCTCCAGGAGGTGCTTAATTGCGCTGAAGAACAAATAAAATCACTCATACAGTATATAATTGTATATCTTGGTAATTTCTTAAAGAAACCTGTAGATCTGTGAAGTAACAAGAGTTCTAAAGAGCATAGAGATAAGTACAGTACTATCACTTTGAAGACAGGGAGACTGAGGTTCTCAGGTCCACTGTCTTGGTCATAATCAGAGTGAGCAGCAAGCAAGTGGTTGGAGTGAGATGTAGAAACCAGGTCCCCACTCCTTGGACCAGACCGTATGATTTGAAAACTTTAAAAATCAAGAGACCAAAGGCCCTTGCAGTGATTCTATTTGAGCATGTCTTCAATCTATACTAAACCAGCATGAAAAGATTTAAAACCAAAACAAAATGTTTATCCCCATAAGTGTATGAAGATAGGAACATTCCAACAAATATATATGATTAAACAAGAATTATTTTTTAAATTCCTTTATAAGGACACTTATGTGTCTAATAAACATATAAGGGTAATAAAACTGAATATAGCAGAACTACAGATAGGGAAAGTACTTTTTATTCAGGCTTTTGACAAATTTAAAACAGGATAGGAGTGGGTAATGATCTCATCTTCCCCATCAAATCTTCCCCCACAAAGCAGGGGACTCTGGAGCTATGCAGATGTACAAATCCTCTAGAGTTCTTAAAATGAAGGCATATTTTTATAGTGTCATCAGTAGCCATAAAAGCTTTGCCAGTAGTATTTATGTGCATCATGGTAGCATTTTCAAATGTTAGTTCAGACTCTAATAAGAAATTATAAGTAGGTAGTGTTTAAAAGCAGAGAATTGGTCTTCTTGAGCTATCACATTTATTTGCAAGCCAAAGGAAAACATTTCTCTCTAAAGACAATGTCATAACATTCCATTTAAAGTCACCTGAAATGAGAAAAGGAAAACCTAACTAGGGAGTCATCGGCCTCGTAATAGGAAGGAACTTCCTTTAAACTCCCCATTAATGGGATATTTTTAAAGTAGGTTAGGTATATCCTTGAAACAGGACAATCTCTTCAGATGTCTGGGTTTTGTACCCTTCAGGCTATTGTGCCATTCAGCTCGCTTTATCCAGTTCGCAGGGGTCATGGCTTCCGAGAGGAGATGTGGTTAGATAAAGGGTCGCTTCAGTAGGTCTTTGCCTTCCTACATTTCCACCTCAGGCAGTTTTTACAAGCTCGCTCCTTGGATAAAAATCTACAGAATCAACCCAGAAAAAATAAGATGGCTTGAAATTAGGTGTGTTCTTTTTTTCTTTCCTTCTGACCTCATAAACCAGACAGTGGTTTTATATATATGCAAACATGGAGAACTATGACGTGGCTCATCAAGGTCAGACAATGTAATCTGAGTTGCTAGGTAGGCAAGAAAGTCATAAGAAGAGGAACAGGTGTTTCTGACATGTGCGCAGAGGATCCGGGAAAGCTGGCATTTCACTTGATATGTTGTCAATAGACAGAGACACCGTAAGACAAGATATTGACCTATAGAAACCCCTAGGAATTAGAATTTCTTTTCTGCTTTTAGAGAATAAACCCAGTAGAGTCCTTCCCACAATGGTGGGGGGGGGGGGGGGAATATGTAGATCTAAATATTTAACTGTGCCTTGACCAACTGTGAAATAAATGTGTTTATTTAAAGATTCATTTTCCTGTCACTTCGACTTGGGTTATGATGCCAAGGGCTTTCAGGTATGAGCCACAGGACCCCTTGAATTTGCATTCTTTGAAAAGGAGTTTTATTTGATATAATCAATATTTTGTAAACATTTATGGAAATAAGAATTATAAAATGTAAATAGCAGCACTAGAGCCAAAGTAACAAGAAATGTTGACAGTCGATGGGAAAAGTAAATGAAATTTACTAGCTAAGTAAAATGAAGTTTACTAGTTATGACAATTAAGATGTAATTTCCATGCAGAAATAATAATGTCAGTATTGTTCATTATTATATTTCTAACGCCTAAAACAATGTTTGGCCCATTTTAGAGGCTCAATAAACAATGTTTATAAAATAATTGAATAGTATAATAGATGAATAAACAGTCTTCCAAATCCAAATAAAGTATCCCCAGAAAACAGAAGACCAATTTGTCAGAAGGCAGTTCTAGAGAGACGAAACTCTCCTTTAAGAACAAATATTTCCCTTCACTCTTAATATGCTTTCACCAAGGAACCACACTGACCATAATTAGTTCTCCTGAATTGCCACACTCACAGGGATAGTAATTTCTAACTGATTACAAGTTAATAAATTGTCTTTCTGACATAGATTAGTTCCATATCCCATGAGTTGTAGGTTGTATAAACAGGTCTTCCTAGGGTTTCTTCACAAGGCTTACCATGTAAGGAAATTTCAGTTTCTGGCCACAGCCTGTAAGCCCTGAGGTAAAGAGCCAGCCCACTGTACCATATCATGAAAAGATGTAACTTGTGCCTTGTGGACACTACTTTCACCAGAAAAAGGATATCTGTCATAATTTCAGTGTCCTGATACATTTAGGAAACTTTCAGTTCAGTTCAGTCACTCAGTCATGTCGACTCTTTGCGACCCCATGAGTCGCAGCACACCAGGCCTCCCTGTCCATCACCAATTCCCGGAGTTTACTCAAACTCATGTCCATCAAGTCAGTGATGTCATCCAACTATCTCATCCTCTGTTGTCCCCTTCTCCTCCCACCTTCAATCTTTCCCAGCATCAGGGTCTTTGCAAATGAGTCAGCTCTTCACATCAAGTAGCCAAAGTATTGGAGTTTCAGCTTAAACATCAGTCCTTCCAGTGAACACCCAGGACTGATCTTCTTTAGGATGGACTGGTTGGATCTCCTTGCAGTCCAAGGGACTCTCAAGACTCTTCTACAACACCACAGTTAAATAGCATCAATTCTTCAGCATTCAGCTTTCTTCACAGTCCAACTCTCACATCCATACATGACCACTGGAAAAATCATAGCCTTGACTAGACGAACCTTTGTTGGCAAAATAATGTCTTTTTAATATGCTGTATAGGGTGGTAATAACTTTGCTTCCAAGGGGTAAGCGTCTTTTAATTTCATGGCTGCAATCACCATCTGCAGTGATTTTGGAGCCCCCCCCCAAAATAAAGTCTGACACTGTTTCCACTGTTTTCCCATCTATTTCCTATGAAGTGATGGGACCAGATGCCATGATCTTCATTTTCTGAATGTTGAGCTTTAAGCCAACTTTTTCACTCTCCTCTTTCACTTTCATCAAGAGGCTTTTTAGTTCCTCTTCACTTTCTGCCATAAGGGTGGTGTCATCTGCATATCTGAGGTTATTGATATTTCTCCCGGCAATCTTGATTCCAGCTTGTGCTTCTTCCAGACCAGCGTTTCTCATGATGTACTCTGCATATAAGTTAAATAAGCAGGGTGACAATATACAGCCTTGACATACTCCTATTCCTATTTGGAACCAGCCTGTTGGTCCATGTCCAGTTCTAACTGTTGCTTCCTGACCTCCATATAGGTTTCTCAAGAGGCAGGTCAGGTGGTCTGGTATTCCCATCTCTTTCAGAATTTTCCACAGTTTATTGTGATCCACACAGTCGAAGGCTTTGGCATAGTCAATAAAGCAGAAATAGATGTTTTTCTGAAACTCTCTTGCTTTTTCGATGATCCAGAGGATGTTGGCAATTTGATCTCTGGTTTCTCTGCCTTTTCTAAAGCCAGCTTGAACATCTGGAAGTTCATGGTTCACATATTGCTGAAGCCTGGCTTGGAGAATTTTGAACATTACTTCACTAGCGTGTGAGATGAGTGCAACTGTGTGGTAGTTTGAACATTCTTTCGGTTTGCCTTTCTTTGGGATTGGAATGAAAACTGACCTTTTCAGTCCTGTGGCCACTGCTGAGTTTTCCAAATTTGCTAGCATACTGAGTGCAGCACTTTCACAGCATCATCTTTCAGGATTTGAAATAGCTCAACTGGAATTCCATCACCTCCACTAGCTTTGTTCGTAGTGATGCTTTCTAAGGCCCACCTGACTTCACATTCCAGGATGTCTGGCTTTAGGTGAGTGATCACACCATCGTGATTATGTGAGTTGTGAAGATCTTTTTGTACAGTTCTTCTCTGTATTCTTGCCACCTCTTCTTAATATCTTCTGCTTCTGTTAGATCCATACCATTTCAGACAGGGATCAAGACGATTCCCATGGAAAAGAAATGCAAAAAGGCAAAATGGTTGTCTGAGGAGGCCTTACAAATGGCTGTGAAAAGAGGAGAAGTGAAAAGCAAAGGAGAAAAGGAAAGATATTCACATTAGAATGCAGAGTCCCAAAGAATAGCAAGGAGAGATAAGAAAGTCTTCCTCAGGGATCAATGCAGAGAAATAGAGGAAAACAACAGAATGGGAAAGACTAGGAAACTTTAGGCAACTCTTATTTTCCTAAATTTTCACCATACAAAGACTCAATGAATATATATTTGATCATCAGTAATATCTGTTAAAGCATGAATTTTGTGTCATCACTACCATCTTTCCTTGAAGTTGACATTGTCCTAGGGAAGAAACTTGGAAGAATGTTTTTTTTAAATCATAAATCCCTGTTGAAATCCACCCTAATTGTATGCATGCAAGCATTTATTCTTTCATTCAACCATGGTATTTGATGGCCTGTTGACAGTCTATGGACACTTAGCTTCAGTTGTAATATTAAGCATCCTGAGGTGAGAGTGTTGGTTAGTAATAGTCTGTTTGATAAATTCTAGCTAACTGTATTAGTTTTCTAGGGCTGCCACAACAAAATACCACAGACATGGTGATTTAAACAACAGAAATGTTTTGTCTCACAGCCCTGGAGGCTGGAAGTCCAAGATCAAGGTGCCAGCAGGGCTGGTTTCCTCTGAGCCTCTCTTTCCGGCTTGCAGATGGCCACCCTCTTGTTGCCTCTTCATGTGGTCATCCCTCCATCCATGTGCATCCATTTTATCTCCTTTATGTCCAAATTTCTTCTTCTTGTAAATTTACCAGTAAAATTGGATTAGCACCTACACAGCTTCATTTTAATGTAATCACCCCTTTTGAAGCCCTGTCTCAAAATACAGTCACATTCTGAGGTATTGGGGTTAGGACCACAGGATATGAATTGTGGGGGGGACACAATTCCGCTCATAACACTAACATGATGTTGTATTAACACAGAATGATATAAAGGTTTTATTAGAAATGTCAGCTTTGAGAAATAGTAATAGAGATACAAAGCAGAGCCTTATCTGTGTGAATTAGGTAGGAGAGAGAGTAGAAATCATTGAAGGCAGATGTGGTGGGTTGAAAGATTGTGTTGGAAGAAAGTGACCAGTAAAGACAAAGTTAGCTCTACCTTAAATACCAGAGATCCCTAAAGAAACACTGGATCAGCAAATGTGGATATGTTTTCACCTTTGTCTTTTATAAAGTAGACCATTTCCCACACACTGATGGATTTGCCACAAAATGTATGATGTTCAACTTCAGTGCCCCTCAAGGCTCTTGCCAAGGCCATGGATATAATTTTATATTCATAGCTTTGTGTTTTCTTTAAGAGGATCTTGGACTCCAATTAATCTGGATCTGTTCCTTATTGCAAGTATTAATACTTTCAACCATTTCCAGAGGGAGAGGTTTGGGGCATTTATTGAGTTAAACCCTTAGAAATGGGTGTTTACTTGGAACAAATATCACTCATAAAGTATAACTGTTGAGGAATAGTCTTTCAACAGTCTTTCAAACTGCAATAACAGTTACTACAATCAACATTCTTGGGAATTTGAATCTTCAACTTGCTTTTAGATCATAGACACTGAGAAATCTCTGGTCATGTACTAGTCTATCTCTCTGTCTCTCTCTCTCTCTCTGACTCTCTCTCTCTCACACACACACACCATACACACATTTATATTTGGGCCAGCAATCCAAATTGGGCAACCGAACTGTATAATCAATTTTAAAATTAAGCTGTGTATGTTTAATAACTGTAGTGAAAAATATACTTTTGAAGTCTTTCCATTTTCCTTTCAGGGGAAGCCATCCTTCTCACATATCTTCTCATACAGTTGCATTAACAATTCCCTCTAAGTTCCCTGGCTGTGCACATATCAAAACCCAACCAGTGTGACATTTCCTTACTTTGGCATTAACCAGAAAACAATTTCTTTATTTTCTGTGGGAAAAAAAAAAGTATAAACATCTCAAGTGACTCAAAATTCTACTGCCCAATGTACCTTTCCAGAGGCATTATATGTGGTGAGAACCATTTTCATACTGTTCCCTTTAGGAGATATTCTACATTTCCCTTTTGAGTTTTGCATGTAGCTCTTCCTAGCAACAGCCTTGGAACTGAAGACAGAAAGGTAGCTTTTGGTTGGAAAGCAAAAGAAAAAGTGAGATGAGATCCATGAAGCAAGACAGTTCAATTTGCCTAACAAAGCAGAATTCCCGAATTGAGTTACTCTTAAAGCACTGTAGTCAGCCATGCTTCTTAAAACGCCTGGGTTATATCTAGCCCCACTCACACTGTGGTAATTATCAGCTGCCACCACACAGAAGTGCTGCATCCCTGCTACATTTTTTTTTTTTAATTGTCAGCTTGTAATCTGAAGGAAAATTACAAACCCTACTTTTTTTAGGAATGTTTAAAATAAACCCACAAAAGCACCAAGTCTGTTACAATTACTGTCCTGCTTTAAGGGAGAAATATCCCAGGTGGTGTTTTATCTCTGCAGCATCTATTTCTAAAGTTTAGCCACAATGAAAGGAGCAATAGTACTTATATAATAGACCAATGCCAGCTTTTGGATGAAGCCAAAACTTCTTAAAGAAGCTTTGAGACTTTATTCTAGGTAAACATAAACAACCTTAAGGATTGTCACACTTGTGTTTCCTTAGTAAAATATCACAGCACAAAAATTTGTAGTATCAATCATCATTTGTGTGATGCTGATAATAATGTGTAGATGTTTGCTCTTTCTTATTTGATAGTAACATGAAACTTATACCAAGTGGAATGTTTTATGCTAATAGCAGCATTTCCAATTAAATTGTCAATATAAATCGCTCTGACATGCCATTATTCCTTATTTTAACAACTACTTTTACACCATACACCTTAGAGCCCTTGCATCATTCAACTTGTAAAAGAAAAATGAAATATTAGTCAAAACATAATCGGCAGAACTCTACTGAGAAAACTCTTTAGCATAACAAAATCCACATGAGTTCAAGGCACCTGAGGTTTACAAGAAGAGTCTGCTCAGAATACCAAAAATCCTCTAAATGATGGGAGCAAGTTACTGAGAAATCCATAAATTCACCTTTGTTCATATACATGGAGCTAGGCCTAGATGAGTAGGCCAAGGGCTAGGAGGCAGATGATCAGGCTGGGGTCCTGGCCCAGGCATGAACAGTCTAGATGATGCCAAACAAATCTCTACGCCTCTGCTGACTCCAACTTTATACAACAACAAGTTCCATAGAAGATGAAGAAAAACTAGGTCACTTCATGAATCCAACGCAATTCAGGACCCAATTTCCAATAATAGCTTCCTCCTCTCCCTTATAAAATATACCTCATCCCTGTGTTTGTCCTGTTTATACATCCAAAAAGGAGAAAGAGTTTGAAAGGAAGAGGTGAATTCATGTATTCCAGCTGCACTTCTCTGGTAGCTATGTGACCTTGGACAATGTACTTAACTTCTAAAATTCCAGTTTCTTCATTTTTGAAAGCAAGATGACATTTCTATCTTGTGTGTGTGTGTGTGTGTGTGTGTGTGTGGTAGTCTCTGTAATATCTGATTCTTTGCTACCCCATGGACTGTAGCCCTCCAGGCGCCTCTGTCCAGGGGATTCTCCAGCCAAGAATACTGGAGTGGATTGCTATTCCCTTCCCCAGGGGATCTTCCTGACCCAGGAATCCAACCTGAGTCTCCTGTATTGCAGGAAGAGTCTTTACCGTCTGAGCTACCAGGAAAGGGGATGATAATTATAGTTAGTATTCCTAATCCATCATTCATCATTCCTTCAATCTAGTAGCATTCAATAACTTGTAGTTATCATATGTATCACACACATACACATTCATTCACATGTAATACACACTCTATCAGCCTTGGAAAATATCTCCTCCAATGCTAACCAGAGATGGGACTCAGAAATTCTCATGTCATTAAATCAAAATTATAAGTACACGTTACTGTGGTTCCATTCATAGTGGTATGATCAGATTGACATTGTAGCATGCCAGTGTAACACTACAATTCTTTATTATTCTCTTCATTACCACTACCAAAAGCCCAGCATGAACATTGTCTGTCTAGCCAAGGTGTACTATCAGGTAGAATGACCCTCGAGGTCTAGACTGCTATTCCATAGCCAGTTTCAATAATTTAGAAATGGAATTACATAATTTTTCTATAACAAATCAGAATAGAACCTGGTTCAGTGCAGATTAGAATGCATCTGCTTCCATTTCATCTCATTAGCTCACCCAGTTTGTTTGATCTAGCCAAATATAGACCAAAGCCTTCAAAACCTACATACTTCATATATAGATCCTGGCCCAGGTCTCTGAAAATTCTGTTTTCTTACCTTTGCTACTCCCTCAGCCTAAATGACCTATTACCTTGCTCTTTGATTTTGCCACCCAACCTCTCTTCAGAGCAGTCTGTGGTCACAGCTTTCAGTCTGGTCTCCCCCATACAACTTTTCTAAAGTTGTCCTTGTGATGATCATCAGTGATCTCCTATGGCCAAACCCCAAAATGCTTCTCAACTGCCACTTACTCTAAGCTTTCCCAGGAAATTGTAACCATGGTCATCTAGAATGGTTGTCCTCCACAGCTACATTAATTCATGGTTCTTCTGTTTTTCTGACCTCCCTCTTTCTATCAGAAAAACTTTCCTCTTACCACTCCCCCCACACACACACCAAATTTAGGGGGTTCCTAAATTTTCCTTACTCTATGATCCTTCAAAAGTAATTTTCTATATCCCAGCAGTTTTAACTATAACTCCACACAAGGGACTCCCAAATCTAAATCTCCAGCACTACCCACTCTCTGAAAGCCTCCACCTGGAATCTCAACATGAGTCCAATTGCAACTCATTATCCCCCTTATGAACCTGTTCCTAATACTGTGGCCACCAAGTTCTTTCAAAATCACCCCCACCTTTGTGGTCATCCATGACCCAAATCTCTGCATCCACATGCTCACTTTCAAATTAGTTATTCTATGTCCATTCTATGTGCCTTTATAATATGTGTTTCCACCTCTTTCTTCCCACTAAAATAGATGCCCTATTTTATGGCATATGAAAAATAAATTTTAAAGAGGACAGAGTCCCCAGTTCTGGGTGCTTTCTACTTGAAGCTCTCTGACAAATTAATCCTAGATTAAACACAGAAGACATATCTCTGATCATTTTCATCTCCTGCTCAAACACCTTTTGTAACGCCATTTCTTCTAGATTAAACACTAATGAGTAGATGATATGTATTAAACATATGTTTGGTAGGTCCTAGGTAATATGTCAAATGCTATCTACCTATTATCTCACTATTATCATAGATGTGATTTTACAATTATTTGTGTGATTGTATTGATAAAATATCTCTCCAACCAGACTATAAGCTCCATGAGGACAAGGACTTGAAAAATAGGCACTCAAGTGCTGTCTACTAATTGATGAATGAGTGAGTGAGTGAATGAATGAATGAATCCTTCTTTGACCATCAAAGCCAACAAAGTATTCTTTTTTCCCTTTGAAATGACATGCCAATTTCTTATGTCCTTTAGCATACTATATATTGTAATTACTATTCCTGTATTAAATTTGATTAATGGCAACAAATAAATTCTAGCTGGGTGACTTTAGTTCCTACTAAGGAGGCATGCTGCGATCACGGGGTTGCAAAGAGTCGGACACGACTGAGCGACTGAACAGAACTGAAGGAGCTGTGCGGAAATAGTTCAGGATCAGCACAGACAAACCTGGCAAAATTTGACAATAGAAATATTGATACTATGCAGTGGCACAGGAAAAGTAACAATGCAAATACTTTGCCTCCATGTATATATCTAATATTTAATATTTTGTGTAAATCTTTCTCCTGATGCCGTCCCTCAAGAAATTTAAGTGGTTCTGAAGTAATAAGCTTAACCTTCAATCCAAGCATATGACCAGGTTACAACAACCAGCCCATTCATTGTCTGGATTAATTTATCTGATCTTCCTGACTAGGCAAGATTTCCCATCCTCTGTCCCCTCCCTTGTGCATCTCTCAAATTCTAGTTCTTTTTCTTTGACCAAAACTGATTAATAAGTGTTCTCCCTTGCCATAACCTGAGAGAAAGCTTGGTCAACCAAGCACTTATTCAATAGAGCAAGATAGGTCCCAATATGAATCAGACATGAATCTTGGCTTCGAAATGCTTACAGACTGAAAACAATAAAGCTAGTGCTTAGGTAACTATAATTCCAAAAGAATGGTATATATGGCATAAGTTATGGACAGCTAAACTGATGGAAATTCAAGGCAGGAATGTATAAAGTTGAGAGACTCCCAAAAGACTTTACAGAGAATTTGTATATGATGCAGTTTCTGAAAGATGAGTAAGATTTAGATGTTCAGGGATGAGAAAAAGAATATATTCCAAGAGGAAGAGATTAACAAAGATGTGAAAGGCTGAAAAATCTGAGATAGATAAGATTATATATCATATAAAAGATATGTATTGTATAAGATTATATATTATATAAAATCTGGGATATATAATATTAGGTAGCAGAATTTAATCATATTATTCATGTTACATTTCCTTTGAAATATTTGACTATAATGATGGTTCTATTCTCACTTTTAAAAGGAAGAAAATAATTATTTATACAAAGTCCATTGGTTTGCTGACTTATTACATTGGTGAACTCATATTTTTACTTCGATAATACCACTTTGTAAATGTTAGTCACAGATCATTGTTTTTATGTTCAGCAAGTCTACCCTCCTTGTCACACACTAAGGCCTAGGGATGTGGAAATGTCAAATTTTATTGAGCAACAAGAGGATGGATTTTGCATAAATATTTAAATCTCAGACAAATTCATAACTCTTGGCACTGTAGACAACTGAGGTAATTGAAATCTCTCTAGGTCAATTTTTAGTCCAAATCTTGTTTTTAAAATAGTCTGAGAAAACTTGACTTTGGGGCTAAACATCTCTGAGTTGATATTTTGCTTTGTTTTCCCTGTTGAGTGAGTTGTTATTTTAGTTGATTTTGGTGTAAGTTTTTCCCCCTTGGATATACGCTATAAATCAGGCTTATGGCATTTTGCATTCCAAAGATGCCTTTTCTTGGCTGTACAACTGTCATCTAAACCCCACAGCTGTGTCACTTCCTAACGACCACCATCTCTGCAAGACAGCTGTTGCTCTTAATTGGCAGGAATGAACAGATGAGTAATAAGAAACTAGCCTCAGTGACACACTACACAAGGAATCCATTGACATTTTTTCCCAACTATTTGAAGCTAGGAAAGGTAGGGCAGGAGCCTCCATCAGGAATACGTGGAGTCCCTTGGTCTCTCGTCCGGAATTTTACAACTGAAGTTGCCTAGAGCCAAGCTGCCTCTTGGCCAGTCCAAATGAGAGTCCCACCCACGAAAACGTTGAAAAGTAATTTGAAATCTCTAGCAAATTTTCCTGATGAGTTGCCAAAGAAGAATTCTGTCATAAATCACACTGAAGCTTCTTAAAATCCACTTTTTCCATCCAATCTTCCACAGCACACATATTAACCGCAACTACCACAGTATCTAAAAACTTGGTCCTCAAAGTGTGCATGGGCGCACCAACAGCATTGGCATCACCTGAGAGCTTGTTTAAAAACTCACACTCTTGTTTAAAAACCCACTTTGGACCTATTGAATTAGAATCTGTATATTAACAAGATCCTAGGTGGTGTATCGGAGAAGGCAATGGCAGCCCACTCGAGTCCTCTTACCTGGAAAATCCCTTAGACGGAGGGGCCTGGTGGGCTGCAGTCCATGGGGTCACTAGGAGTCGGACACGACTGAGTGACTTCACTTTCACTTTTCACTTTCATGCATTGGAGAAGAAAAAGGGAACTCAATCCAGTGTTCTTGCCTGGAGAATCCCAGGGACGGGGGAGCCTGGTGGGCTGCCGTCTTTGGAGTCGCACAGAGTCGGACACGACTGAAGCGACTTAGCAGCAGCGGCAGCAGGTGGTTTATATGCACATAATATTTCAGAAAACACTGCTTTCATCAGTTGGTTCTCACACTTTAGTGCGTACATAAGAATCACCTGAAGATGCTATTACAGGGCAGATTCTTGGGCATTACTCCAAGAGTCTGAATCAGTAAGTCAAATATTTGGATATCATTGTCATTTGATAACCAGAACCTCAGATGATCTGAGAACCGCAGTTTGATCTTAGTCCCTGAAAACTAAAGATCTCATTATCTCACCCTGCACTGTTTTTTCTCAGTCTTCCCTCTTCTGGATTATCTTTTTCTCTACACTTTTTAACGTAGGGCAGTCTATCATGTCAGAACTTATGTATGTTTCTTTGCTGCTCTCTTTTAATTGTCCCCTTATAACAATCTCCCTATAACTATTTTTCACGTTGCCAGCCCTGTAGTCTGCTAAATGTATCATCCACTCACTCAGATTTCTTCAATCTTTATATAGTGAAAAGTACTACAAAGCTCAAATCAAAATAAGATACTCAGCCTTGGAACTCTTTTAGGTGACTCTGTTGCTGAACACTTACCAAAGGTATGCAAACCAAAGAAAAAGTGGTGACTAATCCTTTAAAGAATAATAGAACACTTTATTCATTCTGTCCTCCCTTCCCCTATGACTACTGAATCACCATAAAAGTTAAAGTTTCAATTCAAAGTTAAGCAAGTAGAAGAGGTATCAGCAAAACAAAATAGGAATACAGGGAGTGGTGATGAAGACACACTCCTGACAATGAGATAAATAGATGGACACAAGTAAGGAAGGGCTGAGGTTTCAGAGAAAGAGCACTGGACTTGGAGTCATAGGCTGTAAAGTCAAATTTTATATCAAGTCTTCCCAAGCACTGTGGCTTTGAACATAAATAACCTCCAGAGAGTTCAGATTCTTGCCTATAAAATGCGAATAATACCCACCTCACAAGGCCTTTCAAGGTCCAGTGATCCTTGATCAAATCAAGTCTTAAATAAGGTATTAATTGCATAAACACTTGCTGAATGAATCAAGTTGATGCTATAGACATAAAGGAATGAATAGGGCATAGTCTTACTTTCGAGGAGACCACTGCCTAATGAAGAATACAGATATACAGATAACAATTAAGTGAATGAACATTGTGCTAAAATAGGAAGGAACTCTGAAGGATGAACACATTTTAAAAAGGATGGGAGTGGGAGGAGGGTGGTAGGTAGAAATCCCCATCATGAATTTGTTAAGTTCTTTCTGGTATTAAGTTGCAGTTCTCTATACCAGCTAATTCTGCTGGAATAATGACAAATATTGGTGATAATATAACATTTTGAATTAATCTAACAAAATTTTTGTATTATTAGTTTGATGAAGAAAAATGTGCTAGTAAGTAGGAAGTGTTACAGTTTGATGAGGGAAGAAGAAGACAAATTCTGAGTGATTGAGAGGTATTTTCTCATTTCCCTACACTCAGAGATATCAATATCAGTGAATGTTTAGCACTCACTCAGGCTTCATTCCAAAATAAGAAAATACTAAGTCTTCCATTAGAATATAAACTCTCATTATAAGCAAAGGGATTGTTTATTTTGTTCATTGCTGTGTCCCCAATAGCTAGAATGTTACCTGATATGTCAGTGGAGCTCAATAAGTATTTGCTTCATGAATGAATGAAAAAATAAGTTCTGTATGAAGCTAATGACTAGCCAGTTACACATGCATACATGTTCTGTTCTGCATGTGAACAGTTTATTTGAGGACAATAAATGATATTCTAGGTTTCAAACATGGGATAACTTTGACAAATTATGAACATTTCCAAATTAGATTTGTAATTTAAAAAATGAATCCTTATCTTGCTATAATTCAAGGTAAAGGAAGTAGAATTTTAAGGTGCTCTTGCTAAAGGTGTTTACTGAATGATGAGTATTTTAATTGCCTTCATATCTTTTCCCATTTTTCTCCAGAGTGCTGGTAATATACAAAGTTAAATAACATTTCAAAGATGAATGTCTGTGACTTTTCATCTTAACACATTTCTCTAAGTAATAGTTTTTCTTGACTTTTTATATATTGCATTATGTAACTTCCAGAGTCACTCTCATCTACAGAATGAAGGTGTTGGGCAAAATGATGATGGGCAACTCCAATATTATATGCATCCTGTACTTCTTGTGCTTTTAAAAATTCATATTTTTAAAGGGCTCTGGAGAACAAAGAGCTTAAGTAGGCACTTGAGTAATTGTACAGTTGTTTCCTATCTTTCATCTTAATTTTATGTAGCTTTCATGTTGTTAAAAAAAAAAAAAAAGAGGAGAAAACTACAAAACAGATTTTGTTCTAAAGAAAATCTTATTGTAACTACTTTGGATGGAGAGGAGATAGTTGTACATAATGGCAAAAATGAAATATGGGTGAATATGCCATACCTGTCATTAGTATTACAGATTCTCTCCTTTATCTCTTATTAAAGAGAACCTTTCTTTGGACCCCAGTTTAAAGGATACTTTATTTCATATAACTTCTTTCAATTTGGCTACTCCCAAAAGTCCAAAGCTAATGGTACACATGTAAGAGAATAATCATAAAATCAAGGAAGTTATTAGCGCTTCTTTGCAAAAACAAACTTAACCCAGAAATCTTGTCATAGAAGATTTTCAGAGAAAAGTCAAATAACCACAATTACACACACCCACACTCACCCTCCACAAAAAAGAAAAAACAGGCTAATGCAAAATAGTATTTCTAAAATCTTCCACAGGAACTCAGATATAACAAGGGAAGGAATTTAGGACAGCAGGGTAGTATCCAGTCCTCAGCAGAGCTCTTAGGTCGGAGGTGTTAAGCATAGAATATAGTACCTTGCCTGCAAAGATGGCACCCAATAATTCTTTCCACTCCTTTGCAGTTGATTCCCCCCTCTCCTTAAATCTGAACTGATTTGTGACTTGTCTGAAGAAAAGAATTGGGGTAAAATTGAGAATTCTTGTGTAAAGAACCTGACAGCTTCCATTCCCCCCACCCCCCCGCCCCCCTCTTAAATCCTTGAATCAAGTAAGAAGTCAAGTATGCCACTAGAGAAAAGCCTCATGGAGAAAGGCCTTGGAAGATGAAAGGAAAAGAGAACCACCTAGACCCCAGCCTTTTCTTCTCCTCCAGCTAGAGTCCTGTGGGATCTTCCAGCCCCAGCAGAGCCATCTCAGCCAAATCACATGAAACAGAAAGAGCTCCCCACCAAGCCCTCCTCAATCCAAGCCCTGCAGAGCCAAGAGCAAATAATTGAAATAACCAATAGCTAAAGCAAAGAATAAGAGCTTAAAACAGTAGATAACAGAATCTGTGACTATTCCAGTTCTTCCCTCAGTGAGGGATAGTGAACCGCTGGGCTGATGGCAGGGCACAGAAGACTGAATTGGGTGCCTGCCTTCAGAGCACCCACAAACAATGGGCGTGACACTCACGTCAACAAACCTCTGGCAGGGAGCGTGAGAAGAGCTGGAGGAGAACCGCACTCCCGGCGCTAAGGAAGGGCGTGCGCCTTCCAAGCAGCTCCCCGCCCAGGCAAGAGCCAGAGAGGGGGTGACATCTCAGCTCTGCTCTGAAAACTGAGTGGGAGTTTCCCAAGCCAGGATGTGTGGCTGAGAGCGAGGAACATTCCAGGGAATCAGCTTCATTTGTGCAAGAAATTTAAGCTTCTTAAAGGCTGAACTACTTGTATTGGGTCTGTGAGTATCACCTGCTGAGAGATTCATAATCTCCCAGAGTTAGACAAATAAGAGGAAGTATATTCTTCTTTGTGGTAGAAACGTATTTGTTGGTTTCCTGAACTCTCACTCTGCTTCCAACCTTACGACCTATAAGTAGCCAAGAGAAAGAAACCCATGTGGCAGCCAGACAGACTGTTAAAAAACAAAAATGTGCATGCTGTCTTTCTCTTATCTTGTTCTAATCAATTGTTAAATAAAGGAGGTTGTTTGATTTATCTTTGTTCAAAAACAACTCCCAATGTTTTTAACTGAAGGTATAGAAGCACTTTGCTCTTTATCGTGAAAGGGAAAGGAAATCTTTCTACTAACATTTGTGATTTTAAAGGTCAAACATACAAAACATCTTTTATTAAAGTGGGCAAGATAGATTTATAGTTCATATTCAGTACTGGGCAACCTGGCAGATGAAGAAAACTAGAGCTGGGTAAAACTAGTTGGCCTCATAAGTTGCTAGAATGTTTGTGGACATTTGTATTTTGTATTAATTCTTTGTGTATTGGCAACTGCAAAGTTCAAGTTTTCGAAGGCAGCTGCAATCTAGAAGCTTCTGGAAAACTTAGGTACCAAAACCCATCCTTTTGGAAATGAGTACTTTTCCTCCTCTTTTCACACCATATTATACACATTTTCTTATATCTCAAGAGTTGAGATATGAGAATCATGTGGGTTCAGAGCATTCTCAACCTCGCTGGGTGCCTCTTGAAAGGAACCAATGGTCCTGAAGGAAGCACGCTGGGTACAGTTTGGCACAGGGTGCTTTACAGGCGTTATCTCATGTCCTTTCAAAACCACTCTCCACCAGATAGTAACATCCCTGTTTTACAGGTAAAGAAATTAAAGCTCAGAAAGATGATTAAGTATGTTTCCCAGGAATACACAGTTGATAATCACTCTGGTTCCAAATTCTATGCTCTTACATTCTGTGCTACAGTTTCTCCCTTAGGGCATGTGAGATTCATTTTACTTATAGAATACTTGTTAAATCTCTGCATTCAAAAAAAAAAAGAGAGAGAGAAACATTTTTAACAAAGTCAGAAACATTGGGTATAAAAGAATACGCAACATCTGACCCACGCTTTAAGATGACTCAAGTATGTGACGAAAATTATCAAAAGCATATACTATAGAGGAGGCAGGGAGTCAGGTAGAAATAGCATGACTTTTAAATTCTATTTAAATCCCAGTTTTGGCTCTTGCTAGTTTGTGACCTTGAGCCATTTATTTAGGCGCTCTGAGCCACGGTTTCCTGGATTATGAAATAAAAACATTAGCACTTGCTACATCTTTTAGGTTATTAGGAGTACTAAATTACGTAATTTATGTAAAAGCACCTAGGACGATGCTGCCTCATTCTTGGTACTCAGAAATGTCAGCTTTCTTCCTTCACTACAGAAACCAGAAAAAGAATACAGTTGTCTAATATTGTCACTTGCAAGTAAAAATCTCTAGTTTGAAAGGTGAGCAAGAAATGAAAGATCAGGAAATCTTTTCTATCACCATAAAAATATTTTCCAGCAATGGTTGAAGGCAGACACTTGCTTTCAAATATGCTGAGACCGCACTGAAACATCGTATTGAAAGCAGTGTAAGAGAGCATGTTAGTGGATAAGGAAGTCAGATGGGTGGGGTTGGCTCAGGCGAGAAGAACAGGCAGGCCTGGTCAGTGCTCTGGACAGTGAAAAGGAAAATGTGCCACAAGTTAAAGCAATGCATTCCTCTCCTTGGCCAGAGCGGGACCAGCTGCCTCATGGGCACCACCCAGCAGGCCCGAGCAGCTGCCCCATTACTCAGACTTCAGCACTAATGGATATTCGCTGCATGCCTGCTATGGGTCAGGCACTGTGCTGGACAGTGTAGAATCGTGGTGAATAAAACCTAGTCAAATATATCTAGGACGATATGGGTTTCGGTTCATTGAGTGGGTGGATGTGAGTCATAAAAAACTGGGTAACCTGTGGCATTGATCCCTGAAGTATGGCATTCAGGCAATTTCTTGCATGCCAGCTAGGAAGGAGAATATACTCCCTCTAAGAAATGACAGGTTTTGAGCATCTATTATGTGCAGGGCATTACCTTCAGGGCTTTATGTACATTTCCTCATTTAATACCCACAGCAAATCTATGAAGTAGGTACTCTATTTTATAGATGTGTAAACCACGTCTTGAGGTTTCCCAGGTGGCTCAGTGGTAAAGAATCTGCCTGTCAATGCAGGAGACACAAGTTCGATCCCTGGGTCAGGAAGATCCCCTGGAGAAGGAAATAGCAACCCACTGCAGTATTGTTACCTGTGAAATTCCATGGACAGAGGAGTCTGAAAGGTCTGCAGTCCTTGGGTCACAAAAGAGTTGGACACAACTTAGCAACTAAACAATGATAACAATAAATGAAGACTTAGAGACATGGAGAGACTTGCCAAAGCCACAGGATCTTAAGTCCTGGAACTGGGGTCTGATCTCAGAATCCCTAATTCCAGAGACTGAACTCATGGTGAAAAAGACTGGTTGTAACACTCCGAAGAGATTTTTTCTGTTTTAATTACATCTGTTTCCTATAATAGGATTAATTATCTTTTTATTCAGAATCAAGAATTAGCTACTAGCTCTTGCTTAAAGCCTTGGTCAGTGACAGAATGGTATAACAGAATCTGTATTCTCTTTCACACGTTAATTTATAAAGGTCTTCTGGCAAGGCCAGCATGCTTTTTAATGTACATGCTGCTCCTTTGCTGCTCTGTATAAAGGCATTTGTAAATTATTCTGGTTATCTTTAGAAAACTTAAAATTGCTCTCTGGCATTTATGTAATCAGCAAGAGATAATCAGATGATTTTTTTTTTAACAATGAGCTGCTTCCTGTTCATTATACTTATTATGTTTATTTATGGCATTCAAACCCATTTTCTCTGTTGAAGGTCACCTATGGGTTGGTGTGGAGAATCTCTTTCTTCCTATTTAAACCACTTTACCAGTTTTTGGCATTTGTATGACTGTTGATTAATTATGGCCCTGCTCAATCATTCATGGGAGAAATAATACCCTATGGTTCCTTTTACCAACCATTGAGTTATTCATGGCTTAAGAAAATGGTACTAAAATTCTTACATATTCAGGGTCTTGTAAGTAGATAATCCATACCTATATTATGTACACACACTCATCTCAGAGGAAAGCAAAATGTTTAAAGTGAGAAGCTACCTGACATCAGAGGCGTAGAAGAGTTAAAAGACTCAGGTCACACATCCAACTTGTGGTTGTACTTGATTGGGAACCAGAACCTTCCAAAATACCAGTCCAATGGCCTCACACCACCTTCCCCTTTATACACTAAACTTGTTGGCTTTATACATAGGAGAAACAGACATTTCCTTTGGTAGCCTGTAGTGAAAGACTGTACATTTCATTCTACTTGCATCTAATCTAAG
Source organism: Dama dama (assembly GCF_033118175.1). Classification (NCBI taxonomy): domain Eukaryota; kingdom Metazoa; phylum Chordata; class Mammalia; order Artiodactyla; family Cervidae; genus Dama; species Dama dama. The sequence continues at coordinate 36,677,362 of NC_083683.1, read as the reverse complement.
AAACGGAGGGAACTGTGAGACACATTTCCATCTCAGTGTAAAAGAGCTTATTGCCCATTTCAGAGGATTTTGCTGGGGTTTGATGCCCTACATCCACTTTCTCTCCCTTGACAATGGTATTCTGAGTTTTGTTCAAGGGTACTATCCTCTCTCTTTCAATCAATGTGCTTCAAGAAGAAACTAATCCAGGCCTAGAATGGCTTCAGCCAATGAAGAGACCCTATTTACATGTACTTATTGATTGATTAGACATGGGACTATGACTCAATACAGACCAGTAACATGTAAGAAAATATTCTGTGGAGGCCTCTAAAGAAAAATCTCGTGCTCATCCACTGACACACTTTTCTGCAGATCAGTAACGACACTTATGGCCTCTAGAAGCACTGATAGCCGTCTGGCATTGAGAGAAGCCAGCTATGCTTGAGCTGCTGGATACAGCCTTATCTGTTCAATATGTGTGACTTTACAGTCCCAGGAACCAATAATTCTTTGCTACATTAATTGTTGAGTCATATTCTCTGTTATTTACAATGAAAAGATTCCCAGCAAATACATTTGTAACCTTGACCACAATTAAGCAATAACCATGCCACCATGCTGCATTATGAAATTTCACTTTATGCTTTCCTCATCTGTTGAATTCTCCTTGCCTTTTATAAAAGATTCTTTGCCCAGCTCATCTGGCAGATGCCAAATACTGCCAATGTGAGATAATTGTGTACCTTTTGGAAGACCATATTCAGTATCAGGCCAGAAAATTATACTCTGGAAGGATAAAATGCAGTAACTCTACACAATTTGTTTTTCCCACTGACGTTTAGACTATATAAAACTAAAACAAGAAAGGCCATAAAATATTTGGCTCACAAAAAAAAATATTTGGCTCATATCATCTATTGGGCATTTCCTTTTGGATTTGTGCTTTCTGGGTGGTTTAAATTCATTAACATTAATAGTTAATTATAACTATTTTGGTTTTTTATAACAAGAGAATTCAGGATTAAGCAGCAACTAAATTAAATCATACTATTTAAGCATAAAAATCATTTATGATTCATATAAGCCATATATTCGATATGAATCATATATAATCCCATAATCATAAACTGTTGCCTGTTCTTCCCTAGGTTCCAAAAACAAAATGAACTATGCCAAGAAGCTTATTAGGGAACTTTTTAGAATTTTTTTATATTCTGAAAATTCCATCTTGCTTTCTATTGTCCTCATGCAGCCATAGGCTAATTAGATTCATATTTCAACCGTCTCTATGAGCAATAACCTGCCAGCATTCAGTGGAGACCCTATCAGCTCCTCGGCAGAAACGGGAGGAGGTATGCCTATACTGGCATCTGTGGCTGTCCGGATTTTCCTTTCCCTCTCCTCTTGCACCGCCTTTCTTCTCTATTCTCAGAAACACTGCACACAGTTCTGCCAAGGACATCATCCTGACCTGGAACTATGGACCCCATCCTGTTTTTGTATTTGCTTAACCCAGCAATGGCTGTGAGAACCAGCCCTAGTGTCTCCTCCACACTTGCCTCCCAGATCACTGTGAGGAAACACTGCAACTTTATGATTATATTCAACTCTGAACGTCCACAGCCTTGGTCTTCAGCAGTGATTTCTATGTTATCAACTACTTCCCATCCTTTCCCCTCCTTAGAAAGCACCCTTTGTCCCCCCTGTTGAATAAACTCCCATCTTTTTAATTTTTTTTACCACCTTCATCAGAGTCATTTATCACCTCCAGCGTTAGATACATCCACCTACATTACTCTAAGTCCTTTATCCTAAATGTTTTAAGGAATATCAAATTTAAGTTAAATTTTAGTGTCCTTTTACACTGACCTTTTTGTGAGTTCCAGGGCCTAGGAATATTGGGATAGCCAAAAAGGATATTGTAGATTGAGTTTGATGTTCTGAAAATAAATACATGCAAGTTGCCATCCTCATATCATTCAATTGTGTGTTTTGATAGGAAATGGCCTTCATGATCACTATCAGTTGACCTTTGGGGATTTCTTTTTACTCTTAAAAAAACACAGAAATAATCAACAATTATGTTTGCTCTTGCAACACACTTTCAAGCAACACTCTCAAGTTCCTAGCTATTTGTAATTTAACAAATATTTACAGAAATGTCCTACTGAAATGCAGAGACACACTACCTGGAGGTGGTGGGCGCAATGCAGGGGAACCAGCCCTCAAGCAATAAATTCAATGAAAGGTAAGTTAAATGACACACAAGCAAGAATTATTTATTTAACGAAAAAGAGCATTTGAGCGTCAGCAGATGGCTACGTATTTTTCATATATACTGCTGACCTCCATATCCATGGTTTCTGCATTCATGGATTCAACCAACAACAGATCAAAAATATTCAGAAAAAAAGTCCAGAAGGTCCCCAAAAGCAAAACTTTAACATAGCATTTACATTGTGTTGACAAATATTTACGTTATATCATGCATTAGAAGTAATCTAGAGATGATTTAAAATATACAAGAGAATGTATATAGCTTGTATGCAAATACTATGCCTTTTCATGTAAAAGATTTGAGCATCCACAAATTTAGGGGCCCCTGGAACAAATTCTTTGTAGATAATAAAGGGCTACTGTATTTCTAGTCTCAGATGCCATATTATCACAGTATGGAAATATAGGTGTGTCTTTCTCTGATAGCTCAATTGGTAAAGAATCCACCTGCAACACAGGATACCCTGGTTCAATTCCTGGATCAGGAAGATCTGCTGGAAAAGGGATAGGCTACCCACTCCAGTACTCCACAAGGGCTTCCCTTGTGGCTCAGCTCGTAAAGAATCCACCTGCAATGTGGGAGACCTGGGTTTGATCCCTGGGTTGAGAAGATCCCCTGGAGAAGGGAAAGGCTACCCACTCCAGTATTCTGGCCTGGAGAATCCCGTGGACTGAATAGGCCATGGGGTTGCAAAGAGTTGGACACGACTGAGTGACTTGCACTTTGTTTTATGGCTAAATGCCTTCTGGGAAGGGGGTTCTCTTTCAGTGAGCATACTGCATAGGAAATCAAATTAAAACCACCCCATTCACGTCTCATGGCTAAAGAAGTCTTTACTAATGACTAGTCTCTCCCAGAATAATTCAGACCCTCCCTGTCATGTTTCCAAAGTACTCTGCTTTTATCATCAAGCCACTCGCTAGATCACTTGTTCAGGGTTTATCCCCCCAACAAGAGAGTGAGCCCCATGGGTGCAGTCATTGCATTTGTCATGTCCAGTGCTGCATTCAAAATGTGTGCCACGGTGCCCGGCACATGGAAGATGCTTAATCACCATCGGAAAAAGCAGAGGTAGGAGGGAAGGCAGAAAAGGAGAGGGGAAAGTTTGGTTCTTTGCCTCATATGTTACTTTCCGGTGTGTGTGTGTTAGTCACTAAGTCGTGTCCAATTTTTTGCAACCTGTGGACTGTAGCCCACCAGGCTCTTCTGTCCATGGAATTCTCCAGGCAAGAATACTGGAGTGGCTTGGCTTTCCCTTCTCCAGGGGATCTTCCCAACTCAGGGATTGAACCCAGGTCTCCCGCATTGTGGGCAGAAAGCTACCTGGGAAGCTTTCTGGGTACTTTGGGAAGCACTTCCTGGTACTGTTTACCAAATCACCCCAAAATTAGCAGCTTAAAACAACACACATTTATTACCTCACAGTTTCTCTGAGTTACAGATCTGGATATGGCTAGGTCCTCTAGCTCAGGGTCTCTCACAAGACTGCAGTCAAGTATCAGTTATCTCAAGGCTCAGCTAGAGCTGAGCTGGATCTACCCCCAGCTTACTCAGTGGTTGTCAGAAAGACTAGCTCCTTGCAAGTTGTTTGACTAAGGGCCTCTATGACTTATTGACCGTTGGCCAGAGGCTGCCCACCCTCCCCTCCTTGCTACATGGGCCTCTCCATGGGGCAGCTCAAACCATGGTAACTGGCTTCATCGGAGTGAATGGGATAGCCTAAGAACAGCAGTTAGAAGTCAGTCTTTATAATGGAGAAGGCAATGGCAACCCACTCCAGTACTCTTGCCTGGAAAATCCCATGGACGGAGGAGCCTGGTAGGCTGCAGTCCATGGGGTCGCTAAGAGTCGGACACGACTGAGCGACTTCACTTTCACTTTTCACTTTCATGCATTGGAGAAGGAAATGACAACCCACTCCAGTGATCTTGCCTGGAGACTCCCAGGGACAGGGGAGCCTGGTGGGCTGCTGTCTATGGGGTCGCACAGAGTTGGACATGAATAAAGCGATTTAGCAGCAGCAGCAGTCTTTATAGCCTAATCTCAAAAGTGATATCCCATTACTATTGCCACATTCTGTTTGTTAGCAGTCAGTCATTAAGCCCATCAACACTCAAGAACAGGGGGTTACACAAGGGTATGCATACCAGGACTTGGGAAAAACTGAGGACCATCTTAGAAGGCTACCTAGCACACTTAAGCAGGGAATCCAAGTAAGAGGAGTTGAACAACAACAACAAAAAATCTCCTGTTCAATAGAATTGGTCAGACTCTGGTAACTGAAGGAAATCTGGACAGAAGGCACACATTCCAGTAGGAAGCAAGTGTGTTTGTTACATTCTCCATATTTCTCCTGATCCACAGGACATGCTGTGTGGTCTGTAAGAGAAAAACATGTAAATGTAGGCAGAAGTCCTGAATAAGCCAAGGAAACTATTTGCGGGTGGCTTAAAATGGGTGAGTCTCTTTCCATGAAGGGATGGGTGTGCCACCGTCTTGACCAGCAAGTACATGCTAATGGAGCCATCTATAGCTCTGTAGTCCAACCTCTGCACTCTAAACAGGCAACCAGGATAATAACACCCTAGCCTTACAATCTGTTTAGATCATTTGTCCTTCCATTCTCTCTGGAACCTGTCAGGTATTTAGATGAGGCCAAAACAAGCAGTCACATGCAAGTCCTTAAAAACTCTCTGATGGCATACCTCTTTAATTATTAAGCTTCTTCAGAGGCTTTAAGCCAGAGAGAAAAGAATCAGAGCCAGTTACGGTGTGTCCCTGTGGCTCTGAAAATCCTTCGGCTGCTGTGAGGTGCTTGGAGTTATCCTGAAAGCTTTATCATAATCCAATCATCCTCCCAAATTTGGAGTTGCTTTTATTCAGGCACATTCGGAGGTCAGCCTATAATCAAATGTCACTGCAAAGAGAAAAGGCCTGATCCTCTTTTTAAACCCCAAACTAAAACCCCAACCTAATAATTCAGGCAGAGCATAAGGACCATGAGAAGCCATAAAGCAAAATCCAACATCCCAAATAATCTCTCAGGATCTCTGCTAACACATTTGCTGTTTACAAAGGCTACACTGCATTTAAATAGTTGATGCCGCACTGTCCATGAGACTGCATCATGACATGTACAGAGGAAAGAGCATTGTTATTTTACTAACAAGCTTACTTTCTAAAGGGTCCTTCTTACCCGTAATTATTGCTGCTCTGCAACAGCATGACTTATGAGCTGACCATCCTTTTATAGGCTCTGCCCTCAAAGAAGCAATTTCACTGATAAATCATAACGTGCCAGCCAAGCCATTAACTTAATAACTCAGGGTGACGTTCCTACTGGGTGGAAGCATCTGTAAACAGCTGGACAACAACAGCACACACCAGCTCCTCAGACGAGAAAGTCCCCATTTGAGCAGGGTAGACTCCATGTTTTTGAAAATGTTCTTCTAGACACCAGCTTATTCTGTACTCAGACCTGAATTCTGACAATCTATTTCCAGATGAACCATGCGTTTATCATCTCATCCTTTTTTCTTCCCTTACACAGAAGACCTAAGGCATATTTTTAAAAAGTCAGCAAAGAGTCAAGGACTATTTGTTTTACATTCAGTAAGAGATACTCAAATTTTGAGACCCCCCAAGGAATACTTTAGAAGGGGTCCTGCCAACCACCCTCCAATTCCATATTTTCTCCTATTTCGTAAACTCCTTATCCACCCTGGGAAGGTCGCCTTCCTCTGAGATTAAAAGAATCATAAGCACACGTGTATGCACACAACCAAGTTGTGAAGTGCAGGCAGTATTACCATGGCTGAGGAACCCACGGCTATTTCGAAATGATTACCCACGGCTATTTTGAAATGATTACAAAGTAAAATCCTTAGTGTAGAAAGTTAGGATATGACTTATTCAGGAGTTCTAAGCCTCAGTTTATTCATCTGTAAATGGGTACGGTAACACTAATCTCGGGCTGTTGAGAGAAGTCAAGGAGATCAAGTGTGTATAGCACACAACACTCAGTTCATCTGTAGATTGGGGATAATCATTCCTATGCAATTGGATTTGAGGGAAAAGGGCTAAAGAAGAAGTTTACCCTCTGCCTGCCATGTAGAAGATGCTCAATGGAAGTAATCTCTCTTTAGGGCCAGTAAGAGGATTCCATTTCCCACCCCTTGGGATAGAAATTCTTAAGCCATCAAGGCAGCATTTCAGCTGTCCCCAGGTTATCTCATCTGTTTTGTTCATGTGGCCCTGAGAAGTTCAGGGAAATGGACAAAATGAGAATGCCTAAACTTAATACCGTGGTCTGGATCTGGGAAGTGTGAAACCTCTGAATCTGAGGACATTGTTGCTGGGGTAAGATGATACAGGCTTTTCAGACAGCAGTGATATCTGCTCATCACCCTTAAATACAGAGAGAGGATGTTTCCATGTTTCAGCATTCCACAGATAATTATCAGGTGCATAGGATGGGCTCAGCATTATGCCATAGTTTTAAGAATAGTATCACTGCTTGTTTTCTTCTCAAGAAAAGGGAACAACAGCACCTGTATCCATTTCCACAGCATCTCCCTCCCCTTTTTTGGCTCTAGCTAGATAATGATAAAAATAATAATACCACTTCCTGGTTAGGATTATATTCAAACAGTTACTTTTGGCCACAAACATCAATTCCAAGAACCATGCCACAGCCTCCAGGGACCCCAACGTGCAATAGAAATGATCTTCTTCAGATGTCTACATGAGGCCATCCATTAGAGAGCATCTTGGAGTCTGTCTGCATTTCCATGGGAGAGAGACTAGCCCAGGTTATCAGCTAAGAGCATCCGATCTACTCAGCAAGAATGGGCAAAGAATACACAGCTTGGCCTAGTATAACATAAGTCAGGTCTCTGGGTTATTATTCAAAATCTTTAAATGTTATAAATGAATGTCAAAATGATGCTCCCCAGAAAGATTCCAGCAGAGTGCTCAGTTTGCAAGCATCTGAAAATTTTGTTTCTTTCTGTGATAGATGAGAATAACAAGCTTACTATGACCATCGAAGTGAACGCTCTTTATAGGAAGCTTGTACCTGGTCTCCTCCAGACTTTACCCCACCTTTATCCTTTTGGAGAAAGGAATGACAACCCACTCCAGTATTCTTTCCTGGAGAATGCCATGGACAGAGGAGCCTATAATAAGCAGGAAGTTAGGAATGGTGAGAATGGAGAAGGGGCATGAAGGCTGAGAGATCAGAAAAGAAGATTTTTAAAGAATCTCTTGTTTTATGTCTCTGGAGAAGCCAACCTTTAGTGCAGCTTGTGGCCAGGGTGCCAGATTGTCATGCAAGATTCACATGCAATTTACTGAGCCACTTCATTAGCCTCCCTAGGTGCCACACTTCTCATTAGTCAGGGAACTAACCAGCCCCGGTGTCAAAGGTGGCCAAATGACAAGCAGAAGGGGCTGAGGAAGTGTGCCAAGGGTGTGCGGCTACCCAAGGTATAGCACATAGCTGCCAGGAAGCAACAGCCGGGCCATCCAACCTGGTTTGCAGCAAGCAGAAAAAGAAGAGTGTCTTTGGAACAAGGGAAGCCTACAGAGCACGAGGTGAACAGACAGTGTCACACGCAGGAGGTATGATCGAGAACAGCAGAGAGTCACTCCAGGGCTGGGCCCTCAGTAGGTGGACAAGGAGCACAGGCTGTGCTTTAGTCTTCCCCATGACACTTGTCCACACGGATGGACACACCATCTGGGGTGGCATTTTTACTCTCGCTGTATTGCTTGTTTTTTTTTTTTTTAATGAGAAGCAAAGAACTATTTATAGTCTAGATATAAATATATAAACGCATATACATACACACACAGACACACACCACACATTGTGCTATTGCAAAATACAGATTTAATACCTCCACTGAACTCTGCAAAGTATTTTTTTTCTTGAATTTATAGCTGATTCCCTTGGCAAGGAATCATTTGCTTTCCTAACTTGGTGGAATATTTTCAGATCACAATGTATCCTTTTGTTTTCAGGACCACTTCATTATACACATCAGTGAAGTGGCATGTTTTTACTTTCTGTACTCAACAGAAGCTGAATTTTTAATAGAGAGAAAATGGAAACGTAGAGCATCATTAAAATACAGAATTCCTTTCCTGACTGGGCTCCTGTGTTTCTTCACCCCATCTTGGGAATTGGGTTCTGCAAAGGAAAAGATTTTGGTTTCTCTTGGGGGAAACTTAACGACTACCAGAGTTGCAAAAACCAAATAAATATATGATCCTGTTGAAACACAAAAATCAAAATGGCATTTTTCACCCTCCTTTTAAAAATTCACTTCTGCTGAAATACTGCACCAGCCTTTTGCCAACCTTTGTCAGATGAACATATGACATTTCCATCACCACAGAGACACTAGCAATTCTGCCAGATCTTCTGAGGTTCTTGGTAGTATGATAACATTTCATGACATGACGCTTCATCTCCCTGGTCTTTATTATGCAATAGCAACTTTGAACATTCATTAAATATATATGTCACTGCATATGTTCTCTAGGCCTATAGATTTGTTTTAGAAAAATACCCCAAAAAGTTATCCAAAGCTTTGTTTCTTTAGAGAAATACCTCTCTTTCACATAATACACACACACAAAAAAAGAGAAAAATCTTACTAGAATAATCTAATCATACTAACCTAATTGCCTTTCTTGTCAGATCCGAGTAATCTTAGGAATATAGTTAATGCCTTTATGCTTGCTCAATCTTGATAATGCCAATTTATCTTGACTATTTTTATCAAGGCTTCTAGTCTTGCCTCACAAAGCATGTTCTCCAGTTTACTGGGAAACTGTATGAGCTAGTGGAACTGATTTTCAGCCCTCTAGTCTGGTGGTCCCCAACTTTTTTGGCCCCAGGGAGCAGTTTCCTGTAAGACAGTTTTTCCATGGACCTTGGGGGGCGGGGGTGGTTTCAGAATGATTCACGTGCATAGCATTGATCATGCTGCCGCTGACCTGACAGGAGGTGGAGCTCAGGCAGTAGTGTGAATGATGAGGAATGGCTGGAAACACAGATAAACCTTCACTTGCTTGCCTGCTGCTCACTTGCTTCTGTGTAGCCCCATTCCTAACATTTTGTGACCTGGTACCAGTCCGTGGCCTGTGGAGACCCCTGTTCTAATCCTCTGCCATAATGAGATGGAAGCCAAGAAACTAAAACCCAATCAAGGAAATTTTCTTTCAAGGAAATGTCTTCAAAGAAAATTTTGGAGATGCCCCATTTCAGTCTCAAAGATGACTGAAACAAAGATGTATCAGCATCTCTGTTATCACTAACAATGACGGTAATTGTGCACTTGAAATGGCAAACATGTTTACTGATAGCTGTGTTTCTCTTGGGCCAGTTATTCATTAATTTATTCAACTAACAAGTATTTCCTGAATGAATATTACATGCCAGGTATTGTTCTAAATGCTAGGGGTACAGAGATTAATAAATTACTTTTGCTTCCCTTGAGTTGCTTCTAGTTTTAGGACAAAAAAAAAAAAAGTGCCACGGCATTCACAGCATAGATTGATGCTATAATACATGTATCCAAATGCTTAGGCACTCAGTCATGTCTAACTCTCTGTGACCCCATGGACTGTAGCCTCCCCGGCTCCTCTGTCCATGGGATTCTCCAGGCAAGGATACTGGAGTGGGTTGCCATTCCCTTCTGCAGGGGGTCTTCTAGACCCAGGGATCAAACCCCAGTCAACTTCATTGCCGGCGAATTCTTTACCATCTGAGCCACCCGGAAGCACTCCATTTATAAGAAGGGGACAAGCAGGTGGTCATGATTGCTGGGAAGGCTTCACAGAACAGATAACAGTTTCATATTTGAGTGGGGAATGAAAGGGTAAATGAGGAGGCAGAATCTTCATTTCTTCATTGAACAAATATTTATTGAATGCCTGTCTACCTGCATGCCAGGTGCTGCGGATACAGCAATGATCAAACAAAAACTTCCTGCCCTCGTGAATCTTTTATTATAGTGAGACGAGAGTAATTTAAAAACAAATACATAAATAGGTAAAATATGTGGTTTTTCCATGGAGTGTAAGACTTACGCTTATGAAAACAAAGAGAAGGTATCAAGGGTGGAAAAAGTTACTAGTTTAAGTAGTGTGACCAAAGAAACCCTTTCTGAGATAATGACATCTGAGCAGAGCCCTGAAGGAAGTAAGGGAATGTGCCATGCAAATATCTAGGGAAGGAGGCTTTCAGGCAAAAAGAACAGTATGTGAAAAAGTCCCTGCGACCTAGACCCAGGCTGCCATTTTTTCAAAACAGAAAAGAAGCCAGTGTGGCCGGAGCAGAGTGAAGTGAGATCCAAGTTGGGTAGCACCCTGGAGGTTTCCCTAAGGACTCTCGGACTTTTGCAGGAAGCCAGTGGAGGTTTGGAACAGACTAGTACCATTCCCTTCCATTCTGAAAGTATTGAGAAGAGACTGTAAGGGGGCGTGGGTGAAAGCAGGGGGACCAGCTGGGAGGCTGCTGTGATAATCGGAGGTGTTCAGTTGCTCAGTCGACCCCAAGGACTGCAGCACCCCAGGCTTCCTCGTCCTTCCCTGACGCCCAGAGTTTGCTCAGATTCATCTCTTCTGAGTCAGTAATGCTGTCTAGCCATCTCATCCTCTGCCGCTCTCTTCTCCTTTCGCCTTCAGTCTTTCCTTTTGCTTTCAGTCATCAGGGTCTTTTAGCAGTGAGTCGGCTTTTTGCATCAGATGGCCAAAGGATTGGAGCTTCAGCTTCAGCATTAGTCCTTCCAATGAATATTCAGGGTTGATTTCCTTTAGGATGGACTGGTTTGAGCTCCTTGCTGTCCAAGGGACTCTCAAGAGTCTTCTCCAGCACAACTTGAGGTGGAGGTGAGATGACTCTTATTCCCGGAAGGCAGAGTGAAGGTGGTGAGAATTGATTGGTTTCTGGATAAATTTTCAAGATAGAACCAATAGGAGTTCTTGATAGATTGGATAAGGGTTATGCGAGGAAGGGAGGCAAGTATGTCTCTGAGGACAGTTTTAGCCAGAACTAGAAGGACAGAGTTGGCACTCTCCAACTCACCTCAGCTAAGAGAGAATGAGAACATTTTGAGCATCTCTATGTGTTAGGGTCTGCGTGGAGGTAGGAGGGTAATTAAACACAACTGTTCCGCATGACCCATTTGCACCACAAAGAGGCATTTCTCCACAGCTTAAGGAGAACAAAACTCCATCCTCAGCAAAGACAGAGTCAAAGATGGGCTCAGTGATTCAGAGAGAAGAGAAAATGCCTGAGGATGTCCAGGACTGCCCTAATCCTCCTTCCCCAAATTTCCAAATACTCTAAAAACTAAAAAGTAAGAATCAGAATAGGCATAGCTTAAATAAAGGTAGCAGGGAACAGAATGTATACAGAGAAAAATAACAAATTGGGTTAAGTTAGTTACAATAGGAATGCCTACAGTGACAAAGTGGGAGGAAAAAAAAAAGTCTCAAACTGGAATGTAATAGCAAGGTATAAATACAAAAGAGCATTGTGCCTAGAAAGGAAATCACCTTGAACTAGTAGTTGAAAGGTCTCGGTTCTCTTCCTAGTGTTGGTCTTTGGGCAAATTAGTTCACGCATAACTTTCAAACAGGGATATTTTTAACCCCCAGAGTATGCGCCAATGTGCTAAAGAGTAAAGGCTAAATATTACATTTAAAATGGTATCTAAATCTCAGCGTGGCTAAGGATAAGAGGTTTTCCTTTTTAAAAAGTCATAGAAATATAGTTATATAATGCAGTATAAAAATAAATAGGAATTTTCCCCCAATTTATTCAGGCCTTATTTATTGAGCACCTACTATGAACCAGTCACTATGCTAGGCAACAGGTATAGCAGTGAACAAGATAGCTGCAGACCCAGATTCCCAGGGCCTGTTATCTTATAGTGAAGACAAACGCTGGACAAATAACTGCAGAATGAAGCATAAGCTGCGCATAAACCTCTGACTTGTGGCAGGCCCCAAAGCACCAGAGATGAAGATCACACATCGATTCTCTTCTAAATTAGGAGTGTACTGGGGAAACGTTCGATGAAAACTAACTTAAGCTATGAATCTCCATACCTTGGAATGGAGAAAGTATTTAGAACACTATTAATCTGATCCTCTAAAAAACAGTCATCAAGAAGGTAGTAAACACGCAAGCTCTTCATTAGGGCCAAGGTCTATAAAATGAAAACCAGGAGGAAGTAGGAAGAAACAGGAAGAAACATCAGATCACAATGCAAGTCTGACCCCAGTGAAAGAGAGATGGACTAGATGGAGGGCTGGGTGCAACCGTGCAGCCTAAGGAATGTTTGTCCTTGAGCCAAATCCGCCTGTCTTATCATCCACGCTGCCCACAGCTACTGGCTGGAGAGTTGCCAATGGGAAACGCGGCCTCTGTAAGAGCCGAGAGAGCTGTCAGAGTACGACTGACAACGGCAGCTGGGCCTTTGGTCGCTGATGCTGGGCCCTTTGGCCTGTCACACTCCCTGTAGTGGAAGGTCTTTGCAGGGCATTCTCACGGCTGCTCAAAGATTTCTTTTTTCTTAATGAGGGTAGTCCTTGGGGTCTGAAATAACCTTAGTTGACTCCAGTCTCAGCCACTTAATGATTTTGTGACATTGGGCAAATTACTGATGAGTTTAATTGTAAAGGTTAAATGAAATAACACCTGTAATGTGCATCATATGCTGCCTAGAACATAAAAGGTGATCAGTGTTAGACCTGCCCTCTTTCCCTCTTAACTGTGAATATGTTAATTGGCTCAACATGCATTTTTGAGGATCTTCTATATTCAGTGTAAGAAAACACAGGGTGAGTATATGAAGGGCCTAAGATACAGAGAGACTCTCCCCTCCAGATTGCTCTACTAAAAACTGTAAAAGCATAAAGAGCTACCAAATACTAAAATGGAATAAGAAGGAAGCAGGATCTTCAGGAGGGTAGAGGAACACTCATCTTACTACTTGAATTGCTGCTGAAGTTGATGGCTCAAAAATTCTTAGAGGAGATTCCACCTTCCCTAATGCTGTGAGTTTTTATTCTTGTTATATGGAGCAGGGTTTATAAATTTGACACTTGGAGTATGGATGGTGTGTCTTCATATATCCTGCCACTTGCCATCAGAATGCCCAGCCCCTTGCCATCTGAATGCCTAGCTTTTCTAAACCCTTCTGCTATGCCTAGCAGCCTTCCTCTCAAAAGTGTCTGTGCGTTACACTGGAGAGAGTGCCATGTGTCAGGTTGCCTCGCACAATGCTTCCCCAAAGCCCTTTCAGGACCCACTTACTGGCAGGGCAGAGCACTTATGCTATTGCTCCAGGCGTGTAAATTTGTGCTTAGTGCATCCAGATGGTGCCCGATTGAAATCAATTTGGATCAGGTTTGATTATACTTCAGTGGTGCAAGAACTACCTTTCCAAGAATATAGAGAACTCGGTGAATGTTTTAGGAAAATAATTATAATAATGCTTGCTTGCTTGCTAAGTCACTGCAGTCATGTCAGACTCTCTGCAACCCCACGGACTGTAGCCTGCCAGTCTTCTCTGTCCATGGGATTTCCGGGCAAGAATACTGGAGTGGGTTGCCATGCCCTCCTCCCAAGGGAATCTTCCCTACCCAGGGATCGAACCCGCAGCATGTCCTGCAGCTCCTGAATTGCAGGCAGATTCTTTACCTCTGAGCCACCAGGGAAGCCCCAATTATAAGAATAATTAATCAAATAAGGCTCCACGGGTGCTAAGAGAGCCAACTCGAATTCTTAGTAGGATTACAGGCTTGCTGTATGACATCAGCAAAGTGATTTGTCTGCCCTGTCTAGGTTTTATGTTTGCACCTGTGAAATCAGTATGTGGAGGGCAGTCAGGGAGGAGGGGATGAAGAAAGGCAACTGTCAGTGACTGCGCACCAAAAATGTGCCCAGTACTAAGTTAAGAGCTTCGCAGTCATCATCTCAATGAATTAATCATCAAACAACCTTTGAGGGAGAATCATTCATTCCTTTAGCAAACTGGGCAGGTTGTCCGCCTCCTTGTACCATGATTACCATGTCACAGATTAAGACTTGACACTTCGGGACATGATGAGCTATGCTGGTAGCTGGTGGGTGAAGACTCCAGAAAGCTTCTGACTCCAGAGAACAGAGCTCCTTCCTCTCCAGCTGCCAGTGCTTCTCAACTTTTTAAAAATAATAATGAAAACCTCCCTTCCCCAGAGAGCCTTTCTAGACATGTTTTCCCCTAATGGCTTCCCCCACACCCATGAAATAAGTACTAATATGTCACGTTGGTCTGAGCCTTGGCGAGTTTAGACTGTAATATCTAAGACATTGTCACCCGTACCCACAAAAACTAATTTTTATCCAGTTGAGCATGATATTCCTCCTGTTGAAAGAGTGTTCTAAACCACATTTGTTACATCTTTATTAAAGGCAACAACCCTTTTCCAGGTCCTATGAGTACTGGAGTTTTAAAAAAAAGAACAGCTTTTTTTAAAGTATGAGACATGGTCCCTACTCTCAATGAAATTACAATCTCTCTCATGCCATCAGGTTTACAAAACTCCCAGTTGTAAGATCCCATGATTGCAATCATTTTTTTAAATTTTTTATTAGAAGATAATTGCTTTACAACATCGCGCTGGTTGCTGCCATACATCAACATGAATCAGTCGCCTCTTTCCCATTTCTCACCCATCCCACCCCTGAGGTTGTCACAGAGCCCTGGGCTGAGCTCCTTGTGTCACATGGCAAATCCCCGCTGGCGGTCTCTCTTACATGTGATAACATGTATGTTTCCTTGCTACTCTCTCAGTTCGTCCCGTCCTCTGCCTCCCACACTGTTCTCACAAGTCTGGTCTCCATCTCTGCATCTCCATTGCTGCCCTGCAAATAGGTTCCTCAGCACCATCTTTCTAGAGTCTATATTTAGGATTACTAGATGGAAATTACAAAGAGGGAATGAACTACAGATCTAGCAAACAACAAAAGGTTTCATCAACATTGGTTACTGAGTAACTATGTGAGTGATCATGCAAGCACGCAGCTAAGTCATTTCAGTCATGTCCGACTCTGTAACCCTACGGACTGTAGCCCACCAGGCTCCTCTGTCCATGGGATTCTCCAGGCATGAATACTGGAGTGGGTTACCATGCCCTGCTCCAGGGGATCTTCCTGACCCAGGGGTCAAATCCATGACTCCTGTGTCTTCTGCATTGGCAGGCAGGTTCTTTACCACTAACACTCCCTAAAAAAACCAGGGTAGATGCTTTCTTGTCTTGGAAATGGAAGAGACTGGATCTGTTAGGAACCACTCCAGTGGATTTCCACTTCCTCCTCTCTGTGTCTTTTTATACCCCCACCATCAGCACAAGGGCCTTAGTGAAATCACTTGGCTCACAAATGGGCCGATCATAAATAATACAGACCCTTCTTATATCACTCACCCCCTCCACATTAATGACACTGAATGGGTACCATTAAGGGCTCTTCTTTTATTCAGAAGAAAAGATTTTGATGAATCCATAGCTTACAGGCAGAAATTTAAAAAAATTCAAAACCACATTTTTGAAATTAAACCTTCTGTGGTCTGAACAAGCATGATTGTCAGTTCTTTTATGCATTTCCAACATTGCCACAATTAATATTTTACAAGGCGCTTCACCAGTGACATATTTAGCAACAGAAATCTTAATATTCTTTTCCCGGTAGCCACATTCCATTGCTCAGCAAAGCGGAGGGAGCCCTGTCAAAGTGGCAGCCGCCCTGCCAGAGGGGACTGGGGGTAGGACCCCGGGGGCTTACGCTTGAGCCTCTGCAAAGCCCTTCTGCCATTTGCCAACTCTCAGCGAGATGCCCGGGGAGTAGAGGAAATTACCCTCCTCTCAGCACCCCCACCAGGCTTATGCCTAGCACCACAGTTATTTATAGATAATCCCCTCTTGGAAAGGTCAGATTTTATGATGTGTTTATGACCCTCTTTGACCAAATAAGTTTATTTGCATTGGATTCTGGGTGGGGGGTGGGGGTGTTGTTTTAAGCAGATTCAATTCATTTCTAAAGCTCTGTGCCTGGTAACATCAGGAGAGTTTGGGCTCTGTTGCCAGTATCAAAGGCTATAAGAAGTTGAGCTTTCAGGCCCATTTTCACCCCTCCTGTCTCTTCTTCCCCTTCATCAGAATTTACCTGTCTCCACCCATGGCTTCTCATTCTTGCATGAAGAACCTGAGAAAGGACTCTGCACATTGGTCCCTTTCTGTGTCCTTATTGGCCAGTGAGGACACCCACTATCACAAATCAACCTGAGAATACGTGCCAGGGATGGGCATGGGATCCTGGTTGGCCAGCCCTTGTCCAAGCTGAGTCAAGAATCAGTCTGCGGGTCTGACTAACCCGGTGCTCTACTCAGAGATGCCATGCTTATGACTTAGCCCTCACCTCCAGTCAGATGACATCCCTAGGTTTCGCTACAGTTCCCACCTCTCACTCCAATTCTGGAGCCACATTTTCAACTCATTGCTCAGTGTTGTGGGAGCATCAAGTGCTTTATGTCTAAACTGAACCCTCAAGTTCATACCCCCTAAAACAAATCTGCATATTTATATCTCTACAAATGGCAGCATCACTTCTCTAGTCATCTAAGCTCAAGAATATACAATATTCTTCAATTCTCCCTTTAGCAGCCTTCCCATCCCTGCCCACCTCCCCTCAGCTAGTGGTTTCACTTCCCTCTCCTTATCCTCCAGAGTATCTCCTCTGTGTTGTTCCAGGAAAGCACTTGAGGACCTTCATCTGTACATTTGACCCAGCCCATCTCCCACCTCCTCCAGACTTGAGTCCATCCATTACCCTCCTCTCTTTAAATTCTCCCTTTCCTGCCAGCTCCATATTAAATTGGGTTTGGTATATCTGTCTGCATCACGGCTCTGTATTTACCATCAGAGCTCTTTCATCTTCCCTAAAATTAGAAATAATGTCTTCTTCATAGGGTTGTGGTGAGGATAAACCAAAATGTCCAACACAAAGCATCTGGCTTATTGTAGGCACTTACATTCACTCATTGAACAAAATCCTCATTAGTTTCCAAACTCTGAGCTGGGTACTAGGCCTAACAATCAATAGCATCTATTGGTCCTTGGCTCTCCCTACTTGCCAGGTGCTGTTATTAGTGCCTTTCACATATTAACTCATTTAATAATCATAACAAGTCATTACAATTATTATTCATTGTAGAAGCAGTTACAATTGTTCTGTTCAGGTGAGTTATAATTATTATGATGCCCTTATATCAAGGTATGGGGAGGGTAAGGACAAGTCAAAGTCAAGCCCAGACAAGTCTAAACCCATAGGTAGAAAAGGGAACCCTCTTACACTGTTGGTGGGAATGCAAACTAATACAGCCACTATGGAGAACAGTGTGGAGATTCCTTAAAAAACTGGAAATAGAACTGCCATATGACCCAGCAATCCTATTCCTGGCCATACACACCGAGGAAACCAGATCTGAAAGAGACACGTGCACCCCAATGTTCATCGCAGCACTGTTTATAATAGCCAGGACATGGAAGCAACCTAGATGCCCATCAGCAGACGAATGGATAAGGAAGCTGTGGTACATATACACCATGGAATATTACTCAGCCATTAAAAAGAATTCATTTGAATCAGTTCTAATGAGATGGATGAAACTGGAGCCCATTATACAGAGTGAAGTAAGCCAGAAAGATAAAGACCAATATAGTATACTAACGCATATATATGGAATTTAAAAAGATGGTAACGATAACCCTATATGCAAAACAGAAAAAGAGACACAGATGTACAGAACAGACTTTTGGACTCTGTGGGAGAAAGCAAGGGTGGGATGTTTTGAGAGAACAGCAACGAAACATGTATATTTTCAAGGGTGAAACAGATCACCAGCCCAGGTTGGATGCATGAGACAAGTGCTCAGGGCTGGTGCACTGGGAAGACCCAGAGGAATGGAGTGGGGAGGGAGGTGGGAGGGGGGATCGGGATGGGGAATACATGTAAATCCATGGCTGATTCATGTCAATGTATGGCAAAAACCACTACAATATTGTAAAGTAATTAGCCTCCAACTAATAAAAATAAATGGTAAAAATAAAAAAAAAATTAAAAAAAAAACCCACAGGTGCTTTCTCTAAGAATGTCACAGTCCCTGGCCTCTCATGTTCTGCTGCTGCTGCTGCTAAGTCGCTTCATCGTGTCTGACTCTGTGCAAGCCCACAGACGGCAGCCCACCAGGATCCTCCATCCATGGGATTTCCCAGGCAAGAGTATTGGAGTGGGGTGCCATTGCCTTCTCCATCTCATGTTCTATAGACAAGTAAACAATTACAACACAGCATAATAAATGCTCTAATTCTAGAAGTCCTGGGGTGTGATGGGAGCATGAAGTTAAGGACAGATATTTACCAAGAGATCATTACAGTTAAGCTGTGAAAGATACATATTAGTTTCTTTTCCTTTAGGGGGTCTTTCTCTATTCAATAACTCTAATCTCATTGCCCTAATAACCAAAGTGCAGCTCTGATGTTATCATTCTCCTGCTTAAAACCTTCAGATTGTCATTGCTTATCCAATAAAGTCCATACTCCTTAGATTGGGCTTTGCCATCTTTTCCTCCCCTGGTGCCCACATCCTTATGTGTGCTCCTGCATCCTCTTTCTCTAGGAGGCCCTTGCTCCTATTCATCCCTGTGCCCAAATCTTCCATCATTTTCAAAACTCAAACCATTGCTTTGCTTTTAAGCCTTCAGTAGATTATCATCTAAACAGCATCTCTCTCTTCTGAAATTCCATGACCTCATTTCTTTCACTTTTGTTTTAAAGATTTTTATGTACACATATAATCTCATCTACTAGATGTGCAGCTCCTTGAGGAAAAAGAGCTTCTTTTGCATCTTCATGCAAGACACATGCTAAAACTGTTAAATGGCGACCCAGAATCTCCCCAGACTCCTGTGTTTCTCATGTCTCTGCCCGTCCCTCCAGTCCAATCACTCATGGAATCCTATCCTTGCTTCCTCCTAAATAGCTCCTGAACCACCTACTCCTCTCTGTTCCTACTACCCCAGCTTCAGTTCAAGCCATTAACGTTGATTACCTTAACTCTGGCCTTTTACTGTCAAGAACTAGACAGCAGATAGTTTTTCTCTCTGCTCCATATAATCTGTCTAGCAAGTATTCAACTCTGCCCTCGTATGAAAGCAGCTATGTTGTTGTTTAGTTGTGAAGTCATGTCTGACTCTTTTGCAATCTCATGGACTGTAGCCTGCCAGGCTCCTCTGTCCATGGTATTCTCCAGGGAAGAATTCTGGAGTGGATTACCATTTCCTGAAAGCAGCTATAGACAATACATAAACAAATGGATGCATCTGTGTTCCAATAAAACTTTATTTGCAAAAATGGATTGTTGCTGGGCCTGAATTAGTCTGAAGGTAGTTTGGCAACCCCAAATTTAAATAAATACATAATTGTTTCCAGCACTTGCATTCAAATCCATCATCCAGGTAGAGTCAAAATGATGTCTTTAACTGCAAATGTGGTCATGTTCCCAGAAATATAATACACTGACCCTTGTCTTTATCACAAATCTCATTTCCTTTCAAGCCCTTCCCTACAACCCCAACCCCACTTTCCCTGTTATCCATCTGACAATCTATACTTAACTTTGAAAACATCAGTTCAGTTGCTCAGTCATGTCCAACTCTTTGTGACCCCATGGACTGCAGCTTGCCAGTCTTCCCTGTCCATCACCAACTCCCAGAGCTTACTCAAACTCATGTCCATTGAGTCAATGATGCCATCCAACCATCGTATCATCTGTCATCCCCTTCTCTTCCCGCCTTCAATCTTTCCCAGCATCAGAGTCTTTTCCAGTGAGTCAGTTCTTCCCATTAGGTGGCCAAAGTATTGGAGTTTCAGCTTCAACATCAGTCCTTCCAATGAATATTCAGGACTGATTTCCTTTAGGATGGACTGGCAGTCCAAGAGACTCTCAAGAGTCTTCTCCAATACCACAGTTCAAAAGCATCAATTCTTCAGCACTCAGCTTTATAGTCCAACTCTCATATCCATACATGACTACTGGAAAAACCACACTTTGACTAGATGGATCTTTTTTGGCAAAGTAATGTCTCTGCTTTTTAAAATGCTCTAGGTTGGTCATAGCTTTTCTTCCAAGGAGCAAGCATCTTAAAATTTCATGGCTGCAGTCACCATCTGCAGTGATTTTGGAGCCCAAGAAATTAAAGTTTCTCACTGTTTCTATTGTTTCCCCATCTATTTGTTATGAAGTGATGGAATCGGATGCCATGATCTTAGTTTTCTGAATGTTGAGTTTTAAGCTAAATTTTCACTTTCCTCTTTCACTTTCATCAAGGGGCTCTTTAGTTCTTCTTCACTTTCTGCCATAAGGGTGGTGTCATCTGCATATCTGAGGTTATTGATATTTCTCCTGGCAATCTTGATTCCAGCTTGTGCTTCATCTAGCCCAACATTTCACACGATGTACTCTACATATAAGCTAAATAAGCAGGGTGACAATATACAGCCTTGACATACTCCTTTCCTGATTTGGAACCAGTCTGTTGTTCCATGTCCAGTTCTAATTGTTGCTTCTTGACCTGTATACAGATTTCTCAAGAGGCAGGTCAGGTGGTCTGGTATTCCCATTACTTGAAGAATTTCCCACAGTTTATTGTGATCCACAGAGGCAAAGGTTTTGGCATAGTCAATAAAGCAAAAGTAGATATTTTTCTGGAGATTGCTTGCTTTTTCAAAACGTAGCTCAGAAGGTCTTCCCTGTTCACCACTGTGTTGTTTGTGTTGTTAGCCATTCAGCCATGTCCCACTCTTTGCGACCCCATGGCCTGTAGCCCACTAGGCTCCTCTGTCCATCAGATTTCCCAGGCAAGAATACTGGAGTAGGTTGTCATTCTCTTCTCCAGGGGTTCTTCCCCCATCGAACCTGGGTCTCCTACATTGCAGGCAGATTCTTTACCAAAGCTGATTACATATTCTCTATCTCTATATGTAACATGAATTTCTTTGGATTTGAGGGTCTCACAAATGGAAATGATCAAATTTACTCTCATAGTAGTCTTACCTACTAGACAGAGCGCTCTATGCAAAGAGCATGATTGTCTCATTTACCTCTATATCCTTTCATTCCTGGTACATAGTACACACTTAACAAGTGTTCTCTGCCTGTACAATGACAGTTGCCATTGGAAAAATGCATTCACTTCCTCAGACCCAAAGATATGTTTGTCTCAATGTTGGTCAGATAACATCAAGCCAAGAAGCCAGGGAGTGGCTGAGGATAAAAGGCAGCAGCCAAGGCTTCTGTTCAGGAAGCGGAGAGCAGTTCTTTGTGAAACAGCATGAGGCAATAATTGCCTTTTCATTCGTTTTCAAAAAGAATGGAAAATCTCATGTCTTGCCAAATGGCCTTGTAGATATTTCCTCATTCAGATTACCCTCTCAGAGAAACCAAATTGTTGGGTGGGCACTAAAAGAGGTTAACTTGAATGGCATTGTACGCAGATCACATTTGTTGGTGCTGAGTTTATAAGGAGAGGAAAGGGGGGGAGTCAAGGAAAGTACAATGAGTTAATCCAAAATAAAATAGAATGGAAGGAAAGCAGTTTGTTCCTTTCTAAAGCCTGTGACTTTTGTCATGCATATCCATAAAAAGGCAAGCACAGTCAATGAGAATAGAAGCGATTTTAGCAATTTCTTCCTTTTATTCATAGTATATATGGGAATCTCATTCAATCTGTGTGCGTGTGTGAATGTGTGTGTGAGAGAGAGAGAGCATATGTGTTGGAACAGTTAGATAAGGACATGATACTCTGGCAGAAAGATCAAATATCTTTAAGTATAGGATGCGTGTGTGCATGCTCAGTCATTCAGTCGTGTCCAACACTTTGTGACCCCATGGACTATAACCTGCCAGGCTTCTCTATTCATGGGATTCTCCAGGCAAGAATACTAGAGTAGGTTGCCATTTCCACCTCCAAGGGATCTTCCCAACCCAGGAATCGAAACCACATCTCCTTGCATTAGCAGGCAGATTCTTTACCACTGAGCCACCTGGGAAGCCCTTAGGTATAAGATAGATAAATCATCAATTCATCACAGACATAATCCTTTTTTACTCTAAACAGTGCCTCTAAAGAAAAAAGAGCAGAGGCAGGGACAGAGCACCTGTGGTGAAAATCCCCAGACAACTTGTAAACCACAAGTTCACCCCCTGAGATAGGTTCATTAGAAGATCCCTATCTATAGAAATTACATTTCTGCACACTTTTCTTAAATTATAAATTCTATGTGTTTCTAGGCCTCTAAATGTCAAAACATGAAAGCACTGCTCTTACATTAGAGAAAAAAAAATCAGAAAAACAAAAAGTCGGGTCTATCTTTAGGTATGAGTTTTTTGATTTGTAAGGCCTCAGACTTCCATGTTCTGTTATACCTTCTCTGCACACAGCAAAGAGCCAGCTCAGCAGCTTTCTCATCAATTAACCAGGACAGAGAATTGTATGGAGAATTCAAGCAAAAGGGAAACCTACTCAACTGGCCTGAAATAAACAGATTGACTTTCTATAGTGGTTCAATTACCCAGATGACTCTCTAATCCCTTGTCTCAATGCTATGAATATAGAACTGTGGCACCATTTTATCCAGCTATAAAGGAGAGCTTACTCATCTAAATAAGCAACACTTGTCCCTTAATCTTCACTGCAGGTCTGGGCATGTGGTCCAAATGCCAGGTAACTGACCTGGGAAAGAACTGTTGCTCATGGGTCATCTCCACTGAAAGATTCAGCCCCGTGGGCTATCCCTACTAAAAGATTCAGTCAGAAGAAATGTAAATCTGGAATGCATTCTTTGAGGATTACTGCAGAGTTGAAGAAACAAGTTTTATCCAAAAAAATGAAAAAGAGGGAGATACTAGAACCCAATATATAATCACCTGCTAATGGTACTGTGACTGAGGGAAGACTAGGAATCAGGGCTGATTTTTTTCTTCTCACCTCATTAATCATCTCTAAGGAATCTTGGGTTAATTTCTATTAACCACAATAAGGCTCTGTTTGCTTATCTGTAAAATGGAACACTTATTTCTTTGCCTATTTCCCACGTTATGGAGGCAATTAAATTATAAATATGTGTGAAAGTGCTTTGAAGCTTGCAAGATGTCATAAATATAATACAAATATGTGAATTATCCTTGTTTTTAGTGATACATTATAAAGAGGAAATGAATAACATAAACAAGAAAAGTCAGGTCTTTTATAGACCTCTAACCTCAGTGATACCAGGAGTAAGTCTCTTGTATACTTGGGCAAATATTGGCATGAGGATACAACCAGGTTCATCCATTATGTAAGACAGAGGCTAAGCAACTTCTGAGGTTTTTTCCAACTCAGACTTCAATGTCATTGTCTCCCACAATATATGTTCCCATTAGGGGACCACTCTTGTAAGAATGTTTTTATAAAGTTGAGTGAGAAGTTTCTTTTGTTTTTGACCATGCTCTATGGCTTGCAGGATCTTAGTTCTCTGACCCAGGACTGAAACCATGACCCCTGCAGCAGAAGGACCACCAGTAAATTCCTGAGAAGCTGCTTTTCAATCATACCCATCCCCTGCCTCCCATCACTTACTGGACTACAGCAGGAATAGGGATGGGGTAACCTACATTATTGAAGCTTGATTAACTGTTACTTTCTCCTGAAATATTTGATACCCTTAACGATCACAGGTCCCAGGGCCTCCCCTGGTGGCTCAGACAGTAAAGAATCTGCTTGCAATGCGAGAGACCCTAGTTCAATTCCTGGGTTGGAAAGATCCCCTGGAGAAGGGAATGGCAACCCACTCCAGAATTCCTGCCTGGAGAATTCCATGGACTGAGGAGCCTGATGGGCTACAGTTCATAGGCTTGCCAAGAGTCAGACACAGCCAAGCGACTAACACTTTCACCACGGCTGTGTTGAAATTTTGAACTCTCTTGACTTCCACCTCACCACCCTTTCTTGGTTTCTTTCCTAATTCTTGGGACATTCTTTAGTTTCCTTCTTTGGCTGTTTTCTTCATAAATGCCCCTAAATATTATATCCCAAAGCTTTGTTTGGGCCTTCTCCCTTTAAACCCTAAAATTATCACTGAATGATTTTAACTGCATATGTGATGAATACAACCAGAATTATGATAACCGACAAAATTTTTGTCACCATCTAAGTAATTTCAGCCGTGTACTTCCAACTCCCTATTGGATATCTCCATACTCTTTAAGTATGGGGCTTCCCTGTTGGCTCAGAAAGTTAAAGACTCTGCCTGCAATGCAGGAGACCTAAGTTCAATCCCTGGGTTGGAAGGAAATGGTAACCTACTCCAGTATTCTTGCCTGAAAAATCCCATGGGCAGAGGTGCCTGGCAGGCTACAGACCATGAGGTTGTGAAGAGTCAGACATGACTGAGCAACTCAGTACACACATACTCTATTAGATCCAAATTTCTTGGTAAGGAACACAGGTCTCCTCATATCTGACATCCCTAAATTTGAAGATTTATCTCCTGCTGTGGCCTCTGTGTGCCCTAAGATTCATATAGGCATCACACTTTAGTGAGAAAGGCCTGAATATCAACCTCAGACTGATCCATATTCAAATCCTAGCTGCACTGTTTACCAAATGTGTAGAAATAACCAAATCACCAAGGCTACTTGAGCCTTCTGTTCCTAATCTATGAAATGTTTGTCATGAGAATTAAATAAGATCATATATATTAACCTAGCTCAGGCCCTAGCACAACTTAGTTGCTTAGCAAATATTGATTCCTTTCTGTTCCTCTGCAGAAATGTTCTAGTATTGAGATTTTCTTAAACACACCACGATTTATTTTCCACATAACTCTTTTCACACATGCTATTCTTTTGGCCTAGAATGCAGCCTCTCACCACCCCAGCCCTCATGCTTGCCAGGCAAACTATTACACAACTCTTAAGAATGTTATTATCTGGAAATATTTTCTCGATAAGACCACACTGCAGTCAAATCCAGGTGCTCTTTTCCTCCAGGCCTTGGGAGCATTTATTCCTAAGTCTATTTCTTTATATCATAAATGGTTATTTATATCTGTCTTCCCCCACTAGGCTGTGAGCTCACTGAGAGTTGCATGTATTCAAAAATCAAGCAATCAAATGTCACAATTCTAAAGAGATTGCAAACCACTTAGCTCATATAGGCTATATGCAGGTAACATAAGGGACATGGGTTGGATCCCTGGGTTGGGAAGATCTCCTGGAGGAGGGCATGGCAATCCACTCTGTTATTCTTGCCTAGAGAATCCCATGGACAGGGGAGCCTAGCAGGCTACAGTCCATAGTGTCACAGAATCAGACACAAACATAAATAAAAATAAGTATTGTATTAGTTAAACTGCGTGTGATAGAGACACTATTTATATAGGATAATTCATTTATTCAATTTCCATTTTAAGCAAGCACTGGGAACACAAAGATACTTTAATATTGTCCCTTCCTCTCATGAGTAAAATCTTAAATGGGCAAAGATTTAAATTTTAAATTAAAATAAAATTTTCATTTGTACTTATTTGTTTTTCACAGAAAGAAGTGTAAGCATTGCATGAATTTTAAGTTTCTCTCTTTATCCCCAGTGTTCATCACTGAGAGGAAAGACTTGTAGTATTTATATGTGTCAAAATGGTTTTAGAAACAAGTGCCTGAAACCCAGCAAAGACGCATATTGGTTCAAGTATATGGCTGTCTGGTGAAGAGCAGACATCACAGTAGTTTAATCCAGCAAGTTGATGATGTCATCAAGGACTTAGAGCCTTTCCTTCTCCCCAGCCTAATGAGTGCAAAGTGAGTGAAAGTTGCTCAGTCATGTCTGACTCTTTGCGGCCCCATGGACTATACAGTCCATGGAATTCTCTAGGTCAGAATACTAGAGAATACTAGAGCGGGTAGCCTGTCCCTTCGCCAGGGGATCTTCCCTACCCAGGGATGGAACCCAGGTCTCCCACATTGCAGGCAGGTTCTTTACCAGCTGAGCCACAAGGGAAGCCCAATGACTGCAAGGGAACTGCCAGTGATAAACAAGGCTACATGCTCTTTTTTTCACATGCAGAGGAAAATGAAGTGTGTCTCTTTCTCAGTCATGGAACAAAGGTCCTTCCTCAATCTGATTGTTCAAAGGTGCTCACTAAAGGCACCAGGCAAAAGTTGTGTAAAGGTTGGCTTAGCTCTGGGTTCTCAAGGCAATCACCA
The DNA here is from genome assembly GCF_033118175.1 of Dama dama. Classification (NCBI taxonomy): domain Eukaryota; kingdom Metazoa; phylum Chordata; class Mammalia; order Artiodactyla; family Cervidae; genus Dama; species Dama dama. The sequence continues at coordinate 36,650,738 of NC_083683.1, read as the reverse complement.
GCAAAGGGCATGAAATTTAGCCAGAGTCCACCTTGCAGCTAAATTCAAATTGCACTAATGCCTATACGAGAAGAGGATGGAAAAAGGGATCAAAGGCAACATCCACCTACTACATAAGTATTAGGGAGAGAAGAGAAAAGGCTGGTGAATCTGTACCATACAGAGAGGCCCAGGAAGACAACTGTGTTTTAACAGTTTATTACTGGTTATTTATTACAGAGGAAACTGAAGTGCATCTATAAGTTATTTTACTTGATTAATTGTCTCAGTGTTTCTTCTTTCTCATAAAATACATTTTCAGAGTATCTGGAGTTTTTCTTTGTCCTTTATTTTTTAAACTGAAATCCACTTTGAGTGCCCAACATCATTTTGGCTCCAGCGTTATCTCTTTATTAATTGTCAAATGTCTGCATTAGCTATCTTTATTTTTAAAAAAGCAAACAAACAAACAAACAAAAACAACCTCAATGTCCCAACCAGTCATTACAGCTTATTCACTGGAAGTGATTTTTCAAAAACTTCATAAACTTTTCTGCTAGTGAGGAAAGTGCTTTCTCTTTTCCATCCTTCCCTTCTGTCGTGTCAGTAAATTTGAACATTTTAAAAGTGTGGTTAATCTGTTGCTTTAATTCCTAAGAAACACTGTTAGTGAGAAGGAAAACTGTATGCTTAGAGAAATAAAAGATAGAATCAAAAAATAAAACTTACCTTTATGTGGAGAACTATCTTTTTTCCTACCCTGATTCAAACCCACTTTTACCTTCTTCACCACCAAAAAACACACGTGTGCATTCACACACAAAGCTCCAGTAATAGGAATAGAATGTTCTGTTCAAGAAAACAATGTATTGATATTCTAAACTCAAAACATGGCATTTGCTGGATGTGAAAGTAAGTGTTAGTCACTCAGTCATGTCTGATTCTGCAACTCCATGGACTGTAGCCCACCATGCTCCTCTGTCAATGGGATTTCCCAGGCAAGCATACTAGAGTGGATAGCCATTCCCTTCTCTAGGACCTCTTCCCCACCCAGGGATCAAATCCAGGTCTCCTGCATTACAGGTGGATTTTTTCCCATCTGAGCCACCAGGGAAGCCCTTTGCTGGGTGTATGAGAATACAACTCTCAGTTATTCACTGGGAAAAAAAAGAGGAGTGAACCATCAGGCCAGTTTGAGCCACCTGATTTGAGGTATGCAATTCCACAGCTGAAGTCCTAGGGTTACAAGGTTGGGGAGTTAGAGTGAAGAAAAGATCAAATATCTCCTTAGTTTCTCTTTCCTATTAAGTGCCTTTGAAAAACCAGTGCTATTATATACAGTCTGTGACCTTCACCCCCATGAAAACCTCATATAAATTCCTAGAGTTTATTTTTTAACTTTTATTCTCCTTATGACTGTTGAATTGTTATCAATGATCAGTTCTTGCTGTTCCCCTTGAACAATCTTTCTGTTTCTAAAAAAGAACATTTACTAACAGCAAGGTCAGAGGGTGCCAGGTTTCTGGTTTCCAGCTGGGTGCTATCACTCACTCATTCCATTTTCTGCTATTTATGTTCTAGACTTAACCCAGGCTAGTATATCAGGGGAGGGAGTCATCTCAACTTTCTCACATCTCGATTGTGAAAGAGGCAGACTAAAGAGGCAGACTTAGTCATTAGACTCATTCTGTAGGAATCTCGACAGGTTACTACTGCCGTGGGAGAAACACAGAACTAAGTTTTCAGAAGAGGATTCCAACGGTGCTAATCTTTCTTCCCCCTTAACAGGAAGGAACATTTTCTCCCACTGTTACTCTCAGACCAGCTCAGAAAGAATTACCTGCTCGAGGCTAACTCCCTCATCATAAGTGTGCAGATTCACTAATCACAGAACTGAATGCCCTAACAGAGGCAATATCAGGCTAAGAGAAGTCTGCCAATGTGTGTCAAAATACATTACTTAACAAATGGTCTGTTATTTTCCCATAAGCAACACGGGACGTGTCCTGCAGGGGTTTGTTGTGAGTGTTAAATGAGCTAATTTATATAAAGCCCTTCAAACAATACCTGGCATACAGTGAATGCTCAACTATTATTATTATGATATGAGACAGCCTGGTCTTGCAGAAAGAATGGTGATCTAGAAAACAGGAGATCTAGGTTGGAGTCCTGCCTCTTGTATTAATACATTCTCCTCATGTGACACTAGAAAAGTCACTCAAGTTCCCTGAGCTTCAACTCCTGACCTAGAAAAGGGGAATAATTTTATCTCTCATGCAGACTTTTCAAGGAATGATAGGATCAAATGCAGTAAAGGTTTTGAGAACCTTTCATAAATCATGAAGTGTGGTACAAATCTTAATGATCGCTGCAAGCATGTGATGGCAGAGACCTTCTTTGGAATCTGATTGAGCACCCATTATCAGAATAAGCACTCAATAATACTTGCTACGTGGATCATAGTTTCTCCAGTAGTATCACTATGATGACCATCATTATCTTTTCTCACTCATTTCACCCTTCCTTCTTGAATTTTTTTCATTCATTTCATCACGTCCAGTACTTGGCTGATAATATCAGTGAGGGTTATGCCCACTGGTAAATAGTGACTACCCATGATTTTATTTATTTGAATACTTGTTTTATATTTATTGTTTGAATACCAAAAATACTATATGGCACATTATAACTTTTGAAAACTATTTCTGAAATATTATTGTTAATAATAAATATCATTTATTTGTTATTACTAAATAATAAATCACTACAACACTCTGAGGTAGGTATTTTTGCTATTATCTTAACTTTGCAAGCCCAAGAACAAAATGACTCCTGACTGCCTGCAAAATAAAGTTGACATCCACTCACAGGGTCGTCTCATGGTTAAAAGCACAAACTGTAAAACCAGACAGCCTAAAATCCACGTTCTAGCTCTGCCATGTACCTCTGTGGGACCCTGGGCAAGTTATTTAAACTCTCTGTGCCTCAGTTTCCTTTCCGATAAAACAAGTAATAATAGTACTTACCTCACAAGATACTTGAAAGGATTAATTATCAAAATATGTAAAACATTTGGAAGAGTCATGCACTCAATGAATATTAGCTATTATCATAATTTAATCTGACATTCAGTGTCCTCAACAGCAGAAAATCAGTCTATCTTTCCAGACAGCTCTCCCTTCTGCCTTGGCACACATCCTGCTCTCCAGCCATCTTCATTCACAGTGAACCTAACATGATGCATGAGATGTACAGTTGCTTGACAAATGGTTGTTGAAAAATAAACATCAAAAAGAAGCAGACTGGGGAAAGGAAGGAAAGAAGAAAGAAAAGGAGGGAGGGACAGATAGAGGAAGGAAGAGAAGGAGGGAAGGAAGGAGGGACGGAGAAAAAGGTCATGTTATTTCATGAAAGAGGAAACTCTTCCACACCTCACTCCCTTCATCAAAAACATCACAGGGTTTTCATTTTCCTCAAGAAGTATAAAGTATGATAACTTTTATAAAGTCAGCAAAGCCAAGACTTTTTTTGCACCTAGTGTGACCTGCATTTTCCAAATTACTTCTGCTTATCTATATATTGCCACTATAAAGGTTTTTTTCCATCATAAACTACCTTTGAATATTGTGCAAGATATTTTGTGTATGTTGCAACATAATGAGATGCCACTGAATGAATTTAATTTCTGTTCTTGGTCTATATGCATAAAGAGAAGTGGGTGCAACTCAAAGCAGTCACTTTCTGAAGTTTTCAAGCCTTGGAAAGAATTGCATTCCATCTCCCTGCGCAAGGGTAGGGTCACTGTGCTGTCCAGTGCTGAAAAACGAGGAAGAAAGGGTAAAAATCACGGACACTGTAATTTACCTATTTCTTCCTGTGTTTTTAGAAGTTGTGTCCCTTCAAAACCTGATTTTGATTACATTCTTTAAGGAAAATTTTCCATATTTTTAATCATTCTTTAGCTTTCCTTCACCTAATCCCTGCTCTTTATATAACATTTGATATATATAATAAGTATGTCAATATGTTATCAGCAAAGATTATTAGAACTTTTTAAATAATCAGTATTTTTTAGTTTTTAACAGCATATCTATATGTTTAATTTTATTATGTTTCTAGATAGACTATCCAAGAGAAAAATTTTAATGTCTCTTAGAATTTTAAATGTTTGCATTGAGAATATCAGGAAAAAGTTTATGTTACCATATTTTTCCCATAGGATCTCAGATCCAAGTCTTGGTTTTGGTTTTTTACTTCTTTTTAGTTGAATATTACATGTTCCCAGAAAGAAAATTTCTCAGCGGGTGGAAAGAAAGGGAGACATTTCAATATTTTATTCATTTCTTCTCCCACAAGTGAGATGACATTTATTTCTAGTTTACTACCTGAAACAGACACAAATTAAGGGACTTTGAGTCAGTGTATAATACTCAAGAACATCCTAGAAATTAGTTGAAGAACATTAGTGTCAAGCTATCATTCATGGGTGGTTTTTTTTTTTTTTTTTTTTTGTATCTTCTTTACTCAGTATTTCTTATACTATAAGTCATACAAATAAACATTCTTGGCCTAAGACATAGTTTAAGTCTTAAATTATAGTCAGTATGCTCCCATTATTCCTAATTTTAACATATCTTATTTTATTGCTACTACTTGTTATATATCTGAAAAAATATAGGACCAGGGCCTTACAACATTATGAGCATGAAGATTTTTTTCCTCCATTAGGATTTCTTAGGAAAAGGGTTTTCTCTTTCTCTATTGTCTCTTTACAGTTTTCTTCTTTCCTAAATCAACACTTCAGCAATAGAGCTACCCAACATGCTGTGTCTAGCTACTTTCCAAAAAGTGAAACATACAACCTTATAAAGCGATATTCTATTTATTCAAAATGCTTATTCTAAATGTGCTTTAGTTTGATTTACAATGTTGTGTTAGTTTCTGCCATACAACAAAGTGAGTCGGTTATATATATACATATATCCGCTCTTTTAGATTCTATTCCCATATAAGTCATCACAGAGTATTGAATAGAGTTCCCTGTGCTATACAGCAGTCTGAGATGGTATTTTTCTCAAGGATCCTACAGAGAATTTAAATAAAATGTAATAATGTTCCAGTGACAGAGGAGGAATTTTTCCATTGTCGTTAGAGTTAAAATTGTGAGTGTACCATAATGACTGTGTTGGCTGGGCGTTCCATTGCTCTCCTAGTAAAGGTATGGAACAACTTCTTTTCATAGTTCCTTGGTTTATTGGCTAGTAACATAGTCATAAAGTCCCTTGGCAAGGAACTGGTTTTCTTCTTTTAAAAGTTAGTCAAGAAACTATGGTTTAAAAGGAAAAAAGGTCACTTCTTGGAGGCCTGCCTGGTTAAACAGGTTAGGCAGTATATTTTTTATGAAGTCAAGTAAGTGTGAAGGTAGTGAAGTATCATGGCTCACGTGGCATAATGAGTAAAGAAAAACTCTTCTTGCTCACACTTGTTCCCCCAAGCTCTGTGCTTTATCCAAGGGACATACTGAGTCATCTGAATTCAATCAGTTCAGATCCCAAAGGTTGGTTAGAGATACACGTGAAGTAGGAGGTTTAAAAATTTGTCTAAAAAGTCTAACTGGCTTAAATTCAATATAATTTTTATTTTAAAGAATCTTCTACCTCACCAGAAGTGTGCCTGCCTCCTGAATTAATGGAAGAATGACTATAAAGAGACTCAAAAAGATCATATCACAAATGAAAAAGAAAAGAGTAGAGAGTTTCAGTTAATTGCCAACTTCACAGAGCAAGTCAATAGCAGCTGGATTTGAACAGAGCTAAAATGTCACCTCTTCCTTTCCATTGCCAGGTTCCAGTCTCCCATACTCCTAACACAGACAGTCTGTATAAAGGCTCATCTGGCTCAAAATTGTGAGTGTTTGGTGTGTTATAGAGGTGAACAGCTCTCCATAGCCCTCTTCAGATGCGGGAATGTGTGCCACTTGTTTTTCCTGGATTATAGGGAACCAAGCCCCTTCTTTAGCCTTTTAATTGTCCAGTGGCCACTAAGTGCTCTCTCTGGAGTATTGCTAGAGTTTGTCTTCATGAGGTGGCAGGATGATTCACAGGGGACTTCCAGAAACAGATCAGACAAGGAGTCAGCTGCCATGTTAGAGTAGCCAAAGATGCTCGTTGGTCTCCAAGATGGGGTAGTGGGATGGGTTTTCTAATCAAATTACAGCAGGGCATTCACAAGACAAAGGTCTGTATAGTCAAAGCTATGATTTTTCCAGTAGTTATATATGGATGTGAGTTGGACCATAATGAAGGCTGAGTACCAAAGAATTGATGCTTTAGAACTGTGGTGCTGGAGAAGACTCTTGAGAGTCCCTTGGACTGCAAGGAGATGAAACCAGTCAATCCTAAAGTAAATTAACCCTGAATATTTATTGGAAGGACTGATGCTGAAGCTGAAACTCCAATACTTTGGCCACCTGATTCGAAGAACTTACTCATTAGAAAAGACTCTGATGCTGGGAAAGATTGAAGGCAGGAGGAGAAGGAGATGTCAGAGGATGAGATAGTTGGATGGCATCACCAACTCAATGGACATGAGTTTTAGCAAACTCTGGGAGATAGTTAAGGACAGGGAAGCCTGGCGTGCTATGGTCCATGAGGTCACAGAGATGGACACGATTTAGTGACTGAACAACAACTCATAAGAGGACCCTCAAGGCTGTCCTATTCCTGGGTCAGTGACCCTAGCACTCTGGAACCACCAACAATTTTAGAATTAACTTAAGAATAGGTATTAGAATTGTCCCCATCCCTAAGCTTTGCTCTTCTTTTCCTTCTCTCCCAACTTGTCCACTTCCTTAAAAAAAAAAAAAATTCATTTCTCCTCACCATCTATCTCCGTCTCTTTTTATTCTGACACAAAAGAATTCATGCTATTCTTTTTACCAATATTAGAATTTAAGGAACTTTCAGGAAGCACTCAAGCATTAAAAACTCAACCCCTGTATTCTTTGGAAGAGCTTTATTCCTTAGTAATAGGAATATCACTTTTCATCTACCCACTGTGCTGTGAAATATTCAGGGAGGAGACTTCTTGCTACAGCAATGAGAACAAAATTCTAGTTAGGTTCTCAGCAAGTCACCCTCCTAGTTATCTTTGATAAGAAGCACCTTAGAGGGAATGAGTCCTGCATCTGAAGAGAATCAAAATTGCTTGTTCCTTCAGAGGATGGGTGGAAAACTAGATACAAGAGGGAGAAGAGAAGGAATGGAGGGAGGGAGAAAGGGAAGGCAAAAGAGAGAAGAGAGAGGGGTAGAAAAGGAGAGGAGAGAAAAGGAAAAAAGGAAAAGTTGGAATGAGAAGGGGTCTCAAGAGAGGGGAGGAAGGAAAAAGGGCAAGAGAAAAACAAAATTTTAAATGTGTGATAGGATACTTGAATCAATTCTAATGAGGTGGATAAAACTGGAGCCCATTATACAAAGTGAAGTAAGCCAGAAAGATACATACCAATACAGTATACTAACACATATATATGGAATTTAGAAAGATGGTAAAGATAACCCTATATGCAAGACAGAAAAAGAGACACAGATGTATAGAACAGACTTTGGGACTCTATGGGAGAAGGCGAGGGTGGGATGATCTGAGAGAACAGCATCGAAACATGTATACTATAAAGTGTGAAACAGATCGCCAGCCCAGGTTGGATGCATGAGACAAGTGCTCAGGGCTGGTGCACTGGGATGACCCAGAGGGATGGGATAGGGAGGGAGGTGGGAGGGGGGATCAGGATGGGGAACATACATAAATCCATGGCTGATTGATGTCAATGTATGGCAAAAACCACTACAATATTGTAAAGTAATTAGCCTCCAACTAATAAAAATAAATGGGAAAAAATAAAAAAAATAAAATGCACTTAAACAATAAAAATAAATAAATAAATAAATGTGTGATAGGATACCTTAAAAGGCAATTGTCTAAATTTCTGGGCATCTTTATAGTGGGAATATGACAAGGCAAGCCTTGTTGTAAAATAACACTCTCTAAAGTTCCAAACAATAAAAGAATGCCTTTGGTGAAGCATACGACAAGCCCCATGCCCTGAGAGTTGTAAGGGGGCACGTTTAATCTGGTGATCCTGCTGACATAGTATGTGATTGCGCACCCAGGGCTCCTCTAGGGATGATGATGCTGTTGGAACCCTGCCAGTTGGTTTCTGAACTCAGAGCCTTGCTCACCTGGTTCCTTATTCACTAAACAGGTGGTTCCCTCACAAGCAGTCTGTGTGTACTTGTTATCTTGTCTGGGGCTATATAAGAGTCCCTTTGTCTTCAGAGTTGGGTTCATAAAGTCTTTGATGACAACATGAATTCCTACCAGATAAGAACAAAACAAACTCATTGAACTTACTATACGAATAAGGCAGCAGATCAGGTTTGCTTTATTAAAGCTTTGCTCATAGAAAAGTAGACCATGATTTTGGGGATAATGATTAGAAATGTTGATTTCACTAGTAGGACTGACTAGGGATTCACTAGTTCCCTAGTGAAACTGGTTATGTTCCAAACTAGCAGAAATCTATGTAACTAGCCATTTTAGTCTTCCCAACTGAGATGCTTCTTGGAATATGGGATCTCGGTCTTAAAAGTGGGAAGGTCTTAGGCAAACCAAGAGGAGTTGGTTATCCTTTGGTAATCACTCATCATTCCCTTACTTGCCCTCCTCAGACTTGCAGCTTGAAGGTGACTTAAGCAATTATCTAGAACTGAGTTTCTATGAAAGGTTTTTATGAAAGCTGCCCCTCCAGAGAACCCAAGGACTGAGGCTATGTCTCATCCCTTTTCATGTTCCTAAAGCCTGGTACATCGTGTGGCACTGAGAAGAACTGAGTCAGCTGAGCAACTGAATTGATCTTCTGCAGAATACGTACTGAATGGGAACTATGATATCCTCAGGCAAGAACTGTATCTTCTGCACAGTGAGTGCACCCTCAGGCTCCCTAAATGGAGCTTAGCTTGGATAGGAATAGAAACCCTTTAAAAAGATTCACTTTCCCACATTAAACTATGTGGTTTTTTAAACACACTCAAACAGTGGCTAAGAGCACAGGTCAAGAATCAGACTAACAAGTTTAAACCCAGGCTCCACCATTCCACCAGGCTCTGTAACCTTAAGCAAGTCATCTAACTTCTCTGTGCATCTCTTTCCTCACTTATGTCCCTCATAGGTGAGAGTACCAAATGAGACCCATGTGGGTAGCACCCTTAGCTCTTAGCTGCATGGTAAGAACCTAACACATAGTATTAATAATTCACATTACTACTATGCTTTCTTTCTAAGTACCAAGAAAACAAAGATGAGGATCATTAGAAAACAATATGAATAATAATATCTCCCAACTTTCATTTAAGCCCCAAGACCCTACACCATGGATTTTTATGTTTTAACACCTTACTGTGATAATCTGCATATGACTATGATGAGCACAATATTATCAAGCGACAGTCACCAAAAACTCTATGTACATGGAGTGGGACAGTGTGGGGTGATCTTCATCTCTCCACTACCCCATTTTATTACTTAAACTTCCTATTACATGAGCCATTTACTCAATTTTCACTGAACTTTTCACAACTAGAAAGTCACTGGACTTGGTCCAACTCCTATAAAATTTTACTGCTCTCTTAGTTATTGCATAATGATTCCTAAGAGTTAACGTTTTACTTTTCTTCTAAAAGAAGGGATTTGCTTAAAGGAAGAAATCTCATTATAAGTACCGATGATCCTGAATTCAGTGCTTTATTGCTCCAGTAAGAACTGATAAATTATCTGAACAAAGTTTAAAGTCATGAGTAAAGCTCGGCTTATTTGTATAATATTACATTTTCTCCTTCTCCTTTTCTTTCTCCTCTTTCTTCTTATAACTAATTGTTTTAACATTTACATACCCAAAAAAATGTATCATTTTCTGGAAATGCAAACTGTGAGCAATACAGAAATAACACTTTATTTAGTGATAAATGCTCAAAGTACTTTATAAATGCTTAAAATACTTTATTTCTTCCAAAATTTTCTGTTAAAATCTGAGTATGATACTGCTATGATAGGCATTTCTGGTGTCAGGTCATATATGCATTCCTAAAAAACAGCACATTCTGTAAAAGCATGAACTAAAAATAATTGAGCATATGTAAAACAAACAGTTAAGGGAAAACCACTAAATACTCAAATGACCTTGAGAATTTTAAGGAGATGGTGGTGGCATAGTTTTTTTTTCAATCTCTTTCCTTTAAAAATAGACTTAGAAACTAAGATACCAAAACATCTACAACAAAACTAAGTGACAAAGAATTGCCTGAATCCTGAAATTCAAGCAGAAGAGAACAAACCACACTGCATATTTGTAGTCCTATGATAAAATAAAGGCTCAAAGCATAGTACAGAAATGAGATAATATAGACACAGTACAACTATCAGAAAATGAGAGGGGAATTCAGGAGATATCTGAAAATTAGGATACGCTTGCTGACTATTAATTGGGAGCAAAAGATTAGATCAAATCTAATCCTCTTGAAGGATGCACAATACTAGCTGATATCAATCGGTACATGTCACAGTATGGACAGGACAGTCAATGTTGGGGGAAAGAAAAATAGATTTTTTTTCAGTCTCTTACAGACAAAACTGTAAGAGATTTAAAGTGTAAAATGTTGTGATTTGACATACATATACATTGTGGAAGGATTTCCCCATCCTCCATCAAGTTAATTAACACATCCATCACCTCACATACTTACTTTTTGAGGCTGGGGTGGTGGGAATAGAACATTTAAGTTCTACTCTCTCAGCAAATTTCAATTATACAATACACAGTCATCAACTGTAATCACCATGTTATACATTATTCCTTTAGGCCTTATTCATCTTATAACTGAAATTTGTACATTTTATCAATCCTAATTTCCCCAAGTCCCAGCCTTTAGCAACCACATTTCTATTTAATGTCTTTATGATTTTGACTTTTTAAAAATTTCCACAAGTAAGTGATACTCTGTAGTATTTGTCCATTTTTGGCTGGCTTATTTTACTTAGGGTAATGTCTTCCAGATTAATCCATGTTGTCCCAAATTTCAGGATTCTCAGCTTTTTAAAGTTGAATAATATTGTATAGATTCATATATGTAATCATATTTTCTTCATTCATCCAGCAACAAGCATTTAGGATTTTTCCATACCTTGGCTATTGTGATTAATGCTGCAATAAACTTGGCAGTACAGATATCTCTTTGAGATAATGATTTCATTCCCTTTTGATATATACTCTGAAGTAAAATTGCTGGACCATTTGGTAGTTCTACTATTCATATCTTGAGGAACCTCCACGCTATTTTCCATTGTAGCTGTAACCAGATTACATTCCCACTAACAGGTCTAGAGTCCCTATTCTCGTACATCCTCACCAGCATTTATTATCTTTGTCATTTTTTCACGTTGGCCATCCTAACAGATGTGAGGCAATATCTCACTGTGATTTTTTATTTCCTTTTCTCTGATGACTAGTGACGTTGAACATCATTTCATGTACCTACTGGTCTTTGTATGTCTTCTTTGGAAGCATGTCTATTCAAGTCCTTTGTTTCTTTTTTAATTAGGTTGTCTTGATTTTGATTCTGCTTTGGTTGCTATTGAGTTGTATGAGTTTCTTGTATATTTTGAATATTAACCCCTTATCATCTATGTGGTTTGCAAATATTTTCTCTCACTCTATAGGTTGTTTTTTTTGTTTGTTTTCTTTGATGGTTTCCTTTGCTGTGTAGAAGTTTTTTAGTTTGATGTGGTACTATTTGTTTATTTGTGCTTTTATTGCTTTTCCTTTTGGTGTCATATCCAAAAAAATCAATGTCAAGACCAACATCAAAGGAGCTTATTCCTTATATTTTCTTGTAGGAGTTTTATGGTTTCAGGTCTTACATTCAAGTCTTTAATCCATTTTGAGTTGATTTTTATGTATGATGTAAGATAGGAATCCAGCTTTATTCTTTAGCATGAGGCTGTTTAGTTTTCCTAAAACCTTTATTGAAAAAATATCCTTTGCCAGTCATATATTCTTGGCTCTTTTGTCAAAAATTAATGGACCATATATGTATGAATTTATTGTAGGACTCTCTATTTGCTTCATTGCCCTATGGGTCTATTTTTATGCTGGTCCGATGATACTTTGATTTCTAGAGCTTTGTAACACAGTTTAAAATCTAAAAGTGTGATACCTCCTGCTTTGTTCTTTCTCAAGATTACTTTGGCCAATCAGGATCTTTTGTCATTCCATACACATATTACGTTTAAATATTCTTCTTCTGTTAAAGAATGTCATTGGAATCTTTATAGGGATTGTGTTGACTCTTGACCACTTGGCACAGTATGAACATTTTAACAACATTAATTCTCTCAATTCATAAACATAGTATATCTTTCCATTCATTTGCATCTTCTTCAATCTATTTTATCAGTGTCTTACAGTTTTCAGTATACAGTTGTGTTACTTCCTTGGTTAAATTTGTCTACAAATATTTTATTCATTTTGATGCTTTGTAAATGAAATTGTTTTCTTAATTTCTCTTTGTGATATTCATTATTAATATATATAAATGCCAGTTAGTTTTATATATTGATTTTGGATCCTGCAACTTCAATTAATTCTGAATTCATTGATTAGTTCTAATTGTTTTTTGGTGGGGCCCTAAGGATTTTCTGTATGTATCATGCCATACACAGAGACAGTTTTATTTCTTTCCTTCTAATTTGAATGTCTTTTATTGCTTTTTCTTGCCTAATTTCTCTGGCTAGGACTTCTAGTATTACATTAAATAAAAGTGCTAGAGTAGCCATCCCTGCTTTTAGCTTTTTACCATTGAGTATGATGTTAACTGTGGGTTTGTCATAGGCTTAGATTGTCTCTCTCTTTTTTTTTTTTCTAGCTTCTTGAGGTGTAAATTTAGGTTGTTTATTTGTGATCTTTCTTTTTTCTTAATGTAGGCAGTTATCACTATAAACTTTCTTAGAACTGTATTTGCTGTTTCATAGATTTTAGTAAATTTTATTGTCTCAGGATTTTTTTTAATTTTTCTTTTGATTTCTTGTTTGACCCATTGACTGTTTAGGAGCATGTGGCTTAATCTCCACATGTTTGTGAATTTTCCAGTTTTCTTCTTGTAATTGAATTTTGCTTTCAGACTACTGTGGTCATAAAAAATGTTTGATATTATTTCAATCTTCTTAAATTTATTCATGCTGTTTTGTGGCATAATCTATGTTGGAGAATGGTCCATGTAAATAGGAGAAGAATGTGTCTTCTGGTGTTGGATAGAATTTCTGTATGACTGCTCGGTTCACATGGTCTAACATGTAGTTTAAGTCCAGTGCTTCCTTACTGTGGATAAGTGGGTGATGTTCATGCCAGGACAGATGAGTACTCTCTGTTGCTTGTTTGCCAAGATCTGGGGGTCAGTGATGTACCAAAGGCCCCAAAGTGGAGCTGCAGGCAGGAAGTCCAGCAGTGTTACCTCCCTTGCCCCTCTAAGACAGGTATACTGAGGTCCCAGAAATCCTTTACTGAGGTCCCCAAAACACATGTTCACCTTTATAAAATATTTATCAGAATCAGTTCAGTTCAGTTCAGTTCAGTCACTCAGTTGTGTCCGACTCTTTGCGGCCCCATGAGTCGCAGCACGCCAGGTGTCCCTGTCCATCACCAACACCCAGAGTCTACCCAAACCCATGCCCATTGAGTCGATGATGCCTTCCAGCCATCTCATTCTCTGTCGTCCCCTTCTCCTCCTGCTCCCAATCCCTCCCAGCATCAGGGTCTTTTCCAATGAGTTAACTCTTCACATGAGGTGGCCAAAGAATTGGAGTTTCAGCTTCAGCATCAGTCCTTCCAATGAACACCCAGGACTGATCTCCTTTAGGATGGACTGGTAGGATCTCCTTGCAGTCCAAGGGACTCTCCAGAGTCTTCTCCAACACCACAGTTCAAAAGCATCAATTTTTCAGTGCTCAGCTTTCTTCACAGTCCAACTCTCACATCCATCCATGACCACTGGAAAAACCATAGCCTTGACCAGATGGACCTTTGTTGGCAAAGTAATGTCTCTGCTTTTTAATATGCTATCTAGGTTGGTCATAACTTTCCTTCCAAGGAGTACGCATCTTTTAATTTCATGGCTGCAGTCACCATCTGCAGTGATTTTGGAGCTCCAAAAAATAAAGTCTGACACTGTTTCCACTGTCTCCCCTTCTACTTCCCATGAGGTGATGGGACCAGATGCTATGATCTTAGTTTTCTGAATGTTAAGCTTTAAGCCAACTTTTTCAGTCTCCTCTTTCACTTTCATCAAGAGGCTTTTTAGTTCCTCTTCACTTTCTGCCATAAGGGTGGTATCATCTGCATATCTGAGGTTATTGATATTTCTCCTGGCAATCTTGATTCCAGCTTGTTCTTCATCCAGCCCAGTGTTTCTCATGATGTACTCTGCATATAAGTTAAATAAGCAGGGTGACAGTATACAGCTTTGATGTGCTCCTTTTCCTATTTGGAACCAGTCTGTTGTTCCATGTCCAGTTCTAACTGTTGCTTCCTGACCTGCATATTGGTTTCTCAAGAGGCAGGTCAGGTGGTCTGGTATTCCCATCTCTTGAAGAATTTTCCACAGTTTATGGTGATCTACACAGTCGAAGACTTTGGCGTAGTCAATAAAACAGAAACAGGTGTTTTTCTGGAACTCTCTTGCTTTTTCAATGATCCAGTGGATATTGGCAATTTGATCTCTGGTTCCTCTTCCTTTTCGAAAACGAGCATAAACATCTGGAAGTTCATGGTTCATGTATTGCTGAAGCCTGGCTTGGAGAATTTTGAGCATTACTTTACTAGCGTGTGAGATGAGTGCAATTGTGCAGTAGTTTGAGCATTCTTTGGGATTGCCTTTCTTAAGGATTGGAATGAAAACTGACCTTTTCCAGTCCTGTGGCCACTGCTGGGTTTTCCAAATTTGCTGGCATATTGACTGCAGCACTTTCACAACATCATCTTTCAGGATTGGAAATAGCTCGACTGGAATTCCATCACCTCCACTAGCTTTGTTCGTAGTGATGCTTTCTAAGGCCCACTTGACTTCACATTCCAGGATGTCTGGCTCTAGGTGAGTGATCACACCATTGTGATTATCTGGCTTGTGAAGATCTTTTTTGTACAGTTCTTCTGTGTATTCTTGCCACCTCTTCTTAATATCTTCTGCTTCTGTTAGGTCCATACCATTTCTGTCCTTTATCGAACCCATCTTTGCCTGAAATGTTCCCTTGGTATCTCTAATTTTCTTGAAGAGATCTCTAGTCTTTCCCACTGTATTGTTTTCCTCTATTTCTTTTCATTGATCACTGAGGAAGGCTTTCTTATCTCTCCTTGCTATTCTTTGGAACTCTGCATTCAAATGGGAATATCTTTCCTTTTCTCCTTTGCTTTTCACTTCCTTTCACAGCTATTTATAAGGCCTCCTCAGACAACCATTTTGACTTTTTGCATTTCTTTTCCATGGGGATGGTCTTGATCCCTGTCTCCTGTACAATGTCATGAACCTCTGTCCATAGTTCATCAGGCTCTCTGTCTATCAGATCTAATCCCTTAAATCTATTTCTCACTTCCACTGTAGAGTCATAAGGGATTTGATTTAGGTCATACCTGAATGGTCTAGTGGTTTCCCCTACTTTCTTCAGTTTAAGTCTAAATTTGTCAATAAGGAGTTCATGATCTGAGCCACAGTCAGCTCCCAGACTTGTTTTTGCTGACTGTATAGAGCATCTCCATCTTTGGCTGCAAAGAAAATAATCAATCTGATTTTGGTGTTAACCATCTGGTGATGTCCATGTGTAGAGTCTTCTCTTGTGTTGTTGGAAGAGGGTGTTTGCTATGACCTGTGGGTTCTCTTGGCAAAACTCTATTAGCCTTTGCCCTGCTTCGTTCTGTATTCCAAGGCCAGATTTGCCTATTACTCCAGGTGTTTCTTGACTCCTAATTTTGCATGCTGCACAGGCGCAGGAGGGCCGAGAGGAGCTACTCCACGTTCAAGGTTAGGAGGGACAGCCATGAGAAGATACCCCTCGTCCAAGGTAAGGAGCAGCAGCTGCGCTTTGCTGGAGCAGCCGTGAAGAGATACCCCACATCCAAGGTAAGAGAAACCCAAGTAAGACGGTAGGTATTGTGAAAGGGCATCAGAGGGCAGACACACTAAAACCATAATCACAGAAAACTAGCCAATCTGATCACAGGACCACAGTCTTGTCTAACTCAATGAAACTAAGCCATTCCATGTGGGGTCACCCAAGATGGTCGGGTCATGGTGGAGAGGTCTGACAGAATGTGGTCCACTAGAGAAGGGAATGGCAAACCACTTCAGTATTCTTGCCTTGAGAACCCCATAAACAGTATCAGAATAATCTCCTTTAAAATTTATCAGGATAATTTATCAGAATAGTCTCCTTTAGGGTGAAATGTCCTATAGATATCAATTAGGTCTAGCTGGTCCATTGTGTCATTTAAAGTTTGTGTTTCCTTGTTAATTTTCTGTTTAGTTGATCTATCCATAGTTGTGAGTGGGGTATTAAAGTCTCCCACTATTATTGTGTTACTATTAATTTCCTCTTTCATACTCATTAGCGTTTGGCTTACATATTGCAGTGCTCTTATGTTGGGTGCATATATATTTATTATTGTTATATCTTCTTCTTGGATTGATCCTGATCATTATGTAGTGTCCTTCTTTGTCTCTTTTCACAGCCTTTATTTGAAAGTCTATTTTATCTGATATGAGTATTGCGACACCTGCTTTCTTTTGGTCTCCGTTTGCGTGAGATATTTTTTTCCAGCCCTTCACTTTTAGTCTGTATGTGTCCCTTGTTTTGAGGTGGGTCTGTTGTAGACAGCATATATAGGGGTCTTGTTTTTGTATCCATTCAGCCAGTCTTTGTCTTTTGGTTGGGGCATTCAACCCATTTACATTTAAGGTAATTATTGATAGGTATGGTCCCGTTGCCATTTACTTTGTTGTTTTGGGTTCACGTTTATACAACCTTTCTGTGTTTCCTGTCTAGAGAAGATCCTTTAGCATTTGTTGAAGAGCTGGTTTGGTGGTGCTGAATTCTCTCAACTTTTGCTCGTCTGTTAAGCTTTTGAATTCTCCTTCATATCTGAATGAGATCCTTGCTGGGTACAGTAATCTAGGCTGTAGGTTATTCTCTTTCATTACTTTAAGTATGTCCTGCCATTCACTTCTGGCCTGAAGGGATAGATAGAACCTGATAGATCAGCTGTTATCCTTATGGGAATCCCTTTGTGTGTTATTTGTGGTTTCTCCCTTGCTGCTTTTAATATTTGTTCTTTGTGTTTGATCTTTGTTAATTTGATTAATATGTGTCTTGGGGTGTTTTGCCTTGGGTTTATCCTGTTTGGGACTCTCTGGGTTTCTTGGACTTGGGTGGCTATTTCCTTCCCCATTTTAGGGAAGTTTTCAGCTATTATCTCCTCGAGTATTTTCTCATGGCCTTTCTTTTTGTCTTCTTCTTCTGGGACTCCTATGATTCGAATGTTGGGGTGTTTCACATTGTCCCAGAGGTCCCTGAGGTTGTCCTCATTTCTTTTGATTCTTTTTTCTTTTTTCCTCTCTGCTTCATTTATTTCCACCATTTTATCTTCTACCTCACTTATCCTATCTTCTGTCTCCATTATTCTACTCTTGGTCCCCTCCAGAGTGTTTTTTATCTCATTTATTGCATTATTCATTTTTAATTGACTCTTTTTTATTTCTTCTAGGTCCTTATTAAACATTTCTTGCATATTCTCAATCCTTGTCTCCAGGCTATTTATCTGTAACTCCATTTTGTTTTCAAGATTTTGGATCCTTTTTATTATTATTATTCTAAATTCTTTTTCAGGTAGATTCCCTATCTCCTCCTCTTTTGTTTGACTTGGTGGGCATTTTTCATGTTCCTTTACCTGTTGGGTATTTCTCTGCCTTTTCATCTTGTTTAGATTGCTGTGTCTGGAGTGGGCTTTCTGTATTCTGGAGGTCTGTAGTTCCTTTTTATTGTGGAGGTTTCACCCAGTGGGTGGGGTTGGACGATTGGCTTGTCAAGGTTTCCTGGTTAGGGAAGCTTGCATCAGTGTTCTGGTGCATGGAACTGGATTTCTTCTCTCTGGAGTGCAATGGAGTGTCCAGTAATGAGTTTTGAGATGGGTCTATGTGTTAGGTGTGACTTTGGGCAGCCTGTATGTTGGCGCTCAGGGCTATGTTCCTGCGTTGCTGGAGAATTTGCATGGTATGTCTTGCTCTGGAACTTATTGGCTCTTTGGTGGTGGTTGGTTTCAGTGTAGGTATGGAGGCTTTTGGATGGTCTCTTGTTACTTAATGTTCCATGTAGTGAGGAGTTTTCTGGTATTCTCAGGTTTTGGGCTTAAGTCTCCTGCCTCTGGATTTCAGTTTTATTCTTCCAGTAGTCTCAAGACTTCTCCAACTATACAGCACTGATAATAAAACTTCTAGGTTAATGGTGAAAAGATTCTCCACCATGAGGGACACTCAGAGAGGTTCACAGAGTTACATGAGAAAGAGGAGAGGGAGGAGGGAGATAGAGATGAGCAGGAAGAGAAAAGAGGGACTCAAGAGGAGAGAGACAGATCTACACAGTTCTCTGTTCCCAAAGTGTTCTCTGTAGCCCAGACACCCACAAAAATTCACAGAATTGGATTGGGAAGAGAAGGGGAAAGGAGGAAATAGAGGTGTTCTGAGGTAGGAAAAGGAGAGTCAAAAGTGGGAGAGAGTAATCAACACACTCCTGAATAAAAATGGGAACTGAATATTGGATTCTTAAATGTCCAAAATTTATATCACATACTGAAAAACAAAGATTAAAAATCTAGAGTAGAGGTTAGACTCTTAAAGATACAATATTAAAAACAAAAACAAAACACAAAAAATTTTAGAAATATATATGAAGTTCAGTTTAAAAATAGGGCTTCTCTCTTTTTTTTTTGCAAGGTTATAGTGAAATGAAAATGAAAATTAAGGAGTAGTAGAGGAGTAATAGAGGACTTTAAAAGAAAATAAGAGAAAAGAAAACAAAAAAAAAAAGAAAAAAAAATTTTTCCTAATTAAAAAAATCATAAAAATATATGAAAATGAAAGTTAAGGAGTAAATCCATGGCTGATTCATGTCATTGTATGACAAAAACCACTACAATATTGTAAAGTAATTAGCCTCCAACTAATAAAAATAAATGAAAAAAAAAATTTTTTTAAAAGAAAGTTAAGGAGTAATGGGGGAGTAATAGGGAATTTTAAAAGAAAATAAAAGAGAAAAAATAAAAAAGAAAAGAAAAGAAAAAAAATTTTTTTAATTAAAAAAAAAAGATAAAAATATGTCTAGGAATTTCTCTGGAGCTGTTGCGGTCAGTGTGGGTTTGGTTTAGTTTCAGATAGCTCCTTGTTCCAGCTTACACTTCTCAATATCTATAGTCCCCTTCTGGTGTAGTCGGTGTTACCTACAGGGTTTTTAATCTGTTGTACCGGTCCCTTCTGAAGCGGTTCCCTTTGTGTATTTGGCTTCTGTTTGCCGTCTCCTCAGTGTCTAATTTCCGCCCTGACACAGGTGGGTGGAGGTGGTCTCTTATTCAGGTTGCTAGTTCAGTCCTGCTGCGGGGAGGGAGGGGCGCTGCAGGCAGATATCGCTGTGCGTAGGGAGCACTCACAGTGTTCCGGCCACACTGGGTTTGCCCCCGCTCACGGGTGTGTGTGCTTTCCCCATCTACACTGCTCAGGCTCCCGGCTGCTCTATATGGAGCGGGCCCTGCATTGCATGCGGTTCCAGTTTTTGGGTACTCCACAAAAGCGTGGATTCGGTTGGGCCTGCGTTTTGTGCCTTCCCCGTCGGAGCAGCTCAGGCAGCCAGGAGCTTGATGGGCACACTCTCCCCGGGTGCGTGAGCCTTCTCCCCTCCGCGGCCCCAGCCTCAGTCCCCACCCATGCTGGTCGGGTGCGTGTGCCTTGTGTTTAGCCGTGACCCTCCCGGCAGATGTCAACCATCCAGAATCTCAGGAAGTCTTTGGTTAGAAACTGGAGGCCTGTTTGCAGTGTGGTAGGGGATGCCGTCTCTGGGGCCAAGTTTGCCCCTTTCCCCTCCCCCCTGCCTCCTGCCTCTGGCAGGAGGGATGGGCTGGTCTGCAGCCAGCTAGCTCCTCTGGACTTGCTCAGTCCCTTTGTTCTGCGAACGGCCGGCAGTGTGTTTGGGCCGGTTAATTTTCTCTCTCTCTTTTGCTGTCCCACAGTTTAAGTTGCTATCTCACAAAAGCTCCCTCCGATTGCCCTCAGGGCACTCAGGCCTGGTCCTTACCCTAAGCAATGCCGCCCTCTCCTCTCCGTTCCGCCCCCACTTGCTGGTGGCGGATGCGGGTATCTGGGGTACTTTTCTGCTAGGAGTTGCTTTTAGGCACGTAATCTGTGGGTTTTATTTATTTTTCCTCCCAGTTAAGTTGCTCTCCAATATTCGAAAACTTCCCCCAGAACCGCCAGTGCGAGGGTTTCCTGGTGTTTGGAAACTTCCTCTATTAAGACTCCCTTCCCCGGACGGGTCTCCATCCCTAGCTCTTTTGTCTCTCTTTTTATCTTTTATATTTTGTCCTGCCTCCTTTTGAAGACAATGGGCTGCTTTTCTGGGCGCCTGATGTCCTCAGCTAGCGATCAGAAGTTGTTTTGTGAAGTTTGCTCAGTGTTCAATAGTTCTTTCGATGAATTTGTAGGGGAGAAAGTGGTCTCCCCGTCCTATTCCTCCACCATCTTGGCTCCTCCCTCGAATAATCTCCTTTAAAAGGGCACATTTTCTGAATATTGGTTCTGTTTCCAAAATTTCTTTTATAACATCTATTAATACAATGATATTCTTTTTTGTTTGTTTGTTTTATAAATCTTTATTATTTTGTAGCTTCAAATTCATGACGCAGTATTTAGTAAATCAATGAATAGCTTTTACCTTATAAGGAGCAATTTCGAGTACCTTTTAAGAATAAAGGCACAGAGAAGGTTATGTTACCCTGATATACAGAATTGTAACTTCCTTGATTATGAATATGTTGTTTTGTTCAACTTTTATGTTTTTAATATTTTGTTCAACTTTTTATGTTTTTAATTCCTGAATTACTATATTCAGTTTTTGCTTTAGTTACATTGTTCTGCAATTGTTACTTAAAACTTTCCCTTTCATTTTATTTTTCAGAGAAGCTTATAAAATACACATTAAAACATCAGTTTTTTTTCAATTTCACATTTCTTTTTGTCTTCTATCTTTGTCACTCTACACTGAGTATTCTTTGGATACATCTTCTAGTTCTTTTTTAAAAAATAAATTTATTTCAATTGGAGGCTAATTACTTTACAATATTGCGATGGTTTTTGCCATGCATTGACATGAATCAGCCGTGGGTGTACATGTGTCCCCCATCCTGAACCCCCCTCCCACATCCCTCCCCATCCCATCCCTCTGCACCAACTTTGAGTGCCTTGTTTCATCAAACTTGGACAGGTCATCTATTTCACACATGGTAATATACATGTTTCAATGCTATTCTCTCAAATCATCCCACCCTCGCCTTCTCCCTCAGAATCCAAAAGTCTGTTCTTTATATCTGTGTCTCTTTTGCTGTCTCACATATGGGTCACTATTATCATCTTTCTAAATTCCATATACATGCATTAGTATACTGTATTGGAGTTTTTCTTTCTGACTTACTTCACTCTGTATGATAGGCTTCAGTTTCATCCACCTCATTAGAAGTAATCCAAATGCATCCTTTTTTAGTAGCTGAGTAATATTCCATTGAGTATATGTACCACGACTTTCTTACCATTCAACTGTCAATGGACATCCAGGTTACTTCTATGTCCTAGCTCTTGTAAACAGTGCTGCGATGAACATTGGGGTACATGTTTCTCTTTCAATTCTGGTTTCCTCAGTGTGTATGCCCAGCAGTGGGATTGCTGGGTCATATGGCAGTTCTATTTCCAGTTTTTAAGGAATTTCCACACTTTTCTCCATAGTGGCTGTACTAGTTTGCATTCCCACCAACAGTGTAAGAGGGTTCCTTTTTCTCCACACCCTCTATAGCATTTATTGTTTGTAGACTTTTTGATAACAACCATTCCGACCAGCGTGAGATGGTACCTCATTGTGGTTTTGATTTGCATTTCTCTGATAATGAGTGATGTGGAGCATCTTTTCATGTGTTTGTTATCCATCTGTATGTCTTCTTTGGAGAAATGTCTGTTTAGTTCTTTGGTCCATTTTTTGATTGGGTTGTTTATTTTTCTGGTATTGAGCTGCAGGAGCTGCTTGTATATTTTTGAGATGAATTCTTTGTCCATTGCTTCATTTGCTATTACTTTCTCCCATTCTGAAGGCCGTCTTTTCACCTTGCTTATAGTTTCCTTCATTGTGCAAAAGCTTTTACGTTTAATTAGGTCCCATTTGTTTATTTTTGCTTTTATATCCATTACTCTGGGAGGTGGGTCATAGAGGATCTTGCTGCAATTTGTGTCAGAGAGTGTTTTGTGTATGTTTTCCTCTAGGAGTTTTATAGCTTCTTGTCTTACATTTAGATCTTTAATCCATTTTGAGTTTATTTTTGTATGGGTGTTAGAAAGTGTTCTGGTTTCATTCTTTTACAGGTGGTTGACCAGTTTTCCCAGCACCACTTGTTAAAGAGATTATCTTTTCTCCATTGTATATTTTTACCTCCTTTGTCAAAAATAAGATGTCCACAGGTGCATGGATTTATTTCTGGGCTTTCTATGTTGTTCAATTGGTCTATATTTCTGTCTGTGTGCCAGTACCATACTATCTTGATGACTGTAGCTTTGTAGTATAGTCTGCAGCCAGGCAGGTTGAGTCCTTCAGTTCCATTCTTCTCTAGATTGCTTTGGCTATTCGAGGTTTTTTGTATTTCCATACAAACTGTGAAATTATTTGTTCTAGTTCTGTGAAAAGCACCATTGGTAGCTTGATAGGGATTGAACTGAATCTATAGATTACTTTGGACAGTATACTCATTTTCACTCTATTGATTCTTCCAATCCATGAACATGGTATATTTCTCCATCTTTGTGTCATATCTTTGATTTCTTTCATCAGTGCTTTATAGTTTTCTATATATAGGTCTTTTGTTTCTTTAGGTAGATTTATTCCTAAGTATTTTATTCTTTTCATCACAATGGTAAATAGGATTGTTTCCTTAATTTCTCTATTTTCTCAGTGTTAGTGTACAGGAATGCAAGGGATTTCTGTGTGTCAATTTTATATCCTTCAACTTTACTATATTCATTGATTAGCTCTAGTAATTTTCCAGTGGTGTCTTTAGGATTTTCTATGTAGAGGATCGTGTCATCTGCAAACAGTAAGAGTTTTACTTCTTTTCCAATCTGGCTTCCTTTTATTTCTTTTTCTTCTCTGATTGCTGTGGCTAAAACTTCCAAAACTATGTTGAATAGTAGTGGTGAGAGTGGGCACCCTTGTCTTGTTCCTGACTTGAGGGGAAATGCTTTCAGTTTTTCACCATTGAAGATAATGTTTGCTGTGGGTTCATCATATATGGCTATTGTTATGTTGAGGTATGTTCCTTCTATGCCTGCTTTCTGGAGAGTTTTTATCACAAATGGGTGTTGAATTTTGTCGAAGACTTTTTCTGCATCTATTGAGATAATCATATTGCTTTCTTCAGGGGGGAATAAATCTTTCTGTAATTAGAGTTTACAGACTAGAAAAACACAGAATACTTGGATTGTCCTACAATTAACTTTTGTAACATTCAGTCTCAATAAAACACTGAATTGCATTCTCAGTAGCATTATTTCAAGGCACTTCATCATCATCACCATCACCATCTCTTCATCATTATAACAACTATTTCCTTAATACTAACTACATGCTTGGTTAGCATATGATGTTCCTGGGAAAATATATTTCTGCATAATGTTTCTACCTTCCCCTCTTTTGAGGAGAATAAAAAAAAAGCTTAGTGGACTGTAAATAAATCAAAGTAAAAGTATAATAAGTATTACTTTCAATTCATGTCAATTTAGATAAAAGTAAATTGTCCTCAAACTTCAGTACCGTATACTGCTTACAAGTTACTTGAAATCTAGTACATCTCACTGTACTGTAATAATTGTTTACCTGTATGTCATTGACCTCAATAATTTTATAAGTAAGAATAGGAACCATTTCTATCTTATTCACCCCTGTAGACTGAAACTTGCACATAGCAGCACCTCAGTTCATATTTGTCAAATAAGTTGGTAATAAATGAATGAATAAATGAGGAAATAAATCTCACAAATGATCACATTGTACCCAGACACAGTAGCAAGTCATTCTACTAAAAGAAGTTCATATTTTGTCTCATTTAATTCTCACAAAACTTCTACAAAGAAAATAGTGTTATTCCTATTTTACAGATAAGAAAATTGGAGCTCAGAGTGCTTAAGGGACAGACCCAAGATGACATGGTGAGGAAATGGGAGAGTTAGGAATTCAGCTTCAACCTAAAAGATTCCAGAACTCTAAATCTTTTTACTTCCCCATCCTTCTGCCTCTGAGCACTACACTGTCCGCCTAAGAGTGGAGAAAAATGTAAGCTGGTGGGGAGATTCTCCCTTTGTAAATTGGAGAAGGTCACCTCAGAGTCACATACTGGAGCAAGGAAACTACACCCCTGAAGCAGAGCAGCTGACTTTCAGCCATTAGTCTAATTTTAAGGAAAAAGTTAAAATGTGCTTACATTCACACATATTTGCCATTGTATGGCTTTGGGCTGTGTCCTTTATTTCATTCCAAACAGATCTTTTTCTCTTTTTAGTCATATTTCTGAAATAACAGAATATTGTATTCTGTATTAAATCTCATCACAGTTGCACATAAAAAAGTGCACCTTAAAGTTTCTTATTTTAAAAAGATATGGAAATATGAGATTCTAGTGAGTCTAAGTATTTCTTTATTATGTCCTTAGGTTGTGAGAAACAATTTATTCATCTTTTTCTTTTCCTGGGGCTGTTAAACATGGTAACTCTGTTCATTCTTACCTTCATGATTTTTCTGGAGTTAATTGTATATGGAACCAGCCCCAGGATAGCCTGTTCTTTATAGGACACCTACAGTTATGTTAAATTTGATCCTTTTTCAGGGACAGGAAAAAAAAAAGTATAGGTATTCCCCTTGCACATAGCAAAAGTGAGCTTTGATTATCAAGAGGATAAAAATGGGAAAAGAAATGATGATAGTCCTTTATTAATGAGTATTTTTTAATTACTTGCTTTTTACTAATTATTAATGTTGACTCATTGGAAAAGACCCTGATGCTGGGAGGGGTTGGGGGCAGGAGGAGAAGGGGGCAACAGAGGATGAGATGGCTGGATGGCATCACCGACTCGATGGGCATGAGTTTGAGTAAACTCCGGGAGTTGGTGATGGACAGGGAGGCCTGGCGTGCTGCGATTCATGGGGTCGCAAAGAGTCGGACATGACTGAGCGACTGAACTGAACTGAACTGAATGTTTCCCAGGTATTTTTGCCCAAGAAATATCTTTGGGACTATGAATGCAGATACAATATCATAATAATACCCATTATCAGTCTCTTCAGCCAGTAAATTAGTTGATATCTATATAACACACACATACACAAACAAATAGGTGAAGAAAGCAAAAATAACCCTCTATTCAAATGTTAGAAATCAGTTAAAAGTCAAATATCCATTTATTCTCAAGTAAAGGCATTCCAATAAATTTTAAATTGGAGAATATCTTTTCACAGATGGAGCTTCCCTGGTGGCTCAGATGGTGAAGAATCCACCTGCAGAGCAGAAGACATGGACGCAATCTCTGGGTCAGGAAGGTGCCTTGGAGAAAGAAATGGCAACTCACTCCACTATTCTTGCCCAGAGAATTCCATGGACAGCTACACAGCCCATGAGATTGCAAAGAGTCAGACATGACTAAGTAACTTTCACTTTTTTCATAGATAGAAGTCAATGCCGCCAAAAATTTTTTTGTATCAAGTAGAGGTATATTTTCAAAAGTTTATTTTCAATCCAGGTGGATGTTTGTTCCTGATTGGAAATAAGGAAAGGGTTTCTGTGTATAACAAACATAGATACTATTCCTTTCCTCATTTCTTAATAAATCAAAGAGCCTGATAATTAACTATATAATGACTATCAAATATATATTTGAGATCAACTCTAAAGCAGTTAGACAGTTAAATGAGCATACAGAAATACCAGTATGTTACCAAAAATGTTCCTCTCTTTTCTCTTTAGCAATCTATCATCACCCCCTGGTAATCAGATTATTTGCTCATTATTCAACTTGTAGAGTTATCAAAGAACCCCTTTGGTCATTTGTAAGCACTACCATCATTCCTCTTTCTTTTAGAATCTTTAAAACTCATAGCCTCTGTGAAGCATTTTATCAGAGAATATGAAAATCACCCCTTTGCATAAATAATTATTTTTAAGAGAGTAAAAAATTAGTGATCTTTATTTGCTCTGTCAGCTTTAGATTAGAACTATATTTTGTCCCTGTTTTGCACAGTACTTTGCCAGGCACACAGAGGAGTTGAAGAAATAGTACTTGATGATAATTATGATGCATCCTGTGCTTGTTCACAAGGGACATTTGCTAAAGATTAAAAGTAAATTCACAACTAATTGATTGCCAGCCATAAGCTATCCTGCTGGGACTTCCCAACTACCAAATGGAAAAAAATGACTGGGCAGATCTTACCAAGGACGAACCCAAATATTAAAAACCATTTTCCTTCTTAACTTGCCTACAACTCAACAAATCAGAAGAATGGCAACTTCAGTATTTCTGTAATTTTTCAAAGGGCCCAGTTCAGGAAACTAAACTAACCTTTAGTTTAAGTGTTGTTGTTTGTCCCCCCTAAGTTGTCCCTTTCAAACCATTGGGTGAACAAATATTTACTGAGCACTAACTATGTGCCTTGTGTTTGTAGACTCTGGGAATGCAACCATAAATAAGACACCCATAATTCTTTCCTTTGTGGTGTTTACCCTAACAGGGAAGGAAAATAGTAAGAGACTTTAAATAGTGACAGAGAAAGATAAGGAAGAGAATATTAATGTATTTTAGTGTCAGAGACAGCTCTGTTTATTTCCTAATTGTTTACACCTCCCTAAAGTTGAAGGCAGATGTTTTTATACTTCTGTGCCTTGTGCATGAGAGATGATCCAGGAAACCTTAGTGATTATCCTTCTAAGTGAAACATGATCCATAATGGTATAAGAACAATCAACTTACTAATGAGTCATGTGGATGAGCAATAGAGAGGTATTGAGAAAATAAGACTGGTTTTTTTTTTTGTTTTTTTTGTTTTTGAGGGCTTAAATTCTGCCTCAGAACAGGACGTGACCTAGCCAGAAGAGCCCTGCAGCTGAGATTTTTTTCTTTGTCCTTTTAACATCTTTTTTTTTTTTTTTTTTTTTTCCTTTCTGGACATTCTATTCTCTTTCTTTAAACCTCTTATCTGCCATCTTCTTCCCTTCTTTCACAAAACCTGAAGCCATAGTGTCTGGTTGTGTGACAGGAGTTATCAAGTGTTCACCAAGGTCAAATTCTTCTCTGCTTTGGGTTAGTCATTTCCATGTCCCCCTTGAAGATAGGTGCGGTCATGTGATAGTTCTGGCCAAAGGAATGTGAATCGCACCCTGGATTAGGCTTTCTACGGCTTGTGTTTGACTTGCCAACTCTTTCACGTCTCCTACTGTGGATTCTGAAGCTTAGTGAGTGAAGGGCAGTGTCATGGATGCTGGAATTTCCTTTAACTTTAGTCCCTATGTGATTGCCTATGTGGCACTACTGGTAAAGAACCCGCCTGCCAATGCAGGAGACACGAGAGATAAGGGTTCGACCCCTGGGTTGGAAAGATCCCCCAGGGCATGGCAATCTACTCCAGTACTCTTGCCTAGAGAATTCCATGGACAGAGGAGCCTGGTAGACCATAGTCCATAGGGTGGCAAAGAGTCAGGTGTGACTGAAGCGACTTAGCATGCACGCACTATGTGACTGTGATAAGTAAAACTCACCCTGATACTGCGAATGAGAAATAATTTTTGAAATTTGGGGATTGTTATCACAGCATAATTTGGACTATTCTGACAGATACAAATAAAGAGGAAAGTAACTATAACAAGCATGCACAGTCATAAGAAAGCTGGCAACATAGTTCATTCATTTAACAAGTACGTATTGAGGTGCTGCTCTGTAAGTGCAAGAATCTACACTGGGAATATGGAGAAAAGACGATAGGGTCACTGCCCTCAAAATGCCTGTTGTCTAATAGAAAAAACTGACAAATATATAATTATGATAGAAATTCACTGGAAAAAAATTTTTTTAAAAGTCAGTAAAATATGAGGAAAAGTTGGGAGAAATCTTTGTTTGCCACTAGAGGTTAGGAGTGCAGCTCTCTCATATTTTTGTAATTCATTACTGTTGTTGTTATTATTGTCATCAACCTATTTATTATTACAGACCATGTGCCAAGAAACTGTCTTAAAATGAAAGATAGGATTCCTTCCTTTTAGATTACTGAAATGTCATTAGTACTTCATAGTACAGAACACCTAGGTACTCTTCAGGCAAGTTCTAAGTTTGTAGGGCAGGAAGAGCATCTCAGGCAGAGTCTTTAGTGGAAAGGCCCTGCTGTGATTTCAGCAGTTGTGTGCAATGTAGCCACTTCCCTCTTCTCATGTCAGTCATTCCAGTGGCCACTGAGCATTCACTGTGTACCAGGTCCTATCCTAGACTCTAGGGGACATAGAGCTGGGAACAACACATGCTGCCTGCCCCCTCTATGAGCCAGCAGGCCATGAACTTTAAACTTTAAATGTCATGATCATTCATTGTGTAACAAATATATCATGTGCTATAAAAAGAGAATTTTATTGGACCATGTTGGTTGAGGGACCTAGGTGAAGAGTCATCCAGGAAGGCTGGTCATTAAACTGAGTTTGAAAGAATCTGTAAGTGCAGCATGACCATATTTACCTGTCAGGGGGTTCTCAGGAGTTTTTTAAATGTAAAATTTCTGAAAAATTGTTGGTTCTCAGTCGATGCTAGTTATTGGACAGAGTCATAGAAACCTGTGTTTACATGATCAAAAGCAAAGTATTAATGGAGAAAAAAAGAATGCAGCTCCTACCACATATTAATTCATATTTTATTACTACCATTGTCAGTGTTAAAACATTTCACTGAGCTGTTTCATAATCTTATTTTTGTGTTTCCCCTGACATCTCTCAGTGCAACCACTGGGGAAGCCCCTGTCTTCCTGCCTGCCTTGTTTTGGTTTTGTTTCATGTACCTTTCCTGGCAACGGGGTCCCTTTAGTTGACTGGTTACCATAGGAGCCTACTTATTCTGAAGGGCAGAAAGTATTCTAGGGAAATCAGCAAACTACAGGAAAGGAAAGACTGAAAGTCTCTTGCCCAGATTATGAGTCAACAGGTAAATTTGACTCACTTTATTCCAAATTACTTCTAGGTGGAGTCTAATCTCGGGTGCAAATGGCCACTTAAATGTTTTATTGCTTCAGTGTAGGTGTTCTGTCAATCATTTTAATCTTTATTTGCATGGCTGTAAATGGTTAAAATAAATAAGTCTCTTGATTTTACCACTTTATTTTATGACTAAATTTCTTATGTTCTCATGCTCACTCACTTTGGACTGTAGGCCACCAGGCTCCTCTGACCATAGAATTCTCCCGGCAGGAATACTGGAGTGGGTTGCCATTTCGCCCTCCAGGGGATCTTCCTGACCCAGGGATCGAACCTGAGTCTCCTGCACTGCAAGCAGATTCTTTACTGCTGAGCCATCAGGGAAGCCCCAACTTTCTTATATTGCTTCAAAAATGAACTTCTTGGAGTTTATAGCTTAGTTCTCACTGCATGGAAGTGAAAAGAAATTTTGAAAATATGTTTGATGAAGATAATTGTAAATGACATACAGAACCAACCTGCCTGATAGTTGGCATATATAGGGAGAAAGATATTGAACATCTGTATCCATGAGATTTTCATAAATGTATGATCAAGGGCTAAACTTAAACCAACTTGAGTTTCAACTGAACAAATTGTTTTTCATTTGAAGAAATGGGAAACTAATATATACTTTGTCAAAAACAATTATTTCATTTAAAACTCTCAGTAATGCTTTGATCATTTTATTGTTATTCTCATTTTTTAAATGAGGAAATTGTAGGTCACAGAGACAGTAAATGCTTTTTATAAGAGCCCCAAATCCCTCAGGAACAGAAAAGCAGTAATTTTATTATTTCAGTTGAGTTTATGAAGTAAATTAAAATTTGAGTAGTTCCTAGCAAATTAGAAAAAGTGTGACTTTTAAAGACACAAGGAAGAGGACAACTGTGTCATCCATTGTGCCATAAAAACAACTTACATTGGGACAAGAGTATAAAAAACCCAGGCTTTTTTTTCTGATGTTTGTTGCAAAGGAAGCACTGTTATATTGGCAAAAAACAGCCCTGCACTTTCATTCAACGGAAAGAAATCAGCAAGTTCTCTGGAACAGGTTCGG
Organism: Dama dama; assembly: GCF_033118175.1. NCBI lineage: Eukaryota > Metazoa > Chordata > Mammalia > Artiodactyla > Cervidae > Dama > Dama dama. Next base: position 36,620,058 of record NC_083683.1, on the reverse strand, counting down.
GCTTAGTGGAAAATCATGTCCTGGTACAAAAGTAATAGCCTTTGTAGATAAATAACCATTTATAGCTTTTTATCTTAGTTAAACTGTTATCTTCCAGTCTGTAAAAGATAATTTGGGTTTGCCGAAGAGATTTTTGAAGAAAACACGCTGCCTCTTATGAAATCCATCTCCCCAAGCTCTGCTCCAGAGTTTGCAGGCATTCTGTCAGTACTTTGCGAAGAATGTCTCTGAAAAGCAGACTGTTAGCCCTGAGTAACATCTCCCTCTGTTGAATTATATTTTTGTCGCCTAAATAACAGGTAGGGTTTGAAAGCAAGAGGATGCCCCAGCAGAGAACTTCCAGGCTTTCCATCACTGAAACCTAAAGATATGCTTTAGGAAAAGGCAGAAGTGAGGCATCCAAATCAATTTAACACTTAATGGAAAAAGTGCAGAAGCATTGGAACAAAACAGTCGATAAAGCACTAGATTACAAACTATAGGCCTGATGGAATGGCCTCAAGACAGAGGAGCTGAAAGCTGCATATTAAAATCCTCCACTGACATTCCTAAAATTAAAGTTTACTCCTTGATATTTTATCTGCAAGAGAAGAGTTTTAAGGATTTGCCAACTCCTGGCTGTTGCTATTACAAAGCTGAAATAAAAAATTAAATATAGGGGAACTGCATATGATAATATTTTTCTCTATTGTATTAAAATACACGTAACATAAAACTCACTATCATAGTCATTTTTAGGTATACAGTTCAGTAGTATTATGTACCTTCGTGTTGTTGTACAACCATCTCTACCATCCATCTCCAGAATAGTTTTCATCTAGCAAAACTGAAACTCAGTACCATTAAACAAAAACTCTCCCCAGGACCCCCTCTCCCCAGCCTCTAGCAACTATCATTCTACTTTTTTATGTCTCCTTTTCCTTCATGTCCCAGCCCTTGGTAACCACAATTCTAATCTCTGTAGCTCTTCGTTCTCTATGGGGGAAGGGGAGTTGTTTTTAACATTCACCACATTTAAGTGGGAACATGAAATATTTGTCTGTGTCTGACTTATTTCACTTAGCATAATGCCCTCTAGACTCACCCATGTTGTTGCAAATGGCAAAATTTCCTTCATTTTTAAGGCTGACTGATATTCTTTTGCTTAAATACATATATAATTCTATTATATGTGTACAATACTTCATTTTCTTTATCCATTCACCCATAAATAATATTTCATATTACAAAATGCTTTTCATTTTTAGAAGTTGCATTTTTTGTGAATAATATTGCAATATTTGTGAATAGTTTCACTATTCACATGTTAGCAATGAGTGTAAATGACTGGAGATTCCCTTAGCAAAGCATTAACCAGCTCTTCTCTATATACAGTAAGGTTCCACTCACACTAATAAAAGGAGATTTCACAAATTGTAAGGTGTATAACCTAGCAGAATATGGCTGGGGAGATCTTAGGATCAAGTACAACTATTAAACAGGCAGAACCGAAAGGTTCCGTGCCTGCACACACTTGGTATATAGCCACAATATAAACAGTTGGCCCCAGAAGTCTATTGTTTCTCTGTATCTTGTATACTCTTTGCAGTTAGCTCTGAATCATTATTTCAAAAGAAAAATCCCAGTGATTTGTTCTCCTCTAATCTTAGTAGAAAGCATTTCCACACCTGAGTGGACTTTATTTTTCCTTCCACTCTCAGCATGGAGTAAGAGACAAAGCAAAGAGCCTCCTTGCTAATCCCGCCTCTGCTTCAGATTACCTCCAAGACTTTAGTAAGTCATTTCTTATCTGAGCCTTCCTTCCTTCATTTGTAGAGCAGGGGGTTGCTGAGCAGGAAGATTTCTAAAGTCCTTCCAACTTGAAGATTCTGTGATAATATAGAGTTGTTACCAGGTGTCTGGCAAAACTCCTAGTTTCTGTCTCTGTTTTTTCCCAATGTACATTTAAATTATGGGTCCCTCAAGTAAATTTCAATAAAAAGCCGCCTAAACCAGGGTTAATTGCAAGTTTTAAAAGGGGGAAGGGGAGAACCCATACAAAGAGCTGTTGAGAGCCCAAAGATTGCTACCAGGATTAGAATCACCACTTTTGTCTTGCCAAAATTCCTCTCTGAAGTCACACAGCCAATCCTCTAAATAAAAGAGACAGGTTCAGCTGGAATTATCATGCTTAGCCTAAAAATGGTGGAAATTTGAAGACACTGTTAGGTTGCTACCACATGAAATTTAAGTTTTCTTTTAGTTAGTATTGCTAGCATCTCTTGCTAGGGAGCAAAACCAGAAATGACAAACTTCTAAGCAGAAAAAAATTGTGTTTATTTAAACCCAGAAGCATCTATTGCTTGCCCTCAGTATTCTCCAGGACCAGGCTCACACTCAGAGCTCCACTGGCCCCAAATCCTCTTACTCTGGACATCCTGTTACACATCATATCAAACACATTAATGTACATGGACATCTCATCCATAATATATATCATGTTTGTTTAAATTCTAAGAAGGCATTCATCATCTTTTTGAAACTGTTTTATTTTTAGGTTTATTTCTCTTATTTTGTAACCTATAATTTCTATTTTTAGATTTTAACATTTCCCTGGCTTTTTAAACATTTCCCACCTCTGGTGTCCAGTGAATTAATATCTCCATGATTCATCCCATATACAACATTCTTCTGAAAATTCACCAGGTCATCAGAATCGGGCCACACAGTAACACCACAACCTGTGATGACTTCTCTAGCTACCTCACAGGCCAGCTACATCTCCTGAACCCAACTGTGCTCCGGAGCTTCCAAAGCCACCAGGGCTGAGTTTTGATTTGAGGCCAGCACCCTTAGCCTCACTAATAATCAAATTCAGAAAAAAGAAACAGAAGTAAATGCAAGTTTCCCTTCAGAATATCAGCTTGAGAACCATTCAGATATGGCCTTAGGACTTTATATCTTCCTAGAAGTTGGTTCTTCCTGTGTCATTATAGTCTGACCTTTGAAACAGAACTTTGCCCGTATGTTGAGGCTGTATTAAAATAGTGCTAGCTTCAGGTTCTGAGTATGGAACTTTCAGGGAAACTGTCGTGGCCCCTGGGAAGGCGAGAATTGTAAACCCGAAACTTTGGACTGTACTTAGCATTGGAAAAATAATCAGTCTGCCAGAACAGACATCTTCTGTATTCCGACACCTGGTATCTAATCTAGAAAACATTCTAATTGTTCTCATTTTTTTTCCATGACAAAACACAAGCTGTTGCCTCGAGAGGGGAAAAAAGGGCCCAGATAATCTTGATTATAGGGTCAAGGATCCATTTAGGACAGCAGCTCTTTTTCAGTGTTGTTTGGACACAAAGAATGCATTTCACTAAAGCGCTCCTTGGACATTTCAAAACAAAATCGCCTTGAGCATTCACGAAATGGACTAAGTTAGTGGAGTCCATTGATAACTAAAAAGCAGATCCATTCAGGCATATGCAGTTTAGAATCATATGTATGAGAAATTTCTCCTTTAAATGTCCCAGACCTCTGGTAAATGCTATACTTTCCCCAGATCTAACCCAGAGATGCTCTAGGTACTTAGAAATGTTCTGAAGTAAATGGATCTTCTTTTACATTTTTTGTTGGTTACAACAACCAGAATGCATGCCTGGCAGTGAAACAGAATACATAAAATCCATGTTGTTGATTAATTTAGTCACTAAGTCGTGTCCGACTCTTGTGACCCCATAGACTGTACCCAACTAGGCTCCTCTGTCCATAGGATTTTCCAGGCAAGAATACTGGAGTGGGTTGCCATTTCCTTCTCCAGGGGATCTTCCTGATGCAGGGATTGAACCTGGGTCTCCTGCATTACAGGCAGATTCTTTACTAACTGAGCTACAGACCCCGCATATTAATAAGGACTTCTTTGGTGGTTCAGTGGCTAAGACTCCAAGCTTCCTTTGCCGAGGGAAATTAAGATCCTACATGTTGCACAGAGTGGCAAAAAAAAAAAAAAAAAAAAAAACTAATAAAAAATAAACTTGCAAATACCAGGCTCAGATACTATCTCTGTATGGTCCAATTTGCCTTGACTATTAGCAGTAAATATAACAGAAAATTCAGAGTAAAATGTTTTTCAGTTCATAATTGCAGTGTTATTGGCTTAGGTAAACATCTTTACCACAGTACTAATTCCATGTCCAAATAAATGTCTCCAAGAAATATCTAAAACACGATTTCCCTACCAGAGAGGATGACTCTAGGAAATGATTTCAGGAGGATTAGAGGATAAAATGACTTTCAGATTTATATTCATTTTCCACTAATAAATCTGTTTTTTCTTTATCCAATTCAGTTCAGTCACTCAGTCCTGTCCGACTCTATGCAACCCCATGGATTGCGGCATGCCAGGCTTCCCTGTCCATCACCAACTCCCAGAGATTACTCAATTTCATGTCCATCGAGTCGGTGATGCCATCCAACCATCTCATCCTCTGTCGTCCTCTTCTCCTCCCACCTTCAATCTTTCCCAGCATCAGGATCTTTTGCAATGAGTCAGTTCTTCCCATCAGGTGGCCAAAGTATTGGATTTCACCCTCAGCATCAGCCCTTCCAATGAACACCCAGGACCAATTTCCTTTAGGATTGACTGGTTGGATCTCCTTGCAATAAAAGAGACTCTCAAGAGTCTTCTCCAACACCACAGTTCAAAAGCATCAATTCTTCTGCACTCAGCTTTCTTTATAGACCAACTGTCATATCCATACATGACCACTGGGAAAAACCATAGCCTTGACTAGATGGACCTTTGTTGGCAAAGTAATGTCTCTGCTTTTTAATATGCTATCTAGGTTGGTCATAGCTTTTCTTCCAAAGAGCAAGTGCTTGTGCTTCATCCAGCTCAGCGTTTCCCATAAAGTACTCTGCATAAAAGTTAAATAAGCAGGGTGACAGTATACAGCCTTGACGTACTCCTTTCCTGATTTGGAACCAGTCTGTTGTTCCATGTCCAGTTCTAACTGTGCTTCTTGACCTGCATACAGATTTCTTAGGAGGCAGGTCAAGTGGCCTGGTGTTCCCATCTCTTTCAGAATTTTCCACAGTTTATTGTGATCTACACAGTCAAAGCCTTTGGCATAGTCAATAAAGCAGAAATAGACGTTTTTCTGGAACACTTTTGCTTTTTCTATGATCCAACGAATGTGGGCAATTTGATCTCTGTTCCTCTGCCTTTTCTAAATCCAGCTTGAACATCTGGAAGTTCACAGTTCATGTGCTATTGAAGCCTGGCTTGGAGAATTTTGAGCATTATTTTGCTAGTGCATGAGATGAATGCAATTGTGCAGTAGTTTGAACATTCTTTGGCATTGCCTTTCTTTGGGATTGGAATGAAAACTGACCTTCTCCAGTCCTGTGGCCACTGCTGAGTTTTCCAAATTTGCTGGCATATTGAGTGCAGCACTTTCAAAACATCATCTTTTAGGATTTGAAATAGCTCAACTGGAATCCCATTACCTCCACTAGCTTTGTTCATAGTCATGCTTCCTAAGGCCCACTTGACTTCACATTCCAGGATGTCTGGCTCTAGGTGAGTGATCACACCATCGTGGTTATCTAGGTCATGAAGATTTTTTTTTTTTTTATAGTTCTTCTGTGTATTCTTGCCACCTCTTCTTAATATCTTCTGCTTCTGTTAGGTCCATACTATTCTTGTCCTTTATTGTTCCCATCTTTGCTTGAAAAGTTCTCTGATTTTCTTGAAAAGATGTCTAGTGTTTACCCTTCTATTTTCTCCCTCTATTTCTTTGAACTGATCACTGAGGAAGGCTTTCTTATCTCTCCTTGCTCTTCTTTGGAACTCTGCATTCAAATGGGTATGTCTTTCCTTTTCTCCTTTGCCTTTTGCTTCTCTTCTATTCACAGCTATTTGTAAGGCCTCCTCAGACAACCACTTTGCCTTTTTGCATTTCTTTTCCTTGGGGACGGTCTTGATCCCGGTCTCCTGTACGATGTCACGAACCTCTGTCCATAGTTTTTCAGACACTCTGTCTATCAGATCTAATCCCTTGAATCTTTTTGTCACTTCCATTGTATAATCGTAAGGGATTTGATTTAGGTCATACCTGAATGGTCTAGTCGTTTTCCCTACTTTCTTCAATTTAAGTCTGAATTTGGCAATAAGGAGTTCATGGTCTGTGCCGCAGTCAGCTCCCAGTCTTGTTTATGCTGACTGTATAGTGCTTCTGCATTTTTGGCTGCAAAGAATATAATCAGTCTGATTTAGGTGATGTCCATGGGTAGGGTCTTCTCTTGTGTTGTTGAAAGAGGGTATTTGCTATGACCAGTGCATTCTTTTGGCAAAACTCTGTTAGCCTTTGACCTGCTTCATTTTGTACTCCAAAGCCAAATTTTCCCATTGTTCTAGGTATTTCTTGACCTTCTTATTTTGCATTCCAGTCCCCTATAATAAAAAGGACATCTCTTTTGGGCATTAGTTCTAGAAGGTCTTGTAGGTCTTCATAGAGCTGTTCAACTTCAGCTTCTTTAGCCTTACTGGTCAGGGCATAGACTTGGATTACCGTGATATTGAATGGTTTGCCTTGGTATTGAACAGAGATCATTCTGTCATTTTTGAGATTGAAACCAAGTACTACATTTTGGACTCTTTTTTACTATGATGGCTCCTCCCTTTCTTCTAAGGGATTCTTGCCCACAGTAGTGGATATAATGGTCATCTGAGTTAAATTCACCCATTCCAGTCCATTTTAGTTCACTGATTCCCAAAATGTCAATGTTCACTCTTAACCATCTTCTGTTTGACCACTTCCAATTTGCCTTGATTCATGGACCTAACATTCCAGGTTCCTAAGCAATATTGCTCTTTACAGCATTGGACTTACTCCCATCACTAATCATATCCACAGCTGGGTATTGTTTTTGCTTTGGCTCTGTCTCTTCATTTTTTTCTGGAGTTATTTTTCCGCTGATTTCCAGTAGCATATTGGGCACCTACCCACCTGGGGGATCATCTTTCAGTGTCCTATCTTTTTGCATTCTCATGCTGTTCATGGGGCAAGTATACTGAAGTGGTTTGCCGTTCTTTTCTCCAGTGGACCACATTTTGTCAGAACTCTCCACCATGACCTGCCCATCTTGCATGGCCCTCCATGGCATGGCTCATAATTTCAATGAGTTAGACAAGGCTGTGTTCGATTTGGTTAATTTTCTGTGACTGTAGTCTTCAGTCTATCTGCCCTCTGATGGATAAGGATAAGAGGCTTATGAAATTTTCCTGATGTGAGAGACTGCAGGGGAAACTGGGTCTTGTTCTGATGGATGGGGCCATGTTCAGTAAATCTGGTCCAATTTTCTGTTGATGGGTGGAGCTATGTCCCCTCCCTGTTGTTTGACCTGAGGCCAAACTATGGTGGAGGTAATGAAGATAATGGTGACCTCCTTCAAAAAGTCCCATGCACACACTGCTGCACTCAGTGCCCCCGACAGAGGCCACTGTCAACCCACGCCTCTGCTGGAGACTCCTGGACACTCACAGGCAAGTCTGGGTCAGTCGCTTGTGGGTCACTGCTCCTTTCTCCTGGGTCCTGGTGCGCACAAGGTTTTGTTTGTGCCCTCCAAGAGTCTGTTTCCCCAGTCCTGTGTAAGTTCTGGCAGCTCTATGGTGCAGTTAATGGTGACCTCCTTCAAGAGGACTTATGCCATACCCAGGTCTGTTGCACCTAGAGCCCCTGCCCCTGTAGCAGGCCACTGCCTACCCATACCTTTGCAGGAGATACTCAGCATTCTGGCTCAGTCTCTGTGGGGTTTCTGGGTCCTGGTGTGCGCAACATTTGTTTGAGCCCTCTGAGTGTCTCTGGTGGGTAAGAGGTTTGATTCTAAATGTGCTTTTGCCCCTCCTATCATCTTGCTATGGCTCCTCCTTTGCCTTTGGACATTGGGTATCTTTTTTTGGGGGGGTGGGATCCAACATTCTCCAGTCAGTCGTTGTTCAGCAGTGAGTTGTAGTTTTGGAGTTCTTGCAGGAGAAGATGAGTGCACATCCTTGTCCTCCGCCATCGTACACCACCTATCAGATCATGGTCTATTCTTTATCCAGGCTGGAGGAAATGGCAGAGAAGGGATGAGAGTACTGGCAAGGGACTTTGCCAGTCCTCTGAACTCTTCTCTTCTCTAGGAAGCATACTCAACAAAGAAAGGTTATTTGTGAGAGAAACCAAACAAATTTCAGTTATTTCTATTTCTTCTGCCTACTCTTGGTTGAAGGTCATAGTGGTGGTGGTGGTTTAGTCACTAAGTCGTGTCTGACTCTTTGCAACCCCATGGACTGCAGTTCACCCGGCTCCTCTGTCCATGGGATTCTCCAGACAAGAATACTTGAGTGGGTTGCCATTTCCTCCTTCAGAGGATATTCCTGACCCAGGGATAGAACCTGCACATCTCCTGCATTGCAGATGGGTTCTTTACCAACTGAGCCACCAGGGAATCCTGGAGGTCATAGTATACATATCTATCGCTATATTTCAGAAGTGTGCTGCCTGGCCTTTTCCAGAGTGAAGTATAAGTCCATAGGAGAAACTAACAGAAATTTCTTGTGGTTTTTTTTTTTTTTTTTTTTTTCCCTTTTACTGTTTTGCTCCATATGGTCTTGCCAACCTTATTGGACTTGGGGCCTGTCCCGCAAACAGGATTCCCAGGTATATCCCTTCCATATAGCCCTGGTGGGCCGAGGAATGGTGTCAGAGGTCCCGGGAGCTATGGCATTAGGGGAACTAGCAAGTGTGTTCAGGAGAGGAATTCAGTCTGTTCAAGTCAGTTCAAGTCTGTTCAGGAGAGGTGTCTCACCTCACACAAGTTTCCACAGGGCCCAGACCTGGGATATGGCTCCCAGCGAGTCTGGCGGCCAAAGCAGTATGATAAGTGCATGCACACTCTCCCCCCACCGCCAGCCCCACCCCTACCCCCGGCCCCACCCCCACCCCTGGCCCCACCTGCACTCAGATGTCCAGGAACCCCAGGCCTATGTGCACCCTTGTTAGCTCAGAGCAGCAGGCCATCTTCCTGGGACCAGCAGTTACCCACCCCCGCACTCCTGATGCAGAGTGGGGAAGGTCATTTGAGCCAGACCCTGCTATGACTCTGTGCCAGGAAGGTACACAGGGCCTTTGAGGGAGTCAGGTCTCCCAAGTGTCTCTCATCAGCAGACATCCTGACATTGCTAAGAAATTTCTAGAACTTAGAGGTAACTGGCCCAACTTCCCTTGTTCATGGGGGTGTAGTTTCTTGTCTTTTTCACTTGGAAACAAGTGTCAAATAAAATATTACTTCTTATTCCTGATTTTATGCCAAACAGCAGTCTACATATCTAGTGATTTGTTTTTTAAATCTTTCTAACTTACACTCTTACGTGAGTGTTGCTGATTTGGTGATACATTAACTGCTCCACAACCTCTTTTATACACGTTGTAAGTTGAACTGGGCAAAATTCCTGGAAGAGACAAAATACTGTGGCCCAGGGTATTATGGTTTTCAAATAGGATATGACAAAAAACAGGTAAGAATACTCTCTAAGGAGAGGCCTGTATTGGAAGAAAATTAAGTTAGGTGGCTTATTAGGACTTTTATTGAATTTTAAGAACTTTCTGATTTGTTTACTCCTAGAAAGGGCCCATCCATTGTCCTTTGAAAGCATATTATGCAGTCTGTAACCATATCCTCCATGATTAACATTTTTGAAAGAGTTTAATTTTCAAATGGACTGGGGAGCTTACCACTGGGACTGTTTTGAAAGCCTATTAGGTATTTCATGACCTGACTACTACAAAAATTTTAGCTATTGTTCTGACTTCTGATTAGAACTGTGTATAGAATCCCTTCATTTTAATTAATATTTTCGCTTACTCATTAAGAAGCTGAAGGTCAAAGTTATGAAATGACTAGCTACACTGCTACTTAGCAGCTAGACATAATTTCAAGAGTTCTTTCCATCACATGGTGGTACTTAGATATATTTTAGTAATTTGTATTAATTTGATTAGATCTTTGGAGGAAACCTAAAGTTCTTGCAGTGAAGTTATTACTTTTATCCTCTAATGAAATATTTGACAACCCTGAAATTAATTGCCCATTTATTCTTTCGACAGATACTATTCAACCAAGAGATTCTAAGTGGCTGAGGAGGAGGGGAGTACAGTACATAAGGCGTGGTCTCACCTTCAAGAAGGTTATGGTCTGGCAGGGACAATAATATACTTTGGCAATTCTCAGGACTGCCTTTCCCACTGGACACGATAGGCACTGTCTAGAGCCCACAGTACTTTTAGGATCCATGAAATGTTTTGATTTCAGTATCTTTTCAAATAAGAAGAAAAAAATGAACACGTCTAGTCTGGATTACATTTGTCTTTATACCACAGTCATTAAATATAATTTTTACCAGTTTGTAATGGAGAAAAAGTCCAAAAAAGGCAAAAATGCCCAATACCCATGAAAGTCATATTACAGCTCTGGAAATGCTACCCCAAGCATAGAAACCTGAATGCTTCATTTGCCCTACTTACCATCTCAGAAGCTTTATATATCTACCTTTTGTCTCCATTTCTGTATAGCACTCTTGGGAATTTTGCCTCAGGCTAAAATTTCCTTTACAGAGGTTCAAAGATAGCTCTGGTGATAGTAGAGGTTGGTTTTCTGAACTCCGGAATCAAGTAGGCTTTCTGTTCATATATTCTAGAAATAAAACACCATAATCTTAAATTTATGCCATTTTATGACCCTGACAAAAACCTCTGAAACAGACTAATTTAAGGTTTTCCAATCTACATGATGATCATAGATGTTCCTGGAAAATAATGGGTTCTATGACCAAATGATTTTGAGGACTGCTGTATATAATATTCCCTGTTCTTGTTGATTATCAGTGAGCATATTAAATGTTATCAGATTCCCAACTGTAGACAAATCTGGTTAACTTTGTTTAAAACAGCATTTTCCAAACTTCTTTGAACAAAGAGCCCTTTTTCAAGAATGTTTATTAACATTTCATGGGAAACTAATGTGCCTTGGAACATAATTCAGGAAATACTGGTCTATACCAGGCATTGGCAACCCTTTTATGTAAAGGACCATATCATAGATATTTTAGGTTTTACGGGCCAGGTAGTCTCTATCAAAAGTACTAAACTGTGCAGAAGAGTATCTATAGACATTGCATAAACGAATGGGTGACTGTGTATTGCAGCACAACTTACAGAACAAGCAGAGGACTGGATTTGGCCCAAAGGCCCTAGTTTGCCAACCCGTGGTCTACACTTTCCACTCCAACCTTTCAGAACAGCTACAGCTCCACCCAGAAAGGTTCCAAAGCTATCTCACAACATGTCACAGTCAAAAACAGCCAATCCACCCTAAGCTTTTATTTGGAAAGTATCTTTTTGGCCTAAAACTAATGTCAACCTAAATAAATATCTACTCTTTTCATCAAAGGTCTTAAAAGTACTTGCCAGAAGACACAGAGGATATTCACTAAAACGTGAACAGTGGATATCACAGGATACAGAACTACAAGGGACTTTGGTTTTCTTAGTTTTACTTTTCTGTAGCATTTATAATCAGAACAAAGACAGCAAAATGCATTTTTAAATAACTCTCCTGTAGTTCAATATTTTTCAAAGTCCTTCTCTTGTCTAACGATCGTGCCACCTCATGATTAACAGCACTTGGTGGTTCCCATTGCCTTGCGTGCGTCCGTGCTAAGTTGCTTCAACCGTGCCTGAGTCTCTGTGACCCCATGGACTCTAGCCGTCCAGGCTCCTCTATCCATGGGGATTCTCCAGGCAAGAATGCTGGAATGGGTTGCCATGCCCTCCTCCAAGGATCTTTCCAACCCAGGAATCGAACCCACATCTCTTCCTGTGTTGGCAGGTGGGTTCTTTACCACTAGCACCACCTGAGAAGCCCTCCCGTTCCCTTATATGGTCTTTTCTCATATCCCCCTCCCAGTTGTCCTTCTAATTAAAACAGGACAAATGTAGGTTCTGCTGTCAGCTTTCCTTGGTCTCTTCTCCGCATTCTTACTCTCTCTTTATGGCTATTTTCTAAATTTATATTCCTCAATCTGATCCAGGTCCTTTTTGTCAGAATCACCTTGGAATTTACTAAGTATGTAGATTTCTAGCTCCACCTGAGACTGAATTAATAAAAATGCTCAAGGATAGAGCCTCAAGGATAGGTGTATTTTTAAAAGTCCATAGGAATTTAGGTGGTACCCTTATTTAAAAGAAAAAAAAATGCTGCTTTTGAGAGACTTAATTGTATAACTTTTTTTTCCTGGTTTGTTTTTTGTGCCAGATTCTTAAAGGGTTATTTAAGAATCTGTCCATCACACGCTCAGTTATGTCTGACTCTTTGTGACCCTATATAAAACTGTAGCCCACAAGGTTCCTCTGTCCATGGAATTTTCCAGGCAGTGGAGTGGGTTGCCAGTACTTCCTCCTCCAGGGAATCTTCCCAACCCAGGGATCGAACCCATATTTCCTGTGTCTCCTGCATTGTAGGCAGATATTTTACTGCTTGAACCATCAGGGAAGCCCTGTTTAAGAACATGGTTTATTTATCTTCTCATATTTTTTATAGGTAGCTACAAGTCTAATGCCCATTGACACATAAGATGGATCCCATTTTAATCAGCAAGACATATTAATATGTAGTAAACTTAAAGATGTATTTGTATTTGCTTGTTCTGTCTCCTTACCTTCCTTATACTTTGCAACCCATTATATTTGCATTTCTTTCTTCTGCCATACCACTGATATTTTCTCAAAGATCATCAATAGCCCTTTACTAGTTAAATCCAAGGGACACACAAGTCCTCATTTTTTGTGTTCTGTCTCTGACTTTTGGCATTGATAAACATTCTCTGGACTTGAAATGCTGGTAATTGCTGTCTTCCTAAATACCCCAAACATACTGCTGGCTCTTACCCCAAAATAAGCCCCACCTTACGGCCACAAATGTGTGCTTTCTTGCTTTGCTCCTCCTCTACCTTAATGATGCCACCATCCACCTCATTCCCCAAACAGAAACCCAAGTATTGACCTTAATTCACCATTTTGCCTATTCCATCTACCTTAGACAATTAATCACCAATTTTACTTACCCACATTTCAAAACAAAAGACTCTAAAAGCTCAAAGATTCTCTATAATTCACTTGGCAACAAAACCTGCTCTGAAGTGAAGTGAAAAGTGAAAGTGAAGTTGCTCAGTCGTATCTGACTCTTTGTGACCCCATGGACTATAGCCCACCAGGCTTTTCCATCCATAGGATTTTTCAGGCAAGATTAGTGGAATGGGTTGCCATTTCCCTCTCCAGGAGATCTTCCCGACCCAGGGATTGAACCCAGGTCTTCTGCATTGTAGGCAGACGCTTTACTGTCTGAGCCACCAAGGAATGGAGGGTTATTCATAGTCTTAATTCATCTCATTTATTTTGAGTATTTGTATGCTTTACTGTGAAGATATTGATATATTGATTAATGGCCTGAACTTCCTGAGTGTACTATATAGTATGTTTTGTACATATCATAGTATCCTTCAAGAAATATCCAAAAACTTCTTAAATCCAAAAAAAAAAAAAAAAAATGCTGCTCTCAGCAAATCCTGGGGATTATGAACTTGTATGTTCCAAATAACTCTCCAAATCCTCTCACTTTCTCCAACCCCTTCTCCCTTGGATAAAGTGACTATCATCTCTTGCCAGACTGCAATAGCAGCTCCCTAACTATCCCCCAGTTCTCATTGTTGCCTCCTCAAATCCATTTCCCACCTGCAGTCAAAATAATCTTTCTTTTTTTTTACAAAAATGCTAACCTTCTCCCTTACTAAAGCCGTTTGATGTCATGTTTTGCTTCTACCTTAAAGTTCAAATTTAGAACATGGTCTAGAATTCTCCAGGTGATCCGGCCCCTGCCTAAATCCTCAGTCTTATTTCTCATCACTTTCTGCCCTCAACTCAGCCATAGCAAAACCCTTCCAGTTACTCCATGTCCTGCTGTTTTTCGCATTTAGTCTTGGAGTTGGACTCATTAAATATTTGTTGAATGAATAAACAAAATCTAACTTACTTTCTGGGCTCTCAAGAGAGCCTGACAGGTATTTTCTCTGAGCACATTCCCATTTTTTCTTTTCATTCTCCTTGTGAGAATAATTATGAGGGATGGGAAGTAGACATAACAATGACCATAACTAATAGTATTATTTAATAACAATAATGGTGTGGACAGGAGCAAGCTAAATGTTATGACCAAACATAAATGTCCTGTTGCCCTAATGACATTTCAAAAGTATTGACTGGCATTTGAGCCATTTTCTTGTTTGTTTGTTTCCCCATTTAATTAATTTATTTATTTATTTTTGACTGCACTGAGTCTTCATCGCTGCATGCAGACTTCCTCTAGTTGTGGTTATTCAGGCTTCTTATCACAATGGCTTCTCTCGTTGTGGAGCATGGGCTCTGGGCTGGAGGGCTACAGCGGTTGTGGTACGTGGGCCCAGTAGTTTTGGCTCCCAGGCTCGGTAGTTGTGGCATATGGGCTTAGTTGCTCCATGGCATGTGGGCCCTTCACCAACCAGGAATGGAATCCCTGTCCCCTATACTGGCAGGCATATTCTTAACCACTGGGCCACCAGGAAGTCCTTGAGCCATTTTACACTAGTTGCTTCTCTAACTAACATTTAACACTCACAGTAGTTGAACCTCCGGTTAACATTATTAAACATCTACCATGTGCGTAACACTTTAAATACAGTGTGTAAATGATATATAATCCATGTAATAAACGTAAGGTGGGTATTGTTATCTCAGTCTTAAGGATCAGGAAACTAGGCTCATAGAGTTTGATGGATTTACCCCGAGGTCCCAGATTCAACAAGTGGCAGAAATGGGATTTGAAGCCAGTCCTCTTCATCTTCTATACCGTCTCTGCTCCTGCATGCTGTCTTTTGGGCTCAGTGAAAACTGGCCGTACTGCTGGGCAAGCTTGAAGTGATGAATCATGGGCGATCAGGAGGGGAACTAGAGAGGCACATGGGAAAGAGACTAAACAGGAAAGAAGGAAAAAGCAGAGAATGTACAAACTCCTTAATTATAAAGATATCTGGCTACATTTTAAATTCTATCAAGGAAGGGTCCACTTTTACTTTCTCCCCCTGCCTAGGACAGAGCAGGGAACAGAATGAATACTTAATGAAGACTTATGAATTGATATGAATTGACTACTTATTAATAAGATGTTGACAATGTTAACTAAGTATCATGACATTAATCACTCTCTACTTTTCCCCACCCTTCAGATAGAGTGTAGTTGAGGTCATAAGAAGGTGTGGTAGGTGCAGTGAGGTTTATCAGTAGAAGGAATTTTAATGCCTGTAAAGATCTCATTAAACTCTCTGAACTAATATAATATTTGAAAAATGCTGATTGCCAAAGCCAAAGTCCTGTGTTTGACTTTCAAGGAACAAGTTGTATTTCTGTCAATGAACTGTTTAGAAACTGTATCTTATATCCACAAATATTTATTAAGCACTTACTCTAAGCAAGGCAATGAGTAGGCACTATGCATGGAAACATCCAAATATCCAGATGTATACAATTTAAATACCCTTAAAATGCCATTTTGTTTGCCAAAATAATCCAAACAAAGACCTTCTATGGAGAGAAAAAAAGCCATCTTGCTTATTTCAACTATCATGTTGTTTTCTTAACTAAACACTTCCAAAGAAGCATTGTAAAAAAAAAAAAAAAAATCATTTTCCTGTGTAGATGATGCTGTGTCTGAATTCCGATTCTTGGTGGGAAAGCTGCTGTGGTTCAACTCTGGAAGGAAAAGCCTTCTGCTTCTTTCAGAAGTCTCAGTGAGGGCCAAAGGCCTCTGTCCAGGGTGTGTATGTGTGTGTGTTTGTGTGTATTGATTTCTAGAAGATGTAGAGCAAGATGAGCCAAAGGTATGTTAACCTGGTGCCTCTGATGTGCTTCAACCAGAATTTTTATAGGGCTGTGGAGCCAGAAGGCGCTCTCCATTTTACTTTAAACCTTAGCCAGAGGACAGAAGCAGGATCCAAAGTGAAGACATTATAAGTGCTTGGAGATGGAGGATATGTTACAGGCACCTGGTCCAGTAATTCCTAAATCCTGTTGCCATCAAAAACATCTGAAACAATTATTTGGGATTTTTGTTTGTTTTAAATTTTTTCTATTCTCTTTCAAATTCTTTCTGCATTTAGGTTATTAGAGAATATTGAGAAATTTCCTGTGCTATAAAGTGGGTCCTTGTTGCTCATCTGTTTTTAATACGGCAATGTGTACATGTCAGTCCCAAACTCCCATTCTCCCTCTCCCCTCGTCCCTTCCCTCTGGTAACTATAAGTTTGTTCTCTAAGTCTGTGAGTCTCTGTGTTGTTGATTAACTCATTTGTATAATTTTTTTTAGATTCTTCATATACGTGAGATCATATGCTATTTTTCTTTCTTGGCCTGATTTACTTCACGTAGTGTGATAATCTCCAAGTCCATCCATGTTGCTGCAAATGGCATTATTTCATTCTTTTTTATGGCTGAGTAATATTCCATTGTATATATGGGGGAAAACAAAATAATTGTTTGAAAAAATAAATAAAAATAAACTCAAACTCATTAAACTGTTGATCATGTTAAAAATAATAATAAAATAATTTTCCTCTGGACAAAAAAAAAAAAAACCACCTGAGAAGTTTCCTAAAAAATGAAGACTTGGGCCCCAATCACATACCTAGATTTTCCAATGGGTAGGAGCTGGGAATCTGCTCAATCAAGTTCCTAGGTGACTATGAAGATAAAAGATGACAAATAATCAATGACAATTATCAAATTTTGAGTATTTAGTTTACCATAATGTAGGCCTTTTCAGAAAGAAAGAACTCCATTACAGGTTGAAGAAGTCAACTCAGAGAAGAGTATAACAGAGATTACAGCCTTAGAAATATATTCTTACTACAGGGTCAAAAATGACAGTGTGTAGGCCCAAACCAGCAGATGAGAAGTCCAAAGAACTGCATTCTCCTCTGTCTTAGGTATATGAACTCAGGGAACTTACATGGCTACTAGCTGTCTCCTTAAATAAACTAAACAGAAACACCATGTCTAAATATAGGCATCACCAATGTGTTTAAAGTTATCTGAGCCTCAGTTTTCTCATCTATAAAATGGGGTGCTCATATGAATTCCTTTAAAGACTCATTTTCTCATTGCAAATGTTGAATTGAAAGAAGTTTTTTTTTTCCTCTTATTGAGCAAGTCTTTACATAGAAACACTGGTTTATAGAAAATGTTTTGTTTTTCTTTTAATCAATTTTGCTTTGCTCCTGTCTTCCAGAGACACTGTGGGGAAGAAAGTAGAGGTTCTGTATTCAAAGAGCAGGTTTTTGTTACATTTTCTCACCATTCCTGTCTCACTTTAATTTACATCAAAGTAAGAAGAGTAAATGTTATGGGTTGAATTGTGTCTCCCCCCCCCCCCCACAAAAGATATATTGAAGTCTTAAAGCCCAGAACCTGTGAATGTGATCAAATATGAAAATGGGGCATTTGATTTAATTAAGTTAGGATGAGGTCAGTCTGGTGGGCCATGACCCAATATGACTGATGTCCTTATAAAAAGAGAAAATTTGGATACATACACAGAGAGGAGAAGGCCCTGTCACTGACACTGAAGAACTATTCGATGAAGGAAGCAGAGACTGGAATGTTACTGCTGCAAGCCTGGGAACCCGAAGGATTGACAGCCACCACCAGCCACTAGAAAGAAGCAAAGACTGAATTCTACCCAGACTTTCAAGCAAGCATGGCCATGCTAACTCCTCAGTTTCAGCATTTTAGCCATTTCTGTTGTATTGAGCCTCTCAGTGTGTGGCACTCTGTAAAGGCAACCCTAGGAAACTAACACAGTGAGTGAAATTGTCTGTATCCTTGACACAACCATGTCTCCTCGCATCCTACCAGAGGAGAAAGAGGACTTCCATCCGTCTTGGCTGGCACACTAGCAGTGGTACAGTTTGGGGGCCTGTCCTGAGGCCCCAAGGAATACCCATCAATCCTTCCCTGAGCAGAGTCCCAACACCTGGAGTGGCATCACGAGGAGGATGGCCATGCAAGCCAAAAATGGGCTGGCAGGGACACTGGAGCTCTCCAATCTATTAAAAGTTAAAGAGAAAAGTGAAAGTCATTCAGTCGTGTCCGACTCTTTGCAACCCCATGGACTGTAGCCTGCCAGGCACCTCTGTGCATTGGGATTCTCCAGGCAAGAATACTGGACTGGGTAGCCATTCCCTTCTCCAGGGAATCTTCCCAACCCAGGGATCGAATCCTGGTCGAAACAAAATGAAACGTGGTGTTAAAAGCTGCAGCACCCATTCATTTCAAATGTGATGTTAGTACCTAAAAGTCGAAGTGCTGACCACCACTTAGCTCCGTACTTAAGGCTTATCAGTTTCACATACTTTATGGGACAGTTTGATCTGTCATTAAATTACATACAGTTCATACATTTCATTACAAAGTAGCATTTGCTTGGGAAAACCAGGGCCTCGCGAAGGAAATTGTGCCCGAACACCTTCCCGAGATATCGCCCTGCATTGTTGTCCTGAAGATGAAATATTAAAATAGTGGATTTGTAAACCAAAATCATTATCCCAACCTAGGTACTGCAGCTGTTTTTTTATCAACACAGTCTTGCATAATACAAAGAAGGTTTATTATTCCCATTAGTTCACTGGTGGAAATTAAATAGCAGGGCCAAGAAAAGCAATATATGTTCTCACTGTCAGATATGCAAATAGAGTGTATGAGGAACTATCCCTATTAACTTGCTGTCTGCCCAGAGAACCAGGCCTGTCCTCTGACATCCATCCGCTACAGGTTAATTGGGGAGGCTGCTTGTTTAAAGAGCCTAGCAATTATTCTGAGGAACTGACCAGCCAAATCTATTCCATTTGATTATGAGTGAAAATGCAGAGCTTAACTTTTCTCTAAAAACAAAAAATAAAACATGTTTTGAAGGTGGGAGGAAGGAAATCTGAATTCTGCCCAACACCTGATGCTGACATTTCATTCTGTCAAGAATATTAAATTGTCTCATTCAAACAGCTTTTTAAGCCATATATTACAAATAGGTGAGCTAGGGTGCTCAGTACAATGCAGTTTCTGCACTAGCTAGGGAATTCAGTGATTCTGAAATATTCTAGGCTCATGGTCTATTTCACTGTCCCTGTAGAATCTTCTGATTAAGTGAGGAAGCCCAGGAATACAGACATGAAAAGATTTTATTTTTAGTTGTTGCCTTTGGCAAAAGTTCTCTGCCTAAACGGAGGGGATTTAATCTAAAAAATCAGAGTTTTCTTTTTCTGCCACATAAAGAAATAAAAATAGCAAAGGCCTTGTAAATTATCATTCCTCAATGTCAGGATGTCTAGTTTTGGAGCCAATTGTCAGGTGAGGGCTGTTCACTCCACAGGCAAGAGTCCCCTGCCTGTTTCCTGACGCTAAAATGACAACTGGGAACAGATGAAGAGGCCTTTGGGCAAAAACATTTTCGTTTTTTTTCCATGAACAGGTATGGGTTTCAGGGAAGGCCAGAGATGACATAGATATTCTCATCATCATCATACAGCTCCCTTCCACCAGCAAAATTCCCTATGTCAAGGGTATTCACACACCTCTCGTACCATCCCTCACGGATGTCAGGATCTAATGAGCTCATCATGTATAAATGCTGGCACTGCTTTATCCTCACTCCCCGAAGCCACCTTGCTGGTGATCTTTCTGCAAGAGGCCCAGCATGAGTCAGGGTTGGTGATTTGGTTTAGTCACAGCCAACCCTAAATCCATAGTTCACTCTATCTGACCTAAAGCCAGGGAAATTTCAAGAGTTCAACACACTGGATCTTGGCATCCCCACTGTTGCCTTTATTCTAGTCATAATGGCTCCCTTGCATGCTGGGCTGGATTCTAAGACAGCCTGCCCAAGGTTTCTTATCTATTCCCCAGGACTGTTCCCCAGGGGCATGATATGATGGGCTATCA
Organism: Dama dama; assembly: GCF_033118175.1. NCBI lineage: Eukaryota > Metazoa > Chordata > Mammalia > Artiodactyla > Cervidae > Dama > Dama dama. Next base: position 36,599,962 of record NC_083683.1, on the reverse strand, counting down.
TGCCCATGCTCATGTTACTTTACATAGAGAAAAGGGGGGGCTCTGCAGTGCAATTAACTTTAGGGATCAGTTAGGCTGAAATAGGGAGATTGTTCAAATGGTCCTATTCTAATCACATGGGCCCTTTCAAAGCAGAGAGTTGTAACCAGCCAGAGAAATTCAGAAGGTGAGAGGGATTTAATACGAAGGAAGTTCTCCATTGCTGAGTGACCAGCCACCCGTAAAGGGCACAGGGATATAGTGGTGAGCCCAACAGGTAAGATCTAAGACTTTATATTCTAGTGTGATCCTTACATGTTGGAGTCATTCCACAAGATGTGTGGATTTATTGCGATTTTGAAGTTATCTTAAAACTTGGAGTCATAAGAACATTACCTCCAAAATGTATGGAAATGTGATCAACATTATTCTTGCATCAAAGAATAGCAAGCACTACCTTTTACATCTGATAACTACAGTTTAGCATTTCTTTTGCAAGAGAAAAGAAAAAAGGTAGTAACTTTTATGTGGCAATGAAGTGCTCATGTTATACCTCGGTGAGTTAATGAAAAAAAAATCATTTCATTTCAGAAATTTGGGCAATTAATCCACAAAAAGAAAGGAAGGCTGTGGCCAAGACTGGAAGTACTATGGAAGTACATAAACAATTTGCTGGTTAGATCTCAGACTAGGTATGCCTCTTGATTACAAGTTTGGTGGAGGGTGGGGGGGAATCCTCTTACCCTCCCATTGGAAGCAAGCCCTGACTCTCACTGGAGACCATTTTGCAAGCCAAAAAAACTCATGCCAGTGAACACTGAATTTATCTCAATGTCAATGGCAGTTTATCACAGAGGGTGTCAAGGCCAAACAGCATAACTGCATGAAATGCCTGTGTGTATTAGACCAGTCCAAAGCCCTGAGTTTTGTAAGGCAGAGCCCTTCACAGAGGTGTTGGCCCAACATCATCAATATCACTGTTTACAGCTTGTGCTGCAAAGAAGTAAATAAAAAGTGAAGCTAAAAAAGAAAACAGACTCTTCATTGAGTTGCCTCCTATTTACCAGTAATCCCACTGAGGGTTTTTTTGGATTGGCAAAACTGAGCTGTACATGTTTATATTGGTAACATTTTCCAGTAGGTTCTACCAAAAGGTATCTGAGTACCTTATGTTGTGAAATTCAGGGACATGGAAAACATTAAAACAAATAAGCCTTGTCTCCCAGTACGGCCTCCTGGAAAAGAAATTCTACCTTTCCAAGGGCATCAGCCTAAATGAAACCTCAGTTCTTAAATTCTTCCATCAGTTGCCTTAGAAACCAGCAGAATATGGTAAGCACCTCCAGTTAGCAAAGTAATACAGTGATAAGTTTAATCACCTGTTACTGGCCAAATACACACTTGGGACAAGGTAGAATTGGTATTATTCATTGTGACTTATGTCCTGTACTTGCAGATTTTGTGTGTGAGTTAGTCGCTCAGTCATGTCTGACTCTTTGCAATCCTATGTACTGTAGCCCACCAGACTCTTGTGTCCATGGGGTTTTCTAGGCAAGAGTACTGGAGTGGGTTGCCATTTCCTCCTCCAGGGGATCTTCCTGACCCCAGGTTGAACCTGGGTCTCCTGTGTTGGCAGGCAGATTCTTTACCATCTGAGCTACCAGAGAAGCCCGTCAGATCTTTGGCCCTTACATAAAATAAAAAGTCTATCTCCTATATGTAAGAGCTACTTTCCCTAGTAGCTCAGTTGGTAAGGAATCTGCCTGCAATGCAGGAGACCCGGGTTCGATCCCTGGGTTGGGAAGCACCCTGGAGAAGGAAATGCAACCCACTCCAGTATTCTTGACTAGAGAATTCCATGGACAGAGGGAGGAGCCTGGCAGGCTACAGTCCATGGGTTTGCAAAGAGTTGGACATGACTGTGAAACTAACTTTCTTTCTTTCCTACATGTAGAGAAAGAAGGAAGGAATGCTTGGTACACTGGGGTTAGGAATTCTTGTTTATTAGCCATCAGTGATTTATCTCAATTGGAAAGCACTCAGAAAAAGTGCAATATAATCCTGTTCAACAAATTTTGTATTGAGTTCCTACTATGTGCAAGGCATATTATGAAAACCAGCAACAGATTATATTTACTCTTATTTCTGAAGAGTATCAGGAAGTTTCCAAAATAAACTGATAGTGCACTATAATCTAAATATGAAAATGGCATGAGAAAAATGTTCTTTCATTTATTTAATTTTACCAGATGAAGACAGATACTTAGCTTATAGGTAAACTAAGGAATTATCACATTTTAGAATTAAATCTTTGAGACCTCCAAAACTGTTCTATCATCCAAAGTTACACATATAACTAAAAGTAAAGATCATAGTTGTGGGTTCTGAAATCAGTCCCTAATTCCATCTGCAAGGGGTTTTAACTAGCATCTCTAAATGAAGACTCTGTTAGTTTTTAAAATTTTCATCTGTGTCTCCCTCTCTAGACTTATTCCAGCCCTCCCTCTTTGTCCCAAAATAATGATCAGTTCGTCTATCAGGGCATTTAATTCTGAGCTCTTGTGCATTCCAAGTCTCTTTAGTCATGTCTGACTCTTTGGGACCCCATGGATTGTAGCCCGCCAGGCTCCTCTGTTCGTGGGATTCTCCAGGCAAGAATACTGGAGTGGGTTGCCATATCCTCCTCCAGGGGATCTTTCCCACCCAGGAATCAAACCCCAAGTCTCTTACGTCTTCCGCATTGGCAGGCGGGTTCTTTACCACTAGCACCCCCTGCGAAGCCCTCTGAGTTCTTAGATTTGCTCATGTTGTTGGGGTGGGGGGGGGTTCCCTCTCTTTTTTCTCATATTCTTGCTCAAAGTTGATCCTTCATACTATAATGCATTTCCCCCCTCTTTCCTACCCCACTTTCCTTCCCCGTCTCTCCACCTCACGTGTGGATAGCCAGTGTTCAACGCCTCCTTTCACCTTTCTGCATGCTTATATCTTAGACATGTACAGATGAGAGGTGAATCATTTGCTTTACCAAAATGATATTATATGCAAGAATTACATCTTCCTTTCCGTGCCTAATAGTGTATAACATCCTTTTGAATTAGGTGAATAGGGCTACCTTACTCTTTTGGTAAATTTGTAATACTCCATGTTTTGAATATACCACAATTTACTCATTCCTTTGTTAATGACTATTCACTTTGTTTTTCAGTATTGTACCTCTCCAAACAGAGCTGCAACAAAGATCCTTAGAGACTAGGACTTTCAATTTTATGGCACAGAATTACAGGAATGAAACTGCTGAGTTTACCGGTATGTGTATTTTTTATTTTAAATAGTATTGTCAGAGTGCTTTTTGAAAAGTGCATTCTACCAATCATGCATGAGGATATCCTTCTCCTTAAATTCCCACCTATTGTAGGTGTAATCTTCCTTTAAAGATTTTCAAAACAGTGTGTGAGATGTTGTTTCTTTTAAATTTTAGCTTACATTTTCCTAAATAGTAAAAAGAAATTAAATATCTTTTTGTTTACTGCTCATCTAGACTTGTTCCTTTATGAATTATCCATTCAAATCCTTTGTCCATTTTTTGGGTATGTTTTGTCTTATGGTTATCAATGTGCAAACTCTCATTTTATATTTCAGATAATAGCACTTTGTCATCTATGTTGTAAAATTTTTTAAACTGTTGATTTTTACATTTTCTTGTTCTTTTACATGATTTACTTTATCTGATTTACTTTATTCTGATTATTACATGATTTACTTTATCTAGAATTTTATATGGCGAAAAATGAAGGTCAAAGTTTATTTTCTATCAGGTGGAATGAACTAAACTATTCCTTTCCCACTGAATTTAAAATACAATGTCTTTTTTTTTTTGCCTGCCCCTGATCACTTTGTAATTTCTATGCTGTGCGCCCGCGCACACACAGGCTCAGTTGTTTTCGATTCTTTGTGACCCCACGGACTGTAGCCATCAGGCTCCTCTGTCCATGGGATTCTCCAGGCAAGAACACTGGAGTGGGTAACCATTCCCTCACCAGGGGATCTTCCCGACCCAGGGACTGAACCCACATCCCCTGCCTTATCAGGCAGATTCTTTACCACCGTGCCACCTGGGAAGCCCAATTTTTATGCTGCTGCTAAGGCCGCTTCAGTCGTGTCCGACTCTGTGCGACCTGCTAATTTGGACTTCCCTGGGGCTCAGTGGTAAAGAATCCACCTGCCAATGCAGGGGATGAGGGTTTGAGCCCCGAGTTGGGAAGATCGCCTGGAGAAGGAAATGGCAACCCACTCCAGTATTCTTGCCTAGGAAATTCCATGAACAATGGAGACTTGTGGGTACAGTCCATGGGGTCAGAAAAGAGTCAGATATGACTTGATGACTAAACAACAATCTGCCTATTTAGATTATGACAGCTTTACAGAATACTTTATTATCTATTATGCATAATCCCTCTTTACTATTCCTGTTTTCTTAATTTTATTTGCTACTCTAAATACTTACTATTTAATATAAGTTTTAAAACATCTTATTAAATTCTCCCCCAAATATCCTTGTTTTTTTAATTGGCATTGCACTGAATTTATATATTAATTTTGAGAGCATGGGTGTTTTAACATTTTAACTCTTATCATCCAAAACTATGGCATATTATTCCATTTGTTCGGAGAATTTTGTCTTTAAAGAACAATTTGTTTTTTTTCTACCATATGTGGCTATATTTCTTGATGAATTCTTTCCTAAGTATTTCATCGATTGTCACTAGAGTGAAGATAATATAGTTTTAAATTTTCATTTCTAGGTAAATTAAATTCTGATACATTGAAAAACTATTGCCTTTTTCATACCTATCTTATTTCATCAACTCTGAAACACATTTTAACATCTCTGAAAATGAGATGTGTCCTATAATAATAACATTTTAATTATAATTGGCAACTTTTTTCCTTCTTTGGAGTATGTAAAGTAATAGGATATCTTAAAATTCATGGCATCATAAATTTTTTGAAATATGGTATGCCAATAAGTTTACCACATTTTCCTCTTACTTCTATTTGATATTACTGGAATTTCTTAGGTTTTTCTAAATACATAATAATGTTTCCAAGAAGGTTTAATTTTATCTTTTTTTCAAATTTATGCCAATTATTTCATTTTCTTTTTGAGGGTAAATATTGCTGTGCTGTTTTTATGTTATGAAATGGTTAGCATGAACAATTTTAAATTTTTGTTGTTGGCTTTTTAGAACTTTTTACTTATGGGTAAGTAATTTCTTTTCCTATTTCATGTAGAGTTTTTATTGAGAATGCCAGACAAATGTTAACAAATACATTCTAAGCATTTTACCCTTTTGTAAAGATCACATGATTTCGCTCCTTCAGCATATAAAATTACACTAGTAATTTTCATAGTTTTGAACTATTCTTGCATTTGGGGGATTAATTCTACTCAGTAATAGTGTATTGTATTTTATATTTTTTTATATAATGCTATGTTCAGTTTGATTATAAAATTTTTTGCTATTGTATTTATAATAGGTTGAATTGCATTGTTTCACCTGTACTATCTTTAGCAGGTGTTAAGATTAAGCTGGTTTTATGAACTATGGGAAGATTTACAACTTTTCCTATGATGTAGAATAGTTTAACTATTTGGATGGATGATTTCTAAGGATTTGATTAAACTTAGCCACAGAGGCATCTGTCCTATTAACTTCTTTAAAGCCTTCTTTTTATTCACCTTTCTAGTATCTTATAAAGCATTAAGTATACTAAAATTGACCTCCTTTGGGATCAAGTTTAGTGATTTATATTTGTTATAATATCAGTTTCCTCTGAGTTACCAAATGTGTTACCACACATTTTCTTAGGTCTTTTAGTCTCTTCCACAGCTATAGTTATGACTCCTTTCTCCTTTCTCGTCTTTTATATTTTGCTCCTTCTCTTTTTCCTTTAATCAGACTTAGATTTGTTTATTTTATTAACCTATTTGAATAGCTGGGTTTCATGTTTATTTGCTCCCCTTGTGGCTCAGCTGGTAAAGAATCCTCCTGCAATGCGGGAGACCTGGGTTCAATCCCTGGGTTTGATCACTGGGTTGGGAAGATTGCCCTGGAGAAGGAAAAGGCTACCCACTCCAGTATTCTGGCCTGGAGAATTCCAGGGACTGTATAGTCCACGGGGTCACAAAGAGCTGGACACAACTGAGCGATTTTCACTTTTGCTTTCACGTCAATGTTTATTTATTTAACCTTTCTAGCTTTTTTGTCTATTTTCTATTCATAAATTTTAGATTATATATTTATTAGTGTATTCTGTTTTATTTCATATATATCTTAATTTCTTAGAATGACTACATGGTACCTTCATTTTTAATCATCAGTTAATAGCAATGCCGCTTAAAGCTATAAACTTCATCTGAGTCTAATTCTTCTATGTTCCATAAATTTTGAGTTCTATGTCTCATTCTTTACTTCCTTGAAGACAGTTTGTAATTTCTGTTTTTATTTTCTCTTTGATTCAAGAGTTATTAGTTTCTTAATGCGCAAATTTATTATATAGCTCTCAGGGAACATGATTTCTTAAGTCTGCTAAGCAGTGCAAGAAGGTTCAGCTGTATGCTCCCTTCTATCTGAGCAGTAGAAGTAGTTTGACAAGAATGTCCTTATCTGTCCGATTATTTTATAATTACCTATGCACTGGAGAATCAGTGTGTCTAATAGTTAAGACTATGGGCTCTTAAGTCAGACAGCCTGGTTTCTAAAATCCGGTCCTGTCACATAAATTAACTTCATTCAGCTCTGTTTTTATTCCTAATATATGGGAGATAATGCAGAATGCCTCATAGCATTTTGTGACAATCCAGCACAGGGATCCATAGAAAACTTGGAGTCGGGAATGCAGTATACATTCAATAAATGTGTACACTCAATAAATATTACTTATATTATAGTTGGATTCCCTGCTGGCTCAGACAGTAAAGAATCTGCCTGCAATATGGGAGACCTGGGTTCTATCCCTGGTAGGATAGAAGGGAAGGTCCCCTGGAGGAGGGCATGGCAACCCACTCCAGTATTCTTGCCTGAAGAATCCCCATGGACAGAGGAACCTGGCAGGCTACAGTCCATGGGGTTGCAAAGAGTCAGGCATGACTGAGCGACTAAGCACATATTACAGTCAGTTTTTTAAGCTCTAAGTCCATGTGTATAAATATGCTTTGGAAAGACCATAAAATTAGGTAGAAATGTAAATCAGTATTAGTATTACTAAAACAAATAAGAGCAATGTGAGGATTTCCAAAACATAATTATGCTACATATAATTCCAGAGAATAAAGTTGTTTGAAATTATATACAATAAAACAATACTAAAAATTAAGTTGAAGTCCTTCAAGGACAGGGTTGTGCCCCATCCCACAGTAAAGATCCAGAGTTTGGAGAACAGAGATGGACACAATGGAAAATAAAGCAAAACGTTTTCTTGATTTTCTATGATTAAGTACTGTTCTCAGTAAATTCTTGCTGAACTACACAGAATCAAGATTCTAATTTGTTATCTTATATCTCTCTGCTACAAAAAGGGTGTCTCTAAAATTACTTATGAAAACACTTTTAAAAATATCACTGGAGTAGTATAAGTCAAGATTCATTATCCACAAGCTAACGCACACACATACACAGAGTAATACATCAAAAACCATGCAACCTGACACATTTTGAAAGACATTTAAAGCTCTGCCTCCATTTCCTAATGTAAAGAAGAGGCTTATTTTTTTAATATTAGAATGTCTCCATTTCCTTGGCATTTTGAATCCCTATGAGTCAATAACTTTTGCAGCATTATGCAAAGTGGTCTAAAAAGAGATTTTAAAAGTGGGGGCAGTGGTTTTTCATCTCCAGCCTTGTATGAGTTTAACTCCAGCTTCAGATTCCTGGCACACACTTAAAAAGTTTTTCAAACCAACATATAACGAGTACAATCCAACATAATGCAAATTGAGTACCTGAGCACTGAGGGGAAGAAAATTGAAGGAGCTATTAGCATGAGCGAAAACTCACCACTGATCCTCTGAGCTCCCCCAACACCAGTAGTTTTAAGACTCTGGAATGCTTACAAATCACCAGCAGAACTTGTTAAAATGCAGATTTCCAGCTCCAGCTCCAGAGATTCTGATTCAATAGGATTGTGATGGGAGCCAAGAATCAGAAGTTTTATTAGATTCATAATCAGAGGAAGGACATAATGTCTCTGTTTTTCTTTCTCTGGAACATGAAACACAAAATAATGTGTAACATGTAAAGACAGAGCATTGCCTTACTTTACCTCACCAAATGGGGAGGAGGAGATGAGACAGTTCATGAAGACTCATCTAGCTCTGTGATGCATATGTTTGTAAAAATCAAGGCCATGTGCATTACACAGACACTTCTTAAATGTAGCAAAGGCCCACACTGTCCAGATTTTCCACTGAGATATTTTCCATGGTGGTCGTTTAGTCACTAAGTCGCGTCCGATTCTTGCGACCCCCATGGAGCCTGCCAGGCTCCTCTGTCTGTGGGATTTTCCAGGCAAGAATACTGGAGTGGGTTGTCATTTCCTTCTCCAGGGCATCTTCCGGACCCAGGAATTGAAACCGGGTCTCCTGCATTGCAGGTGGACTGCTGCATTGTAGGCGGATTCTTACCGACTGAGCTACATTTTCCATGAATAAGACCTCGTTTATGGGCTTCCCCGGTGGCTCAGCGGTTAAGAATCCGTCTGCAGTGCAGGAGATCAGGATACACAAGTTCGATCCCTGGGTAGGGAACATCCCCTGGAGAAGAAAATGGCAACCCACTCCAGTATTCTTGCCTGGGAAATCCCTTGGAAAGAGGAGCCTGGAGGGCTACAGAACACGAGATCGCAGAGTCAGACGGATGAGTGACGGAGCACTACGTACTAACGTGATTACTAACGCCATTGCAAATTGTGTCATCATCACAAATAGATTAAAAGTCTACCAGCCAACCATGAAATATTTGCAAACAATAAGACATTGAAAGTCAGTATAATTAGTGTAGAGAAATTATTTAGGAAAAGCATTAACCCTAATTAAAAAAAAGAAAAAGAACATAAGACATTGTGTAGTGCAAGAAAAAAACTGGGTCAAAAAGCTTATGGAAAACATTCAAATCCTCTTAATATTTAAAGAAAAGCAAGTTAAAACAAGGATTTCCGTTAGCAAAAAATGTTTAATGATAAAAACTCTCCTTAATGATACTATGAAAATGGACACTCTCATACAGTCCTGGTGTTTGTTTTTAAATATTTCTGAAAAGTAGTTTGTAATATATATCAAGAACCTTTAAAAATTCAGATTATTTTAGTATTTCTTGTAGAGGAGAAAATGCCAAAGAAATAATAAGAAATTCAAGTAAGTATTGGTAAAAGTGCTCATTATAGAAAGATTATAAAAACAGTAAGTTAGAAAAAATCTACACATAAAAATGAGGTTATTGCATAAATTATGATATACTCATATTGTGAAAACTGTATACAGCCATTAAATTATGTTTGTTTTTGAAGAACATTAAATGATATAAGAAAATGTCCAATATAAAATAATAAGCAGGGAGAAAAGGATTAAAACTACATATTTGGCAAATATCCCCAAAATTTATCTTTGCATACTTCTGTGTGCAAACACAAATGGAAGAACATGCATCAAAGTCTTGAGTGTTTCTCCTTATAATTCTCTACACTTTCTGAATATTCTACAATGTATCTGTGTTCCTTTCATGTTGATAACTGAAAAAATTAATACCAGGCATATCAGAGGTTCACAGGGAATAATCTGTTCCCCAAATAAGCACTTCTATTTCCAACAAAAAGCAAATTTCACATGTATTTTAATATGTATTACTGGTGTGTGTGTGTGCTCAATCATATCCAACTCTTTGTGACCTCATAGACTGTAGCCCTCCAGGCTCCTCTGTCCATGAGATTTTTCAGGCAAGAATACTGGAGTGGGTAGACATTTCCTTCTACAGGGGATCTTCCTGACCCAGGGACTGAACCTGTGTCTCCTGTGTCTCTTGCACTGGCAGGCTGATTCTTTACCACTGAGCCACCTGTGGCTTCCCTACATATAACTGAAACTAGGGCTAAATCAAGTAAAGTTCCCATATCATTAATAGAAATGATGAATCAGTGTGAAGACCTTCATGTACTGTCAATATTTATATATTCAGGAAAACCTCAAGCCATAATTATTTAAAGTTAATTCATCTCTCTTAAGAACTGAGGGAAAACTGATATATGAAAAAGTTGGGGGCCAACCAGAGAATGCCATCCCAGCTTGATTCACAGAGTTTTCTCCTGTGGCCAACACTGTGCTGAACAACCCCTGTAAGAAATATACCATGCCTCTCAGCCTCCCTCAGAGGCAAAGAGAATAAACACATTTATTTTTCTGGGCTCCAAAATCACTGCAGATGGTGATTGCAGCCATGAAATTAAAAGACGCTTACTTCTTGGAAGGAAAGTTATGACCAACCTAGACAGCATATTAAAAAGCAGAGACATCACTTGGCCAACAAAGGTCCACCTAGTCAAGGATATGGTTTTTCCAGTGGTCATGTATGGATGTGAGAGTTGGACTCTAAAGAAAGCTGAGCACCAAAGAATTGGTGCTTTTGAACTGTAGTGTTGGAGAAGACTCTTGAGAGTCCCTTGGACTGCAAGGAGATCCAACCAGTCCACCCTAAAGGAGATCAGTCCTGGGTGTTCATTGGAAGGACTGATGTTGAAGCTGAAACTCCAATACTTTGGCCACCTGATGCGAAGAGCTGACTTATTGGAAGAGACCCTGATGCTGGGAAAGATTGAGGGCAGGAAAAGAAGGGGAAGACAGAGGATGAGACGGTTGGATGGCATCACCGACTCAGTGGACATGGATTTGGGTGGACTCCAGGAGTTGGTGATAGACAGGGAGGCCTGGCGTGCTGCGGTTCATGGGGTCGCAAAGAGTTGGACACGACTGAGCAACTGAACTGAACTGAAAATCTACAAGCAGGAAAGGCAGGGAAAGACTTTACTGGTTCCTAAACCTAGCCACACATAGAATAACCTGGGGATCTTGTTAACTATTGACTCCTGACCCCAGCCCTAGAGAGTCAGAAGACTGAGATGTGCATTTTGAACACATATCCCAGGTGATTCTAATGAACTCTAAGTCCCAGGACCAGCATTTGAGAGCCACTGACCTAATACCAGGGCTTCCCAGGTGGTACTATGGTAAAGAACCTGGCTGCCAATGCAAGAGACATGAGACACGGGTTTGATCCCCAGGTCGGGAAGATCCCCCAGAGGAGGGCATGGCAACCCACTCCATTATTCTTGCCTGGAGAATCCCATGGACAGAGGAGCCTAGCAGGCTATAGCCCATAGGGTCACAAAGAGTCAGATACAACTGAAGCAACTTAGCACACACACAGGCATGACCTAATACCAGTGAGGCAATTTAAGCCCCAAAAGATAAAGATCAATTACTTAATTAGTGACAAAGCATCTGTATGCCTTGCTGTATATGACCTAAATAATAACAGAAAGGAACAGAGATGTTCTTTCCTGAACATAAACTGTAATTAGTTTGAAAGGATGCGAGGGAAGGGCAAGAGGCTAAGGAGGAAGAAAACTTTCTGTTGAGTATGCACAGGGTGGGCAGGTGCCCACCTGTAAATTAACCAGGAATTTGTGTAGCTCATACAAAAGTCCTGAATGTCAGAATGTTTCCTGTGATAACTTAGATAACTTAGTACCCAGCTCGAAAACTAAATAGCCACATATGGTGAGACTTTGGGGTGGTTTATATCTTCCCATTATCATTTTTTACAGATCAGCTTACCAAAATTTACTAAAAATGCATTCACTGTGTAATATTGCAGCTATTCAAGCAAAATAAACATTGACTTTTTATCCAGCTCTTTTATCCTTGGATGGCTTCACTACCTGAGCTTATAAAATATGGGGATTTAGTGAGAAAAAAAATCACACAATATCATCATGAATTTTCATATATCAAAGCAAAGGAATACTTTTTTTAAACTAGGCACCTACTATGTGCCGGGCACATTTAGTTAGTCTGCATAAATCTTGTTAAGTAAGCCATCATTATTCCCTATTTTACAGATTAAGAAATAAAAAGAATGAAAAAAGATTAGATATTTTATTCAAAGGCACTAAACCAGAAAGTGACCAAGTGGGAATCTGAATCCAGATTTCTTGTGAGCTCAGGTTTTTGTCAATATAAGATATTTGAATAAAAAACTCAAAACATAGACTTTACTCTATATGCTCAGCTTCCCTAGTGGTTCCACAATAAAGAATCCACCTGCAATGTGGAAGATACAGGTTCGATCCCTGGGTCAGGAAGATCCCCTGGAAAAGGTAACAGAAATCCACTCCAGGATTCTTGGCTGGGAAATTCCATGGACAGAGGATCCTGGCAGGCTACAGTCTGTGGGGTTGCAAAGAGTCAGACATGACTGAGCAACTAAACCACAGCTTTCTAAATGCTAAGTTTTTGTCTGTACCTTATTAATAACTATAATTCTTGATTCACTATGTTCTTGCTCTGGAGAAGTAAAAAATATATTCTGACTTAGATTTTTTTAAGTTATTTTATAATTTATGGAGAGACATTGCAGATCTAAAATCCCCTCCTTGGTATTTTAGTCCTTGAGTGACAATCTAAATTGGGCATTTGTTCTTTTTAAATAGCCACTGATTACAGGATTGAAAAGGCTTTGTTATATCAGAGTGGTGTAATTTTTTGAAATTTTCCTGTGGGTCACTGTATTCTTACATATGGTAAAACCTTTCTGAGAGGATTGTGCTGAAATCACAATGGAAGTTGCAACAGGAGTCTTATCAGTTGCTGGTTTCTTTTTGAGTCCAAGAGCTACCTGGGAAATTTCTCTCTTGAAAATCAGTCGGGTTTGGAGCAAGAAGAGAAGAAAGCCAATGACACAGTGGTTGTAACCAAGAAAGTGTGAAGTGAAGACAGTTTAGATATGTGTTGTCTTATCAAACTACTGCCTCTATCCAATTTAAAGAAGCAGCATGTTCTAATTAAAATTTAGGGGAATAGCATGGGAACAATTGTACCATGAGGGAGATCCTTTTTTAACACAGAATCATTATTTATAATTATTAGCTTTATTATCATCACTATATTCATGAAACATCTGAGTTCTGGAGAGGCTTTCAAAAGCATATTCCTTTGCAACATCAAGAGTCATGTTATATTAACCCCAGATTCTATAGACTGAACTTATTCCCAATAGGCTATTGTTACTGGAACTAAAGACAATAAGCTGCCTGAATGTACTGTGAAGTATCCATAGCTATGCATGTCCTGGGCACGCCTGAGTTTTTGTCCTTAGGGCTTACTAGGTCCCTGTGAAGCAGGAGCAGCGGTGCTGTCTTCAGTAATCAGATTTAAAAAAACAAAAAGCAACAGTTGAGGAGTGTGTTTTCTGAAGTCACGTACTACCCCAAGGAAGAGGGATCTCAGTTCTTGACATGTTGACTGCAATGAGGATTCATTCTAGATCCAATTGTGTGCAGAAGAGAGTATGACAATGAGGTGGGAGAATGAGTAAATACAGATGTGTCCTACCCTTCTCCCCTCTGCTTTTCCTATTCCATATTCCCCAAAGGAGGAATGAGGGAATTCTAAACAGCCAAAGCAAAAGGGAACTGTGGAGAAGGTTACAGTTCTTGGCTTCATACAGTATTATAAACTAACAAAATAGGTTATGTCTTTTGCTAAATTAGCATATACCTCCAGTGACCATTCAGATATAATGATATCTCTAAGCATTACTCCAGTGGGCCATTAATAGACCTCATTTTTCCATTTTCAGCTGTTTCCTCTATGTTTCCCATTATTAGAAATGTATCCACTTCTATCCAAAGCGTAAATTCTCATCTCCACCCTGCTGAACACAGATTTTATATCTCCAACACTAATTTTTCAGTCAAGCTTTAATTCCGTGTTTATTTCCAGGAAATAAAATGCCAACAGGACACTTCTACCAGACCATTCTACTCTAACCCCAAGTGTCTAAAAATCAAATTAAGGCACGCCCACACCTGAGTAAGCTTCCACGTGCAACTCCATCTCCTCCCCCCCACATTTTCCGAAGTACTCAAAAGCCTAAAACGTGGACTCATCTTCTAGTCTTTTCTCTGCTGCTGCCGCTTCTCTTCAGTTGTGTCCAACTCTGTGCCACCCGCCAGGCTCCTCTGCCCATGGACTTCTCCAGGCAAGAATGCTGGAGTCGGTTGCCGTGCCCTCCTCCAGGGCATCTTCCCAACCCAGGGATCAAAACCAGGACTCCTGCATTGCAGGCAGATTCGTTACAGCTGAGACACCAGGGAAGCCCAGTCTTTTCTCTACCCAACCCCTAACCGTCAACTGCCCGTTTCTGGCACAGTTTTCTTTTATGATCTCTTACCCCTCTGTGACGCTGTGAACTGTAGCCCACAGGCTGCCCTGTCCATGGAAGTTCCCAGGCCAAGACGACTGAAGTGGGTTGCCATTTCCTTCTCCAGGGAATCTTCCTGACCCAGGGATCGTCTGAAGCCACGGAGCACGCACAGACGTATTTATCTCTACCTTCCATTTCTTCAAATCTAGGCCTTTATCTTCATACAGAGTTGCAGTTTTCAACAGATTTTTAGTAGTACACTTTCTAATATACTAAACCCTACAATAAATTCTCTGATATACCAAAGCTAAGTTAATCTTTATAAAACCTTTGCTATCATTCCATTTACTTGCTTATAAATCTATACTCTTCTACTGTGGCCTTTCTAATCAAGTCCAAACTCCTCAGCCCAGCATTTGAGATTCTTTATTATCAGACCTCACCTTGCCTATACAACTATGTAAATCCCCATTAGAACATGATTCGTGAGCCTGCATTTTTGCTTCCGTCAGAATTCCCTCTAGTGCTTCCTTCTCCTCAAAGCACACTCAGTATGCTCATTCCAGACTTAGCATTTAGCCATAAATTCCCACTAGGAATGCTTGATTTTCCATTACCTAAGTGCTACAACTTGTGAGACTCAATTCTAACATCATTTTTATCATAAAGCTTTTCCTGATAACTTCTCTACAGAGTAGTTATGTGCTTCTCTAAATGTCTACAACATGGTCCATGTGAATCTGGTTACAGACCATCATGTGTTGTGTCTTCAGCCTCCTTATTTTGTAAACTCACCTCCTCCTGGATGGCAAGCAGTTGGAGGATCTTGATAACAGCAATTAGGTCTGTTTGTTTTAGTTGTTTCTCTGAAAGTCAGAGAACAAAACAGTTGCAAGGCTATACGTTATGTTTGATTTTATCTTAATTATCATAATCTAAAATCTCTTTTTAAAATTTTAAGGGTCTTATAAAGTTGTTAACCTCATTTCTGATCCTGAAATTTCATTGGCCCCATATAAGGCCTGAGGTCATTTGGTTTAGAGACCATGGAGACAGTCACAAATTCTCCCTCACATGGGTCAGTTTCGTTCAGATTTTCTGTTTACTTTACCCCTGTTCCTGGCTCAATGTTTAGTTAATGTGTGTGAGAGAATGCTGGTGTACATTTGTAATTTTAATTTCACCACTTTTCTGAAAACAAAAGAAAAACGCTAGGTCAGTAGCAGTTTTCTCACATTTGGAAAGTGAGCACTTAAAGGGCATGAAGACGTTGAGCAGAGAACCTAGGAGAGATTACTGAAAGACTTGTTTAATACCCCTGAGTGACAAAGCAGAAAGGTTGATTTGACATATCTGATTGCTCTAGACTGGGTTCTCTGGGCCACAGTCCCCGGAAATGAGGATTTGCATACAAATGACACATTAAGGAAGGGCTCCAGCAGAAACTCACAGGAAGTAGAGCAAGCAGGCCTTGGAAGAGGCGAATAGAGTGTGAATTTAGGTGGGCTCAGCCTCAGTGTGATCCTGGAAGGAGCTCTGGAGCCCTAGGCTGCAGCCTGATCTAGTCGGTCATCAGCTCCCAAATGCGTCCATCCCTTTGAACCACCAAGCCCCACTAGTAGCCCAAGGACAGCCTACAGGAAATAAACCCAGGCGAAAGGATGGCCGGAGCAGGTAAACAGGCTCCAGAGGGATCTGGCGGGCAGACAGTATGTTTACTAGTGTGTTCCTAGTTCTGTAACAGAAATAATATACATACTATGAATGCTCATTCATTTAAAATGCTTGTATGTGTATAGAAAAAATGTTAACAGATTTAAGCTCAATTATTAGCTGTGGGCTGTAAGATTGGAGGGAGGAAAGTTCCACATTTTACTTCCCACACTTCCATATTGTTAGAATTCTTACAATAAATATTACTTCTGTTAGAAAAAAAAAAAAAAACTATTAGCAAAACAGATTTTTCTACCAAAAAGTTAATGATGCATTCTTTAATTGAATCACATATTACATTGTTTTTGTTGCTAGTACTCTAGGAAGATAGCACCATCTGAATAAAAATTGATTATCTAAGCTGTTAAAATTCTTGAGTCCATTTGGTGATTAACAAATTGCATTCTTACCCAATATAAATGATATTCATGGTGTGCCCAGAAAGAAAAAAGACTTGTTAAGGTTTAACTGTAGAATGGGACTCAACTGGTTTTGCCATCTGTGGGTACTAGAAGTTTGGCTCTTAATTGTAAGATATGGTCCACTCATTTTGTTTAGCATCATTTATATATATGTAAAAAAATTGAAGAAAACAATTTTTGTTGCCTTCAGAAATGTGTCTTAAAAGTACTTTTGGAATTTCAGCTGAAAGGTAGAATCACATTTGGTTAAAGCCTTGCCCGCTTTGGATATAATTAGATAATAACAACTGGTCAGGCCAGTGCATTAAGAAGAGTGATCCAGGGAATTCCCTGGCAGTCCAGTGGTTAGAACTCTGTGCTCTCACTACCCAGGTCCAAGATCTCTGGTCAGAGAACTAAGATCCCACGAGCCACATGTCGTGAACAAAAAAAGAAAGAAAGAGTGAGCTGGCAGCTATATATAGTGTAAATTAGGGGAGTGACAGAGAGGTAAGCAGGGAGGTCAGTTAGAATAGTACTAGAATAATCCAGGTAATAGGCAATTAAGATGATAAATAATGGTGAAGGAACAAGCATTCATCACGTCTGTCCTACATGAACCAGACTAGTAGTAGTATCCAAACAGTAAATGAGAACAATGATGATTTTAAAAATTAGAACACCTACATAAACTACTGTGGAGATGAAAATTAGTAGAAACTACTATACTTAGATAGAAGGGCTAAAGGAGAGAGTGTGGTCAAAGATGACTGCAAAAGATAGTGACTGTTTTAGCAAGACAATGTTGAATTTGTAAAGAAATGCTGGGTTTTGGATATAGGTGAATATAGACAGAAGGATATTCAGTAGGCAGTAGAAATAAGTACCTGGAGTTATGAAAGAATTAAGGACACAGAGGATCATGAAAAGCCAGAAAGCAGGCCAGACCTGGGAAGTGTCAGGAAGATAAAGGCAGAAAATTCTATTTATTTTTCACCGTTTGTTAGGAAAATGAAAGTTATAAAACAACCCTATTTCTATCCATTTTCACAGCTCAACAGAGTCCTAGAAGAAATCGAAAGTATTTTTTATTCTAATAACTGAGGATTTAAAAAACTCAGAAAGAAGCATTGCATTTTATCTGGCTCAACTTTCCCCAGAGACTCCAGCTCTATCCTTACTCCATATTTATTCAAATTACCCCATTTATCCTCAATGACAAAATAAAAAATTCTGCAATCTTTGGACCGTCCAGGGAAAGAATTAACCTGTCCTCTTGAGTCACTAAAGATTTCATGAGCTTAAGGTATAATCCAAGGTAAACCCACCCAATAAAGCAAGTGATCATGATTTGGGTCAGGTAACAGGCATGGAGAACACAACTGAAGTGAGCAAATGCATGAAGTTAGAGGAGGCTCCAGGCCGACTGCCCCAAATAACAAGCCATGGTTAGGTGCAGGAGGGTACACAGCCTTGAGAAAGAAGGAAAGTCAGTGTAGCACCTGAATGACCTTCATGGCCTTGGGACCACGGCATGCTGGGGCTCTCACATGCTCTACTCCTAGCCCATGGGGCTGGCTCACTTCCCCACAGAGTCTTGAACTGGATTGTCCTAAATCTTTAGCCATTACAACTTCCAGGGGCCTTTAAATTTAAGTATTCAATTTATTAATTATCCTCAAACTAATATTTGTTCCTGTTACGTGTTTTTTCAAAGAAGCTTATACCTGATCCAAAATTTATATTTACTTATATTTATATACACAAGCACACACACAATCACACTTTAAAGATAGTGTTATAAACTAGTTTCAGAAATCAGCTAAACCTTAGGCCCTTTTTTTTTTTTTTTTTTTGCTGTCACCATTAAATTGTTCCTTGGTATAAAATGAACCCAGATTTTCAACATAAAATATATTGGTTATCCTGGCTCTTTGCAATTTGGGAAACCATTTTCACTGCTCTGTGACTTGTATGACTTATGTCATATAGATAGCATTTGTATTATCTTAAGCACCTACACACATTCCTGTTATGATTACAGTGATTAAAATAAATATACTTTCTAAATGTTTGAAGAAACTTAATAACATTGTTCCAGAAACAACTATCCACATCCTAGACTCTGTGTTTATGCCACATGGAGCAGGTACCTCAACTCATACTTGAGAGCTGAATCATGCCACCCACTTGGATGAGTTTTCAGACACATAAACTGATCATTGCAGGTGATCCTCACTTCACTCTAGAGTTAACACATTTTCCTTGGCATTCAGTATTTTCAAGGAATCAGTGCCACTCGCTCTACACAATATGCTCCTTTCTTTTGAGAAGAAAGTGGAGGGGAAATCGTATTTTCCCATGATATTGTCCAAAATTAAATAAAATCAATTCTATGTAAGTATAATAAGTATAATAGGATAAAACTATTCAAATCATTGGCTGCTTTGGTGGGGACTATCAATTTTTATAGGGTATATCGATGTATCACTGACTTATGTGTCAAGTATTTGTTACATGGAGACATCAAGAAGGTTCTTTATGGGCAAAAAAGCAACCGATAGGTTGGAGAGGATAGTATGAGTCTGCTCAGTAAATTAAAGTTTTAGGTGATCTATTTCTTGCAGTATAGTGACTCGGAATGAACAGCAAATCTCTGCTAATTTTCTTCCCTTATTCACTGATAGCCTCACACCCTCACCAGCACACATTTCACCTTCGCATGTGTGACAGATTCAGGACAGTGACAACTCAGCTGCAAGCAAGAATTAAGCTCATTGTGTCTGTTCATTGTTCTTTGCACTATGAGAAGGCAGACATTATTGGTACAACCTCTGCCCTCAAGTAAATTATAATCTTATGAAAGTAGTTGAATAGCCAAACTGTAACACTAAGCAGAATAAAATCCATTTTAACACAGATATAGAAACAAACATGCTGCCAAAAAATAGAAGCAGAGACTTTAATTCTTAATGAAAAGAATTAAAAAACACTATTTAATCTTTGAAGATGACTTGCTCTCCTAATAAGGACCATAAATACTCATCTCTCTGTAAGTCTTTGCAGATGACCAGAACAACTGAGATAATTTTATGTATTTCATCTGACATGTCATTAATCTCTGTATTCATTCATATAACAAATAAATACTGAGCATCTATTATGTGCCAAGGATGTCACTGGGAATGATAGTGAATATGATTTAGTCCTGCCTTCAAGGAGATTATAGTCTGGTAGACAGAGGAAATACATGAAAACTAATACCTTTTTTAAATGTTAGAAATTTTGAACAGAACATACCAAGGCAGAAAGGGAATAAAAAATATAGCAGCCAATTCTTTTTCCTAGAACTGGGAGGTTAAGTTAGGTCAGAGACAAAAAGCTAATAATGGAGATGGAGACTTAATTTAAGGTTGCTTTCCCTTTGATTAGCTCCCAGAACTTGCAACTAGAGTGCAATAATATGCAAAAAATCAAGGGTACAGATAAGTAGAGACTACTTCAAATGAATTGCTTATTTCTTAAGAAGTTCTAAACTTCACTGTGCTTAGTAAGAAGAAACTGCAAGGCCAGAGGAGCCCACACCCCAAGGTCTCAGATGTGCAAACTTTTAGGCAACAGAAGGGACTGTATCATCACCCGTAAGTTCAGCCATTTACTATACAAGAAATTCTTGATGGACCACAATTATGTACCTCCTAACTGCATTATCAAGCTTCCCTTGTGACTCAGCTGGTAAAGAATTCACCTGCAATGTGGGAGACCTGGGTTTGATCCCTCAGTTGGAAAGATCCCCTGGAGAAGACCCAGTCCAGTATTCTGGCCTGGAGAATTCCATGGACTGTATAGTCCATGGGGTCACAAAGAGTCAGACACCACTGAGCGACTTTCACTAACTGCATTATCAGGCCTATGTCAGACTTGACCATGGCCTGCAATAGAGGTATTGACCTCTGTTGCTAGGGCATTGCAGGTTGAATATACATATGTATCACCATCACCACCCAAACCCATCTAGAGTGACAGTAAAGACATTTTTTTGAATTAAGGTAAAAAACAGAAAACCACAAGGACAAAGAAAAAGAAAGTAAAGACAATAGTTGATAAGACTTATCTGCAAAATCTTGGAAAATGGAGAGAGATAAATATGAGTTAGCTGACACTGCAGATCAAAGAAAAGTTAAAAGTGCTTAGGCAGGAGAATAGTAATGAGTAGGCCAAACCCCAGAAAAGCTCAGGAAAGGAGGTATCAATTACCACTCAGGAATCTGCAAGCTGAGAGTGAGGTGAGACATTGTACAGAATCCAAGGGAATCCAGGGAAATTTCATATTAGAAAAGATGAGATTCTCTACACTCTTTCCTTTCATCATCTACCAGTGTGCTGGCCCCAGGGATTATACTGCCAGGTATCACCTTTTATCTCCAGAATATAAGAATGGAATATTCCTCTCTGCAGAGAGGAAAAAAAAAAACCTAAGGGTACTGATATTGGACTGATCCAATCATCCTGCATCAAAGCTCCCCATTTAACAAGCACAGGTATTCACACATGCATACATTGCCTCACTCTTCATTCATAACAACCCTTTGAAAATATATACCAAGAGAGATGAGAGAGCTAAGCCTTGTGAAAGTGAAGTCACTCAGTCCTGTCCAACTCTTTGCTACCCCATTGACTGTAGCCTACCAGGCTCCTCCATCCATGGGATTTTCCAGGCAAGAGTACTGGAGTGGGTTGCCATTTCCTTCTTCAGGGGACCTTCCCGACCCAGGGATTGAACCCTGGTCTCCCACATTGTTAGGCAGACACTTTTACCATCTGAGCCACCAAGGAAGTCCCTTAAGTGAAAGTCGCTCAGTCGTGTCCAACTCTTTGTGACTCCATGGACTATATAGTCCTTGGAATCCTCTAGGCCAGAATACTGGAGTGGGTAGCCTTTCCCTTCTCCCAGGGATCTTCCCCACCCAGGGATCAAACCCAGCCCTCTCCCAAAACACACTCACCAACAAACACACAATCACAGAGCCTCTAATCAGTTCTTCATGGTGCCTCACTCTAAGATAGGAATATACTTAAAACGTGCAAAGCCTCTAACCTGGAACAGAGAAACCAAGACAAATAGAAAAAAATAAAATAAATTTTAAAAAGCTAGAGGAAACAGAGATAATACAAGGAATATGTGAAATAACTAAAATAAGAAAAGTAAAACTGTCCTTAATATTCTCAGAGACCTATTCCATCCATAAATTAAAAGAAGATAGAATTTTTAATGAAGCCTTAAGAGAGTTATAAATCACTCTTAGAAATTAAAAATATAATTTAAAATGTTTTAAGTCAATAGATATTTAGAAGGTACATTGAGGAAACCTAGAAAAGAAAAAGTAAACACCAAGGAAATAGGAAAACAAGGAAAAGATTAGAATAGCAATTTAGGGAATATGACATCCAAAGAGTAGGAGTTCAAGAAAAAAATGACAAGAGAAAATGAATGAAAAGAAGTTAGTAAAGAAATCATAAAAGAAAATTCCTCGTATCTAAAGGAAATAAATTTCTTGATCAAAAGAATCCACCATATATCGCCAGAAAAATGAGTGAAAAAGACCCACAGAAGGATATAAAACTGTGATATTTTAGATCATTAGATATAAAGACCTTAAAAGCTTTCAGAGACAGTGGGGGGAAAAAATCAGGTCATGTACAAAGAATCAGAAATCAAAATGGCATCAGACTTCTCAACTGTATCTTTAAAAGGGAGAAGAATTTGGATCAATGCCTTCAAAGTTTTGAGGGGGAACTATCCAACCTGGAATCCTATTAATATTAACATATCAGGCAAACTATTGACCAAGTGTGGGATAGTGGGTATATGAAGCCATTCAAAGGATGGGGACC